>NW_028301555.1:532500-1222500 GCF_042242905.1 Orbicella faveolata
TTGCAAAACAGCGAATTCATGTCTGCCAACAAAATGTTTGAAGCGAAGGCCAAGCTATTTACGGAAGAAAACGATGCGAAACCAGAACACAAATCATCTATTCAGTCAGGAGACAGATAGAAATTGAATCGATACCTCATGGAAGGGCAAAACACGGACGGCGTTTGGAAAGATGCGGAGAAGTTAGTTGAGTTTATTTGGTTTTCGTTGTAATTTCACTTTGCTCGCCGTGGCAGAGAGGGATGGCGGGAGCTTACAAGGCAGTCATTTAATTTCTGCTTATCATTGTCATTAATTTTTTTGAAACTAGATTATATTTGACTTTTATTGTAAAACAAGAGAATTTTATTTGGCTCTTGTTTAGCTGGTCGTATTGTGGCAACAACTTTCCATATCATAGTTTCATGCTACATCTCTGTTAAACAATTTGTACGATTTGGCCTTCTGTATTGATAATAATGATAATCAAATGACTCTTGTCATGATGCTACGCGGGCCACAAATAAACTTTATGCCCTCCAAAAGTCACGTGATTGTCCTATTAACATTTTAGTTCTGTTCTTTGTCTGACTTTCACTTCACCGTTCACTTCAACATCTCTCCTTTTGCAGAGCAACATTTGAGGATGTCAGTGATAAAGTTCACTTTTGAAATATAAGCGTCGAGGTCAACTTCTGTTTTTCGGGAGTGATGTCGCGAAATCTTGTTGTGAGTTCAGAAATGAGGCTTTTTTCGCTGGAGGAAAACGAGTATCGGGTAGATTGGTGACATAATATCATGGGTGACAAATTACCCCTTAATTTTGGCGCGAAATTTCATCGCTTATTTATAATTTCATATGTGAAAACCCAAAATTGCCATGGCAACGATCCCGCGAAATTTCTCGATACAATAAACAAGTCAAAAAACCACGATTGTAATCGTAACATTTACCCATGATATTAAAAAGTAATCAAATGGTTCACTCGTGAAATTATAGGAAATAATTTCATTTGCGTATTGTTCAAATTCGAATAAGTTACTAGTGATAGTTATCACTAAATCTCCCCCCGCTCTCTTCTATTTCTGCTGATTGAAAACAATAACATTGAACATTTTTGTGTGAACTAAAAATTTTATTGTTAGTAACTTTAGTAACTGTTCCAGAAACTTAAGCATCTTACCATGAATATGATCCAAACAATCAGCTAAGTTAACTAAACCAACACATTCTGTTTAACTCATTCTATCACGTGATATTCTTTACATAATACTCTCACGAAACATTTACAGCAGAGCAGTTTACCATATCTCGTTAGAAAGGACGCAAAAAGTACTTTCTGGAAAAAAAAATAGGTTGCCTTCATGGAAACTAATATTTCTTTTACAAAAATTTCACTCAGTGGAACTTTATAGGAGAAAAAAAGGTTAAAAAATTATAGCGAAACAAAAAATTAAGTCAAACTACTCTACTGTTCCAATTTGATGCTGAAACAAACCATTTGTCTTGATATAGGTGTGGGTCGCACTTGGGATAAGTTTTCATCTTTGCCGGCTAAAAAACCACAAAAATTTGAAACCGCAACCGGAAAGGAAAACTTTTAGACAGAAACGGAGGGTCGAACTAGTGGGAGATAATTGTCAGTACCAGATTTCAAATTTATTTGCTTGGCGATGTCATCCCAAGCTTTGCGGGCTTGACTGCTTTTGATGCGATCGAAATTCTCGGCCCACAGGTTGATAGCATTTTTTTCTTCGTCATCTAGCCATCTTTCATAAGATCGTTTTCCAGTATCTGCAGGTTCAAGATCAGGAGACGATTGGGAAAATGAAGACGACGACGCTTGTGAAGCGCTTGCTTGCATGGACCTGGCCGGTAGAGTGTTATCCTGCGCAATGCTCGCATGTGAAGTGCTCGATTGCGTTCCCCTTCCAGTCCAATCTCGTTCCCAGAGTCTTCGTTCCCCTTGACCAGCGGTCGGAAAACGAGAGCTCTGGGAGCAACCATTTTGAAATAACCGAATTCTGGTGATTCTGCCTATCCGGTTTCACTGCGCAGTCTGCATCTATGGCGCATGCCTGAAATGGTTGCTCCCAGAGCTGTCGTTTTCCGACCGCTGGTCAAGGGGAACGAAGACTCTGGGAACGAGATTGCTTCCAGTCATATCATAGTAGACGGGAGCATACTGCAGGTATTCCATGCTATCGCCGTAAGAACCTTGAAAACCTTGAAATTGCGCGGGATTATAATAATAGTCAAGTCCGTTCATGATGAAAGACCGCGAACTAGAACTGGACTTCCCGCGTGTATCGTTTTTCATGTTACGCTGACAAGCGTTGACAGTTACCGCTGTGATTCCCATTGTTTGGCTCGACTTTTCGAAAATCTGCCTGCCCAACCCAAGCACTACGGCGTCTTTGATGTTTTGCCGATTCGCAAAGTTTTTGCCAAAGCAGAAAACGTGCGTTCGCACTAGGCAAAGGCCCGCGATGACAGATTTCCACCGCAAAGTAAACAAATTCTGGCAAAGATTTCCCAAGTGCGACCCAAAAGCAAACGTATCTTGAAAGCAGAACGGAAGTCGAGTTTTTTTTTCCGAGACGTAAACAGAAGTATCGCGTTACAGTCACCATATATACAAATTAGAGTCAAGCTTTTTGTCCTCAGCGAAAACGCTGCAAAACATTTACATTTACATTTGGATCCCTGCAAAGTCACCCAGCCCACATATGAGCTCTACACCACGTAAGATTACTCACTACAAATAAGCGATCCGAATAAACGAGATGCTGAAGGTAAAACTGGCGATCGGAAGGGTACTGATTTAGCTATTTAGTTGCAATTGAACCACACTGGCCTCGAATTTCTAGTATACTTCAGAATTTCTTACGATACCTTCTGAGTTGTTTTTCCCCCAAAATCCATCTTCAGGATCTGTAAAATCGTTTTCAATGCGTCCTAGATGAGAATCTCGGCCATTTCGAAGCGAATTTATTTGATCGCGCTAGAATCGTCATGCAGGCCATATTGGAATTGGAGTGTATTTTTGACCTTAAAATGCTACTCGAATTTGGCGAAACGCGAGATCATTACCCAAGACCAACGTGCGCGCCTAGTTCCATCAAATGGAGAACGCTTCGCATGCTACCAACACATTTCTTACTTTTACGAAATTCCTTGTATGTATACTCGCGGGGAATCCTAGAGTGCCTCCTCGGGCATCTTCATGGGTAAATTTTCAACTTAACAGACGGGAACAAATGAAAACTCCAGTCATAATGCAAGCCGACCATCAAATTTTTGGAGCAACTTCGCAAAATAGTTCTTCCCTTTGCAGTTTCAACTCGTTGAGCTATTGTTTACCTTATTTTGGTGTTTTTCACTGACTTAGCGATTTTCTTACTTAAGACTAGGAAAACTTTGATTGTTTTTCACGGCTTGTGCCTGTTAAGGTTACCGGCTGGTAAGTCCAAAACAACTTCTAAATAAATTTTACTAAGGAAAAATCTCTAAACTTTTAGCTATTTGGAATTAAATTTACTTTCTCTTACTGTTTTTAATCGGCATTCATCGTTTCAATGCGCTTGAGTTTTCAGAGCCGGGCTCTTCCTAATTTGCATAATCCATAATCGGCCCATGGGCATTACGGCTGCATAATGACCGCTCAGATCTCGCATTGTATCAGCCACAAGCCAAAGCCATATAATAAAACCTTTTATTGTTTTAGTAAGAACTGGTGCATTTACCATTATAGCTTGATACGGCATTTGCCCATTAATTGAGGCTTGTATGCGCCCTTTTGCTGCATTTAGGACCGGTACATATTGAGAGTGCGCGCATTTAGGCCGCAAAGCGTATGTGCGGTGTAAATTTTTAATAAAACAAAACTATCGTTATACTATTGTAGAGCGAACAATCAGGGGGAAGTTTTTGTGTTGAAATCGCTAGTGTTGTTGGATTTGGTGCTCGTAGTTTTTTTTTTTTGTGGTTCTTGTTTCGGTCTGTTAAGTTTCGAACTTACGGAAATTTGTTGCAAACATTGCTTAAAAACTAACAATGTTATGCAGGTTACAAAACTGAAATAATCTCCATAAGAAGCGCGTGAAGAAGTAGATATTGAAATAGTACTCACCTGTTTTCTAAGACTCTGTATTTCTCTGAAAAGAAGAAAATAAATTTCTCTTTTTTAGTTTAAACAATATCTCTTTATTTCTTATATCTGCTTTTAGTTCGTGCAATTAGTTAATTTTTTCCGATGGGCTTAGCCAGAGATTGAATTTCTAATTTCTGAGCAAATTGTATTTTAAAAGAGGGCAACTTTATCAAAACTGGTTTCCTTCAAGTTTTTTACGGTTTACGTTTGTGGATCTCTTCTTAATTTAGGCTCACAAACTTGAAAAACAAAATTAATGGCCAAAAATTAATTTCAGTCTGAAACACCTCCACAGCCGGTCTACTGTCAACTGAATATTAATTTCGATATGGCTTCCTTTTACACCCAACATTGGGTGACTATGTGTTATATTTTTTTAAAACTGTGGCTACAATACCAAAGTCAAACGGTACCAAATTGTTTCAATGAACTCATATTTGTCACTTTTGTGCTTTCCTCGTGAATTCCCCGACCACTAGTACAGAATAATAACAGTTATAATAAATGATCCCACGTGGTTTGTTTATTTGTTTGTTTGTTTGTTTTTTGAGGATGTAAACAAACTTTTATAACGAGCGTGCAAAGTATTTTTATCCTCATACAACAATTTTTTTAGCAACGTTCTATTCAAGGAAAACTACAAACTCCATCGAAACCGCTTGCTTTCGGCTCTAGTTGCAACTGACTTTTGAGAATTTCATTTTTTATTTGTATAGTCTGTAAGAGTATTGAGGACGGAAGAATATGGTTCTTTTGTTAAAACTAGACATAACTAATCGATGATCAATGACATCAATTGGTAATCAATGAGTAATCGATGAGTAATCAGTTGATTAGTCATTGATTATTGGCGATGATCAATGAGTAATCGATGAGTAATCGAAGCCCAAAAATTTTGTGGCCTATCGATTACTCATCGATGACATCGATTACTCATTGATGTAATTGATTACTCATTGATGTAATTGATTACTCATCAATGACCCATCGATTACTCATCGACTGTTATACTGCGCACGAAAGACACTTGCTTTCTTGTACCATTTCTTTCGTTTGTGATTCTTTTATCTGTGTTAGATGCATTTTTCCTTGTATCTGAAGCTCCTGTTGACGATGTCGAGACGCAAAGTGCTAATCACAAATACAGATGATTCTCAATTGTGCAATATTTCACTTTACCCAACTCTTTATTTAATAACGAAACAACTGAACAGTAACCAACCAGTCTGAAAATGAAACTAACAAGAACGCTGACAAGAATCGACTACGTGGTTATCGACTTTTTTTTGTGGGTGTTTGTCAGCAAAGTAAAACTACTTCGGCTTAGGGAAACATCCGTCATAAGCATTTACATAACCAGCTTGAGTATTGAATATTTGTACAAGTTCCGATTTTTTGGCCTTTGAGATAAACGCGATTCCTTTATCTTTTAAGAGTTGTTTTGGAACCGCTATTGTCATATTTTTCGCAGGTCCCTGTTTCATACGTTCTATTGTTTCATTCTTTTCTTTCTCTTGAGCTTCCTTCAATTTCTTTTGTTGCACCTCCAGTCTCTGTCGGTGGCTCTCGATTTCTGAAAGAATTTTGTCATCGAGTAAAAGAATGCCTTCAGAAGACGGAGTTGCTGGAATCTTTTGGACGAACTGACAAGAGTCCAGGACGGTGTATTTTCGTGAACGGAACATCTCGTTTGAAATCTTTGTAGAATTTTGACAGTCCAAGCTACAAACAAAAGAATTAACCACTAGTCTAATATGGTCCGTTTTCGATATTTTCCAATCAAATAATGGATGGGCATTTTTTCCTCTTGTTGGAATGATTGTCATTCTTTTAATTTACCCAACAAGAAAGTCATGTTTGTTCCACAAGCAGACTACTTCTTTGCGCCTTAGGTTTGGGGAATCAGTGTTCTCCCCACTTGAGAGAAACACCTCGTAGCGTTTATCGTGAGCAACAAAAAAACGATTTTGGCGTCCGGTTGAAGGAATATAAAGCCTCCCTTGCTGCCAGGCTAGAAATTCGGAAATATGGTAGATTTGTCCCTCGTGGCACACATATGAATGAGGACTTCTTTGAAGGTGTTTTGAGCCAGCATTAGCATCCGTCTCTTTTAAGTTTTTAAGTTTTTTTCTTCGCCAAATACGTTTGCAGCCACAAGATGATATTGATGAGTAATGGATGAAATCAATGACTTAGACTAGTCGGTATTTGGATGAAGTCCTTCTCACAAAAATCAAGAAGCATTACTTAGTAAAAGCTGGTAACAAGAGTTTTCTGAAGTAATCTGACGTGCTGAAAACGAAAATGCTTGTTACCAAAGTTCATTTTGTGATCTTCAGTCTGAAAATGACGTCAGAAAATTGACATTTCAAATGATGTCATCGCAATGATAAAAGTGTACAAAACGGGAAACTACTGAGTTAAATGTCACAAATTTGGATTTTCTAGAGCCAGTTCAGTTATAATATGTTACATGCTTCCTATTTTGAAGAATGTAAGACTTGCCTGTCTCGTGGGCCAATGTATGACGTCATTTATGTTTTCAATATATTCTCTCACACAGAGAAACACGTTCTTTTCAACTGGCCGAATTAAAACAGAAAAGTGTGTCATATGCAGTGCTATTTTGGGTTCAACGGGGCTTTTTTTCAATGAAGTTGATGGCTACGCATTTGAATGTGAAAACAGAAACGCCTTCACGGTCGCGCTTACCTAATTTCGCTCTCACTGTCTGAGTCCAGTCCAGTGGTAAGGAAGCCTGGTTACTCATCTTCGTTGTTTAGTATGCTTTCGCTCGATTTCTGGCCAAGTAGAAAGCTGTTCTAAAGCTGTGAAATGTTGGAATGGATCCAGTTGTGACCCTAAAGAGAACTTTGGAAGTTGACTTGAAGCTGTGCATCTTCTGTCAGAAGCGTAATAAGCCAAACTAGGACGATGTAAGAGAAGCTACAAGTTACAGCAAAAATTTTGTTTACGAAGCGACGACTAAACGAAGAAAGTATGGGAACGTAGCAAACAGAGAGGTTATCGATCGTCTGGTTGATTTACTTGGAACAAATGACGATACTTGTATTGTTCTACGTTTGGAAACCATATGAAATGATCAGGCTTGGTCGAAGAATGCATCGAGAGTGGACTGCTTGGGCCAAATGCAACCGAACATGTCATGAATAGAAAATCCTACAAGAGAGCTATGCGTGCCCACAAGATTACTCTGCAGTCATTGTGGCGGCAGCTGATGCTGTTACGCCGCAAAATATAATAATCGCCGCAAAATGTAATACTAACGCAAAATGTAATAACAATCGCCGCAAAATGCAATACTAACGCAAAATGTGATAACATCAACGCAAAATGTAATAAAGTTATCAACGCGAATTGTAATAACTTTCCAACGCAAAATGTAATAACTTTTTAAACGCAAAATGTAATAACGTAAATTGTAATAACTCCTGAATTGCAAGTATGTTTAACTTAGTCAAAAATTAGTAACAGTATCGTGATTCTGACTTTTCGGAACCTAAGTTATAACCTGTATATTAGGTCTACTGGTTTTATTATGAATTCTACACACCCTCGAATCAAAATAAGAAAGATGTTCCTTTGCCATGTTGGTTGAACGAGGAAGGGGTGTGCGTGGGGGAGCAGGAGGACCTTGTTTTGTGTGAAGCTTCATGAAATTATCCGCAAATGCATGTTCTTTTTTCTCATACAAAGGTATGGCTGATTGATTTTGCCATTGATTGATTGCCATGAGATTTTTAAAGAAACTTTGGCTTCCCAGTGAGAGGCTTACCTTAATTTAAATAACACATGATTGAAAGTCAGTGTAATTGCCGTGAATCTCTCTGTAAGCAGTTGGTAAAGGGGTAGATAAAAAGAGAAAAGTCCAAAAGAAAAATTAAAACCCAAAAATGTAAAAAACAAGAATATAATACGCAAATTATAGCGCGTAAAAACACCCGAGGCCTCGTCCTCGACTGAGTATAATACGCAGCACAGCGTAAAAGTATATTATAGTACTCTTGAGCGATCTCATTTCCATTTGGGAAGCCCAAGCTTAAAAATAGCCTTAACAAAGAAATACACTCTAGCTTCCCTTACACCTCATTGGCCCTCTTGCTTCAGGGAGGACCAATAGGAAAGCTACAACTTCGATCCCAACCACAAACTATCCTGATATAAAAAGATCACCAAACAACTATTCGAGCGGAACTGAATTGAGAAACTTCTCTAACTTTCCCTGAGTAACATTGAATTTAAAGTTGTCACGCTCCAAACAGCAGCTGAAGAGATTCGTGAAGAATCGAAACCAAGCGGTCCTGTTGAAGCAACTATGATTTCAGACAACGAATTACTGCTAAGTACATCTGGTGACGAGGATGTCGACTACACAGCCCCCAAAACGCCTTCTTACTGTCCTCCAACGGACACCGAAGAACACATGGCGGAGGATAAACAAAATGATGTTTACGTAAAAGCATCTATACTAAACCTCCGATTATATCATACAAGAGAGACAAATCTCTAAAAGATACGCTCGTTACAGCGAAAATTTAATTGAAGGCTAAAATGCATCGCTATCGCAATTTACGAGGGGAGTCCGTGTAGGCCTGTCATATCTTTTGTTTTGAACATACTTGCAATTCAGGAGTTATTACATTTTGCGTTAAAAAAGTTGTTACATTTTGCGTTGAAAAGTTATTACATTTCGCGTTGATAACTTTATTACATTTTGCGTTGATGTTATTACATTTTGCGTTAGTATTACATTTTGCGGCGATTGTTATTACATTTTGCGTTAGTATTACATTTTGCGGCGTTAATTACATTTTGCAGCGTAACAGATGCCTTTTCTGTTAGAATTCTGCCAGAAATCGTACCCAGATCGCTTCCAAGAAGTATCTGCTCTTGCTTGCTCTCCCGAAAATGCTGCAGCACTGATAACATCCCTGAAGTCACCATGAGTGAAAAAGATGCTCGACGAAATCGTCGCACAAAGATCCGAGGAAAATGTCAACTTCAAGTTTTGGTGGAACTACATGGAAATGGTATCTGTTCTCCTTATGTTCACTCGGGCTCAGAGAGAGGGGATATGGGACCTGTACTTGCACAGTTTCCGCCAGATGTTGCCATATTTTTTACAGATATGACCATCTGAATTATGCAAGATGGGGATCAGTGTACATTGGAGAGATGGAGCAGTTGCCAAAGGAAGTCTTAGAAGAGTTCAAAAAGGGGAACTTCGTTGTCAAATGGAATGAAAGCAAGTTCAACCAGGTCAGTCCCGATCGCAGCCTTGAATAGCTGAACGGGATAGGGAAAAGAGGTAGAGGAATCGTGGGCATAACCAAGACGTCATCAGCATTGAATGGCTGGACGGGATAGGGAAAAAAGGTGGAGGAATCGTGGGCATAACCAAGACGTCATCAGTATTGAGTAGGTGGGCTCTTTGCTATAACGTAAGGTTGCAGATAGCTGAAATACACACACGATGTTTGGATTGCACCAAGAAGACAAGTTTTCTCACAATGAATTTACTCCTGGGAGGAAAGATCGTGACAAGAAGGATGAATGTTCATTGCTCACCATTCTCAAGCAGTTCAAGGTATTTTCACCACCAGAACATCCAACCTGTCTTTATAACATTGCTACTAAAGATCTTGTCACTGATGAAATTCAATTCTCGCTGTTAAATGCTAAAGAGCTTGGTCAGCAACAAATGAAAGAATTCGTGGAGCAAAGGTTGCCAAGCGTCTCTCAACAGCAGCAAGATAGATCATCAAAAGTGGGATTCTGGGACACAATGCATGAGAATAACGCTCCAACTATTGACAAAGAGAAGAACAAACCACAATTTTAAGGGCCGGCCGAAATGTCCTTCAACGCCTTATCATTGCTTATGAAGCGGAACTCAAAGTTGATCTCCACAGTGTGCTAAAATATGAGTTGATGCCTGTACCAGTCGCGTTAGCAGACATGAATGGCAGTCTCAGAACGGGGCAGAAATCTGTCTTGGCAGACTTAATTACAAGTGGAATAAATTGCCCAAGAGAAATAGAGCTTCAAGGCAGCTCAGGTCTATTAATAGATGGTCTGGCGTTAGTTTCTGCAATTGGGAGACCATCTGATGCTCAAACGTTTGGGGGACTTTGCAGAGAGCTTTCAAGCAGCATGCCTTCAAGCTGGATCACGCTATCAGCAAATCCACGTCATATTTGATCGGTATCAAGAAGATTCCATCAAGTCAGGAACGAGAGAAAGACGCACAAAGTTTACTCGCCCTATCCGAGTGCTATTGACGATGGCAGTGTCCCTCTCCCTCACAGTTGGCCAAACTTCCTTGCATTGCCAGATAACAAGTCAGATCTAGCCAGGTTCCTGTCGGAACACTTCATTGTGAACGCACCCCCAGACAAAGTTGTTGTAGCTGCTGGTGGATTTGTAGATGGAAGTGCAATTTGTAGAGGGAAGTGCAATCATCAGAGAGAGCAATCGACCTGTCTGCTCTAAAGGCAACCCACGAGGAAGCAGATACACGTCTGATGGCTCACTGCGTCAACAGCAGTCTTGGCAACGTAGTTGTATCGGCAAGGGATACGGATGTCTTGTTGCTTCTTATTGCACATGTCCCCCACATCCCTTGTCCTAACCTGTACACACACCTGTACATGATGTCTGGAACAGCTACAAAGTGAAAGTATTTCAACATCAGGGCTATCTACGGAAATCTCTCAGCTGGTTCTGTATCCTCTCTTCTGCCTTTTCATGTCTTAACGGGTTGCGACACAACGTCATTCATATGCAACCAGTTAAAGAAATCAGCTTGAAAAGTATTCCTAAAGCAACAGACACTTCTTTCCTCTCTAGGAGAGGGAGAGCTAACCGAAGAAAAGATGAAAGAAGTCGAGGAATTTGGTTTGTAAAATGTACAAATTGGATAGCATTGGATCAGTTGACGAGGCCCGAGCTATTTTGTTCTCGAAGAAAGGAAAGCCAGAGGCACTGCCACCGACAAGTAATGCTTTATTACTAAATGTAAAGCGTGTTTACTATCAGGCAATTGTATGGAAACCAGCGCACTGCTCAGAGCCTCATCTTCCAGATCCTTAAACATTAGGGTGGAAGAAGATCACTGATAACAAACTTGAAGCACTCCTAATGACACAAGATCCGATTCCGAAAGCCCGCCAGGAAATAATCTCATGCTCATGCTCTACTGGATGCACAAATCTCCGCTACAGTTGCAAGAAGGCTAAATTGGTTTGTACCAGTGTTTGTGGGCGCAAATCGAACAATGTCAATATACATTCCTGTAAAAACACCGACACCCAATGAACTCAGTGATGTATTTCACTATAGAACATGATGCGCGTACCTTTGTTGACAACAAAGTCATCAAGTTAAGGTTTGAAAAATAACCCTTTGGAATGAATTTTTCCGATATTTATCCGTAACAGAAGGCATAGTCTTTAAATTGGTGTATGAGGCAAAAACACACGCATTATCATGGGCTAAGTTGTAAGGGATCCTTCTCTGTTTATGTGCGACAGAGTGGAAGTCTTCGTTTACGATTAGCTTTGCTTTAATGGACTTGTGTTTGCCCAGGTACAGGCTTTCTTTGTGCGAATGCAAATAACCGGGTATCTGTGGGGCGCACTGCTATCTTGTTGACCGTGATTTCGGTGGAGGGCCTTTCTGGTTATTTTTGCCTTTACACGTGCGAGTGAAATGACCCTTTTTTGAACACAGGCCACATGTCTTTTCAAAGGCGGGGCAGTTTGATCTTGGCCCTTTGTGGTCTATACCACAGAATTGGCATGCCTTTCCTTTTTTTTTCGTCTTGCGGTGGCTTGGGTTTGTGTTTATCCTTTGGTGTCCGGGTTTTCTTTGGGTGAATTCTGTTAACTCGCTCTTGAACCGGTGCAAGCTTTTGCTCCATATCCTGAACTTAGCGATCGTTATCTTCTTTGTTCGCCGCGTGCTCCAGTAACTGTTGGAATGTATATCTTTTCACCATTGCTTCCCGGCGGAGTTTCTTGTCGCGCATAGTCTGCAGGATTTTGCTTCAAATCACGTCATCCAGGTCCGTGAGCCCACACTTGGCTACTTGAAGCCGTAATCGCACACGATACTGCGCCACTAATTCACCTTCTTTTTGACACATTTTCTCCAACTTGCTACGGACACAGTCGGGGTTGACCATGGGAATTGAATGAAATGGTTGTCGAGCTTGGCGACGATGTGCTCGTATTCATTTTGCAGCTCGGCTGATGACGCTCTCGAGGGATTCAACTTCGCGGAGATGACCACACTCCTGCGCGACCTCACCCATCAAGGAGCTAAATGGCAATGGTCGCAAACCGAGCAGGCAGCATTCGAAAAACTCAAGGCCACACTATCAAGTGACACTGTCTTAGGATACTATGAAACCGATCAGGACACGAAGCTTCTGGTAGACGCCGGACCCAATGGCCTATGGTTGGTTCTCATGCAGAAGAAACCCCAAGGATGGAAAGCCGTTGAGTGTGCTAGCCGTAGCCTGACAGAAGTTGAAAAACGGTACCCCCAGATCGACCGCGAAGTCCTTGCCATCCGTTGGGCTTGCGAACGCTGCTACAAGTACCTGATCGGAAGTTCATTCGTCGTTGAAACTCACCACCAGCCCCTGATTCCTCTCTTCAATAATCCGCACAGCAGCACACCCATGAGAATTGAACGCCGGCTGCTCTACCTGCAACAATTTGACTACCAGCTAAAGTACTGCCCCGGTAAACATAATGCAGCAGATTACCTCTCAAGGCACATGCTTCCCCTCACTGAAAGCGAGATCCAAACAAGCGAAGCAAGAAAGCAGGTCGTTCACAGCATTATCACTGATACAGCACCCCATGCCATCTCTCTGGCCAATATTCAAGCAGCAACGAGGAAGGACAAGGATCTCAGGAAGCTCATTCCGCTTATTCAGGTTGACAATCATCGTGCTTGCAAATCTGATCTAGACCTGGCGAAGTACGCACTGGTGTTTCGTGAGCTCAGTTATATAGAAGGTGTTGTAACCCGTGGTCACCAACTGGTCATTCCAAAAAGCCTACAGGAGCTGGTCATCAGCATCTGCCATGAAGGGCACCTCTGAATTGTAAAAACCAAGCAGCTCCTGCAATCAAGGGTATGGTTTCCAGGAATCGACAAGAGCGTGGAAAGAAAAATCGGTAGCTGCATGCCCTGCCGGGCCAGTGCCAACAGCTCCCAACGTGAACCTCTGAAGATGTCTCCCACACCGAAAGGACCATGGTTACAAGCATCGGCAGACTTCTTTGGCCCGTTTCTCACAGGTGAAACGGTTCTGATCGTTTTAGATGCATATTGGAAGTACCCTGAGGTAGCAATCGTTTCCGTCGTTGCTGCAAAGGACACCATCCCAGCATTAGAGCGTATCTTTGCCACTCATGGGATACCGGAAGTCCTGAAAACCGACAATGGGCCCCCTTTCCAAGGCCACGCATTTCAGTCATTCGCGGAAGATAAAGGTTTCACACATCGAAAAATCACACCCTTGTGGCCGGAGGCTAATGGTCGTGTAGAAGGTTCATGTAAAACCTTGGCAAGGTCGCAAGAACTGCCCACCGTCAAGGAAAAGATTGGAGGAGAGAGCTATATGTCTTTTTAGCCAATTACAGAGCCACAACTCACCCAAATACTAGGAAGAGCCCTTATCAGTGATGCATGAACAGAACTGTCAGGATCAAACTCCCAACCATGGAAACCACTCCTGACACGGAAGCCATGCAGAAGGACAAAGATTCAAAGGCGAAGATGAAAGCCTACGCTGACCAGAAACGACAGGTTAAACCGCACGACCTGAATGCTGAAGATATCACACTGGTGAAACAGAGAAGGCTTAACAAAGCCAGTCCGCATTTCGAACCTGTACCATACACAATCCTGGATGTCAAAGGTTCCATGATCACCGCCAGGCGAGCAACTGATCAGAAAGAAGTAGCCTGCAATAGCTCCCATTTCAAGAAACCACCCAACCTGCCAGGAAGTACCATACCTGACACCGAACCAGTACCCCCGATGAGCAAGTGCCACTCGACTTCGAAGGACCGGAGGTCTGTCAACCCGCCTCAACCTCAGCACCCCAAGAGGAATCTAGTCAGGCACACTTAAGCGAAACTAATGGTAATCAAGACAACGCAACGCTTGCAGCAGCAGATCAACCTGCCCCTTCACCACCCGTATCCTCCCGCAGTGGTAGACTAATCAAGAAACCTGGCTGAACGAAAGACTATGTGATAACTTAAAAAACTCTGCTGATATTAAAACCTTTGTAGCCAAGTTAATATATTTTATATAGCCATTCGTTTTTCATACTGCAGCGGATTGCACGATTCCGTTGTTTTCATCGTTTCGCTGTTAGCATTGTCTTTGTTTTTTCCCACCATGATTTTAATTATTGCTTGTAACTACCCGAGGAGAGATGTAATGTCGATACGTGTAGGTCAGCGGTGTCACATACGGGACTCACATTTTTTAAGTAGTTTTCCGAAGCACATGTTGTTGTTGTTCGGAGCATCATGGTTGCTGATGAATAAAAGTTGTGTTACTGAAACACTGGACTAATCCATTGGCGTAAACATTATAACAGTTGAATGGCCCTTTATATGGAAAACGCTTGGTTCTTTCAATTTCGGATCGTCGTTAATAAGCTGGATCAAATTGTGCTACCGCAACATAGAAAGCTGCCTCCTTAATAACGGATGGGCAAGCAATTACTTCACCCCTGAAAGAGGAGTCAGAGGAAACAGGAGTCATTCTTTGCGCAGAAATATTAGCCAACAACATACGAGAAAACAAAGATATAAAAGGGATCACTGTGCGTGGAAATGAAATCAAGATTAGTCAATATGCTGACAATACTACTATGATTTTAAACGGCTCTCAAAAGTTCTTCACATCTGCCTTACTCGACCTAGAGCTTTTCGGTGCGATATCTGGCTAGCGGCTTAACAACAAGAAAACATAAATTGTCTGGATTGGGGCTGGCGCTGGGCGTCAAGATAAATTATGTCCCGAAAAAGACTTAAAATGGGTTACAGGCAAACTTAAGAGGCTGTCTCTGTAAGAACCGACCACTGATTTTACTTCGAAAATTCGATTTTTCTCATAAGCTGGGATTTCGAAGCTCTTACCTAGTCAATCACTAAAATGGGTTTTGTTTCATTAAAAATTCCAATTGAAGTTTTCTAGGATTGATTGAAGTTCGGTCCGCTCGACACAAGTTTCATGCCCGCCGAAACTGGAAAAATAACACATATTGCTGGCGCTCTAAAAAAATTAATATTCGCTCAAAAGTCTCAATTCTTTTTTTTCAACTATAGATATATCATAGCAGTCTGTTTAGCCATGTTGCAATTATAATTCAATGTTGTTCCTACAACGGTTAAAAGAAGATTTTCTACCCGTTAAATCGAGTTTTGAACCAAACGCGAAAATAGCTCTACTTTGAAGGCACGTTTTAAAAATGTGGCACCTGTTTGAAACTGCTGAACTACCTGAATAGAAAGTATAAGTGGCCCTTAATTTAAAACAATAATAAAATTTGTCTGCCCACTAGGTTTTCAAAACTAACGACCGCTTAATTACTATTTCTAAGTTTTGTCGAGTTTTGAAAGAAGAAATGAAGAAGTGTGTAATGAGAATTACCGCTATAGACTTACGAAAGGTGAACAAAAACATATCCTGAATCAAAACAACAAGATCTCCCGCATTTAGCCGCTGAGCCGTTTATAACTAGTCGTTCAATACGAATCCTTTTCTTCGGCCGTTCGAACGCTTAGCATCATCCGTTTCAAAATGGTTTTTAGCAGTTCGAACGGATGGCATCATCCGTTCGAAATTTTTCGTTAGCCGTTCGAATGGCTGGTATCATCCGTTTAAAATTTCTCCCTTGCCGTTCAAACGTTTACAGCATCCGATCGAAATTTTTCCATGGCCGTTTGAACGATATTTGAAACCGTTTTAAACGGCTGGAACATCCGTTTCTCATCCGTTCGAGCAAGATCAATAAAGACAGGTGGAGTGTTTCCAGTTCTTCTTTTAAAACCGGGAGTCATTCAAATGTCATCCGATTAATAACGAAGTATATATAGATCCCTATTGAAAGCAAATTAAGAGTTAATGTCGATTAGAATCGAAAAAAAAATTTAAAAATGTGGCCTCAAACCAAAAAACTAGTAGTGTCTCAAATCTCCCGATAATTATAACTTGACAAAAGAGACTTCAGGCACAACTCTCCTTGCGCTTTTATTTTTGTGGGATATTATGAATCTCTTTTATAAACGTCGAAGATTTGTTTGCACAAAATTATAACTGTTGCACTTGTGAAATGTACACCATTCTTGTCTAGAGATGGCATCAGAGTTTCTAATCTGTTACTAGGTGCTTTTAAGGGTATTTTAACTCCTACAACAATTTAATAAAGCGTACGTCTCTTTTAAAAAGACTAAAAACAAAAACCTCGTATTTCATTAGCTTAGAAATTATAAAGTAGGACTTTTTTTTAACTTCATTCGAACCAACCGATCTAAAATTACAATCACGTCGCTCGTGCGTGACAAAAATGAGGGCTAAAGAAGGGATTTTTTAATTTATTTCCTTTTCTAAGGTTGGCGTTCCTTTTATTTCAAATTCAGACAAAATGATTTCACCTGCCTTCCTCGAGGAAAAGATATAAATAGAAAAAGCTGTTTATTGTTAAACACAACGGGGAGAAAACGCTTGCTGTGGGAAATGAAAGGTCATTATTGTTCCCTTGGGCTGAATTCCGGTAAATAAAATGTGTGAAAGTAAATTGAAACAGGGCGAGCAAAAGCAGTGAAGGGAGCTGAAGTATTTTCAATTCTCTTGCGAACAATGGAGGTCATGCAAACGTCATCCATTAATTAATATCAAAGTAAATATTGATCCCGATTCAAAGAATATTAAGCGACAGAGAATCGCAGAGCTAATAAGGATGATATGCCTCATGATGAGGACTAAGTACTGACTCCATTAACTTAAGATCACCTTGTCAATATATCTTTCAGAGTCCTACGCAGAGGACCTCGGATTCAGTTCTTTTCAATTCCTGCCCCAGTTAGGGTAAGAAATGTCTCTATCTTGCCACAATTGTACTACTGGTCACTTATAAAAGCTAGGCTTTTTTTAGGTTTTAATTTTCTTCTTGTTACGGATATATATTTATGACGTGTTGGGAAATACAAAATGTATGTGCTAAAAATTATTGGGAATTGCTTCTGGGGTTTCACTATATCACAGTAGCTTGCCACAATTCTACTACCAGTCACTTTTAAATTTTTTCAGGTTTTAATTTTCATCTTGTTAAGGATAGATATTTATGACGTGTTGAGAAATACAAAATGTATGTGCCAAAAATTATTGGGAATTGTCTCTGGAGTTTGACCATACAATAACTCAATGATTGGTGTGACACTGAGAATTTCACGTCCTAAACCGAAGTTTAGTTGATTAAAAAATATTGGTAATAATCAGTAAAAGCTAACTTCTAGCTATATAGCAAGATCTCGATTTTGCTCCACGGCTTTGTCATGGCAGACGTGTCTTTATTTTTTAACATCAAGAAGTTTTAATTATGTCAATTTCCTTTGGTTCCAAAAAACAAGCTAAGAAGTACAACATAAAAACGTATGCGCGCGATCAAAACTACGTCAGTTGAATTGTTTGAGTAAACCGTTGTTTCAGGCTGTAGTACACAGGTGCAATCTATCTGCTTAACAAACCCAAAAGAAAAATGAAACGACTGAAAACAAGTCATCTTTAAAGTGACCCTATTAACACCTTAATATATCCAGACGTTTAATGGAAAAAATGTCTCCTTTAGCATGAAAAGAATGTATCTTTATGCCTGAGAGGTATTTTTCCTAAAACTTTTCGCTTTGACTTTAGCGTAAACAAGGAGATCAATAAAAGCCATCGAAGAAAATTTTTTAAACATGTAAAATACAGCAGACCCGAGACGGTCTTTGAAAAAAAACCTTACTTTTTCAGTCCGTCTAACTTCAGCAGGTTCAAATCTTATTCTTACTGCTCTCAAGAAGTGCAAGATAAGACTGGAGATTTCGCTGGAGTATACGTTTTGTGTTGGCTTTATTTTTTAAAGAATTTTCAGTGTACCTACCGTCTTCGAAAAAAAAAAGATTTGCATATCAAAAGCCATCAATGTTTAATACAAAGCGGAAAAACGGATCCGAATGAGCAAATGTTAATATCGATAAGCGAGAAGAAAAGAGGAAGATCAGTTATAGCACTACGCGATAGCTCTCTTACAATTTTCACCTTATCAGTTAAAGAAGTTTTTTGAAAAAAGAAAAGAAATGTTTACTTTCCAACAATGGGAGAGCCATTGTTGATAAAGGAAAGCATCAACCCTTTATTATTTATTTATTTCTCTTTGGAAAACTCAAACTCAGAATATTACAAATAAATCAATTGACGCGGTATTACGATTTCATAAGTAAAATTTCTGCTGTTTATCAAGTCTCAAACGTAGCGTGTACAGTGGATTTTCTGACGGGGTTTGTGAACTCAAGATTCATAGGAAATAGACTGCATGCAAACGTTTGCAACTTGGCCCTACGAAAAGACAGACAGTACATAACTTTGTATTAAGATAAACTTGGTGTTCTACTCTGAAGAGAGATGTTGGACCATAACAATATTAATGCTCTCTATTGAGTTTTGTCGAAGTGCTTGATCTCTGTAACAAAACTTGCGTTGGAGGTCATGCACACTGCGTCGACGAGTGGTATGCAAAGTTCAGCACGTTTGCGAGGAGACGGACTCGGCTCCGCGATGGAAAACAATTGTTGTGTTTTCTAGTCTGTGAAAAGCTAAGCTATTTCTAAGTTTTGTCGAGTTTTGAAAGAAGAAATGAAGAAGTGTGTAATGAGAATTACCGCTATATATAGACTAACGCAAGGTGAACAAAAACATATCCTGAATCAAAACAACAAGATCTCCCGCATTTAGCCGCTGAGCCGTTTATAACTAGTCGTTCAATACGAATCCTTTTCTTCGGCCGTTCGAACGCTTAGCATCATCCGTTTCAAAATGGTTTTTAGCAGTTCGAACGGATGGCATCATCCGTTCGAAATTTTTCGTTAGCCGTTCGAATGGCTGGTATCATCCGTTTGAAATTTCTCCTTTGCCGTTCGAACGTTTACAGCATCCGATCGAAATTTTTCCATGGCCGTTTGAACGATATTTGAAACCGTTTTAAATGGCTGGAACATCCGTTTCTCATCCGTTCGTTAGCACGGATGTCTGTTACTGTACGTTTTCGCGTGAGAGATCGTACTTTTGTCGAGGACTTTTTAGTTGACTACAGAGTCAGAGTATATCTCGGTGCATTAATGCATCGTTGAGCAGTTCTAATGTCTAAAATAAAAAATGATAAAAAACAGAAAGGAAGAGCAAGATTAATAAAGACAGGTGGAGTGTTTCCAGTTCTTCTTTTAAAACCGGGAGTCATTCAAATGTCATCCGATTAATAACGAAGTATATATAGATCCCTATTGAAAGCAAATTAAGAGTCAATGTCGATTAGAATCGAAAAAAATTCAAAAAATGTGGCCTCAAACCAAAAAACTAGTAGTGTCTCAAATCTCCCGATAATTATAATTTGACAAAAGAGACTTCAGGCACAACTCTCCTTACTTACGCTTTTATTTTTGTGGGATATTATGAATCTCTTTTATAAACCTCGAAGATTTGCACAAAATTACAACTTTCGCACCATGATGTACACCATTCTTGCCCAGAGATAATGACATGAGACTTTCTAATCTGTAACTAGGTGCTTTTAAGGGTATTTTAACTCCTACAACAATTTAATGAAGCGTACCTCTCTTTTAAAAAGACTATAAACAACAATCTTGTAAGTCATTAGCTTAGAAATTGTAAAGTAGGACCTTTTTGAGCTTCGTTCGAACCAACCGATTGACATAAATGAGGGCTAAAGAAGGGACTTTTTTATTTATTTCTTCTTTTAAGGTTCGAGTTCCATTTATTTCAAAACCAGCCAAAAGAATTTCACCTGTCTCCCTCGAGGAAAAGATATAAATAGAAAAAGCTGTTTATTGTTAAACAGAAAGGGGACAAAACTCTTTGGGATGAGTAAATTCTTGCATTAGCGCTAAAAATTATTGGGAATTGCTTCTGGATTTTGACCATATAATAACTCAGTCATTGGTGTCACATTGAGAATTTCATGTCCTAAACCGAAGTTTAGTTGATTGAAAAACAACGACAATAACTAGTAAAAGCTGACTTCTAGCTATATAGCAAGCTCTCGATTTTGCTCCATGGCTATGTCATGCCAGATGTGTCTTTATTCTTTTCACCAAGAATTTTTCAATTATGTCAATTTCCTTTGGTTCCAAAAGTCAAGCTAAGAAGTACAACATAAAAACTTGTAAGCGCGATCAAAATTACGTCGATTGAATTGTCATTTCCAGTAAACCGTTGTTTCAGGCTGTAGTGCACAGGTGCAGTCTACCTGCTTAACAAACCGAAAAGAAAAATAAAACGACTGAAAACAAGCCATCTTTAAATTGACCTTAATACCTTAATATACCCAGCCGTTTAATGGAAAAAGCGTCTCCTTTCAAATGTAAAGAATGTATATTTATGTCTGACAGGTATTTTCACTGAACACTTTTCGCTTGGACTTTGGCGTAACCGACAAGGAGATCAATAGAGTGTGCGTTCCGTTTATTTCAAAGGTTGGAGTTCCGTTTATTGTTAAACACAAAGGGGAGAAAACGCTTTGGAATGAGTAAATTCTAGCATTAGCGAAGGGTAAGATCGGTTATTTCGGCTCTCGACATTTTTGTCAAAGACTTCCTTGGCGACTAAACAGCAGAAATATTTCTCGTGATATCAATCCAGTTAACTCCCGCCCCAATTTCTGGGAGTAAGAGAAGATCTTGCTGTGGTAAATGAAAGCTCATCATTGCCCCGTTCGGCTGAATTTTGGTAAATAGAATTTGTAAAAGTAAATTTTTAAATTTATTTTTTAAGAATTTATAAATGTAAAATGAAACGGAATGCAATGAAGGCAGCTGAAGTATATTCAATTCTCTTGCGAAAAACTAAAGACGTCATGCGAATGTCATCCATTTAATATCAAAGTAAATATTGATCTCGATTCAAAGAAAATTAAATGTCAGAGGAGAGCCACTAAGAATGATCTGCCTCATGAGGGCTAAGTACTGCGTGCAATTCATTAAGATTACATTGTCAATATATTTTTCAGAGTCCAGCGCAGAGGACTTGAGATACCAGTTCTTTCAAATTTCTGGTCTAGGCGAGGTAAGAAATATGTATATCTTGACACAATACTACTACCGGTCCCTTTTAACAGCTATGTATTTCTTATAGTTTTGCGATCTTTTTGTTTTTAAGGAAGTAAATTTATGACGAGCTGAGTAATATGTGCTGTTTTGGGAATCGCTTTCGAAATCGGGTGTTTGATTATGTAATAGCTCGATGATCGGATCCAACATATTGAGCTGAAGTTTTGTCTGATTGAAAAACAATGGCAATAAATGACAATTAAAAGAGAACATTTCGCAAGCTCTCGATTCTGCCCTATATCTTTAATTGTCATCGGGAAAAGTGTCTTTAGTTCTTCTGACAAGACGTGTCAATTATACCAATTTCCTTTGGTTCCAGTAAGACAAGCTAAGAAATAGAATATAAAAACTTATGCGCGAGATAAAACGCGCTTATTACGCAAAATTTTGTCTGTCCCGAAAAAGGCTAACATATGTTTTCTTAAGGGTGCGTTTTTTAAGAAAACCCAAGATTGGATTCTTAAATCTGAAAACGGATTTTGCGTTTCTTTTCTAAACAGGTTGATCCAAGATCTCTGGGATCATGGTGCGTCAAAGGAACCGAAGAATCCACTCTGAGCTGGACAAGGATTCTTCGGTTCCTTTGATGCACTATGCATGATCCGAGTGATCTTGGATTGATCTGTTTAGTAAAGAGCGCAAAATCCGTTTTCCGATTTAAGAATCCAATCTTGGATTTTCTTAAAGAAACGCATTCTTACTGGTCATATATTTTCATGGTCCTAAGTTACTGCTACAAAAAAAGTACTTGTAACATATATTAGTAACACTTGACTGTTTATTGTATTTCAATTGGCCCTACATGTACAGCTGACCAGTTATCATAAGAAATGCGATATTAGAAACAAATCTACGTTTGCACTGCCTCGAAAATTAAGTTACAAACTGACAACTAATTTTCTGTCGATTTTTAGAATCTCCCACCGGTTTACAAACTTTATGTGAGAGTCTTTTCGATACTTCGGATAAGTGCCTCTGTGCTACTCAAGAGGATCAAGCTAAGAAATAAAGATTGTCAAAAGGATATGACAACCTTTGCTACTTCTTCCCGTCTAAATTAAGGAGGTTATTAATTTCTGCCGTGCACAAACGAGGACAGCAATGGTTGGGAACCTCGATCTTTTTAGTGATTAAATTAAACAGACGCTTACAACAAAACTGAATCACAGTATTAGCGTTATTTAGTAGCAATTAAAGGTCATTTTGAACGCTTTTATTTCGCTTGTAGCAAAGTCACCGACGCATTCAATTCAATATGAATCCCAAGTTCTGGCTTTCAGTTGCGTTCCTGATGTCCCGAATCGGTGTATTTCAAGCTGCTCTCCAATGCCAAGCAACGGAATACTCCATTGGAGGAATGTTCCTCAAGGGCCACACGTTTAAAACAAGCAAGGTTGGATGGCCTGTAGGGTGCTATTTGATGTGCGAAGAAGAAGTTACGTGTCAAAGCTACAATTTCGTTATTGGTCATAAAGTTTGCGAACTGAACAATCGAACTAAAGAAGCGAGACCTGAAGATTTTAGGCCGGATCAGACAAGGTTCTACATGAAAAGGGCAAAAAACAGAGGTACACTTCCATTCTCCTTACTTGCATGTTTGTCTCATTTTTTCAATGCAGCCATTTTCAATGCTAGCGTCCGTGGCGAGCGTAATTTTGAGTGCGGTTGCGGATTCTCCTATCGGAGCGGCGAAACCACCAGGAGAAGAGGTGAGATGTCCGTGTACATGGCTTCGGCGCAATGGACGTGCCAAAACTTTTTGCTAACATCCCACAGGGCAGAGGAAGGAATCACGACTGTATGTAAAACATACGAAACATTCCACCCAAACAAACCTCCCATACCTGACCTCTACCTCAGAGAGATGTTAAAGCTTCTCTTAAAAGAAAACTCTTTTCATTTTAGCGGAAACACATGATACCGCAACGACTACAGAAATGGCGGTCTCCTTGGCCAACATTTTCACGGCCGCGGTAGAAACAGAAATCATTAACCGCAGCCATATAAATCCGATCAATGAAAAGATATTTCGATGATGTCCCTTGTCTATGGAACATAAACAATAAGGAAATAAACACGTTTACTATAGAGCTGATGAATAACTATCATGCACATCAGTGACCGTAAAATTCACGCCTGAAATTTCAGATAAAGAAATAATTTTGTTGGATACATGCTTACAGTATACAGGGGAAAAAGATTTAAGAAAGAGCCTATTCTCATCCAATAAAAAGAATAATTTTTCAGCATCGTCTAACGAACATAAGAGGGTTACGAATAAGGTTTATCTGTTATTAGTTCCTCTTGTTTCTAAAATAACTTGAAGCAAAATTACTTACGGGATCTTTTATCTTTTTATTTTATCTCACAGTCCCTCTTGGTTCCATCCAAGAGTTTCCTGCTGAATCGTGCAGTGAGATCAAGGCCAGTGAAGGAAATGAGATGGTTAACGGGAATTACTGGATATACTCTGATGGAAATGCTCAGACAATCCTGGCTCGCTGTGAAGGTACGACCATTTAGTTTATTGATAAAGAAGAAGTTCAACCTCCTAGCACCTGAAAAAAACATTATAAAAATTTGCAAGACACTGGAGTGGCTTAGTCGATTAATCGATCAACCAATAAATTTTGAGGGCAAACAGTCTTTTTGCTTTCGACGGCACAGGTATAAATTAAAGTGTCCAAAAAATTCCAGAGGTGAGTGCTGATTCGCAGAAATATTGAATTTTTGTCCGCCTGTGGGAGCGATCGGTAACGATCTTAACCTTTGTGTTTAAAGAAACTGGTTTTACCTCTGAAAATTTCCCTCAATATACCTAGGAGTTACTGGTAATGAAAAAAAAAATCAAATTGTTTCATGTTACCAGATGACTTTAAAAAAGATTTATAACATTGATCTGATTGGCCCCTGAGCCTTAATATTAAGAGTGTGCCACAGGATCGCAACGTAAGACATGGATGCAAATATTTTTCTCTGAAAATTTATTTTAGAGAACTGGCAGAAATTAAACACAGAACCCGTTTGTTTTGGGGCGCGACAAGGCTCGTATGGTGCCTTTAACATCACAAAGAGTGGATTTCTCAAGACAATGAAGCTCGTCCGCAAGTCGGGTTCGATAAAATGCAACCCAAAAGACAAGGCATCCTACTGGGGCTGCAGAAATGAACTCGTGTATGGCAAAAACGGTTTACTGACTATCATTACCAATGCAAAGAGAGAAGCCATCCTGCCACCTGCTGGAGACCTGAAAGCCGGGTGTAACGACGAAAAAGACTTTTACAGTCTTAATGGAACTAACCACACATCTCCAGAGCTCGTTTTCCCGGACCTTCCTAACAAGCTGCCTGTGTCACGCAATCAGGAGTTGCAGATATGGTACGGACAGGATTGGATCGATTGTAGTGAAGATAACAACAGTAACGCAACATGTGTTGATGTGTATGCGTGGTATGCTTTAACATGAGCCTCTGACTTATCCGAAGCAGTAAGTGTTTATAGACACTGAAAAATTAACGTAAACGCCGCTCATATTTATCTTCTCTTGTATTGAATCTTGTAACTTAGCGCACAAATGCAGGAAGACATTCACGGAATAAAATGCTAAGAATAGTGGAAATATGAAAGTAGCGTCGAGCAATTACCAAGACGACGAAGCATTGTATGTACTATACTATTTTTACCTGGCTGTAAGGGCTAATGTAGTAATTACACATCTAGGCTCTCACGAAAGTTTTTGAAGCTCCACTTCTTCTCCAACAGCAGTCTCATTCCAAACTACAGTACATGTATCAAACATGAAGTATAAATATCAATAGTTATCGGAATGTATATTAATTAGTTTATATATGTGCATTCTTTGTATTAAAATTTACTATTCTTGCTGTTAAAAATATTAAAAAAAGATGTTGAATGTTTATAGTGGTCGACGCGCTTAACTACAACTAGCCACAGTTCTCAGGCATGCCACTTAAGGAGAAGCACATTTTTTCCAAAACTTTCTTTTTTTATCCATAATTCTGTCCAACTGACCTATCTAAGTCTCTAACGAGCAACATTTGGGCCGGTAAATGATCTTATGCATTTTAGCTTAACCATAACAGGCTTAAAAATCCCAACAGGGGGAGGGCACACCAGTTGGCTATTTACAAGCATAACAGAGGAGTTGAACTAGGGTCTGTGGGGAAGCAACTCCAGCTTTAATAGTGGTCAGAGCGAGACTTGAGCCCGCGACCTCCGGATTTCAAGTCCAGCGCCCTACCAACTCGGCCACTCTGCCTCCAGAGCTTTTAACTTTTGTCAGGTCACGCTATGTGACGTGTTACAATCATTTCCGGTAAGATGCCTTGCCTCCAGGTTGAAGTTCATTTTCGTGGACAGGTCTGCTTTCCTGTAATGCATGTACCATAGTTAAAGTTTTTGCATGAGCACTGACTTCGTTTAGGCTCTAATACTGGTCTCCTTCACCATTTGCAAATCTTGATTGGCAGTTCTAAAGGGTTTAACGTAACCCGCCTCCTGGCTCAAGAGCTGGCGAGTGTTAGACAAGGATTTAAATATTCTTATTAAATATCGGCCATTTAGCGATTGAACCGTTGTTGATGTACTGTTCAATAGAAGTACCGTTAACCAGTGTCGTAGGCCCATTAGTAAAACTAATGCAATCAAACTAACTGTAATCACAAGTTGTGATTACAACAAGTAAAACTAATGTAATCAAACTAATTGTAATCACAAGTTGTGATTACAATTTAGCTCTGTATTGACTTGGCAAAAGCATAAACTATATTAAAATACCAACCTTTCTAGAACTTTCTTGGAAACAACATGAAGGCGTGAGTTCACCGTCCTGTAACATCACTTTTCATTCAGTGTTTTCTTTATTTGGAAATTTCACTACGTTGCTGATGCGATTGTCAAGCAGCCGTTACTATACAACCGATCTACACTGTTAACACTAAATTGCAATAGCAATGGGCGGGGGGGGGGGGGGGGCGGAGGGTACTTCCGTATATTAGGAATAGATGCGTGCCGCGAAAAGTTTTACTGAACCCAACCCAAAGCCCTGGCAACGAGGTTGACTAAGCCCTGACCCCCTTTGAGGATGATCAATTGAAAATTGATACCCTATTTAAGGCCCAAACCAAGAGGAAATGCAAACCCGAAACATGGCACCCCGTTCAAGGAAAAAAACAAAAACTAAGAATGGCATGAACAGGTCAACTTTATTTTGTTTTGGTAACATTGGAAGTTAAGTATCGAGAAGAACATCTGTTTTTCGTTTCGCTGGGAATTTACGCACTGGAAGTTTAGTTAATGTAATTTAGGTACACTGTCTAAGGATTAGGCGGAGGGTGGGACATGATTGACATTTCAGACTTCATATCGGACGGCTCTCAGCGAAAACCCTTTGCCGAAGATGGCAGCCCTCTATTCCATGTCAGTGTAACTAAACCGACCGCGGATGAACGGATGAAGAACAGAAACGTGAAGGAAGACTATCTTTCCTGCTGTATTTGAAATTTCGAGGCGACTGGAGCATTTGGAGACCTTTCCCTTCAGTGGACTCGTTAGGCTGGGATCACTCAGTACCCAAACTTTGGAAAGGATATCCAGAGGACAAAATAGTGAAGCTAACTGAAACCATCTAAATGTCAATAACCAATGTCAATGGCCTATAACCGTTAGGTGAGAGAGCTTCCTGTAATGAATATCACTTACTTATTTATTTATTTATTTATTTATTTATTTATTTTTTTATTATTTATAAACCTCCCACGCCAAACAAGGAAACACACCTCAAGTACGGTACGTATATTTTATTTATACTGCTTCGTGTCTTTAAGACTTGAGAATAGAACCGTTTTTCCGGGCAATAAAAATTATTATGTTTCAACTGTTTTGAGACTTCAGTATTACTGCATTGTACGACCGCTCAGTTTGCGAGCTTGGGCTACCTGTGTTTTGGACCGCATGTGAGGCCAAAATCATGATGCGGTGACATCTCGAAGGAAAACGAACGCCTACCTTGGTAAATGCCATGGTTTGTAATCCTTTCGGATAGCTTTCATGTTGAATGTGACGTGGATCTTTTGGTTTTGCCCGTTTTCTCTGACACGGATACTTGAATCACTTTGTTGTACCAGCAACGCGCAACTTTGGGTCTTTTCTGCCTCAAGAATAAACTAATTTTTTTATACTTGACTAGAATAACCAAGGTCTTGGTAAGTGATATCAGCCTCAGCTTTCAGTTTCGGCTGATGAAATAATTGTTTATTATTGGTGGATAGCAGACCACGCAAAATTTGAGATCCTTTTCAGATTTGCGTCAGTTGATTGATTGGCAAAAAAGGAAACGTGAGAAGAATGCTAATAAAAATGATGCAGGAAAAGCAATACATTTCGTGTCTCGTTCGTCAGAAAATAAGGATTCAAAACAGTGAAAATCTTGGATAACACCTCGGCGAAAACCTTTTCATTTCTGCTTCGGAAATTGGTGATAAATGTTATATTAAATTTGAAATTTGTATCTCGGCCATAAGTTGTGGTACGGTCCTATTTCTTAAAATAAGTTTGCCCGCGGTTTTTCAAGAAAAATATGTCACTACCAAAAACTGATTAGAGATGAGTAACCTTTGGCGAGGAAGAAGACAAGGGATGAGGAAGAACGGTTATCTTTATCTATGTCAGAGATTTCTTGGGCGAATAATGATATGAAATATTTCTCGCGATATCAATCGAGTTGACTAACACCCTAATTTAATGGATTAACAGATCCGGCTAAAGCAACATGTTACTTTTGTCTTAGGATGTCGGAATAGTTTAATGCATCTTCGCCTGTAATAATAGAAATTTATTGAGTTAGGGTTTCTTAATATCAAGAATGATCTAGAATAAGTTGAGTTGAAAAATATCGGTAAAAGAAAACTTGAGCTTTTCGTTAGGACAAAGAAACTTGTTAATATCAGCAGGTGGACGCATTAAAGGGTCCAGAGCATAGAGCGAAGGTATGTAATTTGTTACCTTATTTCCAACACGGAAATCTAAAAAAGTGGATGCCCGAGTTCTTCTGCTTTTCAGTCTGAAAGAAATATCAACATAGAGTTCTAAGAAGGTATACTAGAACCTGCCGCAGGCGTGGAACCATTCTATTAGCTTTCCTTTGTTGCCCAATATTCTTTTAGTTCAAATTAATATTTACTTTGATGCTAAATGGATGACATTTACGTGAGTTTCCCTTTGCCAATATAGTTAGAAATACTTAATCTACCTTCACTGTTCTTCCTGTTTCATCTTTTCTTTATATTTTTCATTCACCGCCGGGCATCAATCAATTACGAACTTGTTCGATTATTGATCGAACATGACAGCATCGCTTAAATAGTTTTATGGCCTTGAGTATCTGTCAACAACAAAGCTGCCTTCGCTTCTAGAACTTGTAAGATATAACACACTTGGCTGGAAAAATGAAATATTTACCACACATGTTTAACTGAATGGCAACAAATTTTTGTTGAGAATTTTAAAGTGATGTATTAACGAACACGTCATCACCACCCTTAACGCGCTTGCAAATTTTGTTTGTACGGCAATAATATTATAATTTTAAGAAATGGACAACAACTTTAAGTTTACAGCAAGACATGTTTCGAACGTTCAACGAAAATCTTCAGTTGTGACTTCGTTTACAAGTTCGGTTGAATTAACACAAGCAATGGCGTATAAGTAAAACGTGATACAATTCAAAATTTCGAAAAAATTAGCGTACAATTTTAAGAAGCGCGAGACATGGAACAACACTTGCGCGAGTACTACACTTAATACAAGGGAAAAAATTGTAAAAAATAGAAATAATCACAATGATTATAACACAAAATGTTATCAACAAAAAATATAAAATAAACCGCTACTAAATAAATGTATATAGATAAAGAATAATATCAGAACGAGAGAGTTAAGTCAGCATGTTTCAGCTGCTTATTTAAAGTGGGATTCTCCCATTTGATGTGCATTGCTTCCTTCAACATAAGTTCTAGTTTGCTGGATACACAATCCACGATGGAAAAGCAGTTCTTATAAGCTAAACACCGACATGCCTGGGATTGCTGCAAATGCTGATATACGTGTGAGTTCCTGTCCCTGCTCAGATGCTCACGAACGCGCGTCGAAAGATGTCAGCTACTCTCGCCGATCTAACAGGCGTTACATCCTGCACACGAAAACTTGTAGACAACGCACGAACGGAGATCGAGAGGAACAGGATCCTTAACACTAAACATACTACCAACTTTAAAAGAAGAAAAAGCTAACTTAATTTCGATGTTATTAGGACAATAGCGCTGAACGAGTTTGCGTAGCCTTTTCTATGTTTCTCTGGTGAAGGAGGCTACATAGGGTAACTTTAAATAATAAGTTGAAACGGCTTGCTGAACCTGAGAGCTAGCTGATGGGCGGATTGTAGCTCTACTGACGCGTCTATTGATGACCTTTTCTACAATGTGAACAGGGAAAAGGTTCTTCCGTAGAATAAGGGTAATAATAATATGAAAGCCTAGCCAAGAATTGTTCATTTTGTAAACCCTGTCCACCAGTGTTCTAACAAGACCCATTTTGTAGGAAAATGAAGTGACACTAAAATACTTAGTTAGGAGCCCCGTGAAAGTTTTCTTACGGAAAACAGATGTCTGGAGATTGAGAGGGTTGTTATTGAATTGACCAAGACATCCAAGAAAGCAAACTTATCATCTACTGACTTCCATCTCCATATATAGTAAACCGTATGTTAGGGTGTTGGGAACTGATGTAATTGTAAAAGGAAAAAGCATCTTGTTCCCTCTCAAATACACAGAAAGTGCCATCGACATATCGCCGATAGAACAAAATCTTAGAGCCCTTGTAGTTTTCTATCCAATCCTTCTCATTATGCCCCATGAAAAGGTTAACTAAGACGGGGGCAAGGGGCGAGCCCATAGACACACCATCTACCTGATCATAATAAGAACCTTTAAACAAAAAGTGAGTTTGGGCTGTGGCAAATCGTAAAAGGGTTTTAAGCTCGGTGGCACTTAACTTAATGTCCATATTATCCTCCTTCATGCAGCGAACCGCTAGACCAATGCACTTATTCAAGGGTATGTTGGTAAATTAACTTTCAACGTCGAATGAAACCACAAAATTACCCGATAAAGGTATATCTTGGATTTCATTAACAAAAGAAAAGCTATCCTGAGTGCAATAATTAGTAGGGATGTAGGGTTGTAATAGAGAGCATAGATACTTAGCTAGTTCATAGTTATAGGTCCCAATCGACGAGATTATAATCGAGTGGAACACGTAGTTCTACATGAAAACGAAGTTCGCTTCATTCAATGCCATTGATATTTTATTAGCTGGCAGCAAAGACGGAAGAAAGTACCACAGAGAACCTCTGGCATCAGGCTGTTTTAGACCTCTAAGCGAAGATAAGGTACAAAATGACAGATAATTCTTTATCGATTTTTAGAGTCTTCAAACGTTCCCTTGACCACATACAAGTAGCGAACTGGGACCTTTTCGTTACACTAGTCAATGTCCTGCGTGCGATGGTTTAGAGCTGGAGTCTCTTAGATGCTAACAACAACATGGATCCTCCATGGCAACTAATTAAGATAATTAGCATGTCATTTTGAACGTTTCTATTTCGCATGTAGCAAAGTCACTGCCGCATTCAATTCAATATAAATCCCAAGTTCTGGCTCTCAGTTGCGTTCCTGATGTCCCGGATTGGTGTATTTCAAGCTGCGCAATGCCAAACAGCGGAATACTGAATTGGAGGAATGTTCCTCAAGGGCCACACCTTTAAAACAAGCAAGGTTGGATGGCCTGCAGGCTGTTATTTGATGTGCGAAGCAAAAGTCACGTGTCAAAGCTACAATTTCGTCATTGGCAAAACCTCTGTGAATTGAACAATCGAACCAAGGAGGCCAGACCTGAAGATTTCAAGCCGGATCAGACAAGGTTCTACATGAAAAGGGCAAAAACAGAGGTACACTTCGATTCTCATTTCTTTTGTTGCCCTTTTACAACTCAGTCGCTTTAAATGCTATTGGTTAGCATGTGTAGCTGGCTTGTTTCACCAAGCGGACTCTCCAATGGGAGCGGAGAAGGCGCGAGGAATGATGGGAAGCGGTCAAGCTGAAATGTTTTCTTCGTGGCCTAGGCGCTCTTGTTAGCGAAACAAAGCACTCGTGTACGAAATTCTACGAGCTAAGCAAACATTCGACCTAAATCAATTCAAACAAATTGTTATACCCGTAGTCTAGTAATCAAAAATTATGAGTGCGGTCGACGCCGTTTCTTTAATATATATATACCTTATGATTTCAGTAGCTGACTTTCAACCTCTGTCTATTGCTAAAATCATCATTTTTTTTATCAGCAACCGAACTTTTACAGGCAGATATGTTATAGTGTCAAAATCCATTCCAATGAAGTCAGTGAAGAGGTCCGCTGTGTAAAATACGATGTTCTCACGATAAACATCCCAAAGCCAAGGCGATTCAAAGTCGTGTTCCTGAACATATAAAATAAACTGTAATCACGAGATAGTCTTTAGATATCCAATTGACGATGCTCAGACTTGCTCAGATTCCAACGAAAACCACGAGGTGGGTGGTAGTTTTTTGCGCATATGACGTTTGACGTCGTTCAAAATGGCGCAGAAAATGCAGACCTTCAACGAAAAAAATGTTCAAATAGGTCACCCTCGATACAACAGGACACTCAGGATTATGAACTGCGTTCTGCGAACGCAATAAAAAATGTGCACACACTTTTCCACCAACGTCCAATGTACATAAGATGGTTAAAATGCTTTGCCAGCAATTGCATCCGTACGAGTTTAACAGTTCCTTATTAGGGTGATAAAAAGGACCACAAACTGCAGTCAAAAGTTCTCATTTAGTAAGCAGTATAATGGCTAGGAGCTTCATCGGAGTTAGACAAAGAAGATAAAGTTCATTTCTTGTTAAGTTGCCAGCCGCTGCGTTGACATGACGGAGCGAGGTTAAAACGATCTTTTGGGTAACACTGATTACTTGAAGTAAAATTTCTCGTATCCAACTAACGGTTACCAATAGGTCATATGTGGTCGGGGAAAGCGGCCTCGCACCCATTTCTTCGTCAGAAGTAACATATAACACGAGACAATACTCCATTTTCGCGATAAATCAAAATTAATATTCTAACATGATTCCGAAGCTCTCTGCCCAAAATTGAGATAATTCTAATATTCGTGTTTTTTTGTTTTTGTTTTTTTTAATTTTCAGGTGGCGCTGAACCCTATGTACAGAATTTTTTTAAACTTTGCCAAAAGTTGCGTTTTATGCAGATGCTTATTAAAATTTGACAATATAAAAAGATTTCACCGTGCCGATTTTCAATTATAAGTTGCTATGGTAATCTATTGTGTCACGAAAATGACAACAACGTGTTCACCAAAGATTGGGCAGTTTTTTGATACCATGATTGTAGCATCAAGTGATAAAGAGTGGTCATAACGACCCATCAAAATCTAAGTGCTGGAAACTGTTTTGAGTCACCTTAAGCTCTTCTTGTAAACATTTGAAAAAAAATTACTCTGACAGATCTTTTGTTTTATCACACAGTTCCTCTTGGCTCCATTCAAGAGCTTCCTGCTGAATCGTGCAGTGAGATCAAGACCAGTGAAGGAAATGAGATGGTTAACGGGGATTACTGGATATACTCTGATGGGAATGCTCAGACAATCCTGGCTCGCTGTGAAGATACAGAAGTTAGCTTTAATTCTCAGGTACCCATTTATACACCTGGGTGGAGAGAGGGACTCTGAAAGTAAAGTGTCTCGCCCAAGAACACAGCACAATGTCCCCGGCCAGTGCTTGAGCATGGACCGCTCGATCCGGAGACCAGCGCACTAACCATCAGGCCACAGCGCCTCCACAGTTCGGTCCAGTGACGAAACCAAATTCGAACCAAGCAACAAAATGTCAACCCGCCAGCTCGGTCCAGTTGAGACATCAGCAGTCTAGCGACTACAATGTTTTCAAACAAAGTGTGCATGACCTAACTCTAAAACTAGTGGCAAGAATGTAAGAAAATATTTAAAAACCCATCAATTCAAAGTGTCTGCGCTGAGTTCAAAGTATGTTTAATTGTTGTATTGTCCGTGTGCTTTTCAAGTCAATAAAATTCAAATATGCATTTTTTGTTTGTTCCAACCGGGTATTCACAATGCTCAACCATGATTGGTGAGATTACGAGCAGACTCAGGCCCTTATTGCTCAAACTCGTGCTGTGATTGATTGAACTCTCTCGTTGCTCTGAAATAAGTAGTGCGTAGTCGATCAACCAAACAATCTAGGGGAAAGCAGTCTCTTTCTCCAATGGCATAAGTGGGCTAAATGAGTTAGAAGGGTTTGGAATAGGATCCAAATGTACGACGCGAAACAAACTCCTGATGACCATAAACGTGTCTGTTGGAAAAACTCTAATTGTACGATCTGGCAGTACTTACTCTTTACTGAGATCTTGTTTTGTCTAGTTAGAGTGCTTCTGATTGCCTTGATGTATAATTTGGTCGATTCTAATCACTTTCCATGTTAAATACTTTTTTTACCATTAGTATTGTATATTTTTTAATAATTTTTTTTTAGGAAACTGGCAGAAAATAAACAAAGAATCCGTTTGCTTTGGGGCGCGAGATAACCAGTTCGGCGCCTTTAACATCACAAAGAGTGGACTTCTCAAGACAATGAAGCTCGTCCACAAGTCGGGCTCGATCATATGTAACCGAAATTCCCCATCCTACTGGGGATGTAGTTCAAGCCCCTACTATAGCAAAAACAGCTTAATGACTATCATTACCAATGCAAAGAAAGAAGCCATCGACCCTGCCACCAGCTGGAGACTTAAAAGCTGGCGTAGAAAACAAAAACCACTTTTACAGTCTTAACGGAACTACCCACACATCTCCAGAGCTGATTTTCCGCGATCTTCCCATTCAGGTGTCTGTGTCACGCAATCAGGAGCTGCAGATATGGTTCGGACAGGATTGGACCGATTGGAGTGAAGAGAATAATAGTGGAACAACATGTGTTGATGTGTATGCGTGGTATGCTTAATATCACATGAGCCTCTGACTTATCTGAAACTGTCAAAGCCAAAAAGTTGACTGAAGTTTAATTTCACAGACAATAAAAACGTGAACGTAAACTCAACTCTTATTAATCTTGACTAGAATTAAAATCTTGTTACTTCAGTGCGAAAAAATGTTATAAGTCACTAAAGAATCTTACATAAGAATCTTCGTTCACAAGAGCATATAAAAACAATTCAGACTTTGATTAAGCTACAAAAATATGTTCTGAATATTGAAAGAGCATAGATAAAACACGCAATGTATGTGCTGTCGTTTTTATAAAATGTCGGCCAGCGCTAAGGGTGAACACAAACCAATATTAACTACAGTAGTGCAAGGGTGCTAAGAAAAGTTTGTAAGTGACACATATTTACAAAAAGTACTTATTCAAGTCAAACATAAAGCATAAGTAACTGTAGACACTGGAATGAATTTTAACCGGTTCATCAGTATTCGTCAGAAAAATATATATACTTGTCTCGCTTTTAAGTTTTATCCTGTGTATATCGTGACCTACGTCTTAACGCTTTTCTCCTTTTCTTTTTCTCCTTTTATCTTTTTTGCTGCAGTGGTGGACCTTCTACTGGGCTTGCAACCAGTGGAACAATTCCCGAGAAAGCATCATCGAGACGGGCAATTCTCAATAGCCAAGTGCAGTTGAGGGAAAATTTGCTCAAAGCTTTTCAATCAAATTTCTAAACATTTTCGTGCATACTTAATTGTATTATAATAATTGACCCAATCACTCTGATCTGGGTATCATTGGAAACTGGATCTCTTCCTCCTTCAGAACTTGAGTATAAGTGACGCCGATTTGGACGAAGGTGATGACGTCAGAAGTAGAACAAAGGCCAACGCTCATCACAGCAGGTAACTGCCGATACAGGTGTCAATGGGTCAAGGGAGATAGGGTATCTGTGAAGCCTGTGAAGTAGGTCGTAAAGTGTCCAAAAGAAAAACAAACCTGAATTGGCCTTTTTCCCGTAAAATTACTTTCTGATAGCTTCGAGTACTTCTCACGTAATTCAGTCGTTGGCAAACTCAACTGAACGCAAAAGGCATTTCGACACCTTTTAATTAACACTATTTAATCATATCTTATCTACAATCCTTAAATGTGTTCTTCTTCAGTTCTGATTAACAATCTTTTCTCCGCTTGCTCTTGATATCTTTCTTTAGATTTATTACATGTCAACTTATTTAATTAAATTGCCTTCTTCTAAATCGTGAAAGCTTCGCTTTACGTGCATTTTTTAAACATGCCTCTGCTGAATAAGTATTTAAAACATAATCATTGGATTTGATTTACGGTGATAATAAATGACCCTGATCTTAGTACAACTATATTGATCACTTGAATCATCATTAATTAAAGCTGAAATTAAGGAACAGAAAATATGCACGGTGTTTCTATCGAGTTCTAGTATAAATCTAGATCTACTATCTACTATCGTTCGGAATGCCGTTGTCTGATTGGCTACACTACTCACTATCTGTATTCTGTAATAGATAGTGAGTAGCGTAGCAGTGTGCCGTTGTTGACAAAATGAAGGCCGCTTTTCGGCGTTTTCGAAGTGTCTGTGAAGACGATTTAGATAAAGTTTTGAACCACTAGTAGATTTATATTCAAACAATTAGATTATTCGCTCTCGATTTCTATGCGCATACCTGCCAACTCTCCCGGTTTTGCCGGGAGTCTCGAAGTTTTTCATCAAATCTCCCGGTCTCCCGGTTAGAGCACCAAATCTCCCGGGAAATACGTAACGTGGCTTTTTTCGATTTTTTTTTGTTTTCATCAATTTCGTTATTTTCGAGAATCCAAAAAGGAAAATAAACAAGAAGTGGATTTAGTGCCCTTATTTGAGCTGTTCTCAATCGGAAAACATCGGAAAACGGGAAACAGAGCGATCAAATCGATATATATTTAACGAGAATCGTAATTGGTCAGAAATCAACCAATCCAATCGCACAATACATGGAAGAAAGTTGGCGCGGTTTTCGCACGTTGTTTACAGTCGAAGCGAAGATTGCCAGCATGGATTTCGGTTCGCTGCAAAAAGAATTCTTAGGTGCCCTTCCCTCGGGCTTTGAGGGAGTGAAGAGACTTGCTTCGCAGGAAGTGAAGGAGATTCCTCTAGTTGACGTCCAGCCATCAGTAAACACTCGAGGTAAGCTATTTTTGTGGGTTTTTTGAAAATTCAAGCGCTTTGAAATGTGAGCGGGTCAGAGCTGCAAGTCGCGATGTCAAATAGTTTTAAATTAATAAAACTTCACTTCTGAAAAATTCATGAATTGGAAACTTTAGGCACTAGGCAGAGGATTTGAGGGCCTAATGTTTCCAATTCATGAATCCTGCAGAAGCACAGTTTATGAATATTATTTAAAATCAGATTTCCATATAAACTTTGTTATTTTTAGACCTGTTTTCCTTCTTATTTTTTCCGATGGAAAGTTCAAGAGAATCCAAAGGATTTCAGGAACAGAAACCGACTGCTTGCTGTCTAAGTACGAACGTGTGAAGTTTGTTGTGTCAATGATTTGCTAAATTTGTTCGATCTAGAATTTATAGTGGAGGTAATGCACGGTGAAATTTAATACAAAGAAAACAGGCACACAGGGTTTGCAAAATCTGCCCGTTTGCCGTATAAGGCCAAGTAAAAAAAAAAAAAAGAAATGTTTCTCGTCCGGATTTTTATAGAAAAGCGAGCGGGCGGGCGCTTTTTTTGTTATTTGGTATTTCCACCATCGTCAAATTCTCCACAAGCCAACTTGCAAAATAAATCCTGCAAGGTAATTTAGCTATCCAGTACGGCCCTAGCGTACCAAGGCTTTAAAATTTTGACCTGAGTTTGTGTTAAAACGCAGACAAAAGCCACGTCTTACAAAATTTTAAGTTGTACTTACCTCTGTTGGTTTTTGTTCGTTCCAACTTTTCCAATAAAAAAAGAGAGGCCTATTGAATTCAACGATCAACTTGTATCGCCAAAGATCAGGAAACGTTTTAAAATGCTGTGTGTTTGTTTAAGCTTGGCCACCAAAACATCCCGATCAACCAAGATATCTTTAGTCCGGGCAAATCGACTCTTATATCGGGCGAATCGACTTTTAGTCCGGGTGAATCGACTCTTAGTCCTGGCGAAACGACTCCGGGCTTTCGGGCTTTCGGGCGAAACGACCACAATTCTCTACATGTTGTTTATGTGAAAGGAGGCTGTGAAGAAACAATGTTTGTCTTAAAAATAAAAACTTTCTCTTTCAAAAGGTTTTAAGAATGTGAGGGCAGAAAAGCTCCTCCCAAGTCATGGCCCAAAATGTGTAGAACCGACGCAAACTTGTGGCGATGGAAATTGTCTATATAGGGCCATGTCAAGGATCATATGTGGTAATGAGGACAGACACGTAGAACTGCGCACGAGAACATTTATAGAACTTTGCATGAACAAGGAAAAGTATTTAAACGACGGCTATTTTGAAAGAGTTGACTGGTTTAGATGACTATGTGCAAAACTTACTGGGGAGTAGCTTTGACTTATCGTCCAAAACCAAAGAAAAACCGAATGCTGAACGTCAACGAGAAGGCTTTGAGGCTGGAATTGTCGAAACCATCAAGCCTGGCTCGTATTCAACCATGTGGCATGTTTTTGCACTCAACAACATCCTGGGTTTTCCTATTCAAACCGTTTACCCGGAAGTTAAAGGCTCTCTCATCAATCGAAATTATGTGAATGTCCTTATCACGCCTTCGCAGATACAGCATCCGAACGCAGCATATATAATGTGGACACACACAAGTAATGTCGACCTTCATGGTTGGACCCCAAACCATTTTGTTCCATTGATACCAGTACCACCAGCAGTGGGCGCAGCTCAAGCGAAACCATCAGCTCCTCCCCTTACCTCAGAACCCAAAGCATCAAAGAAAAGAGCTCAAAGTCCACCCTCTGCACCACCTGCTACTCCCAAGAAATCGAAGTACACGGGATGGTTTTTGTATAAAACACACTTCTCCAACACATGAACCCAGCAGTGGCCATGCATTGTTGCAGTACATGGAATGCCAACCAAGTTTCGTTGTACAGCATGCAACCGGACCTTCTCCTGTGCAAAACAAGGGATCAAGGATGTAAAGGATCACTTGGACACCAAGGCACATCAAAATCGCGCAAAACAGCTACAAAAACAACCCACACTGTTCCAGACCTGTGCTTCTACCCAAAATGACATTGACAAGGTATCGCTACACTTATATACGTAATATGTATATGTAGTATCTCATTCACGATTTATGCGCGTTTCTTGTCCCGTTTTACTTTGCCTTTTCATTTTGGTTTAAGGCTAGACAGATCCGCGATGGGACAATAAAACACAGTACCTAGTGTGTGTTAATTATGCTATTTATTAATTAATACTTTTTTATATCCATTTTAGATAGTTTAAGTTAGGTGTCCCCTATTAGCACTAGATGTAATCGGACACAATAATAAAGTCATTATTATTATTATTATTATTATTATTATTATCATTATTATTAACCGACTAAATACATGTTTTTTTCTTTCAAAGGTAACTTCGGCAGAAGTAAAGGTGGCCATGGCAATGGTCAACAATAACATCCCCTTTGCAGCAGCGGATACATTTAACTCCCTGTTCAAAGATATTTTTCCCGACTCTAAAATCGCCAAAGAGGACGCATCAGGAAGGACAAAGACGACATGCATTGTGAACGGGGCGCTGAAGCCATATTTCCGGTAAAAAAAAAAAAAACATTTTCACTTGTGGTTATTACTGTAAGTCACATCATTAGCGCTAAGGGTTCAGTGTATATTTTTCATTATTTTTTTTTCCTACGCAGAAATTCACTGGTGGAGGTTATGAAAAATGCCCCGTATTCGCTGGCGACTGATGGTTCTAACGATAATGGTCTCAAAAAGATGAATCCCCTGACGGTGCAAATACACGATGTGAACCTAAAGCGGGTGAAGACCAGCTTGTTGGACATGTGCTTATCTAGTGGCAGCACGGCTGAGATGCTTTTCCAAGGAATCGATGAGTGTTTAGCCCGCCACAAAATCCTATGGGAAAACTGCGTTGCATTTTCCATGGACAACACTAATGTTAACCTGGGGAAAAACAACTCCATCTTGACGCGCGTCAAGCAGCAGAACCCATCAGTATACTTCAATGGATGCCAGTGCCATGTTGTGCACAATACCTCCTCGGCTGCAGCCAAAGCATTCAATGCTGAGACCGGATTTGACGTGGACGACCTCCTAGTCGACATTTACTTCTGGTTTGTCCATTCTACGAAGCGAAAATGCAAGCTGGCAGAATATGCTGATTTCTGCGATCAAGGATAGCGCAAGATCATCAAACACGTCAGCACGAGATGGCTTAGCTTGGAGAAGGTGATCATGCGAACCCTGCTGCAGTATCAGTCGCTGTAAACTTATTTTCTCTCGGAAGATGTTTCCGCTGCTCGATTCAAGAGGCTCCAGACTGCCTTCAACAACCCCATGACAGAGGTTTATCTGCTATTTCTGCAGTCGGCGTTGCAGATCTTTGTTAATCTCAACCTCTTTCTACAAAACGAGGAACCTCTAATCGGTGCCATCAATTCATCCCTGACGAGGTTTCTAAAGCTTCTTGCCCGCAAGTTCATCTCTCCTGGGATCGTTAAGGCGTCCTCATCCTTTAAGCAGCTCCTTGATGTTGAGCAATATTTGGCTTTGTGACAAGGACTGCACTGAACAACTTTGTCAGTTCCGGTGACATTGGCGCTGAGGATGAGAAGCGGTTCTATGAGGGGCAAGGTCTTTCTTCATAGAAGCTTTCGAGTATGCTGTGAGCCATATGCCAGTAAATGATGAGCTTCTCGTCAATGCTGAGATGGTGTACTTTGAGGAAAGGGAAAAGCTTGAGCCCTCCATGGTGGAGTACTTTGTACAGAGGTACAGTACTAAGGTAAAAGTACTTAAATCGACAAGTGATTGTTTGGAAAAAGTCTATAAAACCCTTAATTCCAGGAGCTCGAAAAATTGTTGGAGTTAAAAATTCCCTAGGGCCAATTGTTTGCAATGGGAATTTACTCGTCTTCATTTTCACCTTGTAGATAAAGCTGTGCGCACTTTGCTCTGCACAGGTGGCACTGCGACTACGGCTGTCTCAGGAAAACAGTTACCAAGCGCTTCTCAATGACTGGTTTCCATTGTAGGTACCCAAACCTTCTGCCGTTTACATCAGCGAAAGATCTGGAAGAACTGACTCAGGAGGTCCACGACTTTGCCACAATGGACGGAGAGGAACTTCCAAAGTCAGTCAGGGAGTTGGCCAATGTCAATGAAGGTGGGAGCCGGCTAACACCCGACATCGTTTGGGGCCATCTGCAAGAGATGACTACCCTGGACGGCCATAAGCGTTTCCCTCGGCTCTCCAAGATTGCTCTGCTTGTCCTTACCATACCGCACTCGAATGCTGGTGAAGAAAGGGTCTTCTCTATGATAAAGAAAAATTTGACGTCTTTAAGATCCTACTTAGATCGAGAGGAAACCCTGGGCAGTATCATGACGAATAAGATGGAGTCCCTTAACAGCCCTGGAAAAATCGAGCTTCCGCCCAATGTACTAAAAGCAGCAAAGAGCGCTACGAGGCTGTACAACAAGGCCAATTCGTGATTATCAACTTTAACTGCTTAGTTTAATACACTTTTTTCGTTCGGGGATGATGTTTTCCCTTTTCGAATCGTGTGTCATTTATCAAATGTACACAATATTTCTTTGTTTCCATATATCTGTCGGTGAGTGGCGAAAACAAAAAAATAAAAGGAAGAATTTACACAAGCATCCCACGTGATTTGAAATGGGAAACCATTACGCCCAAGTGAAAAAGGTCTATTACGATCGCGTTGTTGTTAGCGAAGAATATTCATTGTCGTAAGAAGGTGCGTCTGATAAACGCATTCCAGAAAGTACCGTTGAACACTGATCGATTTTGTTTTCAATGCACGTTTATTACGTCCAAGAGGAAAAGTATATTATGATCGTGTTATAATGATACGAAGGACCCTGTCAGTAAAAACTCTGCTTTAGAGCAGACATTGTAATGCAATAAGTAGACTTTTCAACATAGATCATAACGATAGCACTAAGATGTTGAAAGAAGATATAAAACTTTAGAATCACTGAGCAACTTAACATTTAAGATTATGAAAAATAAATGCTGCTCTAACCGAGAGACGTTGGGAACATCCGGAAGGCACTCGGGCATCGTTGAAAATGACATTATTAGAATGCAAAGATTTCTAGACGTCTCCAGATTTTTGTACCCTGGGGGTTGGCAGGTATGTATGTGTGATAGAATTCTCGAGCTCATATTCTAATGGATTAATAGAAACACGCGTGGAAGCTTGGGACAACGTCAAATGAGTGCGGGAATAGCTTTTTCAAGTTCTCCCAAACTTCCACGAAAGTTGCTACAAAGACGGAAAACATGTTTTCTATTTCGCTCATAAAATTCCTAGATGAAAAAAGAGAAAACTTGTTTACTTTGATCATCAAAACGTAAATTTTCTTCGCTCGCGCCATCATTACGTCAACAGCTCTATTCCTCCATACGGCCGGAACGCCTGAAATCGGAACTGAACAATCAGGATTCAGCAGGAGGGAAAAACTTTTCTGTTCTGACGTCAATGTAAGTTATCAGGAATAGCGTTGAAATCAGGCAACTTTTCTCACTGAAGATGGCATTAAATATTCACGAAAAGGGTTTTACGATTCCCAAAACCATATGAAAAGGCCATATGAAAAATATGAAAAAAAAGTGAGAAAAAAAGTGAAAAGTATGAAACGTTTTGTGTCTCCAAGCTTCCCATTTGGCGCCAAAAATTGGTCGCCGGCGTCCGGCACGGCACCTCGCTCGCAGTTCGTCGAGTGTCGCCAGTTAGGGTAATAGTTGTGTTTTTTTGAACAAAATATGCTGTTCCTCGTCAAATTAAACCCGGAATTCTCAAGTGAAATATTAGAAGAGGCCAAAGCAACTTGAGCATTGCCTTTATTTTTGTTAGCTTTGAATAAAAAGGCTATTATCTTGTCGATTCGGTAGGATAGCTTACTTTTGACTGCCGCTCGTACTGCGGGCGCAGCCACCGTATGCAAGGATGTTACTATCGAGGTAACAAAAGAAAAACGATTTTAAGCCTATCAGCGCACGTATTTTCTATGGGCTATTTTCTAAATGAGTTTAACATTGTCCCACGCTCGTGTCGTGTTGATTAATTCACCTTCACATTTCATTACTGAGCTTAAAATTCACCATCTTTATTAACTTATCACTACTCACGATGAATTCGATAGTGTTGATCCTAGCAGTATGCAGGACACCTGTCATATATGAACTCAGTTAAATGACCTTGCTCTCCATGACTTCTCGTAGCTCAGTGGGTAGAGCGCCCGCCCGGTGTTCGGGAGGTCATGGGTTCGATTCCTGTCGGGGACTCAGAATTTTTCTTTGTCCCACGCTCGTGTCATGTTGATTAATTCACCTTCACATTTCATTATCGAGCTTAAAATTCACCATCTTTATTAACTTATCACTACTCACGATGAATTCGATAGTGTTGATCCTAGCAGTATGCAGGACACCTGTCATATATGAACTCAGTTAAATGACCTTGCTCTCCATGACTTCTCGTAGCTCAGTGGGTAGAGCGCCCGCCCGGTGTTCGGGAGGTCATGGGTTCGATTCCTGTCGGGGACTCAGAATTTTTCTTTGTCCCACGCTCGTGTCATGTTGATTAATTCCCCTTCACATTTCATTACCGAGCTTAAAATTCACCATCTTTATTAGCTTATCTCAACATTGAATATAGTTTATACTTCGGTAGCTCTTTTAACTAACTTTTCTCATTTGTATTACAAAGTGATCGGGTCGAACCTACAAAATTGCCTAAAATTGCCTCATAGTCATGCTGGGCTACAATGTAACGCAAAATGTGAAAAGTTAACCACGGTAAACGGCTATTGTGATATCCAGACTAATTCAAAACGTAGAACTCAAACTTTGTTAAGTAAAACTAAGCTTTAAACTGACTATAAGGGTGTTTAAGGTAATATTTTTACTCATAGATGAAACACTTCCGAGGCTAATGTTTCCAGACGTCTCAAGTTTCATGTAATTCTCGTACGTTTAAACTTTATACTGGCATGGTCTCACAACATTCATCAATCATTATTGACATAGCCAATCATAAAATATTACACCACAAGTAAATCTACACTGTACTTCCTTTAAACATTTCTCCATTTGTGGTGTCGACAATCACAGAAAATGCCACCGGTGTTATTCAAACCCCAAGTTGAAAAATAGTGTCACTTCAGGGGCGTAGCTAGGAGTTGGAGGTGGGGGTTTCCTGGGGTGCCCGTGACCTCACTTTTGTAAGCTTTTTTTAAGCAAACAATTTAAAGCAGGTGGCGAAAACGACATGACAATCTGGTGAGTACCCTCACTTTGACACGGTGAGCCCCCCCCCCCCTCCCTCCCCCTTTGAAAAATCCTGGCTACGCCCGTTCACTTAATCATTATTTTACAATTTCTCAAAGCAAGCAAAACAGTGCTCTGATTTACACAATGTTAAATGTAGCTCCCCTTCGTTCCCCGACCCACTTGACCAAAACAAGAAGCTGTTTTTACTCTGTGAAATTCTAACGCAGTTGAATTCCGAAATCTCTGCAAAAGTTTAATATCATAATTTGCTATGAACCTACTTCTGCACGTTTTCAAAGGAAAATATAACTGTGTATAAACGGTCTCAAAGTGAAAAGCCAAACTATACACATGTTAACAAGTTCCGATGAAAAATTGCTTGCCTTAAAATTCAAGCAGTTTTGTAAATCATGACATAATAATATCATGATGACATGACTATTAAGAAGGAAAACTAGTCTGTACAAAAAGTTACCCTTAAAAAACGATCCGGTCTTTGCTTTTTGTTGTTTTTGTTTTTATAACACCTAAGCTTTGAAGTAAAGTAAGTCTAATGAAGATTTCTCTCAAATTTGAAGGCCGTCTTGTGTATCATAACACATAATATGGTGACATGACTATTTAAAAGGAAACCAACTAATCTTGTTACTTGTTAAGGTAACGACGTAACGGGTAACGCGTGACTGCAGTATCTTTATTATTATTATTTGGATAGCTAGAGTAACACCCCCGTTAGCCTAAATAGCGCTCTGGTTTGACTAAACAGCGTTTCGGTAAGCCTAAAAAGTGCTACTAGATAACTCGGACTCGACCTTAGCTCTCAATATTACGCTGACTATGTCCTTCGTTTGTGTAGTTTCCATTCCCAGGAGAGAAAGGAAAACAGTAACGTGTCAATCGGGTACCTCTTTGAACCATCCACATCTTCATCTCTGTATAGCGAGTCGTTTGAAGGGGAACGTAACCTAGCGTAACCTCCAGATCTTGTTGAGGATGGCATTTCTGCGGATATAAAAGAAACGTACTTTTAAAGCCTGTTTGAACACGACTTATTGAACGGGTATGGTTGTATCAGTGTAAACATTAGATTAATATGTACTAAGTTTCAGGCGGCTTACTGTTGTTCAGGGGTACTGGTATATGGCAAACTTTAATCTGGGTCATAACGTTTTGGCTTTAAAGTGATCGCTTTAATATTCTTTCTTTGGTTATAATTTCGTGGAATTCGGTTTAACTGGGAAAAATAGTAGTAGAGTTTAAGTTGACACTGCTTTTCGGATAAAATCGCTGTCAGTCAGCAATGTTACTGATATCTATGTTTTTTTTTTGTGAAATTTCTGGAGTCAGTTTATTTGTCTTACATGTATATACCCTAACCAAGTTTTAGCAGAATCAGCGTGGCGGAAGTTATAAATTATAAGTCCATCTAAATTCAGCCCTATTGCAACCTTGAACTTCTGCAAGAGAGTTGACCTCTCAATATTTCCTTACTATTGAAATCAGTGTGCCAAGCTGATTGGTGATCATGTGAACCATTAAATAGTCCAGTCCTTGAGCTCTTCCTTTTCCGCTCTGTTTAGAAGTTGAACCCAGCCAGGAGGAGAGAAAGTGCATAATTGTAAGTAGTTTGTAACAATTTAGCTTTGAAATTATGGCACGCCCATGTTCTAAGCCTTCGAACCACGCGAACAAGAACCTTTTCAATGAAGTTCTTTATCTCCACTTGCAGACCCTTAACCTTCCGATGACTGGAACTCGTGCCAGAACGCTTGAAAGGCTTAGGCTGGCCACAAATTCAGAACCGGCGGCCATCCAACGCCGCCCCAGAGATCGCCCTCGATCGGGTCGAGTGCACAAAAACAAACCTACGGCTTCAAATGTACGCGGACGAACGCAGCCCATTGTCCTTACCGAGTAGACCGACGCAGAGACCCACAGTTCCCACAAAGAATGGCAGTCGGATTTCGACTCAGCAGTCGAAGAAATATTCGAGGACTTTGTTCCACAGGTCCTCCAGGATGCGGTGTTTCCGCCAGCTCAGATGTCGGCCATTCAGAAGACCTTTTCGACCTCGGTTGACGAAGCTTTGTGGGTCTTTAACAAAAAGGAGGCTTAAGGTTGTTTTACGGACGATCTTCGCGCTCCCAATCCTAGCACCCTGATTACAGCGACCCCTCTGGGCTTGCATCGTCCTCTGGGAAAAAGCCTCGAAGACTCCGCGCCGGCACCATCGGCGGAGGATTGCCCCAACCAGAAAACCTCGCCGCCAAGCCCTTGTCTGCTTTGACTCGACCAGTACAACAAACCCTCCGGACATTCATTTGCATGGTTGATTGCCATCAAATCCTGGCTACAATGCTGGAAACCTAATGAAAGTCTGCTTGGAACTTCAGAAATGATCGTAAAACGCCAAAATACTAGCGTGTCCTTTGATCTGTTTAAATCCCCTTCGATAAACTATAGTTTATTTCGCTGTGAAAAAGATGAAATGTTCGTAAATCTACGAGCGCGGACTGGATTAGTAAAACTGCATATTTACTTTGAAAGCGTTGGCGTTGACGTGAAAGCCCAACAGTTCGCGTTGTATTTCTCGCCCCAAGGGTGCATGTTCAGTTTCTTATCAACTTTTTAATTTATTACCGACACCGATTATCTCTTAAGTAGATCTCCAACTGATGTTTGGGTTCAAAGTTCGCAGCCTTGATCGGAATTTCCGCAAACAAAAGAAAAGGAATGTGCCCTTGGTTTCAGCAGACGTTCGTGGCGGGGGGGACGGGGGGTTTTTGAGGAGATTGCGCGACGAGCTCAAAGAGTGTCTGCGTAGGAGCGTAGGAGCGTCGCTGCGGCTCAGGCAACCACGCCCAGTTAAACTGCCTTGGTCCCAAGCAGTGTGGAAGCAGCAACAGGTTAGCCAACAGCGTGCATATTGCAGCAAGAAATAAGGTGGAGCAGCGCCATCTGGAGTGCAACCCTACAGTATCCACCCCACTTAATGTAGATAAATTAGTGCCTGTATTAGTTAATCACCCTAATAGCTCTTTTGTTGACGATTTAATCAATCCCCTGCGGTATGGTAGTCGCATTGGTTACCTCGGCCCCATCAAAACACGATTGTCGTGTAACTTCAGTGGCGGATCTGGGGGAGGGGCCCGGGGACCCGCCCCCCTCCTCCCCTATTTTGGTTAAAAAAAGAAGAAATGACAGAAGTGAAGAAAAGCCGGCAGGGCAAGTAAAACACAACCGGGTCCCCCCTTAGCTCAAGGTCTGGATCCGCCACTGAACTTGATAACAGTCTCCCAAAATCCCGACGTCGTTTCTGAAAGCCTAAATAAGGAAGTGCATTTGGGGAGAATCGCGGGTTCCATTCCTTCCTCCCTCTACCTAACTTGGAGTGTCATCCCATGGGTGTAGTCCCTAAAAGGCACTCTGTAGAATTTCCCCAAGGATTCCGCAAAAAGCGCGGGACGTCCGCATGAGAGCCTTATTTAACCCACTGACACCCGGAGATCTTCGGGAAATAAACACTTTTTGGACATTTTGGACATTTTTAGCCTAGATATAAGCTTAATTAGCTCTAATCTACTCAAAAAGGCATTTGTAACAAAACAGCATGCCTTTCTTTCCATGAGTATCGCGTTCTGACATTTTTCCTTAAGCATGAGCAAAAATCAAAATTTCGAGTTTTTGGACGAGAAAGTGATCTACGTCTATTTTGCCTTTCATTTTTCTCCTTTTCCTGTCTTTTTGCTACAGTTGTCGACCTACTACTGGGCTTGCTACCAATCCGGGAAAGCACCATCGAGACGGGAAATTCTTACAACAGAGTAGCCAAGTGTAGTAGAGGAAAATTCTGCTCCGAGTTTTTCACTCAAATTTCTAAGCATTTTCGTGCATATTTCACGCTCAATTGATCCAGTCACTCTGATCTGGGTATCATTGGAAAGATCTTTTCCTCCTGCAGATCTTGACTATAGATGATGCCAATTTTAGTCAAAGGAGATGACGCCAGAAGTGGAACAAAGGCCAACGTTCGTCGCGGGCGGTTACGGGCAGCACGGGTGACAATGGATTATGCGTCACAGCATTCGCATAGGAGCAGCGGCGGCTGCCACAGCTGCGAGCCTACCAGTCTGATTAAGTTAAGTGTTAGGTCGCTGGTCGTCAGCTTCTTAGCAGATTTATATACGCACTCCAGAATCAGTGGTACTTTCTGTCGCTCCAAAAATGGCTGGCGGCTCGGCCAAGTTTCCTTAGTTGTGGCCTTTCTTTGGGGGGGGGGGGGGGGGGGAGTGGAAGCGTGCCTTGCATGCATCTGTGACAGTTACTTCTGCGTAGCGACTTCCCCCAAGCTTTGGCATAGCTTGCGTCTTGCCATCTTATACCCTTCCCTTTATCTTGTCCGATCCAGCCTGTGCTGTGCTGGGGAGATAAGAAAGGCTCTGCCAATACTCTTGTTCTGTTCCCATATTAGTGGGGAATAAGTAAGGCTTTAATTTTGTGCGCCTATCATGAAGTCGCTTCAAACCTGCCACTGGGCTGTGTCCCCTAAGACTAATATAAGCCATATAGTTGCCTTCGTATTTTCTTGTCGTTACCTTTTACCTCATGGTTGCGTTACATCCTACACTTACTTGATTAAGCGAAATAGTGACATTATTCTATATATGCAAAAGGTTTCATCTACATATATATGATGATAAAGAACCTGGAGTGAGGTCTCTCATATTCCTCCAACCTGTCAGGTCCTTGAAAAGTTACGCGAGTGCTAGTCAAGATCATTGTGGGATTATATGAATGTGAAAGGAACATGTTAGAGACGGATCCGGGGGAGGGATTGAGGGGGTTGACACCCCCTCTCCGAGTAGCATTTAATTTGTTATTTGTTCGACTTGATCACAAAATAGTTCTATGTGGTACTGAATGGTGTTATAAAGGTGATTTGTTTCACTTACACCAATTTACTGGTTGTCAAGATAGGAAAAGAAAATGTACCAGTTTGGCAACTAGTACTACACTATTATTTTGGATTTTCTGGGAATTAAAAGGGAAACTCCAGGGGTTATATCATACCTTTACAAACTTTTTTCAAGTGTCAGAGATGCTGAAAATGGTGATTTAAAGGTTAAATCAGAACATTTTTTCCGGACACACGGCCAGGGAACCCCCTATAGAGGCTCGTGCCTGCGGGTGCTTGCCATCCATGCAGTGGTGTCAAAAGGTGAGGTGTACTGAACCCCCTTCCAGGAATTCCCGAATCTGCCCTGGCATGTGTGGCAGTTATTATAAATTTACACCTCTATAAGAAGGGACTATGAATTAAATGATGTGGTCTTTATACCACCCGGCATTGACCCCCTGCATATAAAAACATTACACCCCTAGAAACCTGCTCAAGCATCTTACGGCATAGCTTATGCCTTGGTTAAGACCCCCTGCCAAGTTTAAGACTTTTTCCTCTGAAAACAACATTCATGTTTTTTGTCCTGAGGCCAGATCAAAATGAACATTAATAGGAATTCAGTGTCCTTAAATCGCGTGAAAAGATATTGTTAAGGTGGTCACATGTCTGATGATGTCATAATCTTGGCAATAGAAAGTCCTCAAATGGGGGGATAATGGTTAATAAGCAACATATCAGATATCAATAATTCTTTCAAGAAACTTGTGATCTCTGCATGGAATGGTGAGAGTTTTTATTCTCACAAAAAGGACATTTTCATATTTTTTTTCTCTTTAGAGACAAAATATGTCACAATTGACTTGTTTTACTTAGTTAGAGTAGTTTTCAATTAAGTGCTGTAAAACCAAAACCAAACCAACTACTCACTGATTAAACTACTCAGCCAATCTCAAACCGATTAGTAAAACCAAAACCAAAGTAATTGCCTGATTGCTTTCGACACTCAATTGAAAACCACTCTATCTCTTAAACAATAAACCACTGTCAACCATTCCAGCGGGAGTCATATAAGGGACAACAAGACAATTACCGCACGCCATCATCCTCTTTAAAGATAAAACTTGCCTGCCTCAATTTCGTTAAATTTAGAAAAAAAAAGTCCTAAACACTTTCATCAGTCATTTATCTCCAAACCCGCCACCTTGTCCAAATTCAGCAATTTGTTGTCTCCAAATCCCTCCTTTTCAGCGGACCTGGAGTTTCATCTCAGTTAAAACCCTTTTATACAATACTAACCTTCAATGTTATAGTAGTGTTCACAGTGGACCAGGTTTCCATAAATTCTCTTCCAGAAATGGTAGCGATCCGGCCCGGTGGCAATCACACTGCGGAGATGCTTACCAAAACCCACTGCGTAATTTTTTGTATTTTGCAGAACTTCCTCGTACCCAGACTTCTTTGTAGAACTTCCTCATACCCAGACTACTTTGCAGTACTTCCTCGTATCCAGACTTCTCTCTCTCGTTACCATAGACAAGCTATCAGTATAAACCAAGGCTTATTCTGAGGTAAATATTTCAATTATATTATTGTTTTAGAGTACGACACACGATGCGTAAGAATGATTTGTTATAAGCCACATGTCAAATTGTTTATAAAGATGACTTTGAAATGGAATTTTTCGTTCCGTCGTCCAACTAATGGCGCAATTTGTGCTTTCTAATTAATATTAGCTTTTCGTCTAGCGCGCTTCATTTTCACATGCTAAACTAACCGTTTAGATGTGGTGTAACCATAGCATAACTGTTTTTTTTTTAGAATTTCTTATTTGTCGAGATGTTAAGTTTACTAGGAGAATATATAATTGGTCTCAGACTTACAAACTGTTCAGGAATTTTAATGGAAGATGTAATGCCAAATGGTTAGTTTCTCTTTAGTTAAACAATATTGATTTAAGCTTTACCCTTTCACGCTAAAGCATGAATCAATTGTTGTAAAGTAAACAATTTGACTGACGTCCTATCGTAGGCGAGTTCTAACCCTTTTTCTGTTACAGAAGACATTTATTATCAAGATATGGACTACAAATAACACGTATCGAAAGTTTGACTGCATTTACAATTTAATGATACAATTTATCTTATGGACGGTGCCTACTTTTGTTAGTGCGCATACTTTCTGCACATCGCGCAATGCATGGTTTAAGCGCCATGCGCGCACTGGGGTTGGCATTGACGCAATCAACTACGCTACCAAGTACACGACTAACAGAAAGCAAAATTTTCCTACTGTGACCAAATCAAGTTTAATGAACCTGTACTTAAACCAGGAGAGAATACCAAAATAGCAGCATATCGCTGACCACTAACTGTTAACGTCATCCAGCTGAAAAACTAGCTGTTTCCTGTGGAAAATTATACTGAAATCCAACTGTAAACATGAACCTGCAGATGGCGTAGGGCGCACACAAAACAAGTGCGAAATACGCAAATGTTTTACTTACCGGGGAGGTTACAGGAAAAAATGTAACGGGTACCGTAAAAGTTTCAAAAAAGATCAATAACTTTAAAAAACGCTTGGTTACCCCCACATTTTATGTTATGAAATGGAAGTGGCAAGCCTATTCAACACCTGATTAGTTTCTGGTTGTGAGCAAAAGGTATTTAGACTATATTTCAGCTGAACCAGAAGAAGACTGTCAGAGACGCTAAAAGGGCTGTTGCAACAATTTTGTTATTAAAAACATACGAAAAATGGTTTTTATGCTACCACTTACCATGCAGTTTTAAGATCTTTATAAATGTGTTTGCTTTTCTGTTAGTAAAGGCAAATTCGAAGGAAATCTGTGAAAAATATCCTCTCCTAAATTTTTCAGAAAATGCTGATGTCAGCATTTTTGAGATTCAAGGCTAATTATCTCGAAAAAATGCGTGGCTACCCCAACATTTCTTTGTGGAATCTCCAATAGCCTTTGCAAAGGTCTGCTTTTCCCACATGGTCCTTATCTGGCGCAAAAACCTTTGTATTTAGTATGCACCGTCCTTAAAGAGTGTTCTATTTATTTTTATTATCCCAGGAGACTTGTAGTAATTACATACATATCGAGCGACAAATATCACCTGCAAAATAGCTGAATCTATCAGTCATGGCCATTCAAACTTCACAGTGGACAGAGTTTCTCCTGTGTCCTATATGCAACTACCAATTTGACGACTGCAATCGGCAACCAGTCATCTTGGGATGTGGACACACGCTTTGCATTTCCTGTTTGTCAAAGCTGTCTAAAACACAATGTCCATTTGATCACGTTCATACCGATACGGACATCTCCAAGCTCCCATTTAACTATGCTTTGCTTCAGCTAGCTGGAGTGGAAATACCAGAAGACGAACTCCCCCCACAGAAAGTGTACAATGCTGCTTAATACAGAGCATCCAAACGTTGTATTGAGAAGCTTGCATTGTTGTTAAAGCCCTTCACTGGTGCTGCAAATGAGACAGCTAGTGGAACAAGTAATGGTTGCAATCGGGGCTCTTTTAACAATCTCCTGTCAAGACCAATTCAACAAAAGCTTGTGTCTCTAGTTAACTGTCAGCTCGGGAAAAGGACTGTAACAGAGCTTGTGCTATTGCATCAAAACAAGTCAAAGTTGCCTTCCCACCTCTGGGCTGCTATGCGGGATCGTGGTTGTCAGTTTCTGGGACCAGCAATGCAAGAAGAAGCTTTAAAACTAATTTTGTTGGCTCTTGGGGGTGGAGAGGCTTTGTCTAGGAAAGTTTTAGTTCTGTTTGTGGTCCAGAAGCTGAAATCGCGGTTTCCACAAGCTTCCAAAGCAAGCATTGGTCATGTAGTGCAGTAATGCTGTACAGGGCATCATGCTTTAAGGTATTCATAATCGTAATGAACCAGGATTGGCACTATGTTAAGTTAACTGCTCTCTGAAATTTGTAAAATCTCCTACCACCTCCCTGGAAAATTCCTCAAAATGGTCTATTTTCCGTCTACTCCTGGAAGCTCCTGGAGTTTAAAAAGGCATTTTTTTTAAACATTTATAACACAAAAAGTCTGAGTTCTGGGTCCTGGAATTATTTTTAATTTGGAAAACCTGGAATTCAAACATCATTAAGTTAGAAGTCCAAACCCTGTTGTGCTCCATCACTGAATTAAGTTGAACTCTGCTATTTTGAATGCTTAGAAGAAAATAGTAAAGATGTAGTTACATTGTATGTACTTACTGAAGCTCAGGAATGGATGGAAAATATGATTTGTCCAGAGGTTATGGTTAGAGACCGAGTGCAGAGAGCTCAAGATCTGTGCTTAATGACCAAGAGCCAGATATTTTTGAGTAACATCAAATTACAGGAGAAAAGAGACTGACAGCCGATATTCTCCCAGTATGGTCCTGAACAAGCTTGGTTAATAACTAATTAACAGATTTATTTCATGACTGAAAATTTTAGAAAATCTTTACCGAAGAGTAAATATTGCTGGATCATTCATTTAGTTACAGGACAGTGCTGGTCCTCTATTTAGAGAATATTGGACCAGCAATGCAGCAATGAAGCAATCTGTTTGGTTGATTTTAGCAGTTATTTACTCAAAGAGTATACTCACATCTACCATTCCATGTACATGTGGGCCAGCTATCAGCCCTTGGTTGCTAAAGTTAAAAAATGTTTACCATGACATTAATTTAAAATGTTAATGTTAATGCCTCTTACTGTAAACGTTTTGTTAGTTAAACCTGCGTGAGCTACATTTTGTAATATAAGAATGTATTATTATCGATGTTAATGCTAAGATTTTTCTCAGGTTGAGAGAAAAGACAATGAATCAGCTCTGTTTCAGCTAGACGAGCAGGTACAGTATGAGATTGTTTTTACTTCATTGTGAGATTAAGCCAATCTCAGGACTCGATAAAATCCCCAAAAGGGCAGGGGCTCAGTTATATATGGGGTTGAGACTCTGCACTGAGATTGAAGCCCTTGCGCTTTATCACCCTTTGATGAATCAGCCATTATATTAACTTCTTTTGAACAGCCTAATGGTAGTCTACCATATTGTACTTTGTAGTTCAAATTTGACATGAAATTTGAACCATTTTGAATAGATCCAACCTGAAATGGTACCCTTTTGTGCCAAGACTCACTGCATAGTCCATTGTGGTTAGTAACCATCCCGAGATCAGAGATAATCAAAGCACTCATTACCATTATTCACTGGTTTGGTTTAATGGTTCATGATTTACACGCCTTTCTCCCTTAAGAGATACCAAGATCATATTTTGTGGGTGTGGCTTGAAATGTTTTTCACCCCTAAAAGGTACCAATTATAATGCAACAGATTGCCTCCTTTTTCTTTGGCTCAATACCCTAAAGGGTACCGTAAAAGTTCCTGCAGTGGACCTTTTGAGACTGAACACCCTTAGAGGTACCAAACCGCATTTTCAACCCCTAAAAGTGCGATGAGCATCCATATTCTTTTTATATGAGAGAGCCTTCTCCCCCGCCGCCCTCCCCCCACCAGGCCTTTCTGGTGTTCTCCTGTCATCCCATGTGGGTAAACTCCGAGAAAGTGCAATCTATTAATTAAATAGTACAGCAAAACCAACCAACAGACCAGCAGGTAAATACACTGTTGGCTACACATTGACCATGATCTAATGATTGATGCACTGTACCAGAAGCTGGTCAATCTTTGAAAATGGCTTTTACTTTGCATTTGCGTGATGCTTATAAAATAAGGACTTTTTTGTCGGTACGTTAAATTAAATGGTCAAACAATAGACAGCTCACTCATGATTTCTTAATTGACTTTGACAGTTGGTTCAGAACTTTGATTGCCCACTAAGAAACCTCCAGCTCATTGTCCAATTATTACTTTTCAAATGAATTAAGAAAAATAGTAGCAATTAATAATTTATGTAAAGCCTAATGTCCTCTTTTAAAAATTTATGTTTATTTTGTATCAGTGTCGTACATGTAATGGTTTGCGGAAGACGCATGATGCACAGATAGTAAAAATTGCTACAGAAGCAGGTCTGCACATTTCCCCAGACCAGTGGTCCTCACTGCTGTATATGGTGACCAAGATCACAGGTCTCACATGCAGTCAATTATTGACAAGGTTTGTGAACTATCAACAATTTTGTTGAGAGAATTGTAAATTGCAAACTGGATTTTTTTCTGTTGATTTAAGTATCAGCAAGTTTGAGTAACTATTACTATATAGATTCTAAAATTAAATTTCCTAGTAAACACGGTCAAAATGTACAAACTACTAGTAAATTCTGTTTCTTTGGGGTAATTAAGAACTTTTCCGAGAAGTAAGCAGTTTTCTTGGAGTGGAGCTCAATAAAAACTGTGAGCTTCAAGGAGCAGATATGTCCAAGGACAAATATCTGAGTATATTTTTAAAGTCAAATGGAGGCTATCACTATTGGATGAGAACCTGTGAAAAACCTGTGAAAAACCTACGAATTATCCTGAGAAAAAACCTGTGAAATACTAATTTTCATGTGTTTTTTCAAAGGCTTTTCACAGGTTTTTCACAGGGCGTGAAATTTTGAAAACCTGTGAACAGGGCACTTTTCACAGGGTCAAAACCTGTGACAAAACCTGTGAACAAACCTGTGAAATAAAACCTGTCAAATAAAACCTGTGAAAAAAACCTGTGAAAAAACCTGTGAAAAAGAATCTTGTTCTAGAGCTTTTTCACAGGTTTTTTCACGGGGTCTAAAATCTCAAAACCTGTGAACAGGCACTTTTCACATGGTCACAACCTGTGAAAAAAACCGTGAAAAATGACTGTGTAATAGAACTGTGAAAAAACCTGTGAAAGATAATTTTGGTTTTGAGCTTGTTCATTGCTACATGTACACTTGCACTGTAGTGTCTAAAATTTCAAAACTGTGATTATAATAATCTGTGGGACATTTTCCAAAGTGTTAAAGCCTGTGAAATAGAATTTTGTTTTGGAAGTTTTTCACAGGGACTGAGGAATACATTTCACATGTTAAAAATGCAAATTAACCAACAGTTTATTCACATTTGCTGCACAAGCATAATTTGATCATATGTTAATTTTATACCTATTTTGCAGTGTTATTCCAATAAGAGAGAGACTGTATGCTGCTGTTGAATTTGAGTACAATTAGAACATAAATTACACATTTGGCTTTGATTTACCACAGTTTTGAAATAAAGGCAAACCTACAACTTTCACACAAATTTTCCGTAGATTTGCCCACGAAACCAAAAAAAGATTGGCCTGGATTGTCAAATTTTCCATGAACAATTTGACAACTCACATGCGATTTCCATGCCAACTTGCTGGTGATAACTCAACAGGTTGCTAAGTTAACCACATGCACGGTGCAGTGCAAAACAGATTTCAATCATGCAAAATTCAAAAAGTTTCACATTTTCACGGCCTTTTAAGCGTTAATTTTTGTTTCAGAATTATTTCAAAAAAGTTTTTTTCAAATACGTTTCACTTTTTTTCCAGTGAAACGTCTTGATAGCTTATTCACAGCTTTTTTTTTCACAGGTTTTTTGAACATATTTTCAGTGAAATTTCTTCACAGGTTATTTCACAGGTTTATTCACAGGTTTTAAAAGTGAAATTTCTTCCTATTTTGTTCACATGTTTTTTTCACATGTTTTTTCACAGGTCTTAAAATTCACAGGTTTTTTCACAGGTTCTAGATTTTGTGATTTTTCTACAAAATTTAGCCCTTGCAAAATTCACAGGTTTTTTCACAGGGTGTTTCATTTAACACGACATATGCCTTTACAAAGCTACAGATGAACTCTCTATCGGGGTTTTGATATGTAATAATGTTTGTATTAATTTTGACTTGCATTATATGTCTGCTATACTAGCTGCGTTGGCTTTATTTCAAAGCAAGATAAAACAATTTCACCCGCCTTTTTCTAGGAAAAGATGTAAATAGAAACACAACGAGGTGCTTGCTGTGGCAAATGAAAGGTCATCATTGTTCCGTTGGGCTGAATTCCGGTAAATAAAATGTGTGAAAGTAAATTGAAACAGGACAAGCTAAAGCAGTGAAGGCAGCTGAAGTATCTTCACTTCTCTTGCGAAAAACGAAAGTCAAATGGTAAAATAAAAGAAGACGAGCAAAAGCAATAAAGGCAGGTGAAACATTTCCAAGTTACGCAAATGTCATCCATCAGTATCAAAGTAAATATTTATCTCGATTCAAAGAAAATTAAAATAAAGAGAATCGGAGAGCCAATAAGGATGATATGCGTAATGATGAGGACTAAGTACTGACTACATTAACTTAAGATCACCTTGTCAATATATTTTATATCCTACGCAGAGGACCTCGGATTCAGTTCTTTTCAATTTCTGCTCCAGATAAGGTAAGAAATGTCTGTATCTTGCCACAATTTTACTACCGGTCACTTTTAAAAGCTACGCTTTTTCAGGTTTTAATTTTCTTCTTTTTAAGGACATTATATTTATGGCGTGTTGGGAAATGAATGTGCTACAAGTTATTGGGAATTGCTTCTGGAGTTTGACCACATAATAACTCAATGATTGGTGTCACATTGAGAATTTCATGTCCTAAACCGAAGTTTAGTTGATTGAAAAACAACGGCAATAATTAGTAAAAGCTGACTTCTAGCTATATAGCAAGCTCTCGATTTTGCTCCATGGCTATGTCATGCCACATGTGCCTTTATTTTTTTCATCAACAATTTTTCAATTATGTCAGTTTGCTTTGGTTCCAAAACTCAAGCTAAAAAGTATAACATAAAAACTTGTAAGCGCGATCCAAATTACGTCAATTGAATTGTTCCAGTAAACCGTTGTTTCAGGCTGTAGTGCACAGGTGCAGTCTACCTGCTTAATCAACCGAAAAGAAAAATGAAACGACTGAAAACAAGCCATCTTTAAATTGACCTTAATACCTTAATATACCCAGACGTTTAATGGAAAAAGCGTCTCCTTTCAAATGTAAAGAATGTATATTTATACCTGACCGGTATTTTCACTGAATACTTTTCGCTTTGACTTTGGCGTAAACAAGGAGATCAATAAATGCAATAGAGGGAAATTTTTTGAGCATGTAAAATACAGCAGATCCGTGAAGGTTTTTGAAAAAAAAAAAACACTTTTTTAGTCGTTCTAACTTCAGCAGGTTCAAATCTTATTTTTTCTGCTCTCAAGAAGTGCAAGAAAAGACTGGAGATATCGCTGGAGTATACGTCTTGTGTTGGCTTTATTTTTCAAAGAATTTTCACGGTGTACTTACCGTCTTCAAGAAAAAGATTTGCTTATTAAAAGCAAATTAATGTTTAATACAAAGTGGAAAAACGGTTCCGAATGAGCGATAAGCTCGAGAGGACAAGGGGACGATCATTAATAGCTCTTGACACTAAATTAAACCCACACCACGCGAAATTAAAGTTCGCTTACAATTTTCACCTCAATAGCGATAAAAGGTGTTTAAAAAAGAAACAAAATGTTTCCTTTCCGAATTTACGTTGGATGGGACTGCCATTGTTGATAAAGGAAAGCATCAACCCTCTATTATTTATTTCTTTCTCTTTGGAAAACTCAAACTTAGAATATTACAAATAAATCAATTGACGCGGTATTACGATTTCATAAGTAAAATTTCTGCTGTTTACCAAGCCTCAAACAAAGCGTGTACAGTGGATTTTCTGACGGGGTTTGTCAACTCAAGATTTATAGGAAATAGACTGCATGCAAACGTTTGCAACTTGGCCCTACGAAAAGACAGACAGTACATAATATTAAAATAAACTTGGTGCTCTACTCTGAAGAGAGATGATGAACCATAACAATACTAATGTTTCTTATTGAGTTCTGTCGAAGTGCCTGATCTCTGTAACAAAACTTGCGTCGGAGGTCATGCACACTACGTCGGCGAGTGTTATGCAAAGTTCAGCACGTTTGCGAGGAGACGGACTCGGGTCGGCGATGGAAAACAACTGTTGTGCTTTCTAATCTGTTAAAAGCTGAGCTATTTCTAAGTTTTGTCGAGTTTTGAAAGAAGAAATGAAGAAGTGTGTAATGAGAATTACCGCTATAGACTTACGAAAGGTGAACAAAACACATATCCTGAATCAAAACAACAAGATCTCCCGCATTTAGCCGCTGAGCCGTTTATAACTATAGTCGTTCAATACGAATCCTTTTCTTCGGCCGTTCGAATGCCTAGCATCATCCGTTTCAAAATGGTTTTTAGCAGTTCGAACTGGCATCATCCGTGCGAAATTTTTCGTTAGCCGTTCGAATGGCTTGCATCATCCATTTGAAATTTCTCCTTTGCCGTTTGAACGTTTACAGCATCCGATCGAAATTTTTCCATGGCCGTTCGAACGATATTTGAAACCGTTTTAAACTGCTGGAACATTCGTTTCTCATCCGTTCGTTAGCATGGATATCTGTTAGTGTAAGTTTTTGCGTGAGAGGTCACACTTTTGTCAAAGACTTTTTAGCCGACTACAGAGTGAGTGTATATCTCGGTGCATTTAATTTAATGCATCGTTGAGCAGTTCTGTTGTCTAAAATAATAGTGATAAAAATCAGAAAGGAAGAGCAAGATCAATAAAGACAGGTAGAGTATTTCCAGTTCTTCTTTTAAAAGCGGGAGCCATTCAGATGTCATCCGATTAATGACGAAGTAAATATTCATCCCATTTGGAAGCAAATTAAGAGTGAAAGTCAATAAGAATCGAAGAAAATTTTAAAAAATGTGGCCTCAAACTAAAAAAATAGTAGTGTCTCAAATCTCCCGATAATTTGACAAAAGAGATTTCGGGCACAACTCTCCTTACTTACGCTTTTATTTTTGTGGGATATTATGAATCTCTTTTATAAACCTCGAAGATTTGCATAAAATTACAATTTCCGGACTTCTGAAATGTACACCATTCTTGCCCAGAGATGACATGAGAGTTTCTAGTCTGTCAAAGACTTCCTTGGCGACTAAATAGCAGAAATATTTCTCGTGATATCAATCCAGTTAACTCCCGCCCCAATTTCTGGGAGAAGATCTTGCTGTGGTAAATGAAAGCTCATCATTGCCCCGTTCGGCTGAATTCCGGTAAATAGAATTTGTAAAAGTAAATTTGTAAATTTATTTTTTAAGAATTTATAAAAGTAAAATGAAACGGAATGCAATGAAGGCAGCTGAAGGATATTCAATTCTCTTGGGAAAAACTAAAGGCGTCATGCAAATGTCATCCATTTAATATCAAAGTAAATATTGATCTCGATTCAAAGAACATTAAATGTCAGAGGAGAGCCAATAAGAATAATCTGTCTCATGAGGGCTAAGTACTGAGTACAATTCATTAAGATCACATTGTCAATATCTTTTTCAGAGTCCGGCGCAGAGGACTGGGATACCAGTTCTTTCAAATTTCCGCTCTAGGTGAGGTAAGAAATATGTATATCTTGACACAATACTACTACCGGTCCCTTTTACAGCTAAGTATTTTTTACAGTTTTGTAATGTTTTTGTTTTAAGAAAGTAAATTTATGACGAGCTAAGGAATATGTGCTTTTTTGAGGAATCGCTTCCGAAATCGGGTGTTTGATTATGTAACAGCTGGATGATCGGATCCAACATCTTGAGCTGAAGTTTCTCTGATTGAAAAACGATGGCAATAATTGATAATTAAAAGAGAACATTTCGCAAGCTCTCGATTCTGCCCCATATCTTTGATTGTCATCGGAAAAAATGTCTTTAGTTCTTTTGACAAGACGTGTCAATTATGCCAATTTCCTCTAGTTCCAGTAAGACAAGCTAAGAAATAGAATATAAAACTGGGCAAGGATTCTTCGGTTCCTTTGACGCACGCAAAAGCAAAATCCGTTTTCCGATTCTTACTGGTCATATATTTTCATGGTCCCAAGTTACTGTTACAAAAAAGTACTTGTAAGATATATTAGTTACACTTGACTGTTTATTGTATTTCAATTGGGCCCTAAAGCTGACCAGTTATTATAAGAAATGCGACATTAGAAAGAAATCTACGTTTGCACTGCCTCAAAAATTACGTTATAAAATGACAACTAATTTTCTATCGATTTTTAGAATCTCCCACCGGTTTACAAACTTTATGTGGGAGTCTTTTCGTTACTTCGGTAAAGTCCCTCTATGCTACTCAAGAGGATCAAGCTAAGAAATAAAGATTCTCAAAAAGATGTGACAACCTTCAAGTTTGCTACTTCTTGCCGTCTAAATTAAGGAGTTTATTAATTTCTGCCGTGCACAAACGAGGACAGCAATGGTTGGGAACCTCGGTCTTTTTAGTGATTAAATTAAACAGACGCTTACAACAAAACTGAATCTCAGTACTGGTGTCATTTAGTATCAATTACAGGTCATTTTGAACTTTTTTATTTCGCATGTAGCACAGGCACTCACGTATTCAATTCAATATGAATTCCAAGTTTTGGCTCCCAGTTGCGTCCTGATGTCCCGGGTTGGTGTATTTCAAGCTGCTGTCCAATGTCCAACAGCGGAAAACTCCTTTTGGAGGAATGTTCCTCAGAGGCCACACCTTTAAAACAAGCAAGGTTGGATGGCCTGCAGGGTGTTATTTGATGAGCGAAGAAGTCACGTGTCAAAGCTACAATTTCGTCATTGGTCATAAAGTCTGCGAACTGAACAATCGAACCAAGGAAGCGAGACCTGAAGATTTTAGGCTCGCCGGATCAGACAAGGTTCTACATGAAAAGGGCAAAAACAGAGATACACTTCCGCTCTCCTTACTTGCATGTTTGTCTCATTTTTCCAATGCAGCTATTTTCAATGCTAGTGTGCGTAGCGCGCGTAATTTTGAGCGCGGCCTGAGGATTCTCCGATCGGGGCGGCGAAACCACCAGGAGAAAAGGTGGGATGTCTGCGTACGTGGCTTCGGCGCAATGGACGTTACAAAACTATAAGCTAACATCCCACAGGCCGGAGCAAGGAATAACGACTGTATGTAAAACATACGAAACATTGCACCCAAACAAACCTCCCATACCTACCTCTACCTCAGAGAGATTCTAAAGCTTCCCTTAAAAGAAAAATCCTTTCATCTTAGCGGCAACACATGATACCGCAATGACTACAGAAATGGCGGTCTCCTTGGCCAACATTATCACGCCCGCGGTAGGAACAGAAATCATTAACCGCAGCCATAAAAATCCCCCGGCAGGGTCGTTCGAAAGCCGGTTAACGCTAACCCAGGATTAGAATTTAACCGAACTATTAATTTTGCTTGTCTAAAAATGGTTTTTTATTGCTCACGTTTTGTGTGGCGTAAGCTTAGTCAAGCTCAAAACTGAAGGACAAACATGATAACCAAAAAACCTCACCGAAAAAGATATTTCGATGATGTCATTTCTCTATGGAACATAAATAAAAAGGAAATAAACACGTTTATAAAGCTGGTGAATAACTATTATGTAATTCACGGTTGAAATTTCAGATAAAGATATAATTTTGTTGGATACATACTTACAGTATACAGGGGGAAAAGATTTAAGGTGATTCCCTAGTAAAAGAACCTGCCATAGATTTCCAATGAAACTTGGTATGCTGTTGTTACAGGACAAGGAGATATTAAAAAACGTAATAAAAAGAGGGGGTCACCGTGCTTGTTTTTTCACGCCACAATGCTGACAAATACGGTTACTTAGGTGACTTTTGGTAATCTCCGTGGGCAACAAATAACCTCGATTATTTTTCAAAGCAGCGTTTTATATCACACAGAGTTTGAATTTCTTTGATTGTTTATTCTTCTGCGTCCCAAAAAGCTGTTGGGTCCGTTATGTCTCCCTGTGTAGTATTTATTTCATTTGCCAGAAAAGTAGCCATAAATTTCTGCTATTTTTTTCTCAGTTATTGAGGATATTGTTCTCATTGAAATTATGAACTGAATAAAAACTGGGGGTCACCGTGCTCGTTTAAGAGAAAAAGAGCATTGCTTTCGCTATCGAGCCTAGTTTGAGGGAAATCTCTTACGTTTTGCACGCGCATGCCCTCATGTGCGCGCGCTAATGACAAGAAAATCGTGCGCAGTAGGGATGCGCAATGCAATACCAAGGAATCACCTTAAGAAAGAATCTATTCTCGACGTGCGCGTGCACTTAAAACCGACAGAAACTCTCCAATACACGCACTTCACCTCCTGGCACCCTCGAGGCGTCCGGATCATGGGCTTTTTTAAAGGCGAAGACTTTCGACTTCTGAGAACCAACTCTCTTCAAAAGCTACATTTGAAGAAAACATTACCCAATTCAAACGCAGATTACGCAACAGAGGTTACCCAGTGCAAAATAAACAAAACAGGTCCAAAAGAATTTTGCAGTTTGTGACAGAATTTCGTTGGTAGTTTGACACCTCAGTTTCTCCCACTAATATTACGGCCTCTACTTGCCTAATGTTAAGAAAATATGAGTATATGGCATTTAAAAGAAAATCAGCCCTTGCTAAGAGAGGTCTCTAAAGACCCTTCCCTGCTTTTATACAGAAAAGGGAGATCTTTGAAAACGTTCTTCGTTGAAGCAAAGCTTTAGAGGTCAAAGTTTCTTCTTTTCAATAGGAGTCGTGTTTGGCCTATCAACCATTTGTAGCATCAATCCGAAACAAAGCACTAGCATGTAAAATCCCAAAAGCCACATAAGCGTTTGCCTGAAATTAACTCAACCAATAAAAAGAAGAGGGTTACGAATAAGGTTTATCTGTTATTAGCTCTTCTTGTTCATAAAATTACTTGAAGCAAAATTACTATCTCAAAATTACTTTATCTTTTTATTTTATCTCACAGTCCCGCGTGGTTCCATTCAAGAGCTTCCTGCTGAATCGTGCAGTGAGATCAAGGCTAGTGAAGGAAATGAAATGGTTCACGGGGATTACTGAATATACTCTGACGGGAATGATCAGAAAATCCTGGCTCGCTGTGAAGGTACGCCCTTTTAGTTTATTGATAAAGAAGTTTAACCTTTTAGCACCTCCAAAAAATTTAAATTTGCAAGAAACCGGAGTAGCTCAGTCTGTTGATCGATCAACCAATAAATTTTTGAGGGCAAACAGTCTTTTTGTTTTCAACGGCACAAGTATAAATTAAAGCGTCCAAAACAATCCAGAGGTGAGTGCTGATTGGTAGAAATATTGAATTTTTGTCCGCCTGTGGGAGCGATCGGTAACGATCTTAACCTTTGTGTTTAAAGAAACTGGTTTTGCCTCTGAAAATTTCCCTCAATATACCTAGGAGTTGATGCTAATGAAAATTAAATTGTGTCATGTTAGCAGATGACTTTAAAAAAGATTTATAACATTGATCTGACTGGCACCTGACCCTTAATATTAAGAGTGTGCCACAGGATCGCAACGTAAGACATGGATGCAAATATTTTTCTCTGAAAATTCATGTTAGAGAACTGGCAGAAATTAAACACAGAACCCGTTTGCTTTGGGGCGCGAAATGACCAATACGGCGCCTTTAATACCACAAAGAGTGGACTTCTCAAGACAATGAAGCTCGTCCGCAAGTCGGGCTTGCTCAAATGCAACCCGATAGACCCGGAATCCTTCTGGGGCTGCTCACATGTACCAAGGTATGGCAAGAACAGCTTACAGACTATCTTTACCAATGCAAAGAGAGAAGCCATCCTGCCACCTGATGGAGACCTGAAAGTACATGAGTGTAACAACAAAAAAACACTTTTACAGTCTTTATGGAACTACCCACACATCTCCTGAGCTCATTTTCCCGGACCCTCCTAACAAGCTGCCTGTGTCACGCAATCAGGAGTTGCAGATATGGTACGGACAGGATTGGAGGGATTGTGGTGAAGGTGACAACAGTGGCGCAACATGTGTTGATGTGTATTACCAAGACGACGAAGCATTGTATGTACTATACTTTTTTTACCTGGCTGTAAGGGCTAATGTAGTAATTACACATCTAGGCTGTCACGAATAGTTTTTTAGGCTCGACTTTTTCTTCAACAGCATTCTTATTCCAGACTACAGTAAATGCATATTAATTAGTTTATACATTTGCATTCTTTGTATCAAAATTTACTATTCTTGCTGTTAAAAATATTAAAAAAAGATGTTGAATGTTTATAGTGGTCGATGCGCTTAGCTACAACTAGCTACAGTTCTCAGGCATGCCACTTAAGGAAAAGCACATTTTTTCCAAAACTTTCTTTTTTTTTATCCATAGTTCTGTCCAGCTAACCAATCTAAGTCTCTCACGAGCAACATTTGGGCCGGTGAATGATCTTATGCATTTTAGCTTAACCATAACTGGTTTAAAAATCGCAACAGGCGGGAGGCACTCCAGTTGGCTATTTACAAGCATAACAGAAGAGTTGAACTAGGGTCTTGTGGGGAAACAACTCCAGCTTTAAAAGTGGTCACAGCGAGACTTGAGCCCACGACCTCCGGATTTCAAGTCCGGCGCCCTAACCACTCGGCCACGCTACCTCCACAGATGTTACAATCATTTCCTGTAAGATGCCTTGCCTCCAGGTTGAAGTTCGTTTTCGTGGACAGGTCTGCTATCCTGTAATCACATGTACCATAGTTTTTGCATGAGCACTGACTTCCTTTAGGCTCTAATACTGGTCTCCTTCACCATTTGCAAATCTTGACTGGTAGTTCTATAGGGTTTAACTTTACCCGCCTCCTGGCTCAAGAGCTGCGAGTGTTAGACAAGGATTTAAATGTACTGATTAAATATCGGCCGTTTAGCGATTGAACCGTTGTTGATAAAATGTTTAAGACAGTACCGGTAGTCAGTATTTTAGGTTCGTTAGTAAAATTAGTTACAAGTTGTGATTTAGCTCTGTATTGACGTGGCAAAAGCATAATCTATATTAAAATACCAACCTTTCTAGAACTTTCTTGGAAACAACATGAAGGCGTGAGTTCACCGTGCTGTAACATCACTTTTCATTCAGTGTTTTCTTTATTTGGAAATTTCACTACGTTGCTGATGCGATTGTCAAGCAGCCGTTACTATACAACCGATCTACATTGTTAACACTAAATTGCAATCGCAATGGGCGGGGGGGGGGGGGGGGTACTTATATTTGGAATAGGTGCGTGCCGCGAAAAGTTTTACTGAACCCAAAGCCAAAGAACTGGGAACGAGGTTGACTAAGCCCTGACCCTATTTGAGGATGATCCAATTGAAAGTTGATACCATATTTAAGGCCCAAACCAAGAGGAAATGCTAACCCAAAACATGGCACCCTGTTCAAGGAAAAAAACAAAAACTAAGAATGGCATGAGCAGGTCAACTTTATTTTGTTTGGGTAACATTGGAAGTTAAGTATCAAGTAGATAATGTTTTTTTCGTTTCGCTGGGAATTTACGCACTGGAATTTTAGTTAATACAATTTAGGTACTCTGTTTAAGGATTAGGCGGAGGGTGGGAGATGATTGACATTTTAGGCTTCACATCAAACGGCTCTCAGAGAAAACCCTTTGCCGAAAATGGCAGCCTTTTATTCCATCTCAGTGTAACTAAACCGACCGCAGATGAACGGATGAAGAACAGGAACGTGAAGGAAGACTATCTTCCGTGATGTTGGTGGAATTTCGAGGCGATTGGAGCATTTGGAGCCCTTTCCCTTCAGTGGACTCGATAGGCTGGGATCACTCAGTGCCCAAATTTTGGAAAGGATATCCAGAGGACAAAATAGTGAAGCTAACTGTAACCATCTAAATGTCCACAAATCGGCCCATAACCGGTAGGTGAGAGAGCTTCGTGTACTAAATATTATTATTATTTATTATTTATAAACCTCCCACGCCAAACAAGGAAACACACCTGAAGCACGGTACGTATATTTTATCTATACTCCTTCGTGTCTTTAAGACATAAGAATAGAACCGTTTTTCCCGGCCATGCAAATTATTATATTTCAAGTGTTTTGAGACTTCAGTATTACTGCATTGTACGGACGCTCAGTTTGCGAGCTTGGGATAACTGTGTTTTGACCGCATGTGAGGCCAAAATCATGATGCAGTGATATCTCAAAGGAAAACGAACGCCTACCTCGGTAAATGCCATGGCTTGTGATCCTTTCGAATAGCTTTTATGCTGAATGTGACGTGGCTCTTTTGGTTTTGCCCGGTTTTCTCTGACACTGACACTTGGATCACTTTGTTGTGTCAGCAACGCGCAACTTTGGGTTTCTTCTGCCTCGGGATTAAACTAATTTGTTTATACTTGACTGGAATAAACAAGGTCTTGGTAAATGATATCAGCCTCAGCTTTCAGTTTCGGCTGATGAAATAATTGTTTATTATTGGTGGATAGCAGACCACGCAAAATTTGAGATCCTTTCAGTTTCAGATTTGCGTCAGTTGATTGATTGACAAAAAAACGAAACCTGAGAAGAATGCTAATAAAAATGATGCAGGAAAACTGCGCAATACATTTCGTGTCTCGTTTGTTAGGAAATAAGGATTCAAAACAGTGAAAATCTTGGATAAAACGTCGGCGAAAACCTTTTCATTTCTGCTTCGGAAATTGGTAAGAAATGTTAGATTAATTTTGAAATTCGTATGTCGGCGATAAGTTGTGGTACGGTCCTATTTCTTAAAATAAGTTTGCCCGCGTCTTTTCAGGAAAAATATGTCACTACCAAAAACTGATTAGAAATGAGTAAACTTTGGTGAGGAAGAAGACAAGAGAAGAGGAAGAACGGTTATCTTTATTTATGTCAGAGATTTCTTGGGCGAATAATGATATGAAATATTTCTCGCGATATCAGTCGAGTTGACCAACACCCTAATTTAATGGATTAACAGATCCGACTAAAGCAACATGTTACTTTTGTCTCAGTATGTCGGAATAGTTCAATGCATCTTCGCCTGCAATAATAGAAATTTATTGAGTTACGGTTTTTTAATATGAAGAATGATCTAGAATAAGCTGAATGAGAAATATCAGTAAAACAAAACTTGAGCTTTTCGTTGGGACAAAGAAACTTGTTAATATCAGCAGGTGGCCGCATTAAAGGGTCCAGAGCATAGAGCGAAGGTATGTAATTTGTTACCTTATTTCCAACACGGAAATCTAAAAAAGTGGGCACCCGAGTTCTTCTGCTTTTCAGTCTGAAAGAAATATCAACATAGAGTTCTAAGAAGGTATACTAGAACCTGCCGGAGGCGAGGAAACATTCTATTAGCTTTCCTTTGTTGCCCAATATTCTTTTAGTTCAAATTAATATTTACTTTGATGTTAAATGAATGACATTTACGTGAGTTTTAGGCCTCGTCCGCGAAAATTAGGTGCAAAATGACAGATAATTTTTTACCGATTTTTGGAATCTTCAAACGTTCCCTTGAGCACATACAAGTACGTAGTGAACTGGGACCTTCTCGTTACACTAGTGAATGTGATGCGTGCTATTAAACGGGATCAAGCTGAGAAAAATAGATCCAATCCATTCTGTCTAAATTAAACATGTCAATAATTCCGTTCCCGACAAAGGAGAGCAATTGTGCAGAGCTGCAGTCTTTTAGATGCTAACAACAACATGGATTCTCCATGGCAACTAATTGAGATCACTAACATGTCATTTTGAACGTTTCTATTTCGCTTGTAGCAAAGTCACTGAAGAATTCAATTCAATATGAATCCCAAGTTCTGGCTGTCAGTTGCGTTCCTGATGTCCCGGATTGGTGTATTTCAAGCTGCTGTCCAATGCCAAACAGCGGAATACTCAATTGGAGGAATGTTCCTCAAGGGCCACACCTTTAAAACAGGCAAGGCTGGATGGCCTGCAGGCTGTTATTTCATGTGCGAAGAAGAAGTCACATGTCAAAGCTACAATTTCGTCATTGGTCATAAGGTCTGTGAACTGAACAATCGAACAAAGGAAGCGAGACCTGAAGATTTTAAGCCGGATCAGACAAGGTTCTACATGAAAAGAGCAAAAAACAGAGGTACACTTCCATTCTCCTTATTTCTTTTTTTTTTTTTTTACCCTTTTACAACTCAGTCGCGTTAAATGCTATTGCTTAGCATGTGTAGCTGGTTTTGTTTCAGCAGCACGGACTCTCCAATGAGAGCGGGGAAGCCGCGAGGAATGATGGGAAGCAGTCAAGCTGAAATGCTTTTTTTTCGTGGTTTAGACAATTCAACCAATTTTTATACTCGTAGTAATCAAAAAACATGAGTGCGTTCGACACCGTCTCTTTAATATATATACCTTATGATTTCAGTAGCTGACTTTTAACCTCTGTCTATTGCTAAATTTTACAATAACTGTCTAATTTCTTGCGCGCTGATTGGCTCATTTTTACCATCAATAAGAGTACAGACGGATAAAATTTTAATTTATGCAAGCTTTCAAGTTCAACTTCCAGCTGTCAAACTGTCAACTTTTTAACCAATGAGATTTTGTGGACTTTTTCAAGAAGCCAATCAAAAAGCGAGAAAAGCTATTGACAATGTTCGCGTCATTTTGAATAACATTTACTTATCCCTTTGTTTACGGCAAGTTCACGGCGTTTACGGCGGCCATTTTGGGGTCTTGTTATTGTAAAAAACAAATTGACGTCAGTTTTTTAATTCGTCAGTCCTCTTATTGATGATAAACTTTGTCATTACATTGTCAAAGTTTACTGCGGAAACCACTCGCCTGCGGCTCGTGGTTCCACAGCCACTTTGACAATGTTATGACGCAATTTATCGCATAAAAGACTGACGTTAATTTGTTAAATCAGCATTTTTTATTAGCAACCGAGGTTTTACATGCACGTATATTATAGTGTCAAAATCCATTCCAGTGAAGTCAGTGAAGAGGTCCGCTGTGTAAAATACGATTTGTTGATACGTGCGTGGGCGCCTGTTTCCATAGACTCACAAAAATATTTACAAAAGCCTTCTAATTTCGTGCTAAATATTTTCACGGGTAATGTTTAAGCGTAAAAGCTAATTTGGAAATGTTTACTTTTTACGTACATTATTCTAAGCTGGAAGCACAAATATAAGGAAACTTTTGCAATCGCGAGCAGTCCTTTATCATCAGTTGTAGCAGCAGTATGGTTAGGAACTTCATCTGAGTTAGACAAAGAAGGTAAACTTTTTTTCTTATAAAGTTGTTAGCCGCTACGTTGACATGACGGAGCGAGATTAAAACAATCTTTTATTAAACTGGTAACACTGATTACTTGAGGTAAAATTTCTCGTATCCAACTAACGGTTATCAATACGTCAAATGTGATCGTGAAAAGTAGCCTCGCACCCATTTCTTCGTCAGAAGTAACAAATATTACACGAGACAAGCAAAACATTGGTTGAATCATCACTGCCAGTGTGACGTCACGTTTCGCTTGGATGAAATTCAAAATGGCGCCCAGTGGGTGAAGTACAAGAGGTTGATAAAAATGCGGAATTTCGCTCCGATATTCTGCCCCATTTTCTTAGGTTCGTTAATATGTGGTTTATATTACATTGAGGAATCTTTATTTGGTACTTTTTGGCGGCCAAAATATTCAAAAGGGAGATAATTTGATCGAGAACTTTCTGTTTTGAAGCCAATTTGTCGAGCAAAACTGTTAGCTGGTTGACCTTTCGAGGGCCACTGCATAGCGAAGCAGAGCCACTTTGACCCAAGAATAGGAGGTTCGGCAGAGAGTATACTTGGCTTCTTGTATGTGGAATTTCAGTTCTTCAGTGCTCGTGGTTCGTCTCATCAATCCCTTCAAAGTGCAAAGAGTGGCTGTGTGGAAAGAACAGCCATGTTTCAGATTATGTAAGTTTTCACCTTTGTCGTACTACAGTTTACATTTAGAGCAATATCCGTAATTTGGTTAATAGTTATGGCTTGATTAGTGATTCGGATCTATTTTATTTTGATTTTATTTGGGAAGAGGAGCCTTTTATATGCTAGGTCTGCAGCAAATATTAGAGTTTTATAAACCTGCGAGCCAGCAAGCCATGCGAGCCAAAGGGCGAGCCATGCGAGCCATGCGAGTCATGCGAGTCATGCGAGTCATGCGAGTCATGCGAGCCCTAGTAAAAATGTTAAGATTTTTTATTTGTTTCATTTACACTCACATGAGAACAAGAACAAGAGCAACGGAACAAGATGAATAAGATCGCAATATTAAATTCTTGCAATATTAAATTCTAAGGGAAGGGAGAACCACATGCAGCAGTCAGCCAACCGACAAAGTTTTGGTAACTCTGATTCACTAAAGAGCGAACCTGTTAAAATTACGCGATTCACTCACCATTCTTGACGCCAATACACGGAGTTGCCCTGAAGTACTGTTCTCTTTATTCTTGAATGATTTTCAACGTGGATATCAATGAATGACAGGTGCCAATGGATACCATTCACTTACCCATTCGAGTAGCGGTGGGGCGGTGGAGCCGTACGTTTCTCTCAGAAAATTTCTTTACTTTAGTCCTGAACCTTAATAAATTTTTGACGCATCGTTTTTATTTTTTGCGGATCCTGGGCGATTTGATTACACAAAATTTTCTCCAAACAACAAAAATATGAAACAAAGAAAAAAATTCATCACACTCAGGGTAGCCATTACTATGACGCAAGACTTGGCACGATGTGCAGATGTTTAGAGCATTTTTCATATTTGCCGCACCAGCAATAGTTCCGGTAACCGAAGCGAGATTAGGATTTTCTTTTGGGAATATTTCAATTGTAAGCACTTTTGTAGCTAAATTTTTATTTAAAATTAATTTCCCAGGCCCGAAAAGAGAGAGTACCCTAGGAGCGAGGTTGTACCGTTTATACTCGTCCCCAGGGTCATCTCCACTTTCAAGATGGCGGGCGAGCGGTTTATAGCGATAGTTTAGTGATAGTCGGGCGCGAGATCTATGTTTCTTGGCGAAAAGTCGACGACCTCCCAGACCAGTTGAAGAAAAAAAAATACTCGCATAAATGGCTCGCATGACTCGCATGACTCGCATGACTCGCATGACTCGCATGACTCGCATGACTCGCATGACTCGCATGACTCGCATGACTCGCATGACTCGCATGGCTCACACCGTGGCTCGCAGATTTAGCAGACCCCAAATATTATACCAAGAGACCATATTTTCTCTTGATTATACATAGTTATGTTACATGAAAAACTCAGCTTAGTTCCTTGCCGGCGGCCTAATTGTGACTAACTTTTCCCTGATTTTAGTTTGGAATTTGATATTTTAAAAATTGATAAATGCTGTTAATCCAATAGATCCATCAGAATCTATTGATTTGCAAGGTGATAATCAGCTAATAGTCCCCATTTGTTCATCTAAAAGTTGTAGCCCACTGAAAACAGGTTATTAAAGACACTTCTTGTTTTTTGCAGGGAATGTCACTGGAAGGAACATATCATAATGCACAAATTTCCTTCCAGAATGCCACACCTGGCAGCACTTAGGGATTCTGATGAACATTTTCCCTTTGAAGGCTAATGCCCCCTCCCCCCCTCCCCAGATGATAAACTGGCATGGAGTTTTTAACTCACCTAAGTTTTGATTTTTAAAAATTTCTTTATCACCTGTCAAAACATGCATATGAGAGCTATGATTTGTTTCATATGTTTAATCATGCTGTCAAATTTACAAGTTCCTGCTTTATTTTTGAACCCCCTTAAGCACTTTGCCACACCTCTAGTTAAACTCCCATTGATTGACAGCCCAAGATATTTCCTTTAAAGGCACAGAGTCATACAAAGGCTTACCACAGCTTGATTGTCAGTATAAATCAATTGACAAGTTCAATTTGGAATTAATTTGAGATACCAAATTTACAATAGTTTTAATTAATTGATGTGAAGTTAAAAAAATGTGACTTTTCTGTTATATCAGCAACTAAAATAGATGTCACCAACCTTATTGACTTAAACACCATAATGAAGAAAAAGCTAGGGTGGTGAAATTCAACCATTTTTACACAAGGATAACTGAGCATTGAGCTATGAAGACAAAAAACAGAGCAAAAGACGGGAAATTCTCTGGAGCTAACATCAAGGTTTTCGGCACTGACTGCTATCACACTAACCACATATAAAACCACTAACAGTGGATCAGGCACGACATGTATGGCCATATATGGTCAGAATGAGAGCATAGCTGCTAAGCACACTGGAGGAGAATGAACCTTATGGACCTCCGGAGTCTGAGGGAGAAATTGATTCAGTTAATCAATCATTCTTTTATTTGGTAATGCAGGTTTTATGAAAAGTAGCCTTCATTCAGTGTCCACTCCATGGACATTATCCAAGGACAAATGTGCAGGCAAAAATATTTGATGGATTAAATGGCACATAGAGTCATAATTGAAACTATAGGCTGAAGTGGACCTGTCAAGAGCAGGAGATGATTATAAAAGCAGAATAAATAAAAAGAGCTAATAGGAATAAAACTTGTTAAAATTAAAAAAAATTAATTAAATAGAATAAATGTCTGACTGTCTTTACAGCATTTCAGCATTCTAACACATTTTTTAGCATTTGCTGTCGTTTATTTTGAACGCTATGCAGCAATATCTATTTGGTGACATTTAGTGGAGGGTTGTTTTTTAGTTGGAATATGATGAGAACTTAACTGGCAGTCCCGCTAAAAGCGGTCCACTCGACTTCGGGACCAAAAATAATTTTCCTTCATTTTTTGTCACTGAAAAGGGTTTGACACATATATATTATTATTATTAGCAATTTATTATTTTCCAATTCCTTATTTTTGCTTTGCTACGAGCCAAAATTGAATTTTGGCCGAACTGAGGTTGCCGACCGTGATCAGAAAGGTAAAATTCACCGATTTTGTGAAGCGTGCTACGTCGCCTAAAATGTAGCTCACGGAATTTCGTTTCCGTACGAAATTTAAGGTACATTCATTACTTTGACTGACGAAATATGGAAACTTTTCGAAAAATTCTAACCTTACCAGCGAGGCTGGAAGACACCCTACTCCGAGGCCTTTGATCACCTACTAAAATTTAGCCAAATTTGACGGGGAAAATCTCAAAAGTTGGGTCTAAATGAAGCCTAAAAAGCACAACACAGTAAATTTCATACCTTGATAAACCGTTCTATAAGTTCAAACCGGTGGGTATCTCCTTGGATTGCACGCGAGAACCGATTAAAATCTGCCACAGTCAGTGTGTTTACAGAGCTATCGCTCGTGTTAAAGCTCATTTGCATAACCCTAGCAACCGGTGAAAATACATCTTCTTCCGTTCAGGTTCGTTTGTCGACCTTCTGAGTAGTGGCAAATAGCTTCCTTTAATACTTGTGTACACTCTAGATCCAGTTTTGAGATGAAGGTTGCGTTAAAGTTGATCAATTCTCAAGACTTACGAGACTCCGAAAGTAAATAATGGCGCCGGTCTGCACAAATTAACCGTAGCCGTCGTCCTGACCCTTCCATAAATTCTGCCGCAGAGGTAGCACTAGGAGAAGAAGAAAATCGTAAGTTTTCATTTATCGTTTAATGGCAACTGAATCCTGTACTACTGCCAAGACTACTGGGAGCTTGAGGGCTATGTGTCCGAATTTGAAAAACAACAACAATGAACACTTGCCGGTTGCATCGCTGCGAAATGAACCTGAGTGAACACGACACGCTTGAATGGAACTATGTTTTGCGATGAATGATGGGCTTTACTTCTGTTTTATGCTTGATGCTTGTCTTTTAGTATCTTGCACAGCGCATAAAATAAACTTCGGGATCCGTTTATCGGGTCGTTTATACAACGAAAGCTGCACCGGCTTCGTCAAAATGTCACACAATTTGTAACGTGACCAATTACCCGGGATGGTACAATCGTTGTAACACAAAGTGAGAAATCGGCCTCTCAACATCTGCACGCGCTTTGATATGGACGTTTTTTGGAAGGTTTCTTAGTCCCATCTTTTGATTTTCTTCCATTGTGTTTTCTTTGAAAAACGAACGGCTGATAACGGGAAAGGAAAAGTGAATTTTAGGTCCATGCCTGCTTCCTCCGCCCTCATGTATTAGCAACTCCTTATACTTTCTGAGGAAAGGTAGATAAAAATTGAAAAGGTGCAAAGACTGTCGTCGTTCAGTCATACTGAAAAGATTGCACTAGCCCAAAAAATTAATGGGTGGCTTTTTCATTATCAATCATTTTTGAAATGAGCAAATCTTACCAAATCTGATCATCGACGCGTACGGGTAGGGGATTTGCCCTTGGCCCCTGGTAATTAGCCCAGGGGGGGAGGGGGGTACTTCCAGAAAAGTTGACTGGGGGTGTGCGGCCCACTTCCCAAAACCCTTACCCTCTTTATGACCAAAATCTGCGTTTTTTGCTACCCTATTTATGACCTGACCAAAAATTCGATAACCTATTTATGACCGTTGCGGCTGACACAGTTGCCCTAAATATACGTTATGAAGGGCTTTTGTTGAAGGTCTTATTGATAATGATGAAAAGGTAGCTTCTGCTAAGAAACATACCCAATTCAAGACTAGAGTGCTAAAACCATACCCAATTTATAACCAAAATGGCCAAAATCGATACCCTATTTATGACCCAAACGGCTGGAAGACCCTACCCTTTGGGACCTCACATACAGATACCTATATAGCCCGTATAAGGGAGTACCCCCCTCCTAGGTAATTGGTCACGTTACAACTAACTTGTGTGACATTTTGACGAAGCCGGTGCAGCTTTCGTTGTATAAACGGATCCCGAAGTTTATTTTATGCGCTGTGCAAGATACTAAAAGACAAGCATCAAGCATAAAACAGAAGTAAAGCCCATCATTCATCGCAAAACATAGTTCCATTCAAGCGTGTCGTGTTCATTCAGGTTCATTTCCCAACGATGCAACTGGCAAGTGTTCGTTGTTGTTGTTTTTCAAATTCGGGCACAAAGTCCTCTTTAGCTCCCAGTAGTCTTGGCAGTAGTATAGGATTCAGTTGCCATTAAACGGTAAATGAAAACTTACGATTTTCTTCTTCTCCTAGTGCTACCTCTGCGGCAGAATTTATTGAAGAGTCAGGACGACGGCTACGGTTAATTTGTGCAGACCGGCGCCATTATTTACTTTTGGAGTCTCGCAAGTCTTGAGAATTGATCAACTTTAACGCAACCTTCATCTCAAAACTGGATCTAGAGTGTACACAAGTCTTAAAGGAAGCTATTTGCCACTACTCAGAAGGTCGACAAACGAACCTGAACGGAAGAAAATGTATTTTCACCGGTTGCTAGGGTTATGCAAATGAGCTTTGACACGAGCGGTAGCTATGTAAATGCACTAACTGTGGCAGATTTTAATCTGTTCTCGCGTGCAATCCAAGGAGATACCCACCGGTTTGAACTTATAGAACGGTTTATCAAGGTATGAAATTTACTGTGTTGTGCTTTTCAGGCTTCATTTAGACCCAACTTTTGAGATTTTCCCCGTCAAATTTGGCTAAATTTTAGTAGGTGATCAAAGGCCTCGGAGTAGGGTGTCTTCCAGCCTCGCTGGTAAGGTTAGAATTTTTCGAAAAGTTTCCATATTTCGTCAGTCAAAGTAATGAATGTACCTTAAATTTCGTACGGAAACGAAATTCCGTGAGCTGCATTTTAGGCGACGTAGCACGCTTCACAAAATCGGTGAATTTTACCTTTCTGATCACGGTCGGCAACCTCAGTTCGGCCAAAATTCAATTTTGGCTCGTAGCAAAGCAAAAATAAGGAATTGGAAAATAATAAATTGCTAATAATAATAATATATATGTGTCAAACCCTTTTCAGTGACAAAAAATGAAGGAAAATTATTTTTGGTCCCGAAGTCGAGTGGACCGCTTTTAGCGGGACTGCCACTTAAAGGGATGAAAAGACTACAATGCAGCCTTGAAATTCTTGGAAGCTTAAGAAATAGGAGCCATTACAACATGGCAATGCAGGACAGTTGCAACATCATCAGCCTGTTCCAGGCTCTTGGCCTCTTTCTCTACCAGAACCCGCTCAGCCACGTTTTTCGATTATGCCCACTGACCGAGAACCAGGAACAGGCTACAGCATCATTCAAGATGTGGCATTGTTCAGGAATAAGCCAAGTTATCAGGTTATGACGAAAGATAAATAAATCATACAGCAAAATTGATTTCACCATAACTGTAGTTATGTTTACACCAAAATTGTACACTAAAATGTAAGTGGCAAAAAGAAAACCAAAAACAGCTTACTCACGCTAACTCGAATTTGAACTTTGTTGTGAATATGAAATTACAACACTGAACACCGCAATTGCAGTGGACAGCAATAGGTCAGCAGTTCCAACGAGTCAGAAAAAAAAGCCAACAAACCTTCACAACACAAGCCAACAAAGCTGCTGTATGATTAAAGCCAACAAATTTCACCATACAGCAGGCACAATTAAAACACAAAAGGCAAACGAAGTTGAAACACAAAGAATTGCATTTGAAGGCCTGATAACTACCACCAAAAGTGCTCCAAAACAGACAAAAGCCGATCACATCGCAGGGAAATTTTGGTGGAAATCAAGAAATAAACAACATCTCAACACTCAAACGGATTGATGAGAGGAGCGGCTGGTTCAATCGACACAGAGATACACGCGGATTAAACGTATACTATCGACCCATAAAACCTCCTATTGACAAGACTATTGGTAAGACATTTAAGAGACAAAACGCGAACGTTTTACGTGGACTTCTCTCGTCCCGTTTTCAAGATGGCGGTCCCGCCACTTACCCGCAACAAAATTCAACAAGAATACACGATAACGCGCGCACAAAACTAAAACAGATAATGCACACAGACAAAAAAATAACAAAAAACTGTACACACCTACACTAAGTTAGTAAACAAAAGCGATCTTAGGCCTGTTTTTTGTCTTTCCTAACCTCTGTTGTCCTTCTTCAATGGCGTAATCTGAATAGGCTACTCGAGGCGCTCGCTCGTTGCTATGTGACGTCACACTGGTAGCGATGAGTCTGTCACGAATCAATACCGAAAAACAATAGAGTCACCCCCTCCCTCCTGCAAAATTCTAAAATGATTCCGAAGCTCTCTGCCCAAAATTGAGCCGGATAATTCTAATATTTTTTTCTTTTAATTTTCAGGTGGCTCTGAACCCTATATGCATATTTCTTTAAAACTTTGCCAAAAGTTGCGTCTTATGATGCTTATTAAAATTCGACAATATACAAAAATTTCACCGTGCGGGTTTTGAATTATAAGTTGCTATGGTAATCTGTTATGTCACGAAAATGAAAACAACGTGTTCACCAAAGATTGGGCAGTTTTTTGATACCATGATTGTAGCATCAAGTGATAAAGACTGGTTATAACGACCCATCAAAATTTAAGTACTGGAAATTGTTTTGAGCCACCTTAAGCTCTTCTTGTAAACATTTGAAATAAAATTACTCTGACAGATCTTTTGTTTTATCACACAGTTCCTCTTGGCTCCATTCAAGAGCTTCCTGCTGAATCGTGCGGTGAGATCAAGGCCAGTGAAGGAAATGAGATGGTTAACGGGGATTACTGGATATACTCTGATGGGAATGCTCAGACAATCCTGGCTCGCTGTGAAGGTACAGATGTTAGCTTTAATTCTCAGGTACCCATTAATACACTTGGGTGGAGAGAGGCACTTTGAAAGTAAAGTGTGTCCCCAAGAACACAGCACAATGTCCCCGGCCAGGGCTCGAACCCGGACCGCTCGATCCGGAGACGAGCGCACTAACCATGAGGCCACAGCGACTCCACAGTTCGGTCCAGTGACAAAACCAAATTCGAACCGAGCAACAAAACGTCAACCCGCCAGCTCGGTCCAGTTGAGACATCAGCAGTCTAGCGATTACAGTGTTTTCAGACAAAGTGTGCATGACCTAACTCTAAAACTAGTGGCAAGAATGTAAGAAAATATTTAAAAACCCATCAATTCAGTGTCTGCGCTGAGTTCAAAATATGTTTAATTGTTGTATTGTCTGTGTGCTTTTCAAGTCAATAAAATTCAAATATGCATTTTTTTTGTTTGTTCCAACCGGGTATTCACAATGCTCAACCATGACTGGTGAGATTACGAGCAGACTCAGGCCCTTATTGCTCAAACTCGTGCTGTGATTGATTAAACTCTGTCGTTGCTCTGAAATAAGAAGTGCGTAGTCGATCAACCAAACAATCTAGGGGAAAGCAGTCTCTTTCTCCAGTGGCATAAGTGGGCTAAATGAGCTAGAAGGGTTTGGAATATCATCCAAATGTACGACGCGAAACAAACTACTGATGACCATAAACGTATCTGTTGGAAAAACTCTAATTGTACGATCCAGCAGTACTTACTCTTTACTGAGATCTTGTCTTGTCTAGTTAGAACGCTTCTGATTGCCTTGATGTATAATTTGGTCGATTCTAATCACTTTCCATGTTAAATACTTTTTTCACCATTAGTATTGTATATTTTTTATTAATTTTTTTTTTTAGGAAACTGGCAGAAAATAAACAAAGAATCCGTTTGCTTTGGGGCGCGAAATAACCAGTTCGGCGCCTTTAACATCACAAAGAGTGGACTTCTCAAGACAATGAAGCTCGTCCACAAGTCGGGCTCGATCATATGTAACCGAAATTTCCCGCCATCCTACTGGGGCTGTAGTACAAGCTCCTACTATAGCAAAAACAGCTTAATGACTATCATTACCAATGCAAAGAAAGAAGCCATCCTGCCACCAGCTGGAGACTTAAAAGCTGGCGTCGAAAACAAAAACCACTTTTACAGTCTTAACGGAACTACCCACACATCTCCAGAGCTGATTTTCCGCGATCTTCCCATTCAGGTGTCTGTGTCACGCAATCAGGAGCTGCAGATATGGTTCGGACAGGATTGGACCGATTGGAGTGAAGAGAATAACAGTGGAACAACATGTGTTGATGTGTATGCGTGGTATGCTTAATATCACATGAGCCTCTGACTTATCTGAAACTGTCAAAGCCAAAAAGTTGACTGAAGTTTAATTTAAACAGACAATAAAAACGTGAACGTAAACTCAACTCTTATTAGTCTTGACTAGAATTAAAATCTTGTTACTTCAGTGCGAAAAAAATGTTATGTCACTAAAGAATATTACATAAGAATCTTCGTTTACAAGAGCATATAAAAACAATTCAGACTTTGATCTAGCTACAAAAATATAAGTTCTGAATATTGAAAGAGCATAGATAAAACACGCATTGTATGTGCTGTCGTTTTTATAAAATTTCGGCCAGCGCTAAGGATGAATACAAACCAATATTAACTACAGTAGTGCAAGGGTGCTAAGAAAAGTTTGTAAGTTACACATATTTACAAAAAGTACTTATTCAAGTCAAACATAAAGCATAAGTAACTGTAGACACTGGAATGAATTTTAATCGGTTCATATTTGTCAGAAAATATATATACTTGTCTCGCTTTTCAGTTTTATCCTGTGAATATCGTGACCAACGATCTTAAGGCTTTTCTCCTTTTTATCCTTTTATCTTTTTGCTGCAGTGGTGGACCTTCTACTGGGCTTGCAACCAGTGGAACAATTCCCGAGAAAGCATCATCGAGACGGGCAATTCTCAATAGCCAAATGCAGTTGAGGGAAAATTTGCTCAAAGCTTTTCAATCAAATTTCTAAACATTTTCATGCATATTTAATTGTCTTATAATAACTGACCCAATCACTCTGATCTGGGTATCATTGGAAACTGGATCTCTTCCTCCTTCAGAACTTGAGTATAAGTGACGCCAATTTTGGTCGAAGGTGATGACGTCAGAAGTGTAACAAAGGCCAACGCTCATCACAGCAGGTAACTGCCGACACAGGTGTCAATGGGTCAAGGGAGATAGGGTATCTGTGAAGCCTGTGAAGTAGGTCGTAAAGTGTCCAAAAGAAAAACAAACCTGAATTGGCCTTTTTCCTGTAAAATTTCTTTGTAATAAGTTCGAGTACTTTTCACGTAATTCAGTCGTTGGCAAACTCAACTGAACGTAAAAGGCATTCGACACTTTTTAATTAAAAATATTTAATCATATCTTATTTACAATCCTTAAATGTGTTCTTAGGTCTTCAGTTCTGATTAACAATCTTTTCTCCGCTTGCTCTTGATATCTTTCTTTAGATTTCTTACATGTCAACTTATTTAATTAAACTGCCTTCTTATAAATCGTGAAAGCTTCGCTTTACGTGCATTTTTTAAAACATGCCTCTGCTGAATAAGTATTTAAAACATAATCATTGGATTTGATTTACGGTGATAGTAAATGAGCCTGATCTTAGTGCAACTATATTGATCACTTGAATCATCTTTAATTAAAGCTGAAATTAAGAGATAGAAAACATGCGCGGTGTTTCTATCGAGTTCTAGTATAAATCTAGATCTACTATCTACTATCGTTCGGAATGCCGTTGTCTGATTGGCTACACTACTCACTATCTGTATTCTGTGATAGATAGTGAGTATCGTAGCAGTGTGCCCTTGTTAACAAAATGAAGGCCGCTTATCGGCGTTTTCGAAGTGTCTGTGAAGACGATTTAGATCAAGTTTTGAAACACTAGAAGATTTATACTCAAACAATTAGATTATTCGCTCTCGATTTCTATGCGTGATGAATTCTCGAGCTCATATTCTAATGGATTAATAGAAACACAAGTGGAAGCTTGGGACAACGTGAAATGAGTGCGGGAACAGCTTTTTCAAGTTCTCCCAAACTTCCACGAAAGTTGCTACAAACATGGAGAACATGTTTTCTATTTCGTTCATAAAATTCCTAGACGAAAAAAGAGAAAACTTGTTTACTTTGATCATCAAAACGTAGATTCTCTTCGCTCGCGCCATTATAACGTCAACAGCTCTATCCTTCCATACGGCTGGTACGCCTGAAATCGGAACTGAACAATCAGGATTCAGCAGGAGGGAAAAACTTTTCTGTTCTGACGTCAGTGTAAGTAATCAGGAATAGCGTTGAAATCAGGCAACTTTTCTCACTGGAGATGGCATTAAATATTCACGAAAAGGAATTTACAATTCCCAAAACCATATGGAAAAGCCATATGAAAAATATGAAAAAAAAAAGTGAAAAAAAAAAAGTGAAAAATATGAGACGTTTTGTGTCTCCAAATTAAACTTCCAATTTGGCGCCGGCAGCACCTCGCTCGCAGTTCGAGTGTCGCCAGGTAGGGTAATATTATTGTTGTGTTATTTTGAACAAAATATGCTGTTACTCGTGAAATTCAACCCGGAATTCTCAAGTAAACTATTAGAAGAGGCCAAAGTAACTTTAGCATTGCCTTTATTTTTGTTAGCTGCGAAGAAAAAGGCTATTATCTTGTCCATTCGGTAGGACAGTTAACTTTTGCCTGCCGCTCGTACTGCGGGCGCAGCCGCCGTATGCAAGGATGTTTCTATCGAGGTAACAAAAGAAAAACGATTTTAAGCCAATCAGCGCACGTTTTTTCTATGGGCTATTTTCTAAATGAGTTATAGATTGAATATAGTTTATACATCGGTAGCTCTTTTCACTAACTTTTCTCATTTGTATTACAAAGTGATCGGGCCGAACCTACAAAATTGCCCAAAATTGCCTCACAGTCATGCTGGGCTACAAGGTAATGCAAAATGCGAAAAGTTAACAGCGGTAAACGGCTATTGTGATATCTAGACTAATTCAAAACCTAGAACTCAAACTTTGTTAAGTAAAACTAAACTTTAAACTGACTGTAAGGGTGTTTAAGGTAGTATTTTTCCTCATAGACGAAACACTTCCGAGGCTAATGTGTCCAGACGTCCCAAGTTTCATGTAATTCTGGTACGTTTAAACTTTATACTGGCATGGTCTCACAACATTCATCAATCATTATTTATATGGGCAATCATAAAATATTACACCACAAGTAAATCTACATTGTACTTCCTTTAAACTTTTCTCCATCTGTGGTCTCGACAATCACAGAAAATGCCACCGGTGTTATTCAAACCCCAAGTTACAAAATAGTGTCACTTCAGGGGCGTAGCTAGGAGTTGCGGCGGGGGGGGGGGGTGGTCCTGGGGTGCCCGTGACCCCCCCTTTTGTAAGCCTTTCTTAAGCAAACAATTTACAACAGGTGGCGAAAACAACATGACAATCTAGTTAGTGCCCTCACTTTGACACAGTGTGACGCCCCCTATCCCCCTTTGAAAAATCCTGGCTACGCCCGCGCACTTAATCATTATCTTACAATTTCTCAAAGCAAGCAGAAAAGTGCTCTGATGTACACAATGTTAAAAGCAGCTCCCCTTCGTTCCCCGACCACGTGACCAAAACAAGAAGCTGTCTTTACTCTGTGAAATTCTAATGCAGTTGAATTCCGAAATCCCTACAAAAGTTTAATATCATGTTTTAAAAAATCTATCTGCAATGAACCTACTTCTGCACGTTTTCAAAGGAAAATATAACTGTGTATAAACGGTCTCAAAGTGAAAAGCCAAACCATACACATGTTAACACGTTCCGATGAAAAATTGCTTGCCTTAAAATTCAAGCAGTTTCGTGAATCATGACCAGTAGCCATAATCGGGGACTGTCATGACATAATAATATCATGATGACATGACTATTGAGAAGGAAAACTAGTCTGTACAAAAAGTTACTCTTAAAAACGATCCGGTCTTTGCTTTTCATTGTTGTTGTTTTCATAACACCTAAGCTTTGAAGTAAAGTAAGTCTAATGAAGGTTTCCTTCAAATTGAAAGCCGTCTTGTGTATCATGACACATAATGACTATTTAAAAGGAAACCAACTAATCTTGTTACTTGTTAGGGTAACGACGTAACGGGTAACGCGTGACAGGAGTATCTTTACTATTATTATTATTTCGATAGCTAGAGTAGCACTCCAGTTAGCCTAAATAGCGCTCTGGTTTGACTAAACAGCGTTTCGGTAAGCCTAAAAAGTGCTACTAAATAACACAGACTCGACCTTAGCTCTCAATATTACGCTGACTGTGTCTGTTATTCATTTGTGTAGTTCCCATTCCCAGGAGAGAAAGGAAAACAGTCACGTGTCAATCGGGTACCTCTCTGAACCATCCACATTTTCATCTCTGTATAACGAACCGTTTGAAGGGGAGCGTAACCTAGCGTAACCTCCAGATCTTGTTGAGGATGGCATTTCTGGGAATAAAAAAGAAACGTACTTTTAAAGCCTGTTTGAACAAGACTTATTGAACGGGTTTGGTTGTATCAGTGTAAACATTAGATTAATATGTACTAAGTTTTAGATGGCCTAATGTCAGGGATACTGGTATATGGCAAACTTTAATCTGGGTCATAACGTTTTCGCTTTAAAGTGATCGCTTTAATACTCTTTCTTTGGTTATAATTTCGTGAAATTCAGTTTAACTGAGAAAAATAGTAGTAGAGTTTAAGTTGACACTGCTTTTGGGATAAAATCGCAGTCAGTCAGCAATGTTACTGATATCTATATTTTTTTGTGTGTGTGAAATTTCTGGAGTCAGTTTATTTGTCTTACATGTATATAGCCTAACCAAGGTTTAGCAGAATCAGCATGGCTTTCATAGCATAGTTGCTTTCGTATTTTCTTGGCGTTACCTTTTACCTCATGGATGCGTTACATCCTACACTTAATTGATTAAGCGAAATAGGGACATTATTCTATATGCAAAAGGTTTCATCTACATATATATGATGATAAAGAACCTGGAGTGATGTCTCTCATATTCCTCCAACCTGTCAGGCCCTTGAAAAGTTACGCGAGTGTTAGTTCAGATCATTGCGTGACTATATGAATGTGAAAGGAGCATGTTAGAGACGGATCCGGGGGAGGGGTTTAGGGGGTTGACACCCCCTCCCAGAGTAGCATTTTATTTGTTATTTGTTCCACTTGATCACAAAATAGTTCTATGTGGTACTGAATGGTGTTATAAAGGTGGTTTGTTTCACTTACACCAATTTACTGGTTGTCAAGATAGGAAAAGAAAATGTACCAGTTTGGCAACTAGTACTACACTATTATTTTGGATTTTCTGGTAATTAAAAGGGAAGCTCCAGGGGTTATATCATACCTTCACAAACTTTTTTCAAGTGTCAGAGATGCTGAAAATGGTGATTTAAAGGTTAAATCAGAACTTTTTTTTTTAGACACACAGCCAGGGAGCCCAATATAGAGGCTTGTGCCTGTGGGTGCTTGCCATCCATGCAGTGGTGTCAAAAGGTAAGGTGTACTGAACCCCCTTTCAGGAATTCCTAGATCTGCCCTGGCATGTATCACAGTTATTATCAATTTGTACCTCTGTAAGAAGGGACTATGAATTAAATGATGTGGTCTTTATACCATCCAGCATTGACCCCATGCATATAAAAACATTCCACCCCTAGAAACCTGCTCAAGCATCTTAAGGCATAGCTTATCCCTTGGTTAAGACCCCCTGTGAAGTTTAAGACTTATTCCTTTGAAAACAACATTCATGTTTTTTTTTTTTGCCTTGAGGCCAGATCAAAATGAACATTAAAAGGAATTTAGTGTCCCTAAATCGCATAATAAGATATTGTTAAGGTGGTCACATTTCTGATGATGTCATAATCTTGGCAATAGGAAATCCTCAAATGGGGCGAGAATGGTTAATAAGCAACATATCAGAAATCAATGATTCTTTGAAGAAACTTTAATGATCTGTGCATGGAATGGTGAGAGTTTTTATTCTCATAAAAAGGACATTTTCATATTTTTTTCTCTTTAGAGACAAAATATGTCACAATTGACTTGTTTCACTAGTTAGAGTAGTTTTCAGTTGAGTGCTGTAAAACCAAAACCAAACCAACTTACCAATTAGACTAACTCAGCCAATCTCAAACTGATTAGTAAAACCAGAACCAAAACCCAGGTAATTGCCTGATTGCTTTCGACACTCAATTGAAAACCACTCCATCTCATAAACGATACTGAACCACTGTCAACCATTCCAGCGCAAATCATATAACGGACAACAAGACAATTACCGCACACCATATCGTTTCAATTTACACATATAAAATTTGTTGTATGGCAGCTCGCTTGCCTCAGCCATTTCCAATTTAACTTTAATCCAATCAAACATTGATTACAGGTCAAGAGACCTAACTAATAAACATTAAAACCAACAATGAGTTAACTTTATGTTCTATATTGTTAACCAAGTTTGAAGGTGTTTTGGTAAATTGCTGAAGCTATATGATTGTTTTCAGTTGTTTCCAATATGCCTACATGCTTGAGATGTTTTGGAATGTAACATCTCCTCTTATTCTGGCAATTATTGATTGGATGCGTTTTGAAACTTACATCAACCTGTTCTTTAAGAATCAGCTTCACAAAAGGGGGGAAAGTGAGGGGGGGGGAGGGTGGGGAACTTATTTCAAATTTTGGCCCTGGAAGTACTTATTTGAGAAATTTTGGGAGAATTAAAAAAAAAGAAAACATAAAAGTTATAACAGTGCAAATTGATAGTCTCACCTTGTAGATTAATGCTTCCACCAGCCTCCACGAAATCTCCAAGTAACTTGTCCAGAAGTTTATTTGCCTCAGTCTTTACTACATAAATGAAGTTGATCATGTAGAGAACCATAACAAATACTTTAATGACAACAGTGGCAATGTTGAAATCTGCTTTTCCCTCGTAATGTTGATCGTAGCAGGAGAAGGTCTGGTTGAATCGCACTGGTGTTGGGTCAGTTGAATAAAGTGAACACTTGTACACCAGAGGTGAACTAAATTCATATTTAGACTCTATAAAATTGTACCAAAAACAAAAATATATTGTTGATAGGCCAACACAAAAAAGTTGAACACCCAGGGACAACAGTTGCTTCCTCCTGAACTTGTCTGGTGACCAGTTGAGTGGTGAATTAACTGATTGCTGTGACTCCTCATTCTGAATCATTCGATTGTGCTTGAACTTCCACAAGTACCTTGTATTTTGAATCATGGTAATTATCCAAACGGGAAATAAACCGCCATCCAATGTAAACATAACATAAAATTTTACACCCAGATCTAAAGTGAAGTTGTCATAACAGCGCTGTTCAGTGGAAACATTCCATGTGGGGACACAGCTGAATACTTCTCTGTCATCTGCATTAATGCTTTGTTGAAAACCAAATATTGCGAAGTCGGAGATTACAAGTGCAAGATATGGAATGAGTCCAAGCACTATCTCTGATCGAAGTATCAGTTTAAGTAAGTCCTTCATTGCAGAAAATCACAGCTTCAGATCTAGAGTTAAGAAAGGGAAAATAAGCACTTTAGCTTATCATATCACTCTAGCTAGGCCTGTAGCTAAACCATTTGCAGACCCTTGCATTTCAAATTGAAGCCCCATCAGGGGGTTCCCATATCCCGTTAATTTTTGGCCTAAATATCCCGTACATGTCCCGTTAATTCCAGTTGCAAAAATTAATAAATGATTTTCCTACTCAATATTGCGTTTTATCCCATTTTGCACTCGCAATCTCTTTGCATATTTATGGCTCATAAGCCGGGCCAACTCTTTAAAGTCGAATCATTCTCTTTAAAGTTAAAACTTGCCTGCCTCAATTTCGTTAATTTAGAAATTAAAGTCCTAAACACTTTCATCAGTCAAATATCTCCAAACCCGCCATCTTGTCCAAATTCAGCAATTTGTTGTCTCCAAATCCCTCCTTTTCAGCGGGCCACTCCTGGAGTTTCATCTCAGTTAAAACCCTTTTATGCAATACTAACCTTCAATGTTATAGTAGTATTCACAATGGATCAGGTTTCTATAAATTCTCTTCCAGAAATGGTATCCGGCCCGGAGGCAATCACACTGCGGAAATGCTTACCAAAACCGACTGCGTAATTTTTTGTATTTTGCAGAACGTCCTCGTACCCAGACTTCTTTGCAGTACTTCCTCATACCCAGACTTCTTTGCAGTACTTCCTCGTAACCAGACTTCTTTGTCGAACTTCCTCGTTTCCAGACTTCTCTCTCTCTCTCGTCACCAGAGACCAGCTATCAGCAGAAACCAAGGCTTATTCTGAGGTAAATATTTAAATTATATTATTGATTTAGAGTACGACACACGATGCCTAAGAATAATTTGCCATAAGCCACATGTCAAATTGTTTATAAAGATGACTTTGAAATGGAATTTTTCGTTCCATCGTCTAACTAAGGCCATAATTTGTGCTTTCTAATTAATATTAGCTTTTCGTCTAGCGCGCTTGATTTTCACAGGCTACACTAACCGTTTAGATGTGGTATAACCATAGCATCACTGTTGTGTTTTTTTGAGAATTACTTATTTGTCGACATGTTAAGTTTACTAGGAGAATATATAATTGGTCTCAGACTTGTTCAGGAATTGGTCTCAGGTCTGTTCAGGAATTTCAATGAAAGATGTAATGCCAAATGGTTAGTTTCTCTTTAGTTAAACAATATTGATTTAAGCTTTACCCTTTTACGCTAAAGCATGAATCAATTGTTGTAAAGTAAACAATTTCACTGACGTCCTATGGTAGGCGAGTTCTAACCCTTTTTCTGTTACACAAGACATTTATTACCAGGAGATGGACTACAAATAACACGTATCGAAAGTTTGACTGCATTTACAATTTAATGATACAATTTATCTTAAGGACGGTGCCTACTTTTGTTAGTGTGCATACTTTCTGTACATCGCGCAAGGCATGGTTCAAGAGCCATACGCGCTGGGGTTGGCATTGACGCAGTCAACTACGCTACCAAGTACACGACTAAAAGAAAGCAAAATTTTCCTACTGTGACCAAATCAAGTTTAATGATCCTATACTTAAACCAGGAGAGAATACCAAAATAGCAGCATATCGCTGACCGCTAACTGTTAAAGTCATCCAGCTGAAAAACTAGCTGTTTTCTGTGGAAAATTATACTGAAATCCAACTGTAAACATGTACCTGCAGATGGCGTAGGGCGTGCACAAAACAAGTGCAAAATACGCAAATGTTTTACTTACCGGGGAGGTTACAGGAAAAAATGTAACGGACACCGTAAAAGTTTTCAAAAAAGATCAAATTAACTTTAAAAAATGCATGGTAATACCCCACATTTTATGTTATGAAATGGAAGTGGCAAGCCTATTCAACACGTGATTAGTTTCTGGTTATGAGCAAAAGGTATTTAGACTATATTTCAGCTGAACCAGAGGAAGGCTGTCAGAGATGCTAAAAGGGCTGTTGCAACAATTTTGTTATTAAAAACATAGGAAAAATGATTTTCATGCTACCATTTACCATGCAGTTTTAAGATCTTTATAAATGTGTGCACTTTTCTGTTAGTAAAGGCTAATTCGAAGGAAATCTGTGAAGAAACATCCTCTCCTTCCTTTCTCAGAAAATGCTGATGTCAGCATTTTTTGAGATTCAAGGCTAATTATCTCGAAAAAATGCGTGGCTACCCCAACATTTCTTTGTGGATTCCAATAGCCCTTGCGAAGGTCAGCTGCTTTTCCCACATGGTCCTTTAATCTGGCACAAAAACCTTTGTATTTAGTGCGCACCATCCTTAAAGAGTGTTCTGTTTATTTTTATTATCCCAGGAGACTTGTGGTAATTACATGCATATCCAGCAACAAATATCACCTGCAAAATAGCTGATATCAGTCATGCCCATTCAAACCTCACAGTGGACAGAATTTCTCCTGTGTCCTATATGTAACTATCAATTTGACGACTGCAATCGGCAACCAGTCACCTTGGGATGTGGACACACGCTTTGTATTTCCTGTTTGTCAAAGCTGTCTAAAACACAATGTCCATTTGATCACGTTCATACTGATACTGACATCTCCAAGCTTCCATTTAACTATGCTTTGCTTCAGCTAGTTGGAGTGGAAATAACAGAAGACAAACTCCCCCCCATAGAAAGTATACAACACAATGCAGCTCAATACAGAACATCCAAACATTGTATTGAGAAGCTTGCATTGTTGTTAAAGCCCTTCACTGGTGCTGCAAATGAGACAGCTAGTGGAACAAGTAATCGTTGCAATCAGGGTTCTTCAAACAATCTCCTCTCAAGACCAATTCAGCGAAAGCTTGTGTCTCTAGTTAATTGTCAGCTTGCTGTCCCTGATGGTCGAGTGAGGGCCATTTGTGCTGCCAGAAGCCTCGGGGAAAGGACTGTAACAGAGCTTGTGCTATTGCATCAAAACAAGTCAAAGTTGCCTTCCCACCTCTGGGCTGCTATGCGGGATCGTGGTTGTCAGTTTCTGGGACCAGCAATGCAAGAAGAAGCTTTAAAACTAATTTTGTTGGCTCTTGAGGGTGGAGAGGCTTTGTCTAGGAAAGTTTTAGTTCTGTTTGTGGTCCAGAAGCTGAAATCGCGGTTTCCACAAGCTTCCAAAGCAAGCATTGGTCATGTAGTCCAGTTGCTGTACAGGGCATCATGCTTTAAGGTATTCATAATCTTAATGAACCAGGATTGGCACTATGTTAAGTTAACTGCTCTCTGAAATTTGTAAAATCTCCTACCACTTCCCTGGAAAATTCCTCAAAATGGTCTATTTTCCGTCTACTCCTGGAAACTCCTGGAGTTTAAAAAGGCATTTTTTCTAAAAACATTTATAACACAAAAAGTCTGAGTTCTGGGTCCTGGAATTATTTTTAATTTGGAAAACCTGGAATTCAAACATCATTAAGTTAGAAGTCCAAACCCTGTTGTACTCCATCACTGAATTAAGTTGAACTCTGCTATTTTGAATGCTTACGAGAAAATAGTAAAGATGTAGTTACATTGTATGTACTTACTGAAGCTCAGGAATGGATGGAAAATATGATTTGTCCAGAGGTTATGGTTAGAGACCGAGTGCAGTGAGCTCAAGATCTGTGCTTAATGACCAAGAGCCAGTTATTTTTGAGTAACCTCAAATTACAGGTCAGAGAAAAAATACTGACAGCTGATATTCTCCCAGTACGGTCCTGAACAAGCTTGGCTAATAACTAATTAAGAGATTTATTTCATGACTGAAAATTTTAGAAAATCTTTACTGAAGAGTAAGTACTGCTGGATCATTCATTTATGTACCGCTGAGGACAGTGCTGGTTCTGTATTTAGAGAATATTGGACCAGCAATGCAGCAATGAAGCAATCTGTTTGGTTGATTTTAGTTATTGGCCCTGCTGAACTAACTTAGTCGTGGTAAATGTTAGCAGAGTTATTTACTCAAAGAGTATACTCACATCTACCATTCTGTGTACATGTGGGCCAGCTGAGCCCTTGGCTGCTAAAGTTAAAAAATGTTTATCATGACATTAATTAAAAATTTTAATGTTAATGCCTCTTACTGTAAAAGTTTTGTTAGTTAAATCTGCGTGAGCTACATTTTGTAATATAAGAACGTATTATTATCGATGTTAATGCTAAGACTTTTCTCAGGTTGAGAGAAAAGACAATGAATCAGCTCTGTTTCAGCTAGACGAGCAGGTACAGTATGAGTGTTTTTACTTCATTGTGAGATTAAGCCTTTCTCGGGACTCTTAAGGATAAAATCCCCAAAAGGGCAGGGGCTCAATTGCATGTGGGATTAAGGCTCTGCACTGAGATTCAAGCCCTTGTCCTTTTATCACCCTTTGATGAATCAGCCATTATTTTAACTGAAATTTGAACCATTTTGAATCGATCCAACCTGAAATAGGTACCCTTTTGGGCCAAGACTCAATGCATAGTCCATTGTGGGTTATAGTAACCATCCCAAGATCAGAGATAATCAAAGCACTCATTACCATTATTCACTGGTTTGGTTTAATGGTTCATGAGTTACAAGCCTTTCTCCCCTAAGAGATACCAAGATCCTGGTTTGTGGGTGTGGCTTGAGATGTTTTTCACCCCTAAGAGGTACCAATTATAATGCAACACATTGTCTCCTTGTTTTTACTGGCTCAATACCCTAAAGGGTACTGTGAAAGCTTCTGCAGTGGACCTTTTGAGACTGAACACCCTGAGAGGTACCAAACTGCATTTTCAACCCTTAAAAGTGCGGTGAGCATCCATATTCTTGTTGTATGAGAGAGCCCCCCCTCCCACTGGGCCTTTCTCGTGTTCTCCTGTCATCCCATGTGGGTTAAACTCCGAAAGTGCAGTCTATTAATTAAATGGTACAGCAAAACCAACTAACTGACCAGCAGGTAAATATACTGAGTCTGACATCGTGTTGGCTACACATCATTGACCATGATCTAATGATCTATGCACTGTACGAGAAGCTGGTCAATCTTTGCAAATGGCTTTTACTTTGCATTTGTGCAATGCTTATAAAATAAGGACTTTTTTGTCAGTGGGTTAAATTAAATGCTAAAACAATAGACAGCTCACTCATGGTTTCTTAATTGACTTTGACAGTTGGTTCACGACTTTGATTGCCCACTAAGAAACCTCCAGCTCATTGTCCAATTATTTTAACTTTTCAAATGAATTAAGAAAAATAGTAGCAATTAACAATTTATGTAAAGCATAATGTCCTCTTTTAAAAATTTATGTTTATTTTGTATCAGTGTCGTACATATGATGGTTTGCGGAAGACGCATGATGCACAGATAGTAAAAATTGCTACAGAAGCAGGTCTGCACATCTTCCCAGACCAGTGGTCCTCACTGCTGTATGGTGACCAAGATCACAAGTCTCACATGCAGTCAATTATTGACAAGGTTTGAGAACTAGTAACAATTTTGTTGAGAGAATTGTAAGTGGAGTCATGGCACTGTTTGAAACTCAATTATATCAGAGGAACCAAATCTTTTACAACTATAAATTGCAAACTGGATTTTTTTCTGTTGATTAGTATCAGCAAGTATAATTTGAGTAACTATTACTGTAGATTCTAAAATTAAATTTCCTAGTAAACACAGTCAAAATGTTCAAACTACTAGTAAATTCTGTTTCTTTGGGGTAATTAAGAGCTTTTCTGAGAAGTAAGCAGTTTTCTTGGAGTGAAGCTCAATAAAAACTGTGAGCTTTAAGGAGCAGATATGTCCAAGGACAAATATCTGAGTATATTTTTAAAGTCAAATGGAGGCTATTGCGTTCATTATCCTGCAAATATTAATTTTTTTTAAAATTATTGGGGAATATCACATGGTGGCCTCAAGGTTAGTGAGCTTGCTCCAGATCGAGCGGTCCAAGTTCCAGCCCTGGCTGGGGATTCAAGATTGGGCCAGACACTCCTCTCACAGTGCCTCTCTCCACCCAGCTAGGTGTATAAGTGGGTATGGGTGAATTTAATGCTGGGGGTAACCCTGCGATAGACTAGTGTCCCAACCAGGGGGAAGTAGAAATACTCCTTGTCACTTCCTGCTCACAGAGACAGGGATGAGCTCTCATCTGATGGGCCACTTGGCTGATATGCAGACTTAAACCTTAATTACCTTCATCACTTGGAAAGTTAGGGCACGTTCAGTCATTTGATTTAGACTAATCACATGCGGGCAAAAACATTTGATGGATTAGATAATGTACATGTACCTCTGAGTTCTAAAATGTATTACCAGTAGTTCAGCCGTATCCGTGTCAGTTCTAAATGTATAAGACTTTGACAATCAGAAAAATTTTTATACCTAAATTTACCTAATTTCTGGTATGCTTTGATGACATTTCAGGGGAGTTTGCTTGAGACATGGTTTGTATTTGGGCAAGTTTGGTTGAGCCAAAATTACCATAGCGAGATCAAACAAGCCTGACATGTCTCCAACCCGGGGGGGGGGGGGGGGTGTTTTGGGAATTTCTGGGTGGGGATGTGCTGCTGGGACCCTGGAACCCTTAGCCTATACCAGAGCTAGTTCAGCTGAATTTTGCAAACCTATACTAGAGTGAACTCCCCAAATCCCCCCATCTATCAACACTGTTGAGGCTGATTTGCGTAAATTTAAACTTGCCAATTTGATCTTTTTCATATTTTTGAGCGGCATTTCCTGGTTTCCTTACTCTAGATAAAATCTATCCTAGAGTAAACTGCTTGAAAACCATACCCTTCACAGCGGCTCATACCTATATAGCCCATATATGGCAGTGCCCCCCCCCCGGGCCTCCAAAGCATACCAAAAGGGCCCCCCCCAAGGCCACCAAAGCATACCAAAATTCAGCCTAGAGTGAACTCCCCAAATCCCCCCATCTATCAACACTGTTGAGGCTGATTTGCGTAAATTTAAACTTGCATATTTGATCTTTTTCATATTTTTGAGTGGCATTTCCTGGTTTCCTTACTCTCGATAAAATCTATCCTAGAGTAAACTGCTTGAAAACCATACCCTTCACAGCGGCTCATACCTATATAGCCCATATATGGCAGTGCCCCCCCCCCCCGGGCCTCCAAAGCATACCAAAAGACCCCCGCCAAGGCCACCAAAGCATACCAAAATTCAGCCATCGTGTCAAAAAGCCTTGATATCATGGCCAGTTTGGTTGAGCCAAAATAACCATGACAAGATCAAACAAGCCTGAAGCATACCAAAAAGGTATGGTTAGGTATGTTGTACCTAAATCCAGCCATCATGTCAGGAAGCCTTGCTATTTATTAATCAAATTTACTGTAATTCTATTTTGGCACATCAAAAAAAAAAAATCAAAAAAGAAAATTAAAACTAAAATATCTTGTCAATTAGGCCTTCATTTTGCAGGATATCAGGACAGTAGACACGGTTTCTGATTGGCTAGTTGCAAATTTTGATGGTTTACGATAATAAACAGTTAACACACTTGGGCAGATAATCTGATAACTCTTAACTGGTGACTTGTTGATTTTTTAAAGTCCCTGGATTGCATTCCCAGCAGTTCTATCTCAGTGTTATTTCTAAATTAAACCATGGTTAATCCATTGCATTTCATTCTGTTTTAGCTACAATCACCAGCCTCGTTTTCTGACAGCATTGAGCAGCTCATCATTTCTCTTCAGAGATCTGGGGATCCTGCCAATCTTTGCCAGATGCAAAAGCAGTTTGAATTGCTGTCCCAGATTGATGCCTCTACAGGTTTGACCCTCAACCTTTCCTCTTGCAATTAACAGTGACTAGAGCTAAGTTAAACGATCTTGAAAATATATTTATTGGCAATATTATCTAACGTCCCTGGGAAGGATACTCCCACATAAAAAAGAATAGGGGGGGGGGGGCTCACCCTACCTTTTAAGGGTTAAAAAAGAGGTTTTGGTAGCTCTTAGGGTATTCAGCCTCAAAAGGTCCAAAGCTGGAGCTTTCACAGTACCATTTAGGGTTAGGGGGGAAAAGAATTTCAAGCCACACCCAAAAAAAACAGGATATCGGTACCTCTTGGGGATTCTTCTTCAAATTTTGTATGAGCACCCCCGTCCTTTTTATATGGGATCCCCTCCCCCTCCAGACCAACATCGTTTTTCTTGCAAAGGTATATCAAATAGGGTTAAATCATAGTGAATCATATTTATACCGTTAAAGTCAAGTGCACATATTTAGCATTTTTAAGAGAAAACTAATGTACTGGACAATTCTCTGCTAACTAGAATTAATTCTATAAAATAATTTTAAAATTTGGGTGCTGTTAGCCTCCTCCAGGCAACTGAACACCTGGAATAGACTATGGTGCTGTCAAAATACAACCACTGCTTGTGAGGTAGTGCACTTATTTAGCAATGAGTCAAAATTGGCCCATTTTGTGCCTGTTGAAATTTTAGAATATTGGAACTGAAATATACAGTAGATTCTGAAATATAATTTCTGTTGAAGTACACATAAAATCACTCTGAAGTTAAGGAGAAAACATTTTCTAGGGAGTTATCTGAAAAATTGCCTCCAGATATCCAGAGTGTCACCCACTTAAGCCAGATCAACAACATCTTCAAAAGCTGGCTACACTTCTGATAATGTACCTTTGTTTGGTTGTCTTCTGCAGAAGCAGCATGTCCAGAGTGGAATGAGTTAGAACAAGCTATGAGTTCAGTGTATTCTGTGGTTCAAGGACTTGTTGAGTTTTTAAAGGTTGGTTAATGTTATCAAATGTTTTGACTGTTTGCTTCTGTTTAATATTATGAGCTCAAGATTTCCATGGGGTGATAGTTGACGAGGCTAAGGGCTGAATCAACTGTCACCTCACGGAAATGGATAACAAATAGTCTAATATTATTGTTTTGATAGAATTCTAACTAAAATTCCTTCAAGTAGTGATTTCCAGTTATTATTAGTATTGAACTTCATTTTATATAATAATTAAATGAATACGCGCGCTCTGATTGGTCAATCAGCTATGGTTTATTGTGCCAGTAAACTCATGGAAATTTCGCGTGTCTTCTGAATTATTATAATAAAAGCAATAGACCACAAGTTTTTATGGTATACAGGCTGATAAACCACTTAAGATGGTGGAAGAACACGAGAAGAATTCGTAAATCACTCGCCTGCGGTTCGTGATTTACGAATTCTTCTCGTGTTTTTCCAACATCGCGCGTGGTTTATAAGCCTATTGCTTAAATATCTCGCAGTTACTACGCGCGCTGTGACCGGTCAATTTAGGGGGCCGTATTCTACTCTACGGCCCGCTAATAATTTAAAGCTGTTTCTGTTGCCAAAATGTACTGTGATTTACCGCCAAGTGCTCTTTAATAACATTTACAGCAGGTAAAATTTTAAAACTTTCGTTTACTTTAAATTGTGCTTTAAAACGTGCTAACGACTTAACAACGATTTTAAATTGGCTCGTTTTGATTTCGACGTGCGTGAGAAATTTGAAGCCGTTCCTTGCGAATAGAAATCATTCCAGAACCCGTCTGACACACCGTAGAGATACAGTCAATATCTTAGTAACCTCTTGTTCTCGGTCCGTACAGACTGTAACTTACTGATCCTCATTTTTCCTGTTTGATTTATGGTCTGCGCGCTTCGCGCTTAGTTAACTTATAATCCTGGCATAGCGCTTCGGTTAACTTTAAATCCTAGTTTAGCGTTGACCGGCTTTCGAACAACCAGGCCCAGGTCTGTTAGGTGTGACTTTTATTGTACCTTGACAGAATTTATGTGTCCAGTGTCTTACAGGTACATTTTTTCCTCTTCAGTCTCCCAACAACAGCAGATATAAATCCAGGATGTGTCGGAATCACGCCCGAGGAGGATGTCCCAAGGGACTTCATTGCCCATTTGCACATTCAGAGGAGGAGCTGAAATAATAGGTGTCCTCGCATTACTTTCCATAGTAGAATCTTGTTTCGAGTGGCCGCGCTCTTTTGATTGGCAATCCGGGGGAAATCAGTACATGAGCCAGCATTAGTCACCCCAGCTACTGTTGTTGCGTATGTTCAGAAACCATTATTGAATTGAACGCAGACATACCCAAAAACCGGTTTTAGGATTTCCTAGTCCAGGTTTTTGATTGGCCGTTCGGTAAATAAACGCTGACCGACAACGCGCGGGCTCTGGCAACGGAATTAGACTCTGGATAGTCCTCCGGGCTACGATCCTCAGTTAAAAAAGCGTCTTCATCGATATTTGAGTTCTATTCCAAAAGTTTGCCGAGAAGCGAGCATATTTAAGAACCAACAGACATCTTAAGCGATTATTTTACAATATTCTGGGCTCAATATTAAGTACTTTGTTAGGGATTATATGAAAATGAAATTGAAATCCAAGACCAATAGTTTGGTGAATCAGTGATAATATAATATTCGGTACCGTGATCATTTGATTGATTTTTCGTACAAATGTGCTTTTACTTTTTTCTATTGTAGCACGACGAGGCTAATAAAATACAACAAAAAAAGTTTTAAATCGTTGCAGCTGTAAAAATTACTGTCAAAACAAAATTTAGTTAGATTTCAAGGAAATTCCTTGATTCTTCCAAGAAATATAATACATGTAGTACTCTTAACGCGTACATGAAACGACATGATCTTAAGTTTAAATAAAACATATTCTTTAATAATTATTTGGATATGATCCAGTGATATCGTGGTTCTAATCTAAAAATAAATGCCAACGAGCGAGATTATTAACCGCACCTTTTCATTACTTTGCAAAAAAAAATCCCGCAGTGCATAGACCTTATCATTTTTTGGAAGCCATCTTGACGGGTAGGCAATACGCGTCAGAAATAACAGTGTATGTATGGGAATCCGATGGCAAATAACATTTGGTAACAATCGAATTCTGAACAGTCTATGAATAGCGAAGTCAATGTACGAGGCATAGTATTGCTTTAACTAAATTTGAGGGGTGTAGTTGTGCTAGAAAGCGTTCAGTCACCGTTGTAATTTTTTATACATTATATCTGTTATATTTTTTCCGCTGCGAACTTGTAAGCCGCGTACAAGTTGCCAAGCCGTCACGATCGCTCCCAAACCCGTGATAGTTAAGGTCCATTCAATTTTAGCACCAAACGTTTGTTAACAGAGATCTTGGGTGATTACCTCAACTTATTTTGTGTACAGTATTTAGCAGTTTGTTATCGTTGGCGGAAAAATTTAAATTGAATCCAAAACAAATGGTGTAGTGAATGAAAATAATTTAATATTCCGTACCGTGATCATCTGAAGCTAATAAAGTAAATACAAGATTCCATTTATGTCGAGTATGTCATAATTGTTGCCAATCAAAAACTGGTTAAAATCCAGCTAACATGATCAACAGGTGACGTTTATTCCTGTGCTATGCTAGCAGTAAAGTTCTCTGTGGGGACAGAGGAAAGTGCAGGCGTATTAATTATTGGCGCGCGAGTACACATTTTCGTATTAGACCGCCATCTTGGATTTGGTAACTGGGGGGATTGGGGCGAGGGAAATTTACCGAGGGAGAAGTTGTGAGGTGGATAAATGGGCGAGGGGGAAGGGAAAGGAAAAAAAAAAAGAGAGGTGGCCGTTATGGGGAGGTAGGCGTGTAATATGGGAATCCTTGTTTACAATATTTGCCTCATTAGCATATGGAATCAGTTTCTGATGGAGCTACAAATAAGTCAGTTCTGAATATTAAAAGGTCATAATACGATTAACTCTGCCAATGAATATGAGCCTGATTTATTGCATACTTTTTGTGCAAAACAGGTTTAAAAACTGCAATTTTACAAAGAATGTATGAGCTCATTAGCGCTCTTGCCACCTACTTTAATTTGGAGTTTTTGAAAGACTATCTCCTTGAATACACCCAAGGAGCTTAACATTTCACTATGTATTTTCATACACTCACCAGCTCTTTAGCTGCCTGGAGTCAATTCATATCTAACATGTTTCCTTCTGCGCGCAAAGCCGTATGCTAATGAGCAAATATGTAAAAAAAAATGACGTCAGCATGAATCCCCCTATACCACGCCTTTTTGAGTTATTTTTTTGTAAAAAAAATACCTCTTAGTCGGCGCGTCGGGTATGTTATGGACGGGTCAATGGGTGAGTGAGTGAGTGAGTGAGTGAGTGAGAGATGTATGTATGTCACACCAATCAGATTGGATCTACTATGAACAGCCAATCAGATTTCTTGTTATAAAGGTAAATGGTACGTGAGAAACACAAGGTATGTATAAACGCAAGGACTTTGGTAATTGAAAAATAAAGAGTGACGTGTTTGTTGCCGGTTTGTGATTTTTAGCCCGGTTTGGAGTGGAGTGTGACAGTTACATACGTACATTGGGTTGTTTTAGAGTGCATAATTTTCAGTGTAATGGTGGCTAGTTATGAACGAGATGAGTCTTGAGTTTTGAAGCAGTTCATGAGTTAGTAGGCAAATGGCACGAGATATTTTTATTTTTAATTACAAAGGGTAACTTGATACTTTTGTTTTTCACAAGGAGTTAATTCAATTAGAGGTCACGAATAGTCGGTTCTAGTTCTTAGGACATGTTTTAGAGGAGACGAGACTATTTAGATTTGAAGCAGTTCTAATGTTTACAATAGTAAGTGCAGGTAACGATTGTTTTGTTCTTATTACATGCAAATATAACGAGATATTTTAATTTTTTTAGTTACAATGGGTAATTTGACACTCTTGTTTTTCACAAGGTAGTAAATTCAATTAGAGCTGACGAATCGTCGCGACTTGTTCCCACGAGATGTTTGCTATTTTTAGTTACAAATGGTAACTCGACACTTTTGTTTTTCATATGGGAGTAAATTCAATTAGAGCTTACAAGTTATCGGCTATTGTTCCCAGGATATTAAACAAAAAAGAAGCTTTCCTTTCTAGAGTGTTTTTACGTCTCTGCAGTAGCAGTTTAATATTTTTATTTGATGGGCATTTTATGACATTCTTTTCAGTCCGATATTTTTAAAGGTAAAAAGTATGAAAACTGTTCAAATGTTCTTTGAAGACTGTGTGGCACCAAGTTAAAGTACAATTTAATCAAATCAGACTTTCAACGTGTCAGAGAGGTTTTTTTCTCTTTTAAATTTTCGGTGAAGTAGTGTTGTTGCGTTGTGTTGTGAAAAAAGGGTAAACTTACTACTCGTATAAAATGCGAAAAGTTCTCTTAACTTGAGTATTTTTGAGCAAACATTCCTCTTGGGGGCTGGAAGGGCTCCCGAGGGGGTACTCCCAGAAAAATTGGTTGGGGGTGTGCGGCCCGCTTCCCAAAACCCTTACCCTATTTATGACCAAAATCTGCGATATTCCTTACCCTATTTATGACCTGACCAAAAATTCGAAACCCTATTTACGACCTGACCCTCAAATCAAAACCCTGTTTCAGACCTGCGTTATAATTAGCTCCCTAGTTCAAACCAATGTTAAATTACCGTAAACATATAAATTTGTGAAGGGCTTTTGTTGATTTTCTTTTCGATAATGATGAAAAACTGGCCTCTTCTTAAAGCATACCCATATCAAGGCTAGAGTGCAAAAACCGTACCCTATTTATGACCAAAATGGCGAAAATCAGCTAAAATCGATACCCTATCTATGACCAAAACGGTTGAAAAACCATACTCTTCGGGACCGCACAGACCTATATAGCCCATATAAGGGAGTTCCCCCCCCCCCCCCGGGGGAAGGGCTACGTGATCGGTGAGTGAGGGAGTTATGCATGTGCGCGTGTCAGACCAATCATAGTGTGGGTTGTATCAAAGAACGAATCAAATTGCCGTTAGAAAATAAGATGGTATCGACATTAATCTGGAGACGTGTCAGATTACTGTAGTTTGTTCAGTCAAACATTTTATGGCTTAGGGTCTGTTCGCACTACGCGAAATTTTGTTTGATTTGCCAAAAAATCTGTCAACACGCAGCCATTTCTAGTGCGGACGATATTTTGAACCCACGAAAATTTTTGCAAGCGCAACGAAAGTTCAAAGATTCCGTCGACTAGCTTTGGAGGCTGTAAAAATTTTTGTCAGGCGAGAAAATCCTTTGTTCCTTGACATCCATCCGTCATTGGGTCATCAAACATATGGATTACGAAGCGAACGTGACCGTATGACTTCCCGCCATTTTAATTGAGCTAGATGCATCCGCACAGAAGCAACATCGATCCATGGTACTTCAATTATTATGGCTCGCAATGCTACCAAGATCAAGATCAGGGTAATCAAAGTTATTATGATTCCCAAATCGCTACGCAACAGCAGTACTTCTTACAGTTTCCATCGGAGCCAACTCGAGAGGATTCACAATGCATCCACATCCGCTGAACACAGCATTCACATCAGTAACATCCACTGAAGATCAGACGACTGCTGCAGCTACTGGAAGCACAGAAAACACGAAAAAGGGAACAAACAGAAAAAACCCCAAGTATGAAACCTTCCCCTTTAAGACATGTCACGACATCTTGATAGTCAATTGATCAAATTACTAACTGACATCCGTCACTTAAAAAAAAATTTCGCATCTTCATGTGCGAACAGGATTACGAAAACACAAAATTGGTGATTACAAAATTTTCATTTTTTTTGCAAACGCTAAACTCAAATTTTCGTCTTAGTGCGAACAGGGCCTTACTATTTAGTTACCTTACCATTACCGATGTAACATCGTATGTACATCATAAACTCCCAGTTTCTTTCTTGCTGTACATCGCAACCAAAAAAACTTGTCAAATCAACCAAATCAGTACTGTAAACAGTTCCATGAATGCTCCTATCTCCGAGACTTATAGTTCACAAAAAAATAACTCTTGCACGCCTTGCGTGCCTATGTTTTTTTCAGTCGGGGGTGTAACTATTTTTTTTTTAAAAAGGCCGTATTTTAGCATATAAACACGAAGCACAATCGAGACGCGTTTTAGTGGCCGTTGCCGTTGTGGAGAGGTGGGCATTGTAAACAGTTTAAGATAACAGTAGGGAGTTTAAGTAATCACGACGGCGACGCTGAGGGTAACGTCGATTAAAAAATGAATTTATATTTTACCTAGGAACCTCGTGGTATTCTAAAGTCATTTACTTTGTTTATCAGTGTCAAAACTATCGCGAAACTGAATCTGGGACACAGCGATTAATTTGAAATAGAAATTTTAAACAGCCGTCGTGGTTCACGTTCTCTGCACAACGCAGAATTTGGTCATTTCACGTTGTTGTTTTGCAGAGGACGGCAAAGAAATGTACCAAGAATTATAACGCACGTGCACAGCTATTGTTCTGCACATTAAACGTTTTGCTTAGCGATGTTGCCGTTGCCGTTGCCGTCGCCGTTTTCTTAAACTTTCTAGTGAATGTATGGACTGTCCACCGGGACCAAAAGAAAGAAGCCATTGTGAAGAGGTGGCCGTTAGTGGAGTTGCGATTGTAGCTGATAAGGTAAATTTTAAAATCGCTCAAGCGAGCTGGCGAAGCTGAACACTAGCGGTGTTAGATCTAACCAAACGAACCCACTGCCAACCGAAATACCTTAATAAAGTGGAAATTAAATTTTTTCAAGTCAGGGCATTTTGTGCAGCGGTAAACGAAGAACAAGTCAGTGAATCCCCCCCCACCCCCGCACCACTAACTTCTCCAAGGTGTCCAGCAACCATTTTTCCTTGCAACAACCCAAGCTTCCGGATCCGTCGGTTTGTTTAATGGCGGTACAGCGGTCTGCTTGTAAAACTGTAGCCTCTCTTGCAATTTGTTTACCACATCCGGGAGCTTTTGGCTGAGGTCTGTGTGTTCTGTAGGGTCAGCAGTAATGTTATAAAGGGCAAGTTTTATCAGTCCTCTTGCCTTATGGAAATTCTAAAAAGGAAAAAGACACGAATTATAAGCATAAGTTCTCCGTAACTAAGGAAACAATTATACTAACATCATTCCTTAATAGTTTAAGTACTATTTTCGTTTACAACATGGAAGACTGAAAATAAGTTCTTACATATCATGCCAAGCAGAACCTGGCAATGAAATTAAAAGAATGTTTTCACGTAGGTTTATATTTACCAAACTGTAGGTACGCTTCTCAGCATACACACTCAGCTAACTGGTTTTGTAGATTTCTTATAAAACAGGTCAAAACAATTTCACTTGATGTGTTATGACGCAACGCTTTCTAATCAGAAGCCCATGGGCTACTGTTTCAACTGAAAGTTTGAGCAGACAATAGACAGATCACTGGGCTAACAGGATGCGTTATAACATGGTCCGTTCTACAATATCCGGGCTTATACTTTAATTATTTTACTGACCGTATCCTTGGTACTTATATCCCCCAGTTCAGGCGGTTTGAACCATGTTGAATTAGAACATGACATCAGTAACTTCATGTCGCCCACACGAATTGCCGCGCCCTGGTACAGTGGGTCATCTACTCCATCTCATTATAAAGTTGCTCTTCTGGTGCCAAGTCAATGTTCAGAAGAATCTCAGTTCTTGGAGATGGTTTTCCAATAGAAATTGTGTCCCAGACGTCAAAACCATCCACGGGAACCGAAGAGGTATCAAGTTTGCCTCCTAGGATGGAAAAAATGTGAAATATTTCAGGGGCGGTTGAAGGAACTCTTGATATTGTGGGCTTGGGAAGGATTTCACACTTACATTCAGTTAACACTGATGTGAAGTTTATATGAAATAATTCATATATGAACTGCGGTTGTGGATGAAAGTGAAGAATGATCATCGCAGTTAATTTTCCAATTTAAGCAATTGGAAAGAAGAAGCCTGAAAAAAAAAATTTAAAAAAATCAGGGCTTCAACGGGATTCGGACCCGTGACCTCCGCGATACCGGTGCGATGCTCTACCAACTGAGCTATGAAGCCACACATTGGGAGCGAGGTCAATTAATCGAGTTCATATCTTCCCGTGAGGAGTAAAATGATGTGAAGTTTATATGAAATAATTCATATATGAACTGCGGTTGTGGATGAAAGTGAAGAATGATCATCGCAGTTAATTTTCCAATTTAAGCAATTGGAAAGAAGAAGCCTGAAAAAAAAAAAATCAGGGCTTCAACGGGATTCGAACCCGTGACCTCCGCGATACCGGTGCGATGCTCTACCAACTGAGCTATGAAGCCACCCATATGTGTGGCTTCATATGTGCTATCAGCTATCAGTATAAACCAAGGCTTATTCTGAGGTAAGTATTTCAATTATATTATTGCTTTAGAGTACGACACACGATGCCTAAGAATGATTTGTTATAAGCCACATGTCAAATTGTTTATAAAGATGACTTTGAAATGAAATTTTTCGTTCAGTCGTCCAACTAATGGCGCAATTTGTGTTTTCTAATTAATATTAGCTTTTCGTCTAGCGCGCTTGATTTTCACAGGCTAAACTAACCGTTTAGATGTGGTATAACCATAGCATAACTGTTTTTTTTTTTTAGGATTTCTTATTTGTCGGGATGTTAAGTTTACTAGGAGAATATATAATTGGTCTCAGACTTACAAACTGTTCAGGAATTTTAATGAAAGATGTAAGGCCAAATGGTTAGTTTCTCTTTAGTGAAACAATATTGATTTAAGCTTTACCCTTTCACGCTAAAGCATGAATAAATTATTGTAAAGTAAACAATTTGACTGACGTCCTATCGTAGGCGAGTTCTAACCCTTTTTCTCTTACGGAAGACATTTATTATCAGGAGATGGACTACAAATAACACGTATCGAAAGTTTGACTGCATTTACAATTTAATGATACAAATTATCTTATGGACGGTGCCTACTTTTGTTAGTGCGCATGCTTTCCGCACATCGCGCAAGGCATGGTTTAGGCGCCATGCGTGCGCTGGGGTTGGCATTGACGCAATCAACTACGCTACCAAGTACACGACTAAAAGAAAGCAAAATTTTCCTACTGTGACCAAATCAAATTTAATGAACCTGTACTTAAACCAGGAGAGAATACCAAAATAGCAGGGTATCGCTGACCACTAACTGTTAACGTCATCCAGCTGAAAAACTAGCTGTTTCCTGTGGAAAATTATACTGAAATCCGACTGTAAACATGTACCTGCAGATGGCGTAGGGCGCGCACAAAACAAGTGCAAAATACGCAAATGTTTTACTTACCGGGGAGGTTACAGGAAAAAAATGTAACGGGTACCGTAAAAGTTTAAAAAAGATCAATAACTTTAAAAAACGCTTGGTTACCCCCACATTTTTATGTTATGAAATGGAAGTGGCAAGCCAATTCAACAGCTGATTAGTTTCTGGTTGTGAGCAAAAGGTATTTAGACTATATTTCAGCTGAACCAGAGGAAGGCTGTCAGAGACGCTAAAAGGGCTGTTGCAACAATTTTGTTATTAAAAACATAGGGGAAATGGTTTTTATGCTACCATTTACCATGCAGTTTTAAGATCTTTATAAATGTGTTTGCTTTTCTGTTAGTAAAGGCAAATTCGAAGGAAATCTGTGAAAAATATCCTTTCCTAAATTTTTCAGAAAATGCTGATGTCAGCATTTTTTGAGATTCAAGGCTAATTATCTCGAAAAAATGCGTGGCTACCCCAACATTTCTTTGTGGAATCTCCAATAGCCTTTGCAAAGGTCTGCTTTTCTCATATGGTCCTTATCTGGCGCAACAAACTTTGTATTTAGTATGCACCGTCCTTAAAGAGTGTTCTATTTATTTTTATTATCTCAGGAGATTTGTAGTAATTACATACATATCCAGCGACAAATATCACCTGCAAAATAACTGAATCTATCAGTCATGCCCATTCAAACTTCACAGTGGACAGAATTTCTCTTGTGTCCTAAATGTAACTACCAATTTGACGACTGCAATCGGCAACCAGTCACCTTGGGATGTGGACACACGCTTTGCATTTCCTGTTTCTCAAAGCTGTCTAAAACACAATGTCCATTTGATCTCGTTCATACTGATACGGACCTCTCCAAGCTTCCATTTAACTATGCTTTGCTTCAGCTAGTTGGAGTGGAAATACCAGAAGACGAACTTCCCCCCCACAGAAACTGTACAACACAATGCTGCTCAATACAGAGCATCCAAACGTTGTATTGAGAAGCTTGCATTGTTGTTAAAGCCCTTCACTGGTGCTGCAAATGAGACAGCTAGTGGAACAAGTAATGGTTGCAATCGGGGCTCTTCAAACAATCTCCTCTCAAGACCAATTCAGCGAAAGCTTGTGTCTCTAGTTAACTGTCAGTTTGCTGTCGCTGATGGCCGAGTGAGGGCCATGTGTGCTGCCAGAAGCCTTGGGGAAAGGACTGTAACAGAGCTTGTGCTATTGCATCAAAACAAGTCAAAGTTGCCTTCCCACCTCTGGGCTGCTATGCAGGATCGTGGTTGTCAGTTTCTGGGACCAGCAATGCAAGAAGAAGCTTTAAAACTAATTTTGTTGGCTCTTGAGGATGGAGAGGCTTTGTCTAGGAAAGTTTTAGTTCTGTTTGTGGTCCAGAAGCTGAAATCGCGGTTTCCACAAGCTTCCAAAGCAAGCATTGGTCATGTAGTCCAGTAATGCTGTACAGGGCATCATGCTTTAAGGTATTCATAATCTTAATGAACCAGGATTGGCACTATGTTAAATGAACTGCTCTCTGAAATTTGTAAAATCTCCTACCACTTCCCTGGAAAATTCCTCAAAATGGTCTATTTTCCGTCTACTCCTGGAAGCTCCTGGAGTTTAAAAAGGCATTTTTTCTAAAAACATTTATAACACAAAAAGTCTGAGTTCTGGGTCCTGGAATTATTTTTAATTTGGAAAACCTGGAATTCAAACATCATTAAGTTAGAAGTCCAAACCCTGTTGTACTCCATCACTGAATTAAGTTGAACTCTGCTATTTTGAATGCTTAGGAGAAAATAGTAAAGATATAGTTACATTGTATGTACTTACTGAAGCTCAGGAATGGATGGAAAGTATGATTTGTCCAGAGGTTATGGTTAGAGACCGAGTGCAGAGAGCTCAAGGTCTGTGCTTAATGACCAAGAGCCAGATATTTTTGAGTAACATCAAATTACAGGAGAAAAGAGACTGACAGCCGATATTCTCCCAGTATGGTCCTGAACAAGCTTGGTTAATAACTAATTAAGAGATTTATTTGATGACTGAAAATTTTAGAAAATCTTTACCGAAGAGTAACTATTGCTGGATCATTCATTTATGTACAGGACAGTGCTGGTTCTGTATTTAGAGAACATTGGACCAGCAATGCAGCAATGAAGCAATCTGTTTGGTTGATTTTAGCAGTTATTTATTCAAAGAGTGTACTCACATCTACCATTCCATGTACATGTGGGTCAGCTGTCAGCCCTTTGTTGCTAAAGTTAAAAAATGTTTACCATGACATTAATTTAAAATGTTAATGTTAATGCCTCTTACTGTAAACGTTTTGTTAGTTAAACCTGCGTGAGCTACATTTTGTAATATAAGAATGTATTATTATCGATGTTAATGCTAAGATTTTTCTCAGGTTGAGAGAAAAGACAATGAATCAGCTCTGTTTCAGCTAGACGAGCAGGTACAGTATGAGATTGTTTTTACTTCATTGTGAGACTAAGCCAATCTCAGGACTCGATAAAATACCCAAAAGGGCAGGGGCTCAGTTATATATGGGTTGAGACTCTGCACTGAGATTAAAGCCCTTGCGCCTTGTCACCCTTTGATGAATCAGCCATCATATTAACTTTTTTTGAACAGCCTAATGGTAGTCTACCATATTGTACTTTGTAGTTCAAATTTGACATGAAATTTGAACCATTTTGAATAGATCCAACCTGAAATGGTACCCTTTTGTGCCAAGACTCACTGCATAGTCCATTGTGGGTAATAACTATCCCGAGATCAGAGATAATCAAAGCACTCATTACTATTATTCACTGGTTTGGTTTAATGGTTCATGATTTACAAGCCTTTCTCCCTTAAGAGATACCAAGATCCTGTTTTGTGGGTGTGGCTTGAAATGCTTTTCACCCCTAAGAGGTACCAATTATAATGCAACAGATTGCCTCCTTTTTTGGGCTCAATACCCTAAAGGGTACTGTAAAAGCTCCTGCAGTGGACCTTTTGAGACATAACACCCTTAGAGGTACCAAACCGCATTTTTCAACCCCTAAAAGTGCGATGAGCATCCATATTCTTTTTATATGAGAGAGCCTTCTCCCCCGCCGCCCTCCCCCCACCAGGCCTTTCTGGTGTTCTCCTGTCATCCCATGTGGGTTAAACTCCGAGAAAGTGCAATCTATTAATTAAATAGTACAGCAAAACCAACCAACAGCCCAGCAGGTAAATACACTGTTGGCTACACATTGACCATGATCTAATGATTGATGCAATGTACCAGAAGCTGGTCAATCTTTGAAAATGGCTTTTACTTTGCATTTCCGTGATGCTTATAAAATAAGGACTTTTTTGTCGGTAGGTTAAATTAAATGGTCAAACAATAGACAGCTCACTCATGATTTCTTAATTGACTTTGACAGTTGGTTCGGAACTTTGATTGCCCACTAAGAAACCTCCAGCTCATTGTCCAATTATTACTTTTCAAATGAATTAAGAAGAATAGTAGCAATTAATAATTTATGTAAAGCCTAATGTCCTCTTTTAAAAATTTATGTTTATTTTGTATTAGTGTCGTACATGTAATGGTTTGCGGAAGACGCATGATGCACAGATAATAAAAATTGCTACAGAAGCAGGTCTGCACATTTCCCCAGACCAGTGGTCCTCACTGCTGTATATGGTAACCAAGATCACAGGTCTCACATGCAGTCAATTATTGACAAGGTTTGTGAACTATCAACAATTTTGTTGAGAGAATTATGAATTGCAAACTGGATTTTTTTCTGTTGATTTAAGTATCAGCAAGTTTGAGTAACTATTACTATATAGATTCTAAAATTAAATTTCCTTTTTTTTTTTTTTATTAAATTTTTTTTTTTTTTTATTGCAAAACACAGGGAAAAAAAACAACTTACAGTTCAACTACTTACATTACTTATGGGACAATTACCTACATCACTTACTGGATAATTACTAACAATACAATTACTTACATTACTTACACTACAATAAGTTACATTGTATTAATCAATTAATTAATTAATTAATTAATTAAAAAGACTACTTACTACTTACATACAATACACGTTACTTACAATACTGACAAATGCAACACTTGTTAAGGTTGACCTACAGTACAATAATATCCGTGCACAGTGTTAGCCTTAGGGTTTTCTTCATTTTTTTTTTTTTTTTTATACAGTTGCTTGTTGGTAAATACGTTTAATTATTATTATCACCCACTTAGATTTCTAAAGATTATCATTTGACGCTGCTCCAGTTTTGAGGCTGTTGTAACATGCCAGAAAGACAGAGAAATGTTTCATTTCAGGGGGCAAGTTGCGTGTCCTACACGACCATATATAATATCTCGTCACAAGAAAATTAAAATTAAGTTTCTGTTTATTCTTTGATTTGTCTGGCCTTAGGCCTAAGACTATATTTAAAGAAAGGTTGTATGTTCTCAACGCAAGATTTTGGCTTACAAGAAGCTCCTTAAAGTTTTGCCAGAAGGTAGAGACAACTCTACAGGACCAGAAAAGATGAATTAGGCTTTCCTTCTCAGTTTTGCAGAAACTGCAGAGATCGTTATCTTTTATTCCTACTTTTTTAAGAAAATCATTAGTCGCCAGTCGTCTATGCAGCAATTTGAATTGAAATACAATTAGTTTTATAGATTTTGTACACTGAAAAGCTAGCTGGTACGCCGCACTCCAGTCTATTGGTTCATGGGCTTCAAAGGCATAATCCGTAGCCCATTTTTCTTGACTCTTTGTTTAAGACCAATTATTTTTTTATAGGCCTGTCTGCTTGGTTTACTTGCTTTCATAAATTTCGTATAAAAGCTTTCGTATTGTATATTTATATTATTGTGTAAAGGTATTTTGATTTTTTTTAAAGCGGATAACAGCCCATAAAAAGCAAGATAATTTGTTTCAGTGATACCATACCGATCTTTGAATTCAGAAAAGGATAGGAAGGTGTCTGAATCTTTCATCAAATGCGAAACCCTGTTAATCCCTTTTTGCTGCCATTTTTTGCAGAAGATTGGTCTGTTATCGATTCTTATAAGGGAGTTGTGTCAAAGGCTCTGAGAGCGAAAATGGTCTGTATTATTCTCGTAAGTGATTTCAGTCCAGATATTTAAGATTTCCACAATAAATGGATAGGATAAATTGACATACTTTTCTAGTAAATTTCCTAGTAAACACAGTCAAAATGTACAAACTACTAGTAAATTCTGTTTCTTTAGGGTAATTAAGAACTTTTCCGAGAAGTAAGCAGTTTTCTTGGAGTGGAGCTCAATAAAAACTGTGAGCTTCAAGGAGCAGATATGTCCAAGGACAAATATCTGAGTATATTTTTAAAGTCAAATGGAGGCTATCACTATTGGATGCGAACCTGTGAAAAACCTATGAATTATCCTGTGAAAAAACCTGTGAAATACTAATTTTCATGTGTTTTTTCAAAGGCTTTTCACAGGTTTTTCACAGGGCGTGAAATTTTGAAAACCTGTGAACAGGGCACTTTTCACAAGGTCAAAACCTATGACAAAACCTGTGAACAAACCTGTGAAATAAAACCTGTGAAAAAACCTGTGAAAATACCTGTGAAAAAGAATCTTGCTCTGGAGCTTTTTCACAGGTTTTTTCACAGGGTCTAAAATCTCAAAACCTGTGAACAGGCACTTTTCACATGGTCACAACCTGTGAAAAAACCCGTGAAAAAAAACTGTATAATAGAACTGTGAAAAAACCTGTGAAAGATAATTTTGGTTTTGAGCTTGTTCATTGCTACATGTACACTTGCACTGTAGTGTCTAAAATTTCAAAACTGTGATTATAATAATCTGTGGGACATTTTCCAAAGTGTTAAAGCCTGTGAAATAGAATTTGTTTTGGAGCTTTTTCACAGGGACTGAGGAATACATTTCACATGTTAAAAATGCAAATTAACCAACAGTTTATTCACATTTGCTGCAGAAGCATAATTTGATTATATGTTAATTTTATACCTATTTTGCAGCGCTATTCCAATAAGAGAGAGACTGTATGCTGCTGTTGAATTTGAGTACAATTAGAACATAAATTTCACATTTGGCTTTGATTTACCACAGTTTTGAAATAAAGGCAAATCTACAGCTTTCACACAAATTTTCTGTAGATTTGCCCACCAAACCAAAAAAAGATTGGCCTAGATTGTCAAATTTTCCATGAACAATTTAACAACTCACATACGATTTCCATGCCAACTTGCTGGTGATAACTCAACAGGTTGCTAAGTTAACCACATGTATGGTGCAGTGCAAAACAGATTTCAATCATGCAAAATTCAAAAAATGTTTCACATTTTCACGGCCTTTTAAGTGTTAATTTTTGTTTCAGAATTATTTTAATAAAGTTTTTTTCAAATACGTTCCACTTTTTTTTTGCAGTGAAACGTCTTGATAGCTTATTCACAGCTTTTTCTTCACAGGTTTTTTGAGCATATTTTCAGTGAAATTTCTTCACAGGTTACTTCACACGTTTATTCACAGGTTTTAAAAGTGAAATTTCTTCCTATTTTGTTCACATGTTTTTTTCACATGTTTTTTCACAGGTCTTAAAATTCACAGATTTTTCACAGGTTCTAGATTTTGTGATTTTTCTACAAAATTTAGCCCTTGCAAAATTCACAGGTTTTTTCACAGGGTGTTTCATTTAACACGACACATGCCTTTACAAAGCTACAGATGAGCTCTCTATCGGGGTTTTGATATGTTATAATGTTTGTATTAATTTTGACTTGCATTACATGTCTGCTATACTAGCTGCGTTGGCTTTATTTCAAAGCAAGATAAAAGAATTTTACCCACCTTTTTCTAGGAAAAGATGTAAATAGAAACACAACGAGGTGCTTGCTGTGGTAAATGAAAGGTCATCATTGCTCCGTTGGGCTGAATTCCGGTAAATGAAATGTGTGAAAGTAAATTGAAACAGGACAAGCTAAAGCAGTGAAGGCAGCTGAAGTATCTTCACTTCTCTTGCGAAAAACGGAAGTCAAATGATAAAATAAAAGAAGACGAGCAAAAGCAATAAAGGCAGGTGAAACATTTCCAAGTTACGCAAATGTCATCCATCAATATCCAAGTAAATATTTATCTCGATTCAAAGAAAATTAAAATGAAGAGAATCGGAGAGGCAATAAGGATGATATGCGTAATGATGAGGACTAAGTACTGACTACATTAACTTAAGATCACCTTGTCAATATATTTTCAAGAGTCCTACGCAGAGGACCTCGGATTCAGTTCTTTTCAATTTCTGCTCCAGATAAGGTAAGAAATATCTCTATCTTGCCATAATTTTACTACCGGTCACTTTTAAAAGCTACGCTTTTTCAGGTTTTAATTTTCTTCTTGTTAAGGACATTATATTTATGGCGTGTTGGGAAATACAAAATGAATGTGCTACAAATTATTGGGAAATGCTTCTGGAGTTTGACCATATATAAACTGAAGTCTAGTTGATTGAAAAAAAAACCGGCAATAATCAGTAAAAGCTGACTTCTGGCTATAGAGCAAGCTCTCGATTTTGCTCCATGGCTTTGTCATCCCAGATGTGTCTTTATTTTTTTTATCAAGAAGTTTTAATTATGTCAATTTCCTTTGGTTCCAAAAATCAAGCTAAGAAGTACAACACAAAAACTTGTAACTGCGATCAAAATTGCGTCGATTGAATTGTTTGAGTAAACTGTTGTTTCAGGCTGTAGTGCACAGTTGCACTCTATCTGCTTAACAAACCCAAAAGAAAAATTGACCTTAATACCTTAATATACCCAGACGTTTAATGGAAAAAGTGTCTCCTTTCGCATGTAAAGAATGTATATTTATGCCTGACAGGTATTTTCACTGAATACTTTTCGCTTTGACTTTGGCGTAACTGACAAGCAGATCAATAAATGCAATAAAAGAAAATTTTTTAAACATGTAAAATACAGCAGATCCGAGAAGGTTTGTGGAAAAAAAAAAAACACTTTTTTTAGTCGTTCTAACTTCAGCAGGTTCAAATCTTATTTTTTCTGCTCTAAAGAAGTGCAAGAAAAGACTGGAGATATCGCTGGAGTATACGTTTTGTGTTGGCTTTATTTTTCAAAGAATTTTCACGGTGTACTTAGCGTCTTTAAGAAAAACATTTGCATATCAAAAGCAAATTAATGTTTAATACAAAGCGGAAAAACTGTTCCGAATGAGCGATAAGTTCGAGAGGACAGGGGGGAGATCATTAATAGCTCTTGACACTAAATTAAACCCGCACTACACAAAAGCTCGCTTACAATTTTCACCTTAATAGCGATAAAAGGTATTTCAAAAAAGAAACAAAATGTTTTCTTTCCGCATTTACGTTGGATGGGACTGCCATTGTTGATAAAGGAAAGTATCAACCCTTCATTATTTATTTATTTCTCTTTGGAAAACTCAAACTCAGAATATTACAAATAAATCGATTGACGCGGTATTACGATTTCATAAGTAAAATTTCTGCTGTTTACCAAGTCTCAAACGTAGCGTGTACAGTGGATTTTCTGACGGGGTTTGTGAACTCAAGATTCATAGGAAATAGACTGCATGCAAACGTTTGCAACTTGGCCCTACCAAAAGACAGAGTACATAATATTAAAATAAACTTGGTGCTCTACTCTGAAGAGAGATGATGAAGCATAACAATATTAATGTTTCCTATTAACTTCTGTCGAAGTGCCTGATCTCTGTAACAAAACTTGCGTTGGAGGTCATCCACACTGCGTCGACGAGTGGTATGCAAAGTTCAGCACGTTTGCGAGGAGACGGACTCGGGTCCGCGATGGAAAACAATTCTTTTGTTTTCTAGTCTGTTAAAAGCTAAACTATTTCTAAGTTTTGTCGAGTTTTGAAAGATGAAATGAAGAAGTGTGTAATGAGAATTACCGCTATATATAGACTAACGAAAGGTGAACAAAAACATATCCTGAATCAAAACAACAAGATCTCCCGCATTTAGCCGCTGAGCCGTTTATAACTAGTCGTTCAATACGAATCCTTTTCTTCGGCCGTTCGAACGCTTAGCATCATCCGTTTCAAAATGGTTTTTAGCAGTTCGAACGGATGGCATCATCCATTCGAAACTTTTCGTTAGCCGTTCGAATGGCTGGCATCATCCGTTTAAAATTTCTCCTTTGCCGTTCAAACGTTTACAGCATCCGATCGAAATTTTTCCATGGGCGTTTGAACGATATTTGAAACCGTTTTAAATGGCTGGAACATCCGTTTCTCATCCGTTCGAGCGAGATCAATAAAGACAGGTGGAGTGTTTCCAGTTCTTCTTTTAAAACCGGGAGTCATTCAAATGTCATCCGATTAATAACGAAGTATATATAGATCCCTATTGAAAGCAAATTAAGAGTTAATGTCGATTAGAATCGAAAAAAATTCAAAAAATGTGGCCTCAAACCAAAAAACTAGTAGTGTTTCAAATCTCCCGATAATTATAACTTGACAAAAGAGACTTCAGGCACAACTCTCCTTACTTACGCTTTTATTTTTGTGGGATATTATGAATCTCTTTTATAAACCTCGAAGATTTGCACAAAATTACAACTTCCGCACCATGATGTACACCATTCTTGTCCTGAGATGATGACATGAGAGTTTCTAATCTGTAACTAGGTACTTTTTGGGGTATTCTAACTCCTACAACAATTTAATGAAGCGTACCTTAAGCGTACCGTAAGTCATTAGCTTAGAAATTGTAAAGTAGGACCTTTTTGAGCTTCGTTCGAACCAACCCATTTAAAATTGCAATAAAGTCGCTCGTGAGTGACATAAATGAGGGCTAAAGAAGGCTCTTTTTTATTTATTTCTTCTCTTAAGGTTGGAGTTCAGTTTATTTCAAAACCAGCCAAAAGAATTTCTCCTGTCTCCCTCGAGGAAAAGATATAAATAGAAAAAGCTGTTTGTTGTTAAACACAAAGGGGACAAAACTCTTTTGGATGAGTAAATTCTTGCGTTAGCGCTAAAAATTATTGGGAATTGCTTCTGGATTTTGACCACATAATAACTCAATCATTGGTGTCACAATGAGAATTTCATGTCCTAAACCGAAGTTTAGTTGATTGAAAAACAACGGCAATAACTAGTAAAAGCTGACTTCTAGCTATATAGCAAGCTCTCGATTTTGCTCCATGGCTATGTCATGCCAGATGTGTCTTTATTTTTTTCACCAAGAATTTTTCAATTATGTCAATTTCCTTTGGTTCCAAAAGTCAAGCTAAGAAGTACAACATAAAAACTTGTAAGCGCGATCAAAATTACGTCGATTGAATTGTCATTTCCAGTAAACCGTTGTTTCAGGCTGTAGTGCACAGGTGCAGTCTACCTGCTTAACCAACCGAAAAGAATGAAATGACTGAAAACAAGCCATCTTTAAATTGACCTTAATACCTTAATATACCCAGCCGTTTAATGGAAAAAGCGTCTCCTTTCAGATGTAAAGAATGTATATTTATGTCTGACAGGTATTTTCACTGAACACTTTTCGCTTTGACTTTGGCGTAACCGACAAGGAGATCAATAAGGTTGGCGTTCCGTTTATTTCAAAGGTTGGAGTTCCTTTTAGTTCAAAACCAGCCAAAAGAATTTCATCTGCCTTCCTCGAGGAAAAGATATGAATAGAAAAAGCTGTTTATTGTTAAACACAAAGGGGAGAAAACGCTTTGGGATGAGTAAATTCTAGCATTAGCGAAGGGTAAGATCGGTTATTTCGGCTCTCGACATTTTTGTCAAAGACTTCCTTGGCGACTAAACAGCAGAAATATTTCTCGTGATATCAATCCAGTTAACTCCCGCCCCAATTTCTGGGAGTAAGAGAAGATCTTGCTGTGGTAAATGAAAGCTCATCATTGCCCCGTTCGGCTGCCAGTGGTAAATAGAATTTGTAAAAGTAAATTTTTAAATTTATTTTTTAAGAATTTATAAATGTAAAATGAAACGGAATGCAATGAAGGCAGTTGAAGTATATTCAATTCTCTTGCGAAAAACTAAAGACGTCATGCGAATGTCATCCATTTAATATCAAAGTAAATATTGATCTCGATTCAAAGAAAATTAGATGTCAGAGGAGAGCCAATAAGAATGATCTGCCTCATGAGGGTTTAGTACTGCGTGCAATTCATTAAGATTACATTGTCAATATATTTTTCAGAGTCCAGCGCAGAGGACTTGAGACACCAGTTCTTTCAAATTTCTGCTCTAGGTGAGGTAAGAAATATGTATATCTTGACACAATACTACTACCGGTTCCTTTTAAGAGCTAAGTGCTTTTAATAGTCTTGTAATGTTTTTGTTTTTAGGGAAGTAAATTTATGACGAGCTAAGGAATATGTGCTTTTTGGGAATCGCTTCCGAAATCAGGTGTTTGATTGTGTAATAGCTCGATGATCGGATCCAACATCTTGAGCTGAAGTTTCTCTGATTGAAAGACAATGGCAATAATTGATAATTAAAAGAGAACATTTCGCAAGCTCTCGATTCTGTCCTTACCTTTAATTGTCATCGGAAAAAGTGTCTTTAGTTCTTTTGACGAGACGTGTCAATTATGCCAATTTCCTTTGGTTCCAGTAAGACAAGCTAAGAAATAGAATGTAAAAACTAATGCGCGAGATAAAACGCACTTACTATGGAAAATTTTGTCTGTTCCGAAAAGGCCAACATATGTTTTCTTAAGGGTGCGATTCTTTAAGAAAACCCAAGATTGGATTTTTAAATCCGAAAACGGATTTTGCGTTTCTTTTCTAAACAGATTAATCCAAGATCACTCGGATCATGGTGCGTCAAAGGAACCGAAGATTCCACTCTGGGCAAGGATTCTTCGGTTCTTTCGATGCACCATGATCCGAGTGATCTTGGATTGATCTGTTTAGTAAAGAACGCAAAATCCGTTTTCGTATTTAAGAATCCAATGTTGGATTTTCTTAAAGAAACGCATTCATGCTGGTCATATCTTTTCATGGTCCTAACTTACTGTTACAAAGAAACTACTTGTAAGGCCCCAGTTATATGGTCTCGGGTAACCGAGACAACCCTAGCCCCAAGGCAACTTTAGCGAGCGTTTATATGTGAAAACGTACTCCCTGTAGGCCGAGTCAAAGTTGACCCTGCGTGATTATTCATAACCCTTATTGAATAATCAAATGTGTAAATATCCCTCTTTTTTGGAGTTTCTCTCGATCATTCGATCACAGTGGGTTTTGCTGAGTTAATTTTCACTTCTTTGATATGAATTTCTGCTTTAAATCCTAAATCTAGGCAATACGTGTCACTCGCCACGCCGAGCGATGTCCCGGTTAGGCGAGTCAAAGCGTTGATATGAAGAAAAGTTGTCTCGCTTGCCGGGGTTACCTTACCTGCCGAGGCGAGACAACTCGCCCACCCGAGTTGTCTCGCCCCCCGAGACGGGTTCACGATCCTAATGTAAACGGTTGGTTGAATTTTGCAGAGAAATAAGCTAAAAGTTACCTCGGCCAGGGTAACTCGGGGGAAGGCTTATCTCAGGTACCCGAGACCATATAAATGAGGTCTAAGATATATTAGATACACTTGACTGTTTATTGTATTTCAATTGGGCCCTAAAGCTGACCAGTTATCATAAGAAATGCGATATTAGAAAGAAATCTACGTTTGCACTGCCTCGAAAATTAAGTTACAAAATGACAACTAATTTTCTGTCGATTTTTAGAATCTCCCACCGGTTTACAAACTTTATGTGAGAGTCTTGTCGTTACTTCAGATAAGTCCCTCTGTGCTACTCAAGAGGATCAAGCTAAGAAATAAAGATTCCCAAAAGGATGTGACAACCTTCGCTACTTTTACCGTCTAAATTAAGGAGGTTACTAATTTCTGCCGTGCAGAAACGAGGACAGCAATGGTTGGGAACCTCGATCTTTTTAGTGATAAAATTAAACAGACGCTTACAACAAAACTGAATCTCAGTACTGGTGTTATTTAGTATCAATTACAGGTCATTTTGAACTTTTTTATTTCACATGTAGCACAGGCACTGACGCATTCAATTCAATATGAATCCCAAGTTTTGGCTCTCAGTTGCGTTCCTGATGTCCCGGATCGGTGTATTTCAAGCTGCTGTCCAATGCCAAACAGCGGAATACTCAATTGGAGGAATGTTCCTCAAGGGCCACACCTTTAAAACAAGCAAGGTTGGATGGCCTGGAGGGTGCTATTTGATGTGCGAAGAAGAGGTCACGTGTCAAAGCTACAATTTCGTCATTGGTCATAAAGTCTGCGAACTGAACAATCGAACCAAGGAAGCGAGACCTGAAGATTTTAGGCCGGATCAGACAAGGTTCTACATGAAAAGGGCAAAAAACAGAGGTACACTTCCACTTTCCTTTCTTGCATGTTCGTCTCATTTTTCCAATCAGTACAGCTATTTTCAATGCTAGCGTCCGTGGCGAGCTTAATTTTGAGCGCGGCTGCGGATTCTCCTACCGGAGCGGCGAAACCACCAGGAGAAAAGGTGGGATGTCTCCGTACATGGCTTCGGCGCAATGGACGTTGCAAAACTATATGCTAACATCCCACAGGCCGGAGGAAGGAATCACGACTGTATGTAAAACATACGAAACATTCCACCCAAACAAACCTCCCATACCTAACCTCTACCTCGGCGAGGTGCTAAAGCTTCTCTTAAAAGAAAACTCTTTTCATTTTAGCGGCAACTCACGATACCGCAATGACTACAGAAATGGCGGTCTCCTTGGCCAACATTTTCACGGCCGCGGTAGAAACAGAAATCATTAACCACAGCCATATAAATCCCCGGGCAGGGTTGTTCGAAAGCCGGTTAACGCTAACCCAGGATTAAAAGTTAACCGAACTATTAATTTTGCTTGTCTAAAAATGTTTTTTATTGCTCACGTTTTGTGTGGTTTAAGGTTAGTCAAGCTCAAAACTGAAGGACAAATATAATAACCAGAAAATCTCACCGAAAAAAGATATTTCGATGATGTCATTTCTCTATGGATCATAAACAAAAAGGAAATAAACACGTTTATAAAGCTGGTGAATAACTATTATGCATATCAGTGACCGTAAAATTCACCGCTGAAATTTCAGATAAAGAAAAAATTTTGTTGGATAGACGCTTACAGTATACAGGGGGAAAAGATTTGAGAAAGAATCTATTCTCGACGTGCGAGTGCACTTAAAACCGACAAAAACTCTCCAAGACACGCACTTCATCTCCTGGCACCCTCCAGGCGTCCGGATCATGGGCTTTTTCAAAGGCGAAGACTTACGACTTCTGAGAACCAACTCTCCTCAAAAGCCACATTTGAAGAAACATTACACAATTCAAACGCGGATTACGCAACAGAGGTTACCCACTGCAAAATAAACAAAGAAGACCCAAAAGAATTTTGCAGTTTGTGACAGAATATCGCCATCTTTGCCTAATCTTAAGAAAATATTCTTATGAGTAAATGGCATTTAAAAGAAAATCAGTCCTTGCTAAGAGAGTTCTCTAAAGACCCTTCCGTGCTTTTATACAGAAAAGGGAGATCTTTGAAAAACGTCCTTCTTTAAAGCAAAGCTTTAGAGGTCAAAGTTTCTTCTTTTCAGTAGGAGTCGTATTTGGCCTATCAACCATTTGTAGCATCAATCCGGAACAAAGCACTAGCATGTAAAATCCCAAAACCCCACGTAAGCGTTTGTCTGAAATTAACTCAACCAATAAAAAGAATACTTTCCAACATCGTCTAACGTACATAAGAGGGTTACGAATAAGGTTTATCTGTTATTAGCTCTTCTTGTTTATAAAATTACTTGAAGCAAAATTACTTTATCTCAAAATTACTTTATCTTTTCATTTTATCTCACAGTCCCGCTTGGTTCCATTCAAGAGCTTCCTGCTGAATCGTGCAGTGAGATCAAGGCCAGTGAAGGAAATGAGATGGTTCACGGGGATTACTGGATATACTCTGACGGGAATGATCAGAAAATCCTGGCTCGCTGTGAAGGTACGGCCTTTTAGTTTATTGATAAAGAAGTTTAATTAACCTTTTAGCACCTCCAAAAAATTTAAATTTGCAAGAGACCGGAGTAGCTCAGTCTATTGATCGATCAACCAATAAATTTTGAGGGCAAACAGCCTTTTTGTTTTCAACGGCACAAGTATAAATTAAAGCGTCCAAAACAATCCAGGGGTGAGTGCTGATTGGCAGAAATATTGAATTTTTGTCCGCCTGTGGGAGCGATCGGTAACGATCTTAACCTTTGTGTTTAAAGAAACTGGTTTTACCTCTGAAAATTTCCCTCAATATACCTGGGACTTGATGCTAATGAAAAAAAAAAATTCAAATTGTGTCATGTTAGCAGATGACTTTAAAAAAGATTTATGACATTGATCTGATTGGCCCCTGAGCCTTAATGTTAAGAGTGTGCCACAGGATCGCAACGTAAGACATGGATGCAAATATTTTTCTCTGAAAATTCATTTTAGAGAACTGGCAGAAATTAAACACAGAACCCGTTTGCTTTGGGGCGCTAAATGAGCAGTACGGCGCCTTTAACATCACGAAGAGTGGACTTCTCAAGACGATGAAGCTCGTTCGCAAGTGGGGCTGGGTCAGATGCAACCCGAAAGACACGAAATCCTTCTGGGGCTGCTCAAATGTACTAAGGTATGGCAACAACAGCTTACAGACTATCATTACCAATGCAAAGAGAGAAGCCATCCTGCCACCTGCTGGAGACCTGAAAGTACAAGAGTGTGACAACAAAAAACACTTTTACAGTCTTAATGGAACTACCCACAGATCTCCTGAGCTCATTTTCCCGGACCTTCCTAACAAGCTGCCTGTGTCACGCAATCAGGAGTTGCAGATATGGTACGGACAGGATTGGATCGATTGTGATGAAGGTGACAACAGTGGCGAAACATGTGTTGATGTGTATGCGTGGTATGCTTTAACATGAGCATCTGACTTATTCGAAGCAGTAGGTGTTTATAGACACTGAAAAATTAACGTAAACGCGGCTCATATCTATCTTCTCTTGTATTGAATCTTGTAACTTAGCGCACAAATGCAGGAAGACATTCACGGAATAAAATGCTAAGAATAGTAGAAATATGAAAGTAGCGTCGAGCAATTACCAAGACGACGAAGCATTGTATGTACTATACTTTTTTTTACCTGGCTGTGAGGGCTAATGTAGTAATTACGCATCTAGGCTGTCACGAAAGTTTTTGAAGCTCCACTTTTTCTCCAACAGCAGTCTCATTCCAAACTACAGTACATGTATCAAACATGAAGCATAAATACCAATAGTTATCGGAATGTATATTAATTAGTTTATATATGTGCATTCTTTGTATTAAAATTTACTATTCTTGCTGTTAAAAATATTAAAAAAAAGATGTTGAATGTTTATAGTGATCGATGCGCTTAGCTACAACTAGCCACAGTTTTCAGGCATGCCACTTAAGGAAAAGCACATTTTTTCCAAAACTTTCTTTTTTTATCCATAATTCTGTCCAACTGACCTATCTAAGTCTCTAACGAGCAAAATTTGGGCCGGTAAATGATCTTATGCATTTTAGCTTAACCATAACAGGCTTAAAAATCCCAACAGGCGGAAGGCACTCCAGTTGGCTATTTACAAGCATAACAGAGGAGTTGAACTAGGGTCTGTGGGGAAGCAACTCCAGCTTTAATAGTGATCAGAGCGAGACTTGAGCCCGCGACCTCCGGATTTCAAGTCCAGCGCCCTACCAACTCGGCCACGCTGCCTCCAGAGCTTTTAACTTTTGTCAGGCCACGCTATGTGACGTGTTACAATCATTTCCGGTAAGATGCCTTGTCTCCAGGTTGAAGTTCATTTTCGTGGACAGGTCTGCTTTCCTGTAATGCATGTACCATAGTTAAAGTTTTTGCATGAGCACTGACTTCGTTCAGGCTCTAATACTGGTCTCCTTCACCATTTGCAAATCTTGACTGGCAGTTCTAAAAGGTTTAACATAACCCGCCTCCTGGCTCAAGAGCTGGCGAGTGTTAGAAAAGGATTTAAATATTCTGATTAAATATCGGCCGTTTAGCGATTGAACCGTTGTCGATGTACTGTTCAATAAAAGTACTGGTAACCAGTGTTGTAGGTCCATTAGTAAAACTAATGTAATCAAACTAACTGTAATCACAAGTTGTGATTACAACAAGTAAAACTAATGTAATCAAACTAATTGTAATCACAAGTTGTGATTACAATTTAGCTCTGTATTGACTTGGCAAAAGCATAATCTATATTAAAATACCAACCTTTCTAGAACTTTCTTGGAAACAACATGAAGGCGTGAGTTCACCGTGCTGTAACATCACTTTTCATTCAGTGTTTTCTTTATTTGGAAATTTCACTACGTTGCTGATGCGATTGTCAAGCAGCCGTTACTATACAACCGATCTACATTGTTAACACTAAATTGCAATAGCAATGGGCGGGGGGGGGGGGGGGGGGAGGGAGGGTACTTCCGTATATTTGGAATAGATGCGTGCCGCGAAAAGTTTTACTGAACCCAACCCAAAGCCCTGGGAACGAGGTTGACTAAGCCCTGACCCTCTTTGAGGATGATCAAATGAAAATTGATACCCTATTTAAGGCCCAAACCAAGAGGAAATGCAAACCCGAAACATGACACCCCGTTCAAGGAAAAAAACAAAAACTAAGAATGGCATGAACAGGTCAACTTTATTCTGTTTTGGTAACATTGGAAGTTAAGTATCGAGAAGACTATCTGTTTTTCGTTTCGCTGGGAATTTACGCACTGGAAGTTTAGTTAATGTAATTTAGGTACACTGTCTAAGGATTAGGCGGAGGGTGGGAGATGATTGACATTTCAGACTTCATATCGGACGGCTCTCAGCAAAAACCCTTTGCCGAAGATGGCAGCCCTCTATTCCATGTCAGTGTAACTAAACCGACCAAGGATGAACGGATGAAGAACAGAAACGTGAAGGGAGACTATCTTTCCTGATGTATTTGAAATTTCGAGGCGACTGGAGCATTTGGAGACCTTTCCCTTCAGTGGACTCGTTAGGCTGGGATCACTCAGTACCCAAACTTTGGAAAGGATATCCAGAAGACAAAATAGTGAACCTAACTGAAACCATGTAAATGTCAATAAATCGGCCTATAACCGTTAGGTGAGAGAGCTTCCTGTAATGAATATCACTTATTTATTTATTTATTTATTTGTTTATTATTTATTAACCTCCCACGCCAAACAAGGAAACACACCTCAAGTACGGTACGTATATTTTATTTATACTGCTTCGTGTCTTTAAGACTTAAGAATAGAACCGTTTTTCCGGGCAATACAAATTATTATATTTCAACTGTTTTGAGACTTCAGTATTACTGCATTGTACGGACGCTCAGTTTGCGAGCTTGGGCTACCTGTGTTTTGGACCGCATGTGAGGCCAAAATCATGATGCGGTGACATCTCGAAGGAAAACGAACGCCTACCTTGGTAAATGCCATGGCTTGTAATCCTTTCGGATAGCTTTTATGCTGAATGTGACGTGGATCTTTTGGTTTTGCCCGGTTTTCTCTGACACGGATACTTGAATCACTTTGTTGTGCCAGCAACGCGCAACTTTGGGTCTTTTCTGCCTCAAGAATAAACTAATTTTTTTATACTTGACTAGAATAACCAAGGTCTTGGTAAGTGATATCAGCCTCAGCTTTCAGTTTCGGCTGATGAAATAATTGTTTATTATTGGTGGATAGCAGACCAGGCAAAATTTGAGATCCTTTTCAGATTTGCATCAGTTGATTGATTGGCAAAAAACGAAACGTGAGAAGAATGCTAATAAAAATGATGCAGGTAAAGCAATACATTTCGTGTCTCGTTCGTCAGAAAATAAGGATTCAAAACAGTGAAAATCTTGGATAACACCTCGGCGAAAACCTTTTCATTTCTGCTTCGGGAATTGGTGATAAATGTTATATTAATTTGAAATTCGTATCTCGGCCATAAGTTGTGGTACGGTCCTATTTCTTAAAATAAGTTTGCCCGCGGTTTTTCAAGAAAAATATGTCACTACCAAAAACTGATTAGAGATGAGTAAACTTTGGCGAAGAAGAAGACAAGGGAAGAGGAAGAACGGTTATCTTTATCTATATCAGAGATTTCTTGGGCGAATAATGATATGAAATATTTCTCGCGATATCAATCGAGTTGACTAACACTCTAATTTAATGGATTAACAGATCCGGCTAAAGCAACATGTTACTTTTGTCTTAGGATGTCGAAATAGTTTAATGCATCTTCGCCTGTAATAATAGAAATTTATTGAGTTAGGGTTTCTTAACATCAAGAATGATCTAGAATAAGTTGAGTTGAAAAATATCAGTAAAAGAAAACTTGAGCTTTTCGTTAGGACAAAGAAACTTGTTAATATCAGCAGGTGGACGCATTAAAGGGTCCAGAGCATAGAGCGAAGATATGTAATTTGTTACCTTATTTCCAACACGGAAATCTAAAAAAGTGGATACCCGAGTTCTTCTGCTTTTCAGTCTGAAAGAAATATCAACATAGAGTTCTAAGAAGGTATACTAGAACCTACCGGAGGCGAGGAACCATTCTATTAGCTTTCCTTTGTTGCCCAATATTCTTTTAGTTCAAATTAATATTTACTTTGATGTTAAATGGATGACATTTACGTGAGTTCCCCTTTGCCAATATAGTTAGAAATACTTAATCTACCTTCACTGTTCTTCCTGTTTCATCTTTTCTTTATATTTCTCATTCACCGCCGGGCATCAATCAATTACGAACTTGTTCGATTATTGATCGAACATGACAGCATCGCTTAAATAGTTTTATGGCCTTGAGTATCTGTCAACAACAAAGCTACCTTCGCTTCTAGAACTTGTAAGATATAACACACTTGGCTGGAAAAATGAAATATTTACCACACATGTTTAATTGAATGACAACAAATTTTTGTTGAGAATTTTAAAGTGATGTATTAACGAACACATCATCACCACCCTTAACGCGCTTGCAAATTATGTTTGTAAAACAATAATGTTATAATTTTAAGAAATGGACAACAACTTTAAGTTTACAGCAAGACATGTTTCGAACGTTCAACGATAATCTTCAGTTGTGAATTCGTTTACAAGTTCGGTTGAATTAACACAAGCAATGGCGTATAAGTAAAACGTGATACAATTCAACATTTCGAAAAAATTAGCGTACAATTTTAAGAAGCGCGAGACATGGAATAACACTTGCGCGAGTACTACACTTAATACAAGGGAAAAAATTCTAAAAAGTAGAAATAATTACAGTGATTATAACACAAAATGTTATCAACAAAAAATGTAAAATGAACCGCTACTAAATAAATGTATATAGATAAAGAATAATATCAGAACGAGAGAGTTAAGTCAGCATGTTTCAGCTGCTTATTTAAAGTGGGATTCTCCCATTTGATGTGCATTGCTTCCTTCAACATAAGTTGTAGTTTGCTGTATGCACAATCCACGATGGAAAAGCAGTTCTTATAAGCTAAACACCGACATGCCTGGGATTGCTGCAAATGCTGATATACGTGTGAGTTCCTGTCCCTGCTCAGATGCTCACGAACGCGCGTCGAGAGATGTCAGCTACTCTCGCTGATCTAACAGGCGTTACATCCTGCACACGAAAACTTGTAGACAACGCACGAACGGAGATCGAGAGGAACAGGATCCTTAACACTAAACATACTACCAACTTTAAAAGAAGAAAAAGCTAACTTAATTTCGATGTTATTAGGACAATAGCGCTGAACGAGTTTGCGTAGCCTTTTCTGTTTCTCTGGTGAAGGAGGCTACATAGGGTAACTTAAAATAATAAGTTGAAACGGCTTGCTGAACCTGAGAGCTAGCTGATGGGCGGATTGTAGCTCTACTGACGTGTCTATTGATGACCTTTTCTACAATGTGAACATGGAAAAGGTTCTTCCATAGAATAAGGGTAATAATAATATGAAAGCCTAGCCAAGAATTGTCCATTTTGTAAACCCTGTCCACCAGTGTTCTAACAAGACCCATTTTGTAGGAAAATGAAGTGAAACTAAAATACATAGTTAGGAGCCCCGTGAAAGTTTTCTTACGGAAAACAGATGTCTGGAGATTAAGAGGGTTGTTATTGAATTGACCAAGACATCCAAGAAAGCAAACTTATCATCTACTGACTTCCATCTCCATATATAGTAAACCGTATGTTAGGGTGTTGGGAACTGATGTAATTGTAAAAGGAAAAAGCATCTTGTTCCCTCTCAAATACACAGAAAGTGCCATCGACATATCGCCGATAGAACAAAATCTTAGAGCCCTTGTAGTTTTCTATCCAATCCTTCTCATTATGCCCCATGAAAAGGTTAACTAAGACGGGGGCAAGGGGCGAGCCCATAGACACACCATCTACATGATCATAATAAGAACCTTTAAACAAAAAGTGAGTTTGGGCTGTGGCAAAACGTAAATGGGTTTTAAGCTCGGTGGCACTTAACTTATTGTCCATATTATCCTCCTTTATGCAGCGAACCGCTAGACCAATGCACTTATTCAAGGGTATGTTGGTAAATTAACTTTCAACGTCGAATTAAATCATAAAATTACCCGATAAAGGTATATCTAGGATTTCATTAACAAAAGTAAAGCTATCCTGAGTGCAATAATTAGTAGGGATGTAGGGTTGTAATAGAGAGCATAGATACTTAGCTACTTCATAGTTATAGGTCCCAATCGACGAGATTATAATCGAGTGGAACACGTACATGGAAACGAAGTTCGCTTCATTCAATGTCATTGATATTTTATTAGCTGGCAGCAAAGACGGAAGAAGAAAGTACCAGAGAGAACCTCTGGCATCAGGCTGTTTTAGACCTCTAAGCGAAGATAAGGTACAAAATGACAGATAATTTTTTATCGATTTTTAGAGTCTTCAAACGTTCCCTTGACCACATACAAGTAGCGCACTGGGACCTTTTCGTTACACTAGTCAATGTCCTGCGTACGATTGTTCAGAGCTGGAGTCTCTTAGATGCTAACAACAACATGGATTCTCCATGGCAAGTAATTAAGATCACTAGCGTGTCATTTTGAACGTTTCTATTTCGCATGTAGCAAAGTCACTGCCGCATTCAATTCAATATGAATCCCAAGTTCTGGCTCTCAGTTGCGTTCCTGATGTCCCGGATTGGTGTATTTCAAGCTGCTCAATGCCAAACAGCGGAATACTCAATTGGAGGAATGTACCTCAAGAGCCACACCTTTAAAACAAGCAAGGTTGGATGGCCTGCAGGCTGTTATTTGATGTGCGAAGCAAAAGTCACGTGTCAATGCTACAATTTCGTCATTGGCAAAACCTCTGTGAATTGAACAATCGAACCAAGGAGGCGAGACCTGAATATTTCAAGCCGGATCAGACAAGGTTCTACATGAAAAGGGCAAAAACAGAGGTACACTTCGATTCTCGTTTCTTTTTTTGCCCTTTTACAACTCAGTCGCTTTAAATGCTATTGGTTGGCATGTGTAGCTGGCTTGTTTCACCAAGCGGACTCTCCAATGGGAGCGGGGAAGCCGTGAGGAATGATGGGAAGCGGTCAAGTTGAAATGTTTTCTTCGTGGCCTAGGCGCTCTTGTTAGCGAAACAAAGCACTCGTGTACAAAAATTCTACGAGCTAAGCAAATATTCGACCTAAATCAATTCAAACAAATTGTTATACTCGTAGTAATCAAAAATTATGAGTGCGTTCGACGCCGTTTCTTTAATATATATACCTTATGATTTCAGTAGCTGACTTTCAACCTCTGTCTATTGCTAAAATCATTATTTTTCATCAGCAACCGAGCTTTTACAGGCAGATATGTTATAGTGTCAAAATCCATTCCAATGAAGTCAGTGAAGAGGTCCGCTGTGTAAAATACGATTTGTTGATATGTGCGTGAGCGCCTATTTCCATAGACTCACAAAAATATTTACAAAAGCCTTCTAATTTCGTGCTAAATATTTTTAAATTAACTGGTAATGTTTCAGCGTAAAAGCTAATTTGGAAATGTTTACTTTTTACGTAGGTTATTTTAAGCTGGAACCACAAATATAGCCAAACATTTGCAATCGCGAGCCCGTTTGTCGTAAACATTCGAAGGAGCGATTTTCAGTTAAGAACAAAGCATATAGAAACAACTGAAAAAAAGAAAAAACATTCAAATTAAATGGGACGCAAATGAATGGCCCGGTATCCTGCCAAGTACTTTTCCACCGATTCCAAACAATATTCGAATGGATCTGTCGCGATTGGAACTAATCAACAAATGCAATCAAACTTCAGCCAATGAAATATAGCTGTTCTCACGATAAACATCCCAAAGCCAAGGCGATTCAAAGTCGTGTTCCTGAACATATAAAATAAACTATAATCACGAGATTGTCTTTAGATATCCAATTGACGATGCTCAGACTTGCTCAGATTTCAACGAAAACCACGAGGTGCGTGGTAGTCTTTTGCGCATATGACGTTTGACGTCATTCAAAATGGCGCAGAAAATGCAGACCTTCAACGAAAAAAATGTTCAAATAGGTCACCCTCGAGACCACAAGACACCTAGGATTATGAACTGCGTTCTGCGAACGCAATAAAAAACGTTCACACACTTTTCCACCAACGTCCAATGTACATAAGATGGTTAAAATGCTTTTCCAGCAATTGCATCCGTACGAGTTCAACAGTTCCTTATTAGAGCGATAAAAAGGACCACAAACCGCAGTCAAAAGTTCTCACTTAGTAAACAGTATAATGGCTAGGAACTTCATCGGAGTTAGACAAAGAAGATAAAGTTTATTTCTTGTTAAGTTGTCAGCCGCTGCGTTGACATGACGGAGCGAGGTTAAAACAATCTTTTCGGTAACACAGATTACTTGAGGTAAAATATCTCGTATCCAACTAACGGTTACCAATAGGTCATATGTGATCAAGGAAAGCGGCCTCGCACCCATTTCTTCGTCAGAAGTAACAAATATTACACGAGACAATACTCCATTTTCGCGATAAATCAAAATTAATATTCTAACATGATTCCGAAGCTCTCTGCCCAAAATTGAGATAATTCTAATATTCGTGTTTTTTTTTTTTTAATTTTCAGGTGGCTCTGAACCCTATGTACAGAATTTTTTTTAAACTTTGCCAAATTAAAGTTGCGTTTTATGCAGATTCTTATTAAAATTTGACAATATAAAAAGATTTCACCGTGCCGTTTTTGAATTATAAGTTGCTATGGTAATCTATTGTGTCACGAAAATGACAACAACGTGTTCACCAAAGATTGGGCAGTTTTTTGATACCATGATTGTAGCATCAAGTGATAAAGAGTGGTCATAACGACTCATCAAAACGTGCTGGAAACTGTTTTGAGTCACCTTAAGCTCTTCTTGTAAGCATTTGAAATAAAATTACTCTGACACTGAGATCTTTTGTTTCATCACACAGTTCCTCTTGGCTCCATTCAAGAGCTTCCTGCTGAATCGTGCAGTGAGATCAAGGCCAGTGAAGGAAATGAGATGGTTAACGGGGATTACTGAATATACTCTGATGGGAATGCTCAGACAATCCTGGCTCGCTGTGAAGGTACAGAAGTTAGCTTTAATTCTCAGGTACCCATTTATACACCTGGGTGGAGAGAGGCACTCTGAAAGTAAAGTGTCTCGCCCAAGAACACAGCACAATGTCCCTGGCCAGGGCTTGAACATGGACCGCTCGATCCGGAGACCAGCGCACTAACCATGAGGCCACAGCGCCTCCACAGTTCGGTCCAGTGACGAAACCAAATTCGAACCGAGCAACAAAATGTCAACCCGCCAGCTCGGTCCAGTTGAGGCATTAGCAGTCTAGCGACTACAATGTTTTCAAACAAAGTGTGCATGACCTAACTCTAAAACTAGTGGCAAGAATGTAAGAAAATATTTAAAAACCATCAATTCAAAGTGTCTGCGCTGAGTTCAAATTATGTTTAATTGTTGTATTGTCTCTGTACTTTTCAAGTCAATAAAATTCAAATATGCATTTTTTGTTTGTTCCAACCGGGTATTCACAATGCTCAACCATGATTGGTGAGATTACGAGCAGACTCAGGCCCTTATTGCTCAAACTCGTGCTGTGATTGATTGAACTCTCTCGTTGCTCTGAAATACGAAGTGCGTAGTCGATCAACCAAACAATCTAGGGGAAAGCAGTCTCTTTCTCCAGTGGCATAAGTGGGCTAAATGAGCTAGAAGGGTTTGGAATAGGATCCAAATGTACGACGCGAAACAAACTCCTCATGACCATAAACGTGTCTGTTGGAAAAACTCTAATTGTACGATCCAGCAGTACTTACTCTTTACTGAGATCTTGTTTTGTCTAGTTAGTGCGCTTCTGATTGCCTTGATGTATAATTTGGTCGATTCTAGTCACTTTCCATGTTAAATACTTTTTTTTACCGTTAGTATTGCATATTTTTTAATAATTTTTTTTTTAGGAAACTGGCAGAAAATAAACAAAGAATCCGTTTGCTTTAGGGCGCGAGGTAAGCAGTTCGGCGCCTTCAACATCACAAAGAGTGGACTTCTCAAGACAATGAAGCTCGTCCGCAAGTCGGGCTCGATCATATGTGACCGAAATTCCCCGCCATCCTACTGGGGCTGTTGTACAAGCCCCTACTATAGAAAAAACAGCTTAATGACTATCATTACCAATGCAAAGAAAGAAGCCATCCTGCCACCAGCTGGAGACTTAAAAGCTGGCGTCGAAAACAAAAACCACTATTACCGTCTTAACGGAACTACCCACACATCTCCAGAGCTCATTTTCCGCGATATTCCCATTCAGGTGTCTGTGTCAGGCGATCATCAGCCTGAGATATGTTCGGACAGGATTGGACCGATTGGAGTGAAGAGAATAATAGTGGAACAACATGTGTTGATGTGTATGCGTGGTATGCTTAATATCACATGAGCCTCTGACTTATCTGAAACTGTCAAAGCCAAAAAGTTGACTGAAGTTTAATTTAAACAGACAATAAAAACGTGAACGTAAACTCAACTCTTGTTAATCTTGACTAGAATTAAAATCTTGTTACTTCAGAGCGAAAAAAATGTTATAAGCCACTAAAGAATATGACATAAGAATCTTCCTTTACAAGAGCATATAAAAACAATTCAGACTTTGATTAAGCTACAAAAATATAAGTTCTGAATATTGAAAGAGCATAGATAAAACACGCATTGTATGTGCTGTTGTTTTTTTACAATTTCTGCCAGCGCTAAGGGTGAATACAAACATTATTAACTACAGTAGTGCAAGGGTGCTAAGGAGCAAAGCACCTCGCGAGGTGATATGCTTCTGGTTACACATATTTACAAAAAGTACTTATTCAAGTCAAACATAAAGCATAAGTAACTGTAGACACTGGAATGAATTTTAACCGGTTCATATTTGTCAGAAAAATATATATACTTGTCTCGCTTTTAAGTTTTATCCTGTGTGTATCGTGACCTACGTCTTAACGCTTTTCTCCTTTTTCTCCTTTTATCTTTTGCTGCAGTGGTGGACCTTCTACTGGGTTTGCAACCAGTGGAACAATTCCCGAGAAAGCATCATCGAGACGGGCAATTCTCAATAGCCAAATGCAGTTGAGGGAAAATTTACTCAAAGCTTTTCAATCAAATTTCTAAACATTTTCGTGCATATTTAATTGTCTTATAATAATTGACGCAATCACTCTGATCTGGGTATCATTGGAAACTGGATCTCTTCCTCCTTCAGAACTTGAGTATGAATGACGCCAATTTGGACGAAGGTGATGACGTCAGAAGTGGACCAAAGGCCAACGCTCATCACAGCAGGTAACTGCTGACACAGGTGTCAATGGGTCAAGGGAGATAGGGTATCTGTGAAGCCTGTGAAGTAGGTCGTAAAGTGTCCAGAAGAAAAACAAACCTGAATTGGCCTTTTTCCTGTAAAATTACTTTCTGATAGGTTCGAGTACTTCTCACATAATTCAGTCGTTGGCAAACTCAATTGAACGCAAAAGGCATTTCGACACCTTTTAATTAACACTATTTAATCATATCTTATTTACAATCCTTAAATGTGTTCTTCTTTAGTTCTGATTAACAATCTTTTCTCCGCTTGCTCTTGATATCTTTCTTTAGATTTATTACATGTCAACTTATTTAATTAAATTGCCTTCTTCTAAATCGTGAAAGCTTCGCTTTACGTGCATTTTTTAAACATGCCTCTGCTGAATAAGTATTTAAAACATAATCATTGGATTTGATTTACGGTGATAATAAATGACCCTAATCTTAGCACAACTATATTGATCACTTGAATCATCATTAATTAAAGCTGAAATTAAGGAACAGAAAACATGCACGGTGTTTCTATCGAGTTCTAGTATAAATCTAGATCTACTATCTACTATCGTTCGGAATGCCGTTGTCTGATTGGCTACACTACTCACTATCTATTCTGTGATAGATAGTGAGTAGCGTAGCAGTGTGCCGTTGTTGACAAAATGAAGGCCGCTTTTCGGCGTTTTCGAAGTGTCTGTGAAGACGATTTAGATAAAGTTTTGAGCGACTAGTAGATTTATACTCAAACAGTTAGATTATTCGCTCTCGATTTCTATGCGCATACCTGTCAACTCTCCCGGTTTTGCCGGGAGTCTCGAAGTTTTTCATCAAATCTCCCGGTCTCCCTGTTAGAGCACCAAATCTCCCGGGAAATACGTAACGTGGCTTTTTTCAATTTTTTTTTTGTTTCATCAATTTCGTTATTTTCGAGAATCCAAAAAGGAAAATAAAACAAGAAGTGGTTTTAGTGCTCTTTATTTGAGCTGTTCTCAATCGGAAAACATCGGAAAACGGGAAACAGAGCGATCAAATCGATATATATTAAACGAGAATCGTAATTGGTCAGAAATCAACCAATCCAATCGCGCAATACATGGAAGAAAGTTGACGCGGTTTTCGCACGCTGTTTACACTCGAAGCGAAGATTGCCAGCACGGATTTCGGTTCGCTGCAAAAAGAATTCTTAGGTGCCCTTCCCTCGGGCTTTGAGGGAGTGAAGAGACTTGCTTCGCAGGAAGTGAAGGAGATTCCTCTAGTTGACGTCCAGCCATCAGTAAACACTCGAGGTAAGCTATTTTTGTGGGTTTTTTGAAAATTCAAGCGCTTTGAAATGTGAGCGGGTCAGAGCTGCAAGTCACGATGCCAAATAGTTTTAAATTAATAAAACTTCACTTCTGAAAAATTCATGAATTGGAAACTTTAGGCACTAGGCAAAGGATTTGAGGGCCTAATGTTTCCAATTCATGAATCCTGCAGAAGCACAGTTTATGAATATTATTTAAAATCAGATTCCCATATAAACTTTGTTATTTTTAGACCTGTTTTCCTTCTTATTTTTTCCGATGGAAAGTTAAAGAGAATCCAAAGGATTTCAGGAACACAAACCGACTGCTTGCTGTCTAAGTACGAACGTGTGCAGTTCATTGTGTCAATGATTTGCTAAATTTGTTCGATCTAGGATTTATAGTGGCGGTAATGCACGGTGAAATTTAATACAAAGAAAACAGGCGCACGGGGTTTGCAAAATCTGCCCGTTTGCCGTATAAGGCCAAGTAAAAAAAAAAAAAGAAATGTTTCTCGTCCGGATTTTTATAGAAAAGCGAGCTAGCGGGTGCTTTTTTTTTGTTATTTGGTATTTGCACCATCGTCAAATTCTCCACAAGCCAACTTGCAAAATAAATCCTGCAAGGTAATTTAGCTATCCAGTACGGCCCTAGCGTACCAAGGCTTTAAAATTTTGGCCTGAGTTTGAGTTAAAACGCAGACAAAAGCCACGTCTTACAAAATTTTAAGCTGTACTTACCTCTGTTGGTTTTTGTTCGTTCCAGCTTTTCCAATAAAAAAAGAGAGACCTATTGAATTCAACGATCAACTCGTATCGCCAAAGATCAGGAAACGTTTTAAAACGCTGTGTGTTTGTTTAAGCTTGGCCACCAAAACATCCCGATCAACCAAGATATCTTTAGTCCGGGCAAATCGACTCTTATATCGGGCGAATCGACTTTTAGTCCGGGTGAATCGACTCTTAGTCCTGGCAAAACAACTCCGGGCTTTCGGACTTTCGGGCGAAACGACCACAATTCTTTACATGTTGTTTATGTGAAAGGAGGCTGTGAAGAAACGATGTTTGTCTTAAAAATAAAAACTTTCTCTTTCAAAAGGTTTTAAGGATGTCAGGGCAGAAAAGCTCCTCCCAAGTCATGGCCCAAAATGTGTAGAACCGAAGCAAACTTATGGCGATGGAAATTGTCTATATAGGGCCATGTCAAGGATCATATGTGGTAATGAGGACAGACACGTAGAACTGCGCACGAGAACATTTATAGAACTTTGCATGAACAAGGAAAAGTATTTCAACGACGGCTATTTTGAAAGAGTTGACTGGTTTAGATGACTATGTGCAAAACTTACTGGGGAGTAGCTTTGACTTATCGTCCAAAACCAAGGAAAAACCGAAAGCTGAACGTCAACGAGAAGGCTTTGAGGCTGGAATTGTCGAAACCATCAAGCCTGGCTCGTATTCAAGCATGTGGCATATTTTTGCACTCAGCAACATCCTGGCTATTCAAACCGTTTACCCGGAAGTTAAAGGCTCTCTCATCAATCGGAATTATGTGAATGTCCTTATCACGCCTTCGCAGATACAGCATCCGAACGTAGCATATATAATGTGGACACACATAAGTAATGTCGACCTTGATGGTTGGACCCCAAACCATTTTGTTCCATTGATACCAGTACCACCAGCAGTGGGCGCAGCTCAAGCGAAACCATCAGCTCCTCCCCTTACCTCAGAACCCAAAGCATCAAAGAAAAGAGCTCAAAGTCCACCCTCTGTACCACCTGTTACTCCCAAGAAATCGAATTAAACGGGATCGTTTTTGTTTAAAACACACTTCTCCAACACATGAACCCAGCAGTGGCCATGCATTGTTGCAGTACATGGAATGCCAACCAAGTTTCGTTGTACAGCATGCAACCGGACCTTATCCTGTGCAAAACAAGGGATCAAGGATGTAAAGGACCACTTGGACACCAAGGCACATCAAAATCACGCAAAACAGCTACAAAAACAACCCACTCTGTTCCAGACCTGTGCTTCTACCCAAAATGACATTGACAAGGTATCGCTACACTTATATATGTAATATGTATATGTAGTATCTCATTCACGATTTATGCACGTTTGTTGTCCCGTTTTACTTTGCCTTTTCATTTTGGTTTAAGGCTAGACAGATCCGCGATGGGACAATAAAACACAGTACCTAGTGTGTGTTAATTATGCTATTTATTAATTAATACTTTTTTATATTCATTTTAGATGGCTTAAGTTAGGTGTCCCCTATTAGCACTAGATGTAATCGGACACAATAATAAAGTCATTATTATTATTATTATTAAACGACTAAATACACGTTTTTTTCTTTCAAAGGTAACTTCGGCAGAAGTAAAGGTGGCCATGGCAATGGTCAATAATAACATCCCCTTTGCAGCAGCGGATACATTTAACTCCCTGTTCAAAGATATTTTTCCCGACTCTAAAATCGCCAAAGAGTACGCATCAGGAAGGACAAAGACGACATGCATTGTGAACGGGGCGCTGTGGTTATTACTGTAAGTCACATTATTAGCTCTAAGGGTTCATTGTATATTTTTTATTATTTTTTTTTTCTACACAGAAATTCACTGGTGGAGGTTATGAAAATGCCCCGTATTTTGCTGGCGACTGATGGTTCTAACGATAATGGTCTCAAAAAGATGAATCCCCTGACGGTGCAAATACACGATGTGAACCTAAAGCGGGTGAAAACCAGCTTGTTGGACATGTGCTTATCTAGTGGCAGCACGGCTGAGATGCTTTTCCAAGGAATCGATGAGTGTTTGGCCGGCCACAAAATCCCATGGGAAAACTGCGTTGCATTTTCCATGGACAACACTAATGTTAACGTGGGGAAAAACAACTCCATCTTGACGCGCGTCAAGCAGCAGAACCCATCAGTATACTTCAATGGATGCCAGTGCCATGTTGTGCACAATAACTCCTCGGCTGCAGCCAAAACATTCAATGCTGAGACCGGATTTGACGTGGAAGACCTCCTAGTCGACCTTTACTTCTGGTTTGTCCATTCTACGAAGCGGAAATGCAAGCTGGCAGAACATGCTGATTTCTGCGATCAAGGACACCGCAAGATCATCAAACACGTCAGCACGAGATGGCTTAGCTTGGAGAAGGTGATCATGCGAACCCTGCTGCAGTATCAGTCGCTGTAAACTTATTTTCTCTCGGAAGATGTTTCCGCTGCTCGATTCCAGAGGCTCCAGACTGCCTTCAACAACCCCATGACAGAGGTTTATCTGCTATTTCTGCACTCGGCGTTGGAGATCTTTGTTAATCTCAACCTCTTTCTACAAAACGAGGAACCTCTAATCGGTGCCATCAATTCATCCCTGACGAGGTTTCTAAAGCTTCTTGCCCGCAAGTTCATCTCTCCTGCGATCGTTAAGGCGTCCTCATCCTTTAAGCAGCTCCTTGATGTTGAGCAATATTTGCCAGATATGTTGCGTCTTCTTTCCTTTTCTTAATATTGTTTGACTCACTTAGAGGCCTGTGTGCAGATTAATTTTTTTTTTATTCAGATTCCTTGATCGACATTGGCTTTGTGTCAAGGACTGCACTGAACAACTTTGTCAGTTCCGGTGACATTGGCGCTGAGGATGAGAAGCGGTTCTATGAGGGGACAAGGTCTTTCTTCATAGAAGCTTTCGAGTATGCTGTCAGCCATATGCCAGTAAATGATGAGCTTCTCGTCAATGCTGAGATGGTGTACTTTGAGGAAAGGGAAAAGCTTGAGCCCTCCATGGTGCAGTACTTTGTACAGAGGTACAGTACTAAGGTAAAAGTACTTAAATCGACAAGTGATTGTTTGGAAAAGTCTATAAAACCCTTAATTCCAAGAGCTCGAAAAATTGTTTGAGTTAAAAATTCCCTAGGGCCAATTGTTTGCAATGGGAATTTCCTCGTCTTTATTTTCACCTTGTAGATAAAGCTGTGCGCACTTTGCTCTGTACAGGTGGCACTGCGGCTACGGCTGTCTCAGTAAAACAGTTATCAAGCGCTTCTCAATGACTGGTTTCCATTGTAGGTACCCAAACCTTCTGCCGTTTACATCAGCGAAAGATCTGGAAGAACTGACTCAGGAGGATCACGACATTGCCACAATGGACGAAGAGCAACTTCCAAAGTCAGTCGGGGAGTTGGCCAATGCCAATGAAGGTGGGAGCCGGCTAAGACCCGACATCGTTCGGGGCCATCTGCAAGAGATGACCACCCTGGACGGCCATAAGCGTTTCCCTCGGCTCTCCAAGATTGCTCTGCTTGTCCTTACCATACCGCACTCGAATGCTGGTGAAGAAAGGGTCTTCTCTATGATAAAGAAAAATTTGACGTCTTTAAGATCCTGCTTAGATCAAGAGGAAACCCTGGGCAGCATCATGACGATTAAGATGGAGTCCCTTAACAGCCCTGGAAAAATCGAGCTTCCGCCCAATGTACTAAAAGCAGTAAAGAGCGCTACGAGGCTGTACAACAAGACCCATTCGTGATTATCAACTTTAACTGCTTAGTTTAATACACTTTTTTCGTTCGGGGATGATGTTTTCCCTTTTCGAATCGTGTGTCATTTATCACATGTACACAATATTTCTTTGTTTCCATATATCTGTCGGTGAGTGGCGAAAACAAAAAAATAAAAGGAAGAATTTACACAAGCATCCCACGTGATTTGGAATGGGAAACCACTACGCCCAAGTGAAAAAGGTCTATTATGATCGCACTGTTGTTAGCGAAGAATATTCATTGTCGTAAGAAGGTGCGTCTGATAAACGCATTCCAGAAAGTACCGTTGAACACTGATCGATTTTGTATACAGTACAGCTATTTCAATGCACGTTTATTACGCCCAAGAGGAAAAGTATATTATGATCGTGTTATAATGATACGTAGGACCCCGTTAGTAAAAACCCTGCTTTACAGATATTGTAATGCAATATGTGGACTTTTCAACATAGATCATAACGATAGCACTAAGATGTTGAAAGAAGATGTAAAACTTTAGAATCACTGAACAACTTAACATTTAAGATTATGAAAAATAAATGCTGTTCTAACCGAGAGACGTTGGGAACATCCGGAAGGCATTCGGGCATCGTTGAAAATGACATTCTTACAATGCAAAGATTTCTAGACGTCTCCAGATTTTTGTACCCTGGGGGTTGGCAGGTATGTATGTGTGATAGAATTCTCGAGCTCATATTCTAATGGATTAATAGAAACACGCGTGGAAGCTTGGGACAACGTCAAATGAGTGCGGGAACAGCTTTTTCAAGTTCTTCCAAACTTCTACGAAAGTTGCTACAAAGACGGAAAACATGTTTTCTATTTCGCTCATAAAATTCCTAGATGAAAAAAGAGAAAACTTGTTTACTTTGATCATCAAAACGTAAATTTTCTTCGCTCGCGCCATCATTACGTCAACAGCTCTATTCCTCCATACGGCCGGAACGCCTGAAATCGGAACTGAACAATCAGGATTCAGCAGGAGGGAAAAACTTTTCTGTTCTGACGTCAATGTAAGTTATCAGGAATAGCGTTGAAATCAGGCAACTTTTCTCACTGAAGATGGCATTAAATATTCACGAAAAGGGTTTTACGATTCCCAAAACCATATGAAAAATATGAAAAAAAAAAGTGAGAAAAAAAGTGAAAAGTATGAAACGTTTTGTGTCTCCAAGCTTCCCATTTGGCGCCAAAAATTGGTCGCCGGCGTCCGGCACGGCACCTCGCTCGCAGTTCGTCGAGTGTCGCCAGTTAGGGTAATAGTTGTGTTGTTTTGAACAAAATATGCTGTTCCTCGTCAAATTAAACCCGGAATTCTCAAGTGAAATATTAGAAGAGGCCAAAGCAACTTGAGCATTGCCTTTATTTTTGTTAGCTTTGAATAAAAAGGCTATTATCTTGTCGATTCGGTAGGATAGCTTACTTTTGACTGCCGCTCGTACTGCGGGCGCAGCCACCGTATGCAAGGATGTTACTATCGAGGTAACAAAAGAAAAACGATTTTAAGCCTATCAGCGCACGTATTTTCTATGGGCTATTTTCTAAATGAGTTTAACATTGTCCCACGCTCGTGTCGTGTTGATTAATTCACCTTCACATTTCATTACTGAGCTTAAAATTCACCATCTTTATTAATTTATCACTACTCACGATGAATTCGATAGTGTTGATCCTAGCAGTATGCAGGACACCTGTCATATATGAACTCAGTTAAATGACCTTGCTCTCCATGAGTTCTCGTAGCTCAGTGGGTAGAGCGCCCGCCCGGTGTTCGGGAGGTCATGGGTTCGATTCCTGTCGGGGACTCAGAATTTTTCTTTGTCCCACGCTCGTGTCATGTTGATTAATTCCCCTTCACATTTCATTACCGAGCTTAAAATTCACCATCTTTATTAGCTTATCTCAACATTGAATATAGTTTATACTTCGGTAGCTCTTTTAACTAACTTTTCTCATTTGTATTACAAAGTGATCGGGCCGAACCTACAAAATTGCCCAAAATTGCCTCACAGTCATGCTGGGCTACAATGTAACGCAAAATGTGAAAAGTTAACCACGGTAAACGGCTATTGTGATATCCAGACTAATTCAAAACGTAGAACTCAAACTTTGTTAAGTAAAACTAAGCTTTAAACTGACTATAAGGGTGTTTAAGGTAATATTTTTACTCATAGATGAAACACTTCCGAGGCTAATGTTTCCAGACGTCTCAAGTTTCATGTAATTCTCGTACGTTTAAACTTTATACTGGCATGGTCTCACAACATTCATCAATCATTATTGATATAGCCAATCATAAAATATTACACCACAAGTAAATCTACACTGTACTTCCTTTAAACATTTCTCCATTTGTGGTGTCGACAATCACAGAAAATGCCACCGGTGTTATTCAAACCCCAAGTTGAAAAATAGTGTCACTTCAGGGGCGTAGCTAGGAGTTGGGGGTGGGGGTTTCCTGGGGTGCCCGTGACCTCACTTTTGTAAGCTTTTTTTAAGCAAACAATTTAAAGCAGGTGGCGAAAACGACATGACAATCTGGTGAGTACCCTCACTTTGACACGGTGAGCCCCCCCCCCCCTCCCTCCCCCTTTGAAAAATCCTGGCTACGCCCGTTCACTTAATCATTATTTTACAATTTCTCAAAGCAAGCAAAACAGTGCTCTGATTTACACAATGTTAAATGTAGCTCCCCTTCGTTCCCCGACCTACTTGACCAAAACAAGAAGCTGTTTTTACTCTGTGAAATTCTAACGCAGTTGAATTCCGAAATCTCTGCAAAAGTTTAATATCATAATTTGCTATGAACCTACTTCTGCACGTTTTCAAAGGAAAATATAACTGTGTATAAACGGTCTCAAAGTGAAAAGCCAAACTATACACATGTTAACAAGTTCCGATGAAAAATTGCTTGCCTTAAAATTCAAGCAGTTTTGTAAATCATGACATAATAATATCATGATGACATGACTATTAAGAAGGAAAACTAGTCTGTACAAAAAGTTACCCTTAAAAAACGATCCGGTCTTTGCTTTTTGTTGTTTTTGTTTTTATAACACCTAAGCTTTGAAGTAAAGTAAGTCTAATGAAGATTTCTCTCAAATTTGAAGGCCGTCTTGTGTATCATAACACATAATATGGTGACATGACTATTTAAAAGGAAACCAACTAATCTTGTTACTTGTTAAGGTAACGACGTAACGGGTAACGCGTGACTGCAGTATCTTTATTATTATTATTTGGATAGCTAGAGTAACACCCCCGTTAGCCTAAATAGCGCTCTGGTTTGACTAAACAGCGTTTCGGTAAGCCTAAAAAGTGCTACTAGATAACTCGGACTCGACCTTAGCTCTCAATATTACGCTGACTATGTCCTTCGTTTGTGTAGTTTCCATTCCCAGGAGATAAAGGAAAACAGTAACGTGTCAATCGGGTACCTCTTTGAACCATCCACATCTTCATCTCTGTATAGCGAGTCGTTTGAAGGGGAACGTAACCTAGCGTAACCTCCAGATCTTGTTGAGGATGGCATTTCTGCGGATATAAAAGAAACGTACTTTTAAAGCCTGTTTGAACACGACTTATTGAACGGGTATGGTTGTATCAGTGTAAACATTACATTAATATGTACTAAGTTTCAGGCGGCTTACTGTTGTTCAGGGGTACTGGTATATGGCAAACTTTAATCTGGGTCATAACGTTTTGGCTTTAAAGTGATCGCTTTAATACTCTTTCTTTGGTTATAATTTCGTGGAATTCGGTTTAACTGGGAAAAATAGTAGTAGAGTTTAAGTTGACACTGCTTTTCGGATAAAATCGCTGTCAGTCAGCAATGTTACTGATATCTATGTTTTTTTTTTGTGAAATTTCTGGAGTCAGTTTATTTGTCTTACATGTATATACCCTAACCAAGTTTTAGCAGAATCAGCGTGGCGGAAGTTATAAATTATAAGTCCATCTAAATTCAGCCCTATTGCAACCTTGAACTTCTGCAAGAGAGTTGACCTCTCAATATTTCCTTACTATTGAAATCAGTGTGCCAAGCTGATTGGTGATCATGTGAACCATTAAATAGTCCAGTCCTTGAGCTCTTCCTTTTCCGCTCTGTTTAGAAGTTGAACCCAGCCAGGAGGAGAGAAAGTGCATAATTGTAAGTAGTTTGTAACAATTTAGCTTTGAAATTATGGCACGCCCATGTTCTAAGCCTTCGAACCACGCGAACAAGAACCTTTTCAATGAAGTTCTTTATCTCCACTTGCAGACCCTTAACCTTCCGATGACTGGAACTCGTGCCAGAACGCTTGAAAGGCTTAGGCTGGCCACAAATTCAGAACCGGCGGCCATCCAACGCCGCCCCAGAGATCGCCCTCGATCGGGTCGAGTGCACAAAAACAAACCTACGGCTTCAAATGTACGCGGACGAACGCAGCCCATTGTCCTTACCGAGTAGACCGACGCAGAGACCCACAGTTCCCACAAAGAATGGCAGTCGGATTTCGACTCAGCAGTCGAAGAAATATTCGAGGACTTTGTTCCACAGGTCCTCCAGGATGCGGTGTTTCCGCCCGCTCAGATGTCGGCCATTCAGAAGACCTTTTCGACCTCGGTTGACGAAGCTTTGTGGGTCTTTAACAAAAAGGAGGCTTAAGGTTGTTTTATGGACGATCTTCGCGCTCCCAATCCTAGCACCCTGATTACAGCGACCCCTCTGGGCTTGCATCGTCCTCTGGGAAAAAGCCTCGAAGACTCCGCGCCGGCACCATCGGCGGAGGATTGCCCCAACCAGAAAACCTCGCCGCCAAGCCCTTGTCTGCTTTGACTCGACCAGTACAACAAACCCTCCGGACATTCATTTGCATGGTTGATTGCTATCAAATCCTGGCTACAATGCTGGAAACCTAATGAAAGTCTGCTTGGAACTTCAGAAATGATCGTAAAACGCCAAAATACTAGCGTGTCCTTTGATCTGTTTAAATCCCCTTCGATAAACTATAGTTTATTTCGCTGTGAAAAAGATGAAATGTTCGTAAATCTACGAGCGCGGACTGGATTAGTAAAACTGCATATTTACTTTGAAAGCGTTGGCGTTGACGTGAAAGCCCAACAGTTCGCGTTGTATTTCTCGCCCCAAGGGTGCATGTTCAGTTTCTTATCAACTTTTTAATTTATTACCGACACCGATTATCTCTTAAGTAGACCTCCAACTGATGTTTGGGTCCAAAGTTCGCAGCCTTGATCGGAATTTCCGCAAACAAAAGAAAAGGAATGTGCCCTTGGTTTCAGCAGACGTTCGTGGCGGGGGGGACGGGGGGTTTTTGAGGAGATTGCGCGACGAGCTCAAAGAGTGTCTGCGTAGGAGCGTAGGAGCGTCGCTGCGGCTCAGGCAACCACGCCCAGTTAAACTGCCTTGGTCCCAAGCAGTGTGGAAGCAGCAACAGGCCAGCCAACAGCGTGCATATTGCAGCAAGAAATAAGGTGGAGCAGCGCCATCTGGAGTGCAACCCTACAGTATCCACCCCACTTAATGTAGATAAATTAGTGCCTGTATTAGTTAATCACCCTAATAGCTCTTTTGTTGACGATTTAATCAATCCCCTGCGGTATGGTAGTCGCATTGGTTACCTCGGCCCCATCAAAACACGATTGTCGTGTAACTTCAGTGGCGGATCTGGGGGAGGGGCCCGGGGACCCGCCCCCCTCCTCCCCTATTTTGGTTAAAAAAAGAAGAAATGACAGAAGTGAAGAAAAGCCGGCAGGGCAAGTAAAACACAACCGGGTCCCCCCTTAGCTCAAGGTCTGGATCCACCACTGAACTTGATAACAGCCTCCCAAAATCCCGACGTCGTTTCTGAAAGCCTAAATAAGGAAGTGCATTTGGGGAGAATTGCGGGTTCCATTCGATTCCTTCCTCCCTCTACCTAACTTGGAGTGTCATCCCATGGGTGTAGTCCCTAAAAGGCACTCTGTAGAATTTCCCCAAGGATTCCGCAAAAAGCGCGGGACGTCCGCATGAGAGCCTTATTTAACCCACTGACACCCGGAGATCTTCGGGAAATAAACACTTTTTGGATATTTTGGACATTTTTAGCCTAGATATAAGCTTAATTAGCTCTAATCTACTCAAAAAGGCATTTGTAACAAAACAGCATGCCTTTCTTTCCATGAGTATCGCGTTCTGACATTTTTCCTTAAGCATGAGCAAAAATCAAAATTTCGAGTTTTTGGACGAGAAAGTGACCTATGTCTATTTTGCCTTTCATTTTTCTCCTTTTCCTGTCTTTTTGCTACAGTTGTCGACCTACTACTGGGCTTGCTACCAATCCGGGAAAGCACCATCGAGACGGGAAATTCTTACAACAGAGTAGCCAAGTGTAGTAGAGGAAAATTCTGCTCCGAGTTTTTCACTCGAATTTCTAAGCATTTTCGTACATATTTCACGCTCAATTGATCCAGTCACTCTGATCTGGGTATCATTGGAAAGATCTTTTCCTCCTGCAGATCTTGACTATAGATGATGCCAATTTTAGTCAAAGGAGATGACGCCAGAAGTGGAACAAAGGCCAACGTTCGTCGCGGGCGGTTACGGGCAGCACGGGTGACAATGGGTTATGCGTCACAGCATTCGCATAGGAGCAGCGGCGGCTGCCACAGCTGCGGGCCTACCAGTCTGATTAAGTTAAGTGTTAGGTCGCTGGTCGTCAGCTTCTTAGCAGATTTATATACGCACTCCAGAATCAGTGGTACTTTCTGTCGCTCCAAAAATGGCTGGCGGCTCGGCCAAGTTTCCTTAGTTGTGGCCTTTCTTTGGGGGGGGGGGGGGGGGGTGGAAGCGTGCCTTGCATGCATCTGTGACAGTTACTTCTGCGTAGCGACTTCCCCCAAGCTTTGGCATAGCTTGCGTCTTGCCATCTTATACCCTTCCCTTTATCTTGTCCGATCCAGCCTGTGCTGTGCTGGGGAGATAAGAAAGGCTCTGCCAATACTCTTGTTCTGTTCCCATATTAGTGGGGAATAAGTAAGGCTTTAATTTTGTGCGCCTATCATGAAGTCGCTTCAAACCTGCCACTGGGCTGTGTCCCCTAAGACTAATATAAGCCATATAGTTGCCTTCGTATTTTCTTGTCGTTACCTTTTACCTCATGGTTGCGTTACATCCTACACTTACTTGATTAAGCGAAATAGTGACATTATTCTATATATGCAAAAGGTTTCATCTACATATATATGATGATAAAGAACCTGGAGTGAGGTCTCTCATATTCCTCCAACCTGTCAGGTCCTTGAAAAGTTACGCGAGTGCTAGTCAAGATCATTGTGGGATTATATGAATGTGAAAGGAACATGTTAGAGACGGATCCGGGGGAGGGATTGAGGGGGTTGACACCCCCTCTCCGAGTAGCATTTAATTTGTTATTTGTTCGACTTGATCACAAAATAGTTCTATGTGGTACTGAATGGTGTTATAAAGGTGATTTGTTTCACTTACACCAATTTACTGGTTGTCAAGATAGGAAAAGAAAATGTACCAGTTTGGCAACTAGTACTACACTATTATTTTGGATTTTCTGGGAATTAAAAGGGAAACTCCAGGGGTTATATCATACCTTTACAAACTTTTTTCAAGTGTCAGAGATGCTGAAAATGGTGATTTAAAGGTTAAATCAGAACATTTTTTCCGGACACACGGCCAGGGAACCCCCTATAGAGGCTCGTGCCTGCGGGTGCTTGCCATCCATGCAGTGGTGTCAAAAGGTGAGGTGTACTGAACCCCCTTCCAGGAATTCCCGAATCTGCCCTGGCATGTGTGGCAGTTATTATAAATTTACACCTCTATAAGAAGGGACTATGAATTAAATGATGTGGTCTTTATACCACCCGGCATTGACCCCCTGCATATAAAAACATTACACCCCTAGAAACCTGCTCAAGCATCTTAAGGCATAGCTTATGCCTTGGTTAAGACCCCCTGCCAAGTTTAAGACTTTTTCCTCTGAAAACAACATTCATGTTTTTTGTCCTGAGGCCAGATCAAAATGAACATTAATAGGAATTCAGTGTCCTTAAATCGCGTGAAAAGATATTGTTAAGGTGGTCACATGTCTGATGATGTCATAATCTTGGCAATAGAAAGTCCTCAAATGGGGGGATAATGGTTAATAAGCAACATATCAGATATCAATAATTCTTTCAAGAAACTTGTGATCTCTGCATGGAATGGTGAGAGTTTTTATTCTCACAAAAAGGACATTTTCATATTTTTTTTCTCTTTAGAGACAAAATATGTCACAATTGACTTGTTTTACTTAGTTAGAGTAGTTTTCAATTAAGTGCTGTAAAACCAAAACCAAACCAACTACTCACTGATTAAACTACTCAGCCAATCTCAAACCGATTAGTAAAACCAAAACCAAAGTAATTGCCTGATTGCTTTCGACACTCAATTGAAAACCACTCTATCTCTTAAACAATAAACCACTGTCAACCATTCCAGCGGGAGTCATATAAGGGACAACAAGACAATTACCGCACGCCATCATCCTCTTTAAAGATAAAACTTGCCTGCCTCAATTTCGTTAAATTTAGAAAAAAAAAAAGTCCTAAACACTTTCATCAGTCATTTATCTCCAAACCCGCCACCTTGTCCAAATTCAGCAATTTGTTGTCTCCAAATCCCTCCTTTTCAGCGGACCTGAAGTTTCATCTCAGTTAAAACCCTTTTATACAATACTAACCTTCAATGTTATAGTAGTGTTCACAGTGGACCAGGTTTCCATAAATTCTCTTCCAGAAATGGTAGCGATCCGGCCCGGTGGCAATCACACTGCGGAGATGCTTACCAAAACCCACTGCGTAATTTTTTGTATTTTGCAGAACTTCCTCGTACCCAGACTTCTTTGTAGAACTTCCTCATACCCAGACTACTTTGCAGTACTTCCTCGTATCCAGACTTCTCTCTCTCGTTACCATAGACAAGCTATCAGTATAAACCAAGGCTTATTCTGAGGTAAATATTTCAATTATATTATTGTTTTAGAGTACGACACACGATGCGTAAGAATGATTTGTTATAAGCCACATGTCAAATTGTTTATAAAGATGACTTTGAAATGGAATTTTTCGTTCCGTCGTCCAACTAATGGCGCAATTTGTGCTTTCTAATTAATATTAGCTTTTCGTCTAGCGCGCTTCATTTTCACATGCTAAACTAACCGTTTAGATGTGGTGTAACCATAGCATAACTGTTTTTTTTTTAGAATTTCTTATTTGTCGAGATGTTAAGTTTACTAGGAGAATATATAATTGGTCTCAGACTTACAAACTGTTCAGGAATTTTAATGGAAGATGTAATGCCAAATGGTTAGTTTCTCTTTAGTTAAACAATATTGATTTAAGCTTTACCCTTTCACGCTAAAGCATGAATCAATTGTTGTAAAGTAAACAATTTGACTGACGTCCTATCGTAGGCGAGTTCTAACCCTTTTTCTGTTACAGAAGACATTTATTATCAAGATATGGACTACAAATAACACGTATCGAAAGTTTGACTGCATTTACAATTTAATGATACAATTTATCTTATGGACGGTGCCTACTTCTGTTAGTGCGCATACTTTCTGCACATCGCGCAAGGCATGGTTTAAGCGCCATGCGCGCACTGGGGTTGGCATTGACGCAATCAACTACGCTACCAAGTACATGACTAACAGAAAGCAAAATTTTCCTACTGTGACCAAATCAAGTTTAATGAACCTGTACTTAAACCAGGAGAGAATACCAAAATAGCAGCATATCGCTGACCACTAACTGTTAACGTCATCCAGCTGAAAAACTAGCTGTTTCCTGTGGAAAATTATACTGAAATCCAACTGTAAACATGTACCTGCAGATGGCGTAGGGCGCGCACAAAACAAGTGCGAAATACGCAAATGTTTTACTTACCGGGGAGGTTACAAGAAAAAATGTAACGGGCACCGTAAAAGTTTCAAAAAAGATCAATAACTTTAAAAAACGCTTGGTTACCCCCACATTTTATGTTATGAAATGGAAGTGGCAAGCCTATTCAACACCTGATTAGTTTCTGGTTGTGAGCAAAAGGTATTTACACTATATTTCAGCTGAACCAGAAGAAGACTGTCAGAGACGCTAAAAGGGCTGTTGCAACAATTTTGTCATTAAAAACATACGAAAAATGGTTTTTATGCTACCACTTACCATGCAGTTTTAAGATCTTTATAAATGTGTTTGCTTTTCTGTTAGTAAAGGCAAATTCGAAGGAAATCTGTGAAAAATATCCTCTCCTAAATTTTTCAGAAAATGCTGATGTCAGCATTTTTTGAGATTCAAGGCTAATTATCTCGAAAAAATGTGTGGCTACCCCAACATTTCTTTGTGGAATCTCCAATAGCCTTTGCAAAGGTCTGCTTTTCCCACATGGTCCTTATCTGGCGCAAAAACCTTTGTATTTAGTATGCACCGTCCTTAAAGAGTGTTCTATTTATTTTTATTATCCCAGGAGACTTGTAGTAATCACATACATATCGAGCGACAAATATCACCTGCAAAATAGCTGAATCTATCAGTCATGGCCATTCAAACTTCACAGTGGACAGAATTTCTCCTGTGTCCTATATGTAACTACCAATTTGACGACTGCAATCGGCAACCAGTCATCTTGGGATGTGGACACACGCTTTGCATTTCCTGTTTGTCAAAGCTGTCTAAAACACAATGTCCATTTGATCACGTTCATACCGATACGGACATCTCCAAGCTCCCATTTAACTATGCTTTGCTTCAGCTAGCTGGAGTGGAAATACCAGAAGACGAACTCCCCCCACAGAAAGTGTACAATGCTGCTTAATACAGAGCATCCAAACGTTGTATTGAGAAGCTTGCATTGTTGTTAAAGCCCTTCACTGGTGCTGCAAATGAGACAGCTAGTGGAACAAGTAATGGTTGCAATCGGGGCTCTTTGAATAATCTCCTGTCAAGACCAATTCAACAAAAGCTTGTGTCTCTAGTTAACTGTCAGCTTGCTGTCGCTGATGGCCGAGTGAGGGCCATGTGTGCTGCCAGAAGCCTTGGGAAAAGGACTGTAACAGAGCTTGTGCTATTGCATCAAAACAAGTCAAAGTTGCCTTCCCACCTCTGGGCTGCTATGCGGGATCGTGGTTGTCAGTTTCTGGGACCAGCAATGCAAGAAGAAGCTTTAAAACTAATTTTGTTGGCTCTTGGGGGTGGAGAGGCTTTGTCTAGGAAAGTTTTAGTTCTGTTTGTGGTCCAGAAGCTGAAATCGCGGTTTCCACAAGCTTCCAAAGCAAGCATTGGTCATGTAGTGCAGTAATGCTGTACAGGGCATCATGCTTTAAGGTATTCATAATCGTAATGAACCAGGATTGGCACTATGTTAAGTTAACTGCTCTCTGAAATTTGTAAAATCTCCTACCACCTCCCTGGAAAATTCCTCAAAATGGTCTATTTTCCGTCTACTCCTGGAAGCTCCTGGAGTTTAAAAAGGCATTTTTTTTAAACATTTATAACACAAAAAGTCTGAGTTCTGGGTCCTGGAATTATTTTTAATTTGGAAAACCTGGAATTCAAACATCATTAAGTTAGAAGTCCAAACCCTGTTGTACTCCATCACTGAATTAAGTTGAACTCTGCTATTTTGAATGCTTAGAAGAAAATAGTAAAGATGTAGTTACATTGTATGTACTTACTGAAGCTCAGGAATGGATGGAAAATATGATTTGTCCAGAGGTTATGGTTAGAGACCGAGTGCAGAGAGCTCAAGATCTGTGCTTAATGACCAAGAGCCAGATATTTTTGAGTAACATCAAATTACAGGAGAAAAGAGACTGACAGCCGATATTCTCCCAGTATGGTCCTGAACAAGCTTGGTTAATAACTAATTAACAGATTTATTTCATGACTGAAAATTTTAGAAAATCTTTACCGAAGAGTAACTATTGCTGGATCATTCATTTATGTACAGGACAGTGCTGGTCCTGTATCTAGAGAATATTGGACCAGCAATGCAGCAATGAAGCAATCTGTTTGGTTGATTTTAGCAGTTATTTACTCAAAGAGTATACTCACATCTACCATTCCATGTACATGTGGGCCAGCTGTCAGCCCTTGGTTGCTAAAGTTAAAAAATGTTTACCATGACATTAATTTAAAATGTTAATGTTAATGCCTCTTACTGTAAACGTTTTGTTAGTTAAACCTGCGTGAGCTACATTTTGTAATATAAGAATGTATTATTATCGATGTTAATGCTAAGATTTTTCTCAGGTTGAGAGAAAAGACAATGAATCAGCTCTGTTTCAGCTAGACGAGCAGGTACAGTATGAGATTGTTTTTACTTCATTGTGAGACTAAGCCAATCTCAGGACTCGATAAAATCCCCAAAAGGGCAGGGGCTCAGTTATATATGGGGTTGAGACTCTGCACTGAGATTGAAGCCCTTGCGCTTTATCACCCTTTGATGAATCAGCCATTATATTAACTTCTTTTGAACAGCCTAATGGTAGTCTACCATATTGTACTTTGTAGTTCAAATTTGACATGAAATTTGAACCATTTTGAATAGATCCAACCTGAAATGGTACCCTTTTGTGCCAAGACTCACTGCATAGTCCATTGTGGTTAGTAACCATCCCGAGATCAGAGATAATCAAAGCACTCATTACCATTATTCACTGGTTTGGTTTAATGGTTCATGATTTACAAGCCTTTCTCCCTTAAGAGATACCAAGATCATATTTTGTGGGTGTGGCTTGAAATGTTTTTCACCCCTAAAAGGTACCAATTATAATGCAACAGATTGCCTCCTTTTTTTTTGGCTCAATACCCTAAAGGGTACTGTAAAAGTTCCTGCAGTGGACCTTTTGAGACTGAACACCCTTAGAGGTACCAAACCGCATTTTCAACCCCTAAAAGTGCGATAAGCATCCATATTCTTTTTATATGAGAGAGCCTTCTCCCCCGCCGCCCTCCCCCCACCAGGCCTTTCTGGTGTTCTCCTGTCATCCCATGTGGGTTAAACTCCGAGAAAGTGCAATCTATTAATTAAATAGTACAGCAAAACCAACCAACAGCCCAGCAGGTAAATACACTGTTGGCTACACATTGACCATGATCTAATGATTGATGCACTGTACCAGAAGCTGGTCAATCTTTGAAAATGGCTTTTACTTTGCATTTGTGTGATGCTTATAAAATAAGGACTTTTTTGTCAGTGGGTTAAATTAAATGGTCAAACAATAGACAGCTCACTCATGATTTCTTAATTGACTTTGACAGTTGGTTCGGAACTTTGATTGCCCACTAAGAAACCTCCAGCTCATTGTCCAATTATTACTTTTCAAATGAATTAAGAAAAATAGTAGCAATTAATAATTTATGTAAAGCCTAATGTCCTCTTTTAAAAATTTATGTTTATTTTGTATCAGTGTCGTACATGTAATGGTTTGCGAAAGACGCATGATGCACAGATAGTAAAAATTGCTACAGAAGCAGGTCTGCACATTTCCCCAGACCAGTGGTCCTCACTGCTGTATATGGTAACCAAGATCACAGGTCTCACATGCAGTCAATTATTGACAAGGTTTGTGAACTATCAACAATTTTGTTGAGAGAATTGTAAATTGCAAACTGGATTTTTTTCTGTTGATTTAAGTATCAGCAAGTTTGAGTAACTATTACTATATAGATTCTAAAATTAAATTTCCTAGTAAACACGGTCAAAATGTACAAACTACTAGTAAATTCTGTTTCTTTGGGGTAATTAAGAACTTTTCCGAGAAGTAAGCAGTTTTCTTGGAGTGGAGCTCAATAAAAACTGTGAGCTTCAAGGAGCAGATATGTTCAAGGACAAATATCTGAGTATATTTTTAAAGTCAAATGGAGGCTATCACTATTGGATGAGAACCTGTGAAAAACCTGTGAAAAACCTACGAATTATCCTGGGAAAAAACCTGTGAAATACTAATTTTCATGTGTTTTTTCAAAGGCTTTTCACAGGTTTTTCACAGGGCGTGAAATTTTGAAAACCTGTGAACAGGGCACTTTTCACAGGGTCAAAACCTGTGACAAAACCTGTGAACAAACCTGTCAAATAAAACCTGTCAAATAAAACCTGTGAAAAAAACCTGTGAAAAAACCTGTGAAAAAGAATCTTGTTCTAGAGCTTTTTCACAGGTTTTTTCACGGGGTCTAAAATCTCAAAACCTGTGAACAGGCACTTTTCACATGGTCACAACCTGTGAAAAAACCCGTGAAAAAAGACTGTGTAATAGAACTGTGAAAAAACCTGTGAAAGATAATTTTGGTTTTGAGCTTGTTCATTGCTACATGTACACTTGCACTGTAGTGTCTAAAATTTCAAAACTGTGATTATAATAATCTGTGGGACATTTTCCAAAGTGTTAAAGCCTGTGAAATAGAATTTTGTTTTGGAAGTTTTTCACAGGGACTGAGGAATACATTTCACATGTTAAAAATGCAAATTAACCAACAGTTTATTCACATTTGCTGCAGAAGCATAATTTGATTATATGTTAATTTTATACCTATTTTGCAGTGTTATTCCAATAAGAGAGACTGTATGCTGCTGTTGAATTTGAGTACAATTAGAACATAAATTTCACATTTGGCTTTGATTTACCACAGTTTTGAAATAAAGGCAAACCTACAACTTTCACACAAATTTTCCGTAGATTTGCCCACGAAACCAAAAAAAGATTGGCCTGGATTGTCAAATTTTCCATGAACAATTTGACAACTCACATGCGATTTCCATGCCAACTTGCTGGTGATAACTCAACAGGTTGCTAAGTTAACCACATGCACGGTGCAGTGCAAAACAGATTTCAATCATGCAAAATTCAAAAAGTTTCACATTTTCACGGCCTTTTAAGTGTTAATTTTTGTTTGAGAATTATTTCAAAAACGTTTTTTTCAAATACGTTTCACTTTTTTTTTCAGTGAAACGTCTTGATAGCTTATTCACAGCTTTTTTTTCACAGGTTTTTTGAACATATTTTCAGTGAAATTTCTTCACAGGTTATTTCACAGGTTTATTCACAGGTTTTAAAAGTGAAATTTCTTCCTATTTTGTTCACATGTTTTTTTCACATGTTTTTTTCACATGTTTTTTCACAGGTCTTAAAATTCACAGGTTTTTTCACAGGTTCTGGATTTTGTGATTTTTCTACAAAATTTAGCCCTTGCAAAATTCACAGGTTTTTTCACAGGGTGTTTCATTTAACACGACATATGCCTTTACAAAGCTACAGATGAACTCTCTATCGGGGTTTTGATATGTCATAATGTTTGTATTAATTTTGACTTGCATTATATGTCTGCTATACTAGCTGCGTTGGCTTTATTTCAAAGCAAGATAAAACAATTTCACCCGCCTTTTTCTAGGAAAAGATGTAAATAGAAACACAACGAGGTGCTTGCTGTGGCAAATGAAAGGTCATCATTGTTCCGTTGGGCTGAATTCCGGTAAATAAAATGTGTGAAAGTAAATTGAAACAGGACAAGCTAAAGCAGTGAAGGTAGCTGAAGTATCTTCACTTCTCTTGCGAAAAACGAAAGTCAAATGGTAAAATAAAAGAAGACGAGCAAAAGCAATAAAGGCAGGTGAAACATTTCCAAGTTACGCAAATGTCATCCATCAGTATCAAAGTAAATATTTATCTCGATTCAAAGAAAATTAAAATAAAGAGAATCGGAGAGCCAATAAGGATGATATGCGTAATGATGAGGACTAAGTACTGACTACATTAACTTAAGATCACCTTGTCAATATATTTTTAAGAGTCCTACGCAGAGGACCTCGGATTCAGTTCTTTTCAATTTCTGCTCCAGATAAGGTAAGAAATGTCTGTATCTTGCCACAATTTTACTACCGGTCACTTTTAAAAGCTACGCTTTTTCAGGTTTTAATTTTCTTCTTGTTAAGGACATTATATTTATGGCGTGTTGGGAAATGAATGTGCTACAAGTTATTGGGAATTGCTTCTGGAGTTTGACCACATAATAACTCAATGATTGGTGTCACATTGAGAATTTCATGTCCTAAACCGAAGTTTAGTTGATTGAAAAACAACGGCAATAATTAGTAAAAGCTGACTTCTAGCTATATAGCAAGCTCTCGATTTTGCTCCATGGCTATGTCATGCCACATGTGCCTTTATTTTTTTCATCAAGAATTTTTCAATTATGTCAGTTTGCTTTGGTTCCAAAACTCAAGCTAAAAAGTATAACATAAAAACTTGTAAGCGCGATCCAAATTACGTCAATTGAATTGTTCCAGTAAACCGTTGTTTCAGGCTGTAGTGCACAGGTGCAGTCTACCTGCTTAATCAACCGAAAAGAAAAATGAAACGACTGAAAACAAGCCATCTTTAAATTGACCTTAATACCTTAATATACCCAGACGTTTAATGGAAAAAGCGTCTCCTTTCAAATGTAAAGAATGTATATTTATACCTGACAGGTATTTTCACTGAATACTTTTCGCTTTGACTTTGGCGTAAACAAGGAGATCAATAAATGCAATAGAGGGAAATTTTTTGAGCATGTAAAATACAGCAGATCCGTGAAGGTTTTTGAAAAAAAAAAACACTTTTTTAGTCGTTCTAACTTCAGCAGGTTCAAATCTTATTTTTTCTGCTCTCAAGAAGTGCAAGAAAAGACTGGAGATATCGCTGGAGTATACGTCTTGTGTTGGCTTTATTTTTCAAAGAATTTTCACGGTGTACTTACCGTCTTCAAGAAAAAGATTTGCTTATTAAAAGCAAATTAATGTTTAATACAAAGTTGAAAAACGGTTCCGAATGAGCGATAAGCTCGAGAGGACAAGGGGAAGATCATTAATAGCTCTTGACACTAAATTAAACCCACACCACGCGAAATTAAAGTTCGCTTACAATTTTCACCTCAATAGCGATAAAAGGTATTTAAAAAAGAAACAAAATGTTTCCTTTCCGAATTTACGTTGGATGGGACTGCCATTGTTGATAAAGGAAAGCATCGACCCTCTATTATTTATTTCTTTCTCTTTGGAAAACTCAAACTTAGAATATTACAAATAAATCAATTGACGCGGTATTACGATTTCATAAGTAAAATTTCTGCTGTTTACCAAGCCTCAAACAAAGCGTGTACAGTGGATTTTCTGACGGGGTTTGTCAACTCAAGATTTATAGGAAATAGACTGCATGCAAACGTTTGCAACTTGGCCCTACGAAAAGACAGAGAGTACATAATATTAAAATAAACTTGGTGCTCTACTCTGAAGAGAGATGATGAACCATAACAATACTAATGTTTCTTATTGAGTTCTGTCGAAGTGCCTGATCTCTGTAACAAAACTTGCGTTGGAGGTCATGCACACTGCGTCGGCGAGTGTTATGCAAAGTTCAGCACGTTTGCGAGGAGACGGACTCGGGTCGGCGATGGAAAACAACTGTTGTGCTTTCTAGTCTGTTAAAAGCTGAGCTATTTCTAAGTTTTGTCGAGTTTTGAAAGAAGAAATGAAGAAGTGTGTAATGAGAATTACCGCTATAGACTTACGAAAGGTGAACAAAACACATATCCTGAATCAAAACAACAAGATCTCCCGCATTTAGCCGCTGAGCCGTTTATAACTATAGTCGTTCAATACGAATCCTTTTCTTCGGCCGTTCGAATGCCTAGCATCATCCGTTTCAAAATGGTTTTTAGCAGTTCGAACTGGCATCATCCGTGCGAAATTTTCCGTTAGCCGTTCGAATGGCTTGCATCATCCATTTGAAATTTCTCCTTTGCCGTTTGAACGTTTACAGCATCCGATCGAAATTTTTCCATGGCCGTTCGAACGATATTTGAAACCGTTTTAAACTGCTGGAACATTCGTTTCTCATCCGTTCGTTAGCATGGATATCTGTTAGTGTAAGTTTTTGCGTGAGAGGTCACACTTTTGTCAAAGACTTTTTAGCCGACTACAGAGTGAGTGTATATCTCGGTGCATTTAATTTAATGCATCGTTGAGCAGTTCTGTTGTCTAAAATAATAGTGATAAAAATCAGAAAGGAAGAGCAAGATCAATAAAGACAGGTAGAGTATTTCCAGTTCTTCTTTTAAAAGCGGGAGCCATTCAGATGTCATCCGATTAATGACGAAGTAAATATTCATCCCATTTGGAAGCAAATTAAGAGTGAAAGTCAATAAGAATCGAAGAAAATTTTAAAAAATGTGGCCTCAAACTAAAAAAATAGTAGTGTCTCAAATCTCCCGATAATTTGACAAAAGAGATTTCGGGCACAACTCTCCTTACTTACGCTTTTATTTTTGTGGGATATTATGAATCTCTTTTATAAACCTCGAAGATTTGCATAAAATTACAATTTCCGGACTTCTGAAATGTACACCATTCTTGCCCAGAGATGACATGAGAGTTTCTAGTCTGTCAAAGACTTCCTTGGCGACTAAATAGCAGAAATATTTCTCGTGATATCAATCCAGTTAACTCCCGCCCCAATTTCTGGGAGAAGATCTTGCTGTGGTAAATGAAAGCTCATCATTGCCCCGTTCGGCTGAATTCCGGTAAATAGAATTTGTAAAAGTAAATTTGTAAATTTATTTTTTAAGAATTTATAAAAGTAAAATGAAACGGAATGCAATGAAGGCAGCTGAAGGATATTCAATTCTCTTGGGAAAAACTAAAGGCGTCATGCAAATGTCATCCATTTAATATCAAAGTAAATATTGATCTCGATTCAAAGAACATTAAATGTCAGAGGAGAGCCAATAAGAATAATCTGTCTCATGAGGGCTAAGTACTGAGTACAATTCGTTAAGATCACATTGTCAATATCTTTTTCAGAGTCCGGCGCAGAGGACTGGGATACCAGTTCTTTCAAATTTCCGCTCTAGGTGAGGTAAGAAATATGTATATCTTGACACAATACTACTACCGGTCCCTTTTACAGCTAAGTATTTTTTACAGTTTTGTAATGTTTTTGTTTTAAGAAAGTAAATTTATGACGAGCTAAGGAATATGTGCTTTTTTGAGGAATCGCTTCCGAAATCGGGTGTTTGATTATGTAACAGCTGGATGATCGGATCCAACATCTTGAGCTGAAGTTTCTCTGATTGAAAAACGATGGCAATAATTGATAATTAAAAGAGAACATTTCGCAAGCTCTCGATTCTGCCCTATATCTTTGATTGTCATCGGAAAAAATGTCTTTAGTTCTTTTGACAAGACGTGTCAATTATGCCAATTTCCTCTAGTTCCAGTAAGACAAGCTAAGAAATAGAATATAAAACTGGGCAAGGATTCTTCGGTTCCTTTGACGCACGCAAAAGCAAAATCCGTTTTCCGATTCTTACTGGTCATATATTTTCATGGTCCCAAGTTACTGTTACAAAAAAGTACTTGTAAGATATATTAGTTACACTTGACTGTTTATTGTATTTCAATTGGGCCCTAAAGCTGACCAGTTATTATAAGAAATGCGACATTAGAAAGAAATCTACGTTTGCACTGCCTCAAAAATTACGTTATAAAATGACAACTAATTTTCTATCGATTTTTAGAATCTCCCACCGGTTTACAAACTTTATGTGGGAGTCTTTTCGTTACTTCGGTAAAGTCCCTCTATGCTACTCAAGAGGATCAAGCTAAGAAATAAAGATTCTCAAAAAGATGTGACAACCTTCAAGTTTGCTACTTCTTGCCGTCTAAATTAAGGAGTTTATTAATTTCTGCCGTGCACAAACGAGGACAGCAATGGTTGGGAACCTCGGTCTTTTTAGTGATTAAATTAAACAGACGCTTACAACAAAACTGAATCTCAGTACTGGTGTCATTTAGTATCAATTACAGGTCATTTTGAACTTTTTTATTTCGCATGTAGCACAGGCACTCACGTATTCAATTCAATATGAATTCCAAGTTTTGGCTCCCAGTTGCGTCCTGATGTCCCGGGTTGGTGTATTTCAAGCTGCTGTCCAATGTCCAACAGCGGAAAACTCCTTTTGGAGGAATGTTCCTCAGAGGCCACACCTTTAAAACAAGCAAGGTTGGATGGCCTGCAGGGTGTTATTTGATGAGCGAAGAAGTCACGTGTCAAAGCTACAATTTCGTCATTGGTCATAAAGTCTGCGAACTGAACAATCGAACCAAGGAAGCGAGACCTGAAGATTTTAGGCTCGCCGGATCAGACAAGGTTCTACATGAAAAGGGCAAAAACAGAGGTACACTTCCACTCTCCTTACTTGCATGTTTGTCTCATTTTTCCAATGCAGCTATTTTCAATGCTAGTGTGCGTAGCGCGCGTAATTTTGAGCGCGGCCTGAGGATTCTCCGATCGGGGCGGCGAAACCACCAGGAGAAAAGGTGGGATGTCTGCGTACGTGGCTTCGGCGCAATGGACGTTACAAAACTATAAGCTAACATCCCACAGGCCGGAGCAAGGAATAACGACTGTATGTAAAACATACGAAACATTGCACCCAAACAAACCTCCCATACCTACCTCTACCTCAGAGAGATTCTAAAGCTTCTCTTAAAAGAAAAATCCTTTCATCTTAGCGGCAACACATGATACCGCAATGACTACAGAAATGGCGGTCTCCTTGGCCAACATTATCACGCCCGCGGTAGGAACAGAAATCATTAACCGCAGCCATAAAAATCCCCCGGCAGGGTCGTTCGAAAGCCGGTTAACGCTAACCCAGGATTAGAAGTTAACCGAACTATTAATTTTGCTTGTCTAAAAATGGTTTTTTATTGCTCACGTTTTGTGTGGCGTAAGCTTAGTCAAGCTCAAAACTGAAGGACAAACATGATAACCAAAAAACCTCACCGAAAAAGATATTTCGATGATGTCATTTCTCTATGGAACATAAATAAGAAGGAAATAAACACGTTTATAAAGCTGGTGAATAACTATTATGTAATTCACGGCTGAAATTTCAGATAAAGATATAATTTTGTTGGATACATGCTTACAGTATACAGGGGGAAAAGATTTAAGGTGATTCCCTAGTAAAAGAACCTGCCATAGATTTCCAATGAAACTTGGTATGCTGTTGTTACAGGACAAGGAGATATTAAAAAACGTAATAAAAAGAGGGGGTCACCGTGCTTGTTTTTTCACGCCACAATGCTGACAAATACGGTTACTTAGGTGACTTTTGGTAATCTCCGTGGGCAACAAATAACCTCGATTATTTTTCAAAGCAGCGTTTTATATCACACAGAGTTTGAATTTCTTTGATTGTTTATTCTTCTGCGTCCCAAAAAGCTGTTGGGCCCGTTATGTCTCCCTCTGTAGTATTTATTTCATTTGCCAGAAAAGTAGCCATAAATTTCTGCTATTTTTTTCTCAGTTATTGAGGATATTGTTCTCATTGAAATTATGAACTAAATAAAAACTGGGGGTCACCGTGCTCGTTTAAGAGAAAAAGAGCATTGCTTTCGCTATCGAGCCTAGTTTGAGGGAAATCTCTTACGTTTTGCACGCGCATGCCCTCATGTGCGCGCGCTAATGACAAGAAAATCGTGCGCAGTAGGGATGCGCAATGCAATACCAAGGAATCACCTTAAGAAAGAATCTATTCTCGACGTGCGCGTGCACTTAAAACCGACAGAAACTCTCCAATACACGCACTTCACCTCCTGGCACCCTCGAGGCGTCCGGATCATGGGCTTTTTTAAAGGCGAAGACTTTCGACTTCTGAGAACCAACTCTCTTCAAAAGCTACATTTGAAGAAAACATTACCCAATTCAAACGCAGATTACGCAACAGAGGTTACCCAGTGCAAAATAAACAAAACAGGTCCAAAAGAATTTTGCAGTTTGTGACAGAATTTCGTTGGTAGTTTGACATCTCAGTTTCTCCCACTAATATTACGGCCTCTACTTGCCTAATGTTAAGAAAATATGAGTATATGGCATTTAAAAGAAAATCAGCCCTTGCTAAGAGAGGTCTCTAAAGACCCTTCCCTGCTTTTATACAGAAAAGGGAGATCTTTGAAAACGTTCTTCGTTGAAGCAAAGCTTTAGAGGTCAAAGTTTCTTCTTTTCAATAGGAGTCGTGTTTGGCCTATCAACCATTTGTAGCATCAATCCGAAACAAAGCACTAGCATGTAAAATCCCAAAAGCCACATAAGCGTTTGCCTGAAATTAACTCAACCAATAAAAAGAAGAGGGTTACGAATAAGGTTTATCTGTTATTAGCTCTTCTTGTTCATAAAATTACTTGAAGCAAAATTACTATCTCAAAATTACTTTATCTTTTTATTTTATCTCACAGTCCCGCTTGGTTCCATTCAAGAGCTTCCTGCTGAATCGTGCAGTGAGATCAAGGCTAGTGAAGGAAATGAAATGGTTCACGGGGATTACTGAATATACTCTGACGGGAATGATCAGAAAATCCTGGCTCGCTGTGAAGGTACGCCCTTTTAGTTTATTGATAAAGAAGTTTAACCTTTTAGCACCTCCAAAAAATTTAAATTTGCAAGAAACCGGAGTAGCTCAGTCTATTGATCGATCAACCAATAAATTTTTGAGGGCAAACAGTCTTTTTGTTTTCAACGGCACAAGTATAAATTAAAGCGTCCAAAACAATCCAGAGGTGAGTGCTGATTGGTAGAAATATTGAATTTTTGTCCGCCTGTGGGAGCGATCGGTAACGATCTTAACCTTTGTGTTTAAAGAAACTGGTTTTGCCTCTGAAAATTTCCCTCAATATACCTAGGAGTTGATGCTAATGAAAATTAAATTGTGTCATGTTAGCAGATGACTTTAAAAAAGATTTATAACATTGATCTGACTGGCACCTGACCCTTAATATTAAGAGTGTGCCACAGGATCGCAACGTAAGACATGGATGCAAATATTTTTCTCTGAGAATTCATTTTAGAGAACTGGCAGAAATTAAACACAGAACCCGTTTGCTTTGGGGCGCGAAATGACCAATACGGCGCCTTTAATACCACAAAGAGTGGACTTCTCAAGACAATGAAGCTCGTCCGCAAGTCGGGCTTGCTCAAATGCAACCCGATAGACCCGGAATCCTTCTGGGGCTGCTCACATGTACCAAGGTATGGCAAGAACAGCTTACAGACTATCTTTACCAATGCAAAGAGAGAAGCCATCCTGCCACCTGATGGAGACCTGAAAGTACATGAATGTAACAACAAAAAAACACTTTTACAGTCTTTATGGAACTACCCACACATCTCCTGAGCTCATTTTCCCGGACCCTCCTAACAAGCTGCCTGTGTCACGCAATCAGGAGTTGCAGATATGGTACGGACAGGATTGGAGGGATTGTGGTGAAGGTGACAACAGTGGCGCAACATGTGTTGATGTGTATTACCAAGACGACGAAGCATTGTATGTACTATACTCTTTTTACCTGGCTGTAAGGGCTAATGTAGTAATTACACATCTAGGCTGTCACGAATAGTTTTTTAGGCTCGACTTTTTCTTCAACAGCATTCTTATTCCAGACTACAGTACATGTATCAAACATTAAGTATAAATATCAATAGTTATCGGAATGCATATTAATTAGTTTATACATTTGCATTCTTTGTATCAAAATTTACTATTCTTGCTGTTAAAAATATTAAAAAAAGATGTTGAATGTTTATAGTGGTCGATGCGCTTAGCTACAACTAGCTACAGTTCTCAGGCATGCCACTTAAGGAAAAGCACATTTTTTCCAAAACTTTCTTTTTTTTTATCCATAGTTCTGTCCAGCTGACCAATCTAAGTCTCTCACGAGCAACATTTGGGCCGGTGAATGATCTTATGCATTTTAGCTTAACCATAACTGGTTTAAAAATCGCAACAGGCGGGAGGCACTCCAGTTGGCTATTTACAAGCATAACAGAAGAGTTGAACTAGGGTCTTGTGGGGAAACAACTCCAGCTTTAAAAGTGGTCACAGCGAGACTTGAGCCCACGACCTCCGGATTTCAAGTCCGGCGCCCTAACCACTCGGCCACGCTACCTCCACAGATGTTACAATCATTTCCTGTAAGATGCCTTGCCTCCAGGTTGAAGTTCGTTTTCGTGGACAGGTCTGCTATCCTGTAATCACATGTACCATAGTTTTTGCATGAGCACTGACTTCCTTTAGGCTCTAATACTGGTCTCCTTCACCATTTGCAAATCTTGACTGGTAGTTCTATAGGGTTTAACTTTACCCGCCTCCTGGCTCAAGAGCTGCGAGTGTTAGACAAGGATTTAAATGTACTGATTAAATATCGGCCGTTTAGCGATTGAACCGTTGTTGATAAAATGTTTAAGACAGTACCGGTAGTCAGTATTTTAGGTTCGTTAGTAAAATTAGTTACAAGTTGTGATTTAGCTCTGTATTGACGTGGCAAAAGCATAATCTATATTAAAATACCAACCTTTCTAGAACTTTCTTGGAAACAACATGAAGGCGTGAGTTCACCGTGTTGTAACATCACTTTTCATTCAGTGTTTTCTTTATTTGGAAATTTCACTACGTTGCTGATGCGATTGTCAAGCAGCCGTTACTATACAACCGATCTACATTGTTAACACCAAATTGCAATCGCAATGGGCGGGGGGGGGGGGGGGTACTTATATTTGGAATAGGTGCGTGCCGCGAAAAGTTTTACTGAACCCAAAGCCAAAGAACTGGGAACGAGGTTGACTAAGCCCTGACCCTATTTGAGGATGATCCAATTGAAAGTTGATACCCTATTTAAGGCCCAAACCAAGAGGAAATGCTAACCCAAAACATGGCACCCTGTTCAAGGAAAAAAACAAAAACTAAGAATGGCATGAGCAGGTCAACTTTATTTTGTTTGGGTAACATTGGAAGTTAAGTATCAAGTAGATAATGTTTTTTTCGTTTCGCTGGGAATTTACGCACTGGAATTTTAGTTAATACAATTTAGGTACTCTGTTTAAGGATTAGGCGGAGGGTGGGAGATGATTGACATTTTAGGCTTCACATCAAACGGCTCTCAGAGAAAACCCTTTGCCGAAAATGGCAGCCTTTTATTCCATCTCAGTGTAACTAAACCGACCGCAGATGAACGGATGAAGAACAGGAACGTGAAGGAAGACTATCTTCCGTGATGTTGGTGGAATTTCGAGGCGATTGGAGCATTTGGAGCCCTTTCCCTTCAGTGGACTCGATAGGCTGGGATCACTCAGTGCCCAAATTTTGGAAAGGATATCCAGAGGACAAAATAGTGAAGCTAACTGTAACTATCTAAATGTCCACAAATCGGCCCATAACCGGTAGGTGAGAGAGCTTCGTGTACTAAATATTATTATTATTTATCATTTATAAACCTCCCACGCCAAACAAGGAAACACACCTCAAGCACGGTACGTATATTTTATCTATACTCCTTCGTGTCTTTAAGACATAAGAATAGAACCGTGTTTCCCGGCCATGCAAATTATTATATTTCAACTGTTTTGAGACTTCAGTATTACTGCATTGTACGGACGCTCAGTTTGAGAGCTTGGGATAACTGTGTTTTGACCGCATGTGAGGCCAAAATCATGATGCAGTGATATCTCAAAGGAAAACGAACGCCTACCTCGGTAAATGCCATGGCTTGTGATCCTTTCGAATAGCTTTTATGCTGAATGTGACGTGGATCTTTTGGTTTTGCCCGGTTTTCTCTGACACTGACACTTGGATCACTTTGTTGTGCCAGCAACGCGCAACTTTGGGTTTCTTCTGCCTCGGGATTAAACTAATTTGTTTATACTTGACTGGAATAAACAAGGTCTTGGTAAATGATATCAGCCTCAGCTTTCAGTTTCGGCTGATGAAATAATTCTTTATTATTGGTGGATAGCAGACCACGCAAAATTTGAGATCCTTTCAGTTTCAGATTTGCGTCAGTTGATTGATTGACAAAAAAACGAAACCTGAGAAGAATGCTAATAAAAATGATGCAGGAAAACTGCGCAATACATTTCGTGTCTCGTTTGTTAGGAAATAAGGATTCAAAACAGTGAAAATCTTGGATAAAACGTCGGCGAAAACCTTTTCATTTCTGCTTCGGAAATTGGTAAGAAATGTTAGATTAATTTTGAAATTCGTATGTCGGCGATAAGTTGTGGTACGGTCCTATTTCTTAAAATAAGTTTGCCCGCGTCTTTTCAGGAAAAACATGTCACTACCAAAAACTGATTAGAAATGAGTAAACTTTGGTGAGGAAGAAGACAAGAGAAGAGGAAGAACGGTTATCTTTATTTATGTCAGAGATTTCTTGGGCGAATAATGATATGAAATATTTCTCGCGATATCAGTCGAGTTGACCAACACCCTAATTTAATGGATTAACAGATCCGGCTAAAGCAACATGTTACTTTTGTCTCAGTATCTCGGAATAGTTCAATGCATCTTCGCCTGCAATAATAGAAATTTATTGAGTTACGGTTTTTTAATATGAAGAATGATCTAGAATAAGCTGAATGAGAAATATCAGTAAAACAAAACTTGAGCTTTTCGTTGGGACAAAGAAACTTGTTAATATCAGCAGGTGGCCGCATTAAAGGGTCCAGAGCATAGAGCGAAGGTATGTAATTTGTTACCTTATTTCCAACACGGAAATCTAAAAAAGTGGGCACCCGAGTTCTTCTGCTTTTCAGTCTGAAAGAAATATCAACATAGAGTTCTAAGAAGGTATACTAGAACCTGCCGGAGGCGAGGAACCATTCTATTAGCTTTCCTTTGTTGCCCAATATTCTTTTAGTTCAAATTAATATTTACTTTGATGTTAAATGAATGACATTTACGTGAGTTTTAGGCCCCGTCCGCGAAAATTAGGTGCAAAATGACAGATAATTTTTTATCGATTTTTGGAATCTTCAAACGTTCCCTTGAGCACATACAAGTACGTAGTGAACTGGGACCTTCTCGTTACACTAGTGAATGTGATGCGTGCTATTAAACGGGATCAAGCTGAGAAAAATAGATCCAATCCATTCTGTCTAAATTAAACATGTCAATAATTCCGTTCCCGACAAAGGAGAGCAATTGTGCAGAGCTGCAGTCTTTTAGATGCTAACAACAACATGGATTCTCCATGGCAACTAATTGAGATCACTAACATGTCATTTTGAACGTTTCTATTTCGCTTGTAGCAAAGTCACTGAAGAATTCAATTCAATATGAATCCCAAGTTCTGGCTGTCAGTTGCGTTCCTGATGTCCCGGATTCGTGTATTTCAAGCTGCTGTCCAATGCCAAACAGCGGAATACTCAATTGGAGGAATGTTCCTCAAGGGCCACACCTTTAAAACAGGCAAGGCTGGATGGCCTGCAGGCTGTTATTTCATGTGCGAAGAAGAAGTCACATGTCAAAGCTACAATTTCGTCATTGGTCATAAGGTCTGTGAACTGAACAATCGAACAAAGGAAGCGAGACCTGAAGATTTTAAGCTAGATCAGACAAGGTTCTACATGAAAAGAGCAAAAAACAGAGGTATACTTCGATTCTCCTTATTTCTTTTTTTTTTTTTTTTACCCTTTTACAACTCAGTCGCGTTAAATGCTATTGCTTAGCATGTGTAGCTGGTTTTGTTTCAGCAGCACGGACTCTCCAATGAGAGCGGGGAAGCCGCGAGGAATGATGGGAAGCAGTCAAGCTGAAATGTTTTTTTTTCGTGGTTTAGACAATTCAACCAATTCTTATACTCGTAGTAATCAAAAAACATGAGTGCGTTCGACACCGTCTCTTTAATATATATACCTTATGATTTCAGTAGCTGACTTTTAACCTCTGTCTATTGCTAAATTTTACAATAACTGTCTAATTTCTTGCGCGCTGATTGGCTCATTTTTACCATCAATAAGAGTACAGACGGATAAAATTTTAATTTATGCAAGCTTTCAAGTTCAACTTCCAGCTGTCAAACTGTCAACTTTTTAACCAATGAGATTTTGTGGACTTTTTCAAGAAGCCAATCAAAAAGCGAGAAAAGCTATTGACAATGTTCGCGTCATTTTGAATAACATTTACTTATCCCTTTGTTTACGGCAAGTTCACGGCGTTTACGGCGGCCATTTTGGGGTCTTGTTATTGTAAAAAACAAATTGACGTCAGTTTTTTAATTCGTCAGTCCTCTTATTGATGATAAACTTTGTCATTACATTGTCAAAGTTTACTGCGGAAACCACTCGCCTGCGGCTCGTGGTTCCACAGCCACTTTGACAATGTTATGACGCAATTTATCGCATAAAAGACTGACGTTAATTTGTTAAATCAGCATTTTTTATTAGCAACCGAGGTTTTACATGCACGTATATTATAGTGTCAAAATCCATTCCAGTGAAGTCAGTGAAGAGGTCCGCTGTGTAAAATACGATTTGTTGATACGTGCGTGGGCGCCTGTTTCCATAGACTCACAAAAATATTTACAAAAGCCTTCTAATTTCGTGCTAAATATTTTCACGGGTAATGTTTAAGCGTAAAAGCTAATTTGGAAATGTTTACTTTTTACGTACATTATTCTAAGCTGGAAGCACAAATATAAGGAAACTTTTGCAATCGCGAGCAGTCCTTTATCATCAGTTGTAGCAGCAGTATGGTTAGGAACTTCATCTGAGTTAGACAAAGAAGGTAAACTTTTTTTCTTATAAAGTTGTTAGCCGCTACGTTGACATGACGGAGCGAGATTAAAACAATCTTTTATTAAACTGGTAACACTGATTACTTGAGGTAAAATTTCTCGTATCCAACTAACGGTTATCAATACGTCAAATGTGATCGTGAAAAGCAGCCTCGCACCCATTTCTTCGTCAGAAGTAACAAATATTACACGAGACAAGCAAAACATTGGTTGAATCATCACTGCTAGTGTGACGTCACGTTTCGCTTGGATGAAATTCAAAATGGCGCCCAGTGGGTGAAGTACAAGAGGTTGATAAAAATGCGGAATTTCGCTCCGATATTCTGCCCCATTTTCTTAGGTTCGTTAATATGTGGTTTATATTACATTGAGGAATCTTTATTTGGTACTTTTTGGGGGCCAAAATATTCAAAAGGGAGATAATTTGATCGAGAACTTTCTGTTTTGAAGCCAATTTGTCGAGCAAAACTGTTAGCTGGTTGACCTTTCGAGGGCCACTGCATAGCGAAGCAGAGCCACTTTGACCCAAGAATAGGAGGTTCGGCAGAGAGTATACTTGGCTTCTTGTATGTGGAATTTCAGTTCTTCAGTGCTCGTGGTTCGTCTCATCAATCCCTTCAAAGTGCAAAGAGTGGCTGTGTGGAAAGAACAGCCATGTTTCAGATTATGTAAGTTTTCACCTTTGTCGTACTACAGTTTACATTTAGAGCAATATCCGTAATTTGGTTAATAGTTATGGCTTGATTAGTGATTCGGTTCTATTTTATTTTGATTTTATTTGGGAAGAGGAGCCTTAATTTTCTTTTATATGCTAGGTCTGCAGCAAATATTAGAGTTTTATAAACCTGCGAGCCAGCAAGCCATGCGAGCCAAAGGGCGAGCCATGCGAGCCATGCGAGTCATGCGAGTCATGCGAGTCATGCGAGCCCTAGTAAAAATGTTAAGATTTTTTATTTGTTTCATTTACATTCACATGAGAACAAGAACAAGAGCAACGGAACAAGATGAATAAGATCGCAATATTAAATTCTTGCAATATTAAATTCTAAGGGAAGGGAGAACCACATGCAGCAGTCAGCCAACCGACAAAGTTTTGGTAACTCTGATTCACTAAAGAGCGAACCTGTTAAAATTACGCGATTCACTCACCATTCTTGACGCCAATACACGGAGTTGCCCTGAAGTACTGTTCTCTTTATTCTTGAATGATTTTCAACGTGGATATCAATGAATGACAGGTGCCAATGGATACCATTCACTTACCCATTCGAGTAGCGGTGGGGCGGTGGAGCCGTACGTTTCTCTCAGAAAATTTCTTTACTTTAGTCCTGAACCTTAATAAATTTTTGACGCATCGTTTTTATTTTTTGCGGATCCTGGGCGATTTGAATACACAAAATTTTCTCCAAACAACAAAAATATGAAACAAAGAAAAAAATTCATCACACTCAGGGTAGCCATTACTATGACGCAAGACTTGGCACGATGTGCAGATGTTTAGAGCATTTTTCATATTTGCCGCACCAGCAATAGTTCCGGTAACCGAAGCGAGATTAGGATTTTCTTTTGGGAATATTTCAATTGTAGGCACTTTTGTAGCTAAATTTTTATTTAAAATTAATTTCCCAGGCCCGAAAAGAGAGAGTACCCTAGGAGCGAGGTTGTACCGTTTATACTCGTCCCCAGGGTCATCTCCACTTTCAAGATGGCGGGCGAGCGGTTTATAGCGATAGTTTAGTGATAGTCGGGCGCGAGATCTATGTTTCTTGGCGAAAAGTCGACGACCTCCCAGACCAGTTGAAGAAAAAAAATACTCGCATAAATGGCTCGCATGACTCGCATGACTCGCATGACTCGCATGACTCGCATGGCTCACACCGTGGCTCGCATGGCTCGCTGGCTCGCAGATTTAGCAGACCCCAAATATTATACCAAGAGACCATATTTTCTCTTGATTATACATAGTTATGTTACATGAAAAACTCAGCTTAGTTCCTTGCCGGCGGCCTAATTGTGACTAACTTTTCCCTGATTTTAGTTTGGAATTCGATATTTTAAAAATTGATAAATGCTGTTAATCCAATAGATCCATCAGAATCTATTGATTTGCAAGGTGATAATCAGCTAATAGTCCCCATTTGTTCATCTAAAAGTTGTAGCCCACTGAAAACAGGTTATTAAAGACACTTCTTGTTTTTTGCAGGGAATGTCACTGGAAGGAACATATCATAATGCACAAATTTCCTTCCAGAATGCCACACCTGGCAGCACTTAGGGATTCTGATGAACATTTTCCCTTTGAAGGCTAATGCCCCCTCCCCCCCTCCCCAGATGATAAACTGGCATGGAGTTTTTAACTCACCTAAGTTTAGATTTTTAAAAATTTCTTTATCACCTGTCAAAACATGCATATGAGAGCTATGATTTGTTTCATATGTTTAATCATGCTGTCAAATTTACAAGTTCCTGCTTTATTTTTGCACCCCCTTAAGCACTTTGCCACACCTCTAGTTAAACTCCCATTGATTGACAGCCCAAGATATTTCCTTTAAAGGCACAGAGTCATACAAAGGCTTACCACAGCTTGATTGTCAGCATAAATCAATTGACAAGTTCAATTTGGAATTAATTTGAGATACCAAATTTACAATAGTTTTAATTAATTGATGTGAAGTTAAAAAAATGTGACTTTTCTGTTATATCAGCAACTAAAATAGATGTCACCAACCTTATTGACTTAAACACCATAATGAAGAAAAAGCTAGGGTGGTGAAATTCAACCATTTTTACACAAGGATAACTGAGCATTGAGCTATGAAGACAAAAAACAGAGCAAAAGACGGGAAATTCTCTGGAGCTAACATCAAGGTTTTCGGCACTGACTGCTATCACACTAACCACATATAAAACCACTAACAGTGGATCAGGCACGACATGTATGGCCATATATGGTCAGAATGAGAGCATAGCTGCTAAGCACACTGGAGGAGAATGAACCTTATGGACCTCCGGAGTCTGAGGGAGAAATTGATTCAGTTAATCAATCATTCTTTTATTTGGTAATGCAGGTTTTATGAAAAGTAGCCTTCATTCAGTGTCCACTCCATGGACATTATCCAAGGACAAATGTGCAGGCAAAAATATTTGATGGATTAAATGGCACATAGAGTCATAATTGAAACTATAGGCTGAAGTGGACCTGTCAAGAGCAGGAGATGATTATAAAAGCAGAATAAATAAAAAGAGCTAATAGGAATAAAACTTGTTAAAATTAAAAAAAATTAATTAAATAGAATAAATGTCTGATTGTCTTTACAGCATTTCAGCATTCTAACACATTTTTTAGCATTTGCTGTCGTTTATTTTGAACGCTATGCAGCAATATCTATTTGGTGACATTTAGTGGAGGGTTGTTTTTTAGTTGGAATATGATGAGAACTTAAGTGGCAGTCCCGCTAAAAGCGGTCCACTCGACTTCGGGACCAAAAATAATTTTCCTTCATTTTTTGTCACTGAAAAGGGTTTGACACATATATATTATTATTATTAGCAATTTATTATTTTCCAATTCCTTATTTTTGCTTTGCTACGAGCCAAAATTGAATTTTGGCCGAACTGAGGTTGCCGACCGTGATCAGAAAGGTAAAATTCACCGATTTTGTGAAGCGTGCTACGTCGCCTAAAATGCAGCTCACGGAATTTCGTTTCCGTACGAAATTTAAGGTACATTCATTACTTTGACTGACGAAATATGGAAACTTTTCGAAAAATTCTAACCTTACCAGCGAGGCTGGAAGACACCCTACTCCGAGGCCTTTGATCACCTACTAAAATTTAGCCAAATTTGACGGGGAAAATCTCAAAAGTTGGGTCTAAATGAAGCCTAAAAACCACAACACAGTAAATTTCATACCTTGATAAACCGTTCTATAAGTTCAAACCGGTGGGTATCTCCTTGGATTGCACGCGAGAACCGATTAAAATCTGCCACAGTCAGTGTGTTTACAGAGCTATCGCTCGTGTTAAAGCTCATTTGCATAACCCTAGCAACCGGTGAAAATACATCTTCTTCCGTTCAGGTTCGTTTGTCGACCTTCTGAGTAGTGGCAAATAGCTTCCTTTAATACTTGCGTACACTCCAGATCCAGTTTTGAGGTGAAGGTTGCGTTAAAGTTGATCAATTCTCAAGACTTGCGAGACTCCAAAAGTAAATAATGGCGCCGGTCTGCACAAATTAACCGTAGCCGTCGTCCTGACCCTTCCATAAATTCTGCCGCAGAGGTAGCACTAGGAGAAGAAGAAAATCGTAAGTTTTCATTTACCGTTTAATGGCAACTGAATCCTGTACTACTGCCAAGACTACTGGGAGCTTGAGGGCTATGTGTCCGAATTTGAAAAACAACAACAATGAACACTTGCCGGTTGCATCGCTGCGAAATGAACCTGAGTGAACACGACACGCTTGAATGGAACTATGTTTTGCGATGAATGATGGGCTTTACTTCTGTTTTATGCTTGATGCTTGTCTTTTAGTATCTTGCACAGCGCATAAAATAAACTTCGGGATCCGTTTATCGGGTCGTTTATACAACGAAAGCTGCACCGGCTTCGTCAAAATGTCACACAATTTGTAACGTGACCAATTACCCGGGATGGTACAATCGTTGTAACACAAAGTGAGAAATCGGCCTCTCAACATCTGCACGCGCTTTGATATGGACGTTTTTTGGAAGGTTTCTTAGTCCCATCTTTTGATTTTCTTCCATTGTGTTTTCTTTGAAAAACGAACGGCTGATAACGGGAAAGGAAAAGTGAATTTTAGGTCCATGCCTGCTTCCTCCGCCCTCATGTATTAGCAACTCCTTATACTTTCTGAGGAAAGGTAGATAAAAATTGAAAAGGTGCAAAGACTGTCGTCGTTCAGTCATACTGAAAAGATTGCACTAGCCCAAAAAATTAATGGGTGGCTTTTTCATTATCAATCATTTTTGAAATGAGCAAATCTTACCAAATCTGATCATCGACGCGTACGGGTAGGGGATTTGCCCTTGGCCCCTGGTAATTAGCCCAGGGGGGGAGGGGGGTACTTCCAGAAAAGTTGACTGGGGGTGTGCGGCCCACTTCCCAAAACCCTTACCCTCTTTATGACCAAAATCTGCGTTTTTTGCTACCCTATTTATGACCTGACCAAAAATTCGATAGCCTATTTATGACCGTTGCGGCTGACACAGTTGCCCTAAATATACGTTATGAAGGGCTTTTGTTGAAGGTCTTATTGATAATGATGAAAAGGTAGCTTCTGCTAAGAAACATACCCAATTCAAGACTAGAGTGCTAAAACCATACCCAATTTATAACCAAAATGGCCAAAATCGATACCCTATTTATGACCCAAACGGCTGGAAGACCCTACCCTTTGGGACCTCACATACAGATACCTATATAGCCCGTATAAGGGAGTACCCCCCTCCCAGGTAATTGGTCACGTTACAACTAACTTGTGTGACATTTTGACGAAGCCGGTGCAGCTTTCGTTGTATAAACGGATCCCGAAGTTTATTTTATGCGCTGTGCAAGATACTAAAAGACAAGCATCAAGCATAAAACAGAAGTAAAGCCCATCATTCATCGCAAAACATAGTTCCATTCAAGCGTGTCGTGTTCATTCAGGTTCATTTCCCAACGATGCAACTGGCAAGTGTTCGTTGTTGTTGTTTTTCAAATTCGGGCACAAAGTCCTCTTTAGCTCCCAGTAGTCTTGGCAGTAGTATAGGATTCAGTTGCCATTAAACGGTAAATGAAAACTTACGATTTTCTTCTTCTCCTAGTGCTACCTCTGCGGCAGAATTTATTGAAGAGTCAGGACGACGGCTACGGTTAATTTCTGCAGACCGGCGCCATTATTTACTTTTGGAGTCTCGCAAGTCTTGAGAATTGATCAACTTTAACGCAACCTTCATCTCAAAACTGGATCTAGAGTGTACACAAGTCTTAAAGGAAGCTATTTGCCACTACTCAGAAGGTCGACAAACGAACCTGAACGGAAGAAAATGTATTTTCACCGGTTGCTAGGGTTATGCAAATGAGCTTTGACACGAGCGGTAGCTATGTAAATGCACTGACTGTGGCAGATTTTAATCTGTTCTCGCGTGCAATCCAAGGAGATACCCACCGGTTTGAACTTATAGAACGGTTTATCAAGGTATGAAATTTACTGTGTTGTGGTTTTTAGGCTTCATTTAGACCCAACTTTTGAGATTTTCCCCGTCAAATTTGGCTAAATTTTAGTAGGTGATCAAAGGCCTCGGAGTAGGGTGTCTTCCAGCCTCGCTGGTAAGGCTAGAATTTTTCGAAAAGTTTCCATATTTCGTCAGTCAAAGTAATGAATGTACCTTAAATTTCGTACGGAAACGAAATTCCGTGAGCTGCATTTTAGGCGACGTAGCACGCTTCACAAAATCGGTGAATTTTACCTTTCTGATCACGGTCGGCAACCTCAGTTCGGCCAAAATTCAATTTTGGCTCGTAGCAAAGCAAAAATAAGGAATTGGAAAATAATAAATTGCTAATAATAATAATATATATGTGTCAAACCCTTTTCAGTGACAAAAAATGAAGGAAAATTATTTTTGGTCCCGAAGTCGAGTGGACCGCTTTTAGCGGGACTGCCACTTAAAGGGATGAAAAGACTACAATGCAGCCTTGAAAATTCTTGGAAGCTTAAGAAATAGGAGCCATTACAACATGGCAATGCAGGACAGTTGCAACATCATCAGCCTGTTCCAGGCTCTTGGCCTCTTTCTCTACCAGAACCCGCTCAGCCACGTTTTTCGATTATGCCCACTGACCGAGAACCAGGAACAGGCTACAGCATCATTCAAGATGTGGCATTGTTCAGGAATAAGCCAAGTTATCAGGTTATGACGAAAGATAAATAAATCATACAGCAAAATTGATTTCACCATAACTGTAGTTATGTTTACACCAAAATTGTACACTAAAATGTAAGTGGCAAAAAGAAAACCAAAAACAGCTTACTCACGCTAACTCGAATTTGAACTTTGTTGTGAATATGAAATTACAACACTGAACACCGCAATTGCAGTGGACAGCAATAGGTCAGCAGTTCCAACGAGTCAGGAAAAAAAGCCAACAAACCTTCACAACACAAGCCAACAAAGCTGCTGTATGATTAAAGCCAACAAATTTCACCATACAGCAGGCACAATTAAAACACAAAAGGCAAACGAAGTTGAAACACAAAGAATTGCATTTGAAGGCCTGATAACTACCACCAAAAGTGCTCCAAAACAGACAAAAGCCGATCACATCGCAGGGAAATTTTGGTGGAAATCAAGAAATAAACAACATCTCAACACTCAAACGGATTGATGAGAGGAGCGGCTGGTTCAATCGACACAGAGATACACGCGGATTAAACGTATACTATCGACCCATAAAACCTCCTATTGACAAGACTATTGGTAAGACATTTAAGAGACAAAACGCGAACGTTTTACGTGGACTTCTCTCGTCCCGTTTTCAAGATGGCGGTCCCGCCACTTACCCGCAACAAAATTCAACAAGAATACACGATAACGCGCGCACAAAACTAAAACAGATAATGCACACAGACAAAAAAATAACAAAAAACTGTACACACCTACACTAAGTTAGTAAACAAAAGCGATCTTAGGCCTGTTTTTTGTCTTTCCTAACCTCTGTTGTCCTTCTTCAATGGCGTAATCTGAATAGGCTACTCGAGGCGCTCGCTCGTTGCTATGTGACGTCACACTGGTAGCGATGAGTCTGTCACGAATCAATACCGAAAAACAATAGAGTCACCCCCTCCCTCCTGCAAAATTCTAAAATGATTCCGAAGCTCTCTGCCCAAAATTGAGCCGGATAATTCTAATATTTTTTTCTTTTAATTTTCAGGTGGCTCTGAACGCTATGTGCATATTTCTTTAAAACTTTGCCAAAAGTTGCGTCTTATGATGCTTATTAAAATTCGACAATATAAAAAAATTTCACCGTGCCGGTTTTGAATTATAAGTTGCTATGGTAATCTGTTATGTCACGAAAATGACAACAACGTGTTCACCAAAGATTGGGCAGTTTTTTGATACCATGATTGTAGCATCAAGTGATAAAGACTGGTTATAACGACCCATCAAAATTTAAGTACTGGAAATTGTTTTGAGCCACCTTAAGCTCTTCTTGTAAACATTTGAAATAAAATTACTCTGACAGATCTTTTGTTTTATCACACAGTTCCTCTTGGCTCCATTCAAGAGCTTCCTGCTGAATCGTGCGGTGAGATCAAGGCCAGTGAAGGAAATGAGATGGTTGACGGGGATTACTGGATATACTCTGATGGGAATGCTCAGACAATCCTGGCTCGCTGTGAAGGTACAGAAGTTAGCTTTAATTCTCAGGTACCCATTTATACACCTGGGTGGAGAGAGGCACTCTGAAAGTAAAGTGTCTCCCCAAGAACACAGTACAATGTCCCCGGCCAGGGCTTGAACATGGACCGCTCGATCCGGAGACGAGCGCACTAACAACGACGCCACAGCGACTCCACAGTTCGGTCCAGTGACGAAACCAAATTCGAACCGAGCAACAAAACGTCAACCCGCCAGCTCGGTCCAGTTGAGACATCAGCAGTCTAGCGATTACAGTGTTTTCAGACAAAGTGTGCATGACCTAACTCTAAAACTAGTGGCAAGAATGTAAGAAAATATTTAAAAACCCATCAATTCAAAGTGTCTGCGCTGAGTTCAAAGTATGTTTAATTGTTGTATTGTCTGTGTGCTTTTCAAGTCAATAAAATTCAAATATGCATTTTTTGTTTGTTCCAACCGGGTATTCACAATGCTCAACCATGACTGGTGAGATTACGAGCAGACTCAGGCCCTTATTGCTCAAACTCGTGCTGTGATTGATTAAACTCTGTCGTTGCTCTGAAATAAGAAGTGCGTAGTCGATCAACCAAACAATCTAGGGGAAAGCAGTCTCTTTCTCCAGTGGCATAAGTGGGCTAAATGAGCTAGAAGGGTTTGGAATATCATCCAAATGTACGACGCGAAACAAACTACTGATGACCATAAATGTGTCTGTTGGAAAAACTCTAATTGTACGATCCAGCAGTACTTACTCTTTACTGAGATCTTGTCTTGTCTAGTTAGAGCGCTTCTGATTGCCTTGATGTATAATTTGGTCGATTCTAATCACTTTCCATGTTAAATACTTTTTTCACCATTAGTATTGTATATTTTTTATTAATTTTTTTTTTTAGGAAACTGGCAGAAAATAAACAAAGAATCCGTTTGCTTTGGGGCGCGAAATAACCAGTTCGGCGCCTTTAACATCACAAAGAGTGGACTTCTCAAGACAATGAAGCTCGTCCACAAGTCGGGCTCGATCATATGTAACCGAAAATCCCCGCCATCCTACTGGGGCTGTAGTACAAGCCCCTACTACAGCAAAAACAGCTTAATGACTATCATTACCAATGCAAAGAAAGAAGCCATCCTGCCACCAGCTGGAGACTTAAAAGCTGGCGTTGAAAACAAAAACCACTTTTACAGTCTTAACGGAACTACCCACACATCTCCAGAGCTGATTTTCCGCGATCTTCCCATTCAGGTGTCTGTGTCACGCAATCAGGAGCTGCAGATATGGTTCGGACAGGATTGGACCGATTGGAGTGAAGAGAATAACAGTGGAACAACATGTGTTGATGTGTATGCGTGGTATGCTTAATATCACATGAGCCTCTGACTTATCTGAAACTGTCAAAGCCAAAAAGTTGACTGAAGTTTAATTTAAACAGACAATAAAAACGTGAACGTAAACTCAAACTCTTAGTCTGGACTAGAATTAAAATCTTGTTACTTCAGTGCGAAAAAAATGTTAAGTCACTAAAGAATATTACATAAGAATCTTCGTTTACAAGAGCATATAAAAACAATTCAGACTTTGATCTAGCTACAAAAATATAAGTTCTGAATATTGAAAGAGCATAGATAAAACACGCATTGTATGTGCTGTCGTTTTTATAAAATTTCGGCCAGCGCTAAGGATGAATACAAACCAATATTAACTACAGTAGTGCAAGGGTGCTAAGAAAAGTTTGTAAGTTACACATATTTACAAAAAGTACTTATTCAAGTCAAACATAAAGCATAAGTAACTGTAGACACTGGAATGAATTTTAATCGGTTCATATTTGTCAGAAAATATATATACTTGTCTCGCTTTTCAGTTTTATCCTGTGAATATCGTGACCAACGATCTTAAGGCTTTTCTCCTTTTCTTTTTATCCTTTTATCTTTTTGCTGCAGTGGTGGACCTTCTACTGGGCTTGCAACCAGTGGAACAATTCCCGAGAAAGCATCATCGAGACGGGCAATTCTCAATAGCCAAATGCAGTTGAGGGAAAATTTGCTCAAAGCTTTTCAATCAAATTTCTAAACATTTTCATGCATATTTAATTGTCTTATAATAACTGACCCAATCACTCTGATCTGGGTATCATTGGAAACTGGATCTTTTCCTCCTTCAGAACTTGAGTATAAGTGATGCCAATTTTGGTCGAAGGTGATGACGTCAGAAGTGTAACAAAGGCCAACGCTCATCACAGCAGGTAACTGCCGACACAGGTGTCAATGGGTCAAGGGAGATAGGGTATCTGTGAAGCCTGTGAAGTAGGTCGTAAAGTGTCCAAAAGAAAAACAAACCTGAATTGGCCTTTTTCCTGTAAAATTACTTTGTAATAAGTTCGAGTACTTTTCACGTAATTCAGTCGTTGGCAAACTCAACTGAACGCAAAAGGCATTTCGACACCTTTTAATTAACACTATTTAATCATATCTTATTTACAATCCTTAAATGTGTTCTTCTTTAGTTCTGATTAACAATCTTTTCTCCGCTTGCTCTTGATATCTTTCTTTAGATTTCTTACATGTCAACTTATTTAATTAAACTGCCTTCTTATAAATCGTGAAAGCTTCGCTTTACGTGCATTTTTTAAACATGCCTCTGCTGAATAAGTATTTAAAACATAATCGTTGGATTTGATTTACGGTGATAGTAAATGACCCTGATCTTAGTACAACTATATTGATCACTTGAATCATCTTTAATTAAAGCTGAAGTTAAGAAAGAAAATATGCACGGTGTTTCTATCGAGTTCTAGTATAAATCTAGATCTACTATCTACTATCGTTCGGAATGCCGTTGTCTGATTGGCTACACTACTCACTATCTATTCTGTGATAGATAGTGAGTAGCGTAGCAGTGTGCCCTTGTTAACAAAATGAAAGCCGCTTTTCGGCGTTTTCGAAGTGTCTGTGAAGACGATTTAGATAAGTTTTGAACGACTAGTAGATTTATTCTCAAACAATTAGATTATTCGCTCTCGATTTCTATGCGTGATAGAATTCTCGAGCTCATATTCTAATGGATTAATAGAAACACGCGTGGAAGCTTGGGACAACGTCAAATGAGTGCGGGAATAGCTTTTTCAAGTTGTCCCAAACTTCCAGGAAAGTTGCTACAAACGCGGAGAACATGTTTTCTATTTCGCTCATAAAATTCCTAGACGAAAAAAGAGAAAACTTGTTTACTTTGATCATCAAAACGTAAATTCTCTTCGCTCGCGCCATCATTACGTTAACAGCTCTATCCTTCCATACGGCTGGCACGCCTGAAATCGGATCCAGGATTCAGCAGGAGGGAAAAACTTTTCTGTCCTGACGTCAATGTAAGTTATCAGGAATAGTGTTGAATTCAGGTAACTTTTCTCACTGGAGATGGCATTAAATATTCACGAAAAGGGATTTACGATTTCCAAAACCATATGAAAAAGCGATATGAAAAATATAAAAAAAAAAGTGAAAAAAAAAATGTGAAAAATATGAAACGTTTTGCGTGTCCAAGCTTCCAATTTGGCGCCAAAAATGGGTCGCATGCGTCCGGCATGGCACCTCGCTCGCAGCTCGTCGAGTGTCGCCAGGTAGGGTAATAGCTGTGTTATTTTGAACAAAATATGCTGTTCCTTGTCAAATTAAACCCGGAATTCTCAAGTAAACTATTAGAAGAGGCCAAAGCAACTTTAGCATTACCTTTATTTTTGTTAGCTGCGAAGAAAAACGCTATTGTCGATTCGGTAGGACAGCTAACTTTTGACTGCCGCTCGTACTGCGGGCGCAGCCGCTGTATGCAAGGATGTTTCTATCGAGGTAACAAAAGAAAAACGATTTTAAGGCAATCAGCGCACGTATTTTCTATGGGCTATTTTCTAAATGAGTTTAACATTGAATATAGTTTATACATCGGTAGCTCTTTTAACTAACTTTTCTCATTTGTATTACAAAGTGATCGGGCCGAACCTACAAAATTGCCCAAAATTGCCTCACAGTCATGCTGGGCTACAATGTAACGGAAAATGGGAAAAGTTAACCGCGGTAAACGGCTATTGTGATATCTAGACTAATTCAAAACCTAGAACTCAAACTTTGTTAAGTAAAACTAAACTTTAAACTGACTGTAAGGGTGTTTAAGGTAGTATTTTTACTCATAGATGAAACACTTCCGAGGCTAATGTGTCCAGACGTCCCAAGTTTCATGTAATTCTCGTACGTTTAAACTTTATACTGGCATGGTCTCACAACATTCATCAATCATTATTTATACGGGCAATCATAAAATATTACACCACAAGTAAATCTACATTGTACTTCCTTTAAACATTTCTCCATCTGTGGTCTCGACAATCACAGAAAATGCCACCGGTGTTATTCAAACCCCAAGTTACAAAATAGTGTCACTTCAGGGGCGTAGCTAGGAGTTGCGGCGGGGGGGGGGGTCCTGGGGTGCTCGTGACCCCCCCTTTTGTAAGCCTTTCTTAAGCAAACAATTTACAACAGGTGGCGAAAACAACATGACAATCTAGTTAGTGCCCTCACTTTGACACAGTGTGACGCCCCCTATCCCCCTTTGAAAAATCCTGGCTACGCCCGCGCACTTAATCATTATCTTACAATTTCTCAAAGCAAGCAGAACAGTGTCTGATGTACACAATGTTAAAAGTAGCTCCCCTTCGTTCCCCGACCACGTGACCAAAACAAGAAGCTGTCTTTACTCTGTGAAATTCTAATGCAGTTGAATTCCGAAATCCCTACAAAAGTTTAATATCATGTTTTAAAAAATCTGTCTGCAATGAACCTACTTCTGCACGTTTTCAAAGGAAAATATAACTGTGTATAAACGGTCTCAAAGTGAAAAGCCAAACCATACACATGTTAACACGTTCCGATGAAAAATTGCTTGCCTTAAAATTCAAGCAGTTTTGTAAATCATGACCAATAGCCATAATCGGGGACTGTCATGACATAACAATATCATGATGACATGACTATTGAGAAGGAAAACTAGTCTGTACAAAAAGTTACTCTTAAAAACGATCCGGTATTTGCTTTTTGTTGTTGTTGTTTTCATAACACCTAAGCTTTGAAGTAAAGTAAGTCTAATGAAGGTTTCCTTCAAACTGAAAGCCGTCTTGTGTATCATGACATATAATATGGTGACATGACTATTTAAAAGGAAACCAACTAATCTTGTTACTTGTTAGGGTAACGACGTAACGGGTAACGCGTGACAGGAGTATCTTTACTATTATTATTATTTCGATAGCTGGAGTAGCACTCCCGTTAGCCTAAATAGCGCTCTGGTTTGACTAAACAGCGTTTCGGTAAGCCTAAAAAGTGCTACTAAATAACACAGACTCGACCTTAGCTCTCAATATTACGCTGACTGTGTCTGTTATTCATTTGTGTGGTTCCCATTCCCAGGAGAGAAAGGAAAACAGTCACGTGTCAATTGGGTACCTCTCTGAACCATCCACATTTTCATCTCTGTATAACGAACCGTTTGAAGGGGAGCGTAACCTAGCGTAACCTCCAGATCTTGTTGAGGATGGCATTTCTGGGAATAAAAAAGAAACGTACTTTTAAAGCCTGTTTGAACAAGACTTATTGAACGGGTTTGGTTGTATCAGTGTAAACATTAGATTAATATGTACTAAGTTTTAGATGGCCTAATGTCAGGGATACTCGTATATGGCAAACTTTAATCTGGGTCATAACGTTTTCGCTTTAAAGTGATCGCTTTAATACTCTTTCTTTGGTTATAATTTCGTGAAATTCAGTTTAACTGAGAAAAATAGTAGTAGAGTTTAAGTTGACACTGCTTTTGGGATAAAATCGCAGTCAGTCAGCAATGTTACTGATATCTATATTTTTTTGTGTGTGTGAAATTTCTGGAGTCAGTTTATTTGTCTTACATGTATATAGCCTAACCAAGGTTTAGCAGAATCAGCGTGGCTTTCATAGCATAGTTGCTTTCGTATTTTCTTGGCGTTACCTTTTACCTCATGGATGCGTTACATCCTACACTTAATTGATTAAGCGAAATAGTGACATTATTCTATATGCAAAAGGTTTCATCTACATATATATGATGATAAAGAACCTGGAGTGAGGTCTCTCATATTCCTCCAACCTGTCAGGCTCTTGAAAAGTTACGCGAGTGCTAGTCCAGATCATTGTGGGATTATATGAATGTGAAAGGAGCATGTTAGAGACGGATCCGGGGGAGGGGTTTAGGGGGTTGACACCCCCTCCCAGAGTAGCATTTTATTTGTTATTTGTTCCACTTGATCACAAAATAGTTCAATGTGGTACTGAATGGTGTTATAAAGGTGGTTTGTTTCACTTACACCAATTTACTGGTTGTCAAGATAGGAAAAGAAAATGTACCAGTTTGGCAACTAGTACTACACTATTATTTTGGATTTTCTGGTAATTAAAAGGGAAGCTCCAGGGGTTATATCATACCTTCACAAACTTTTTTCAAGTGTCAGAGATGCTGAAAATGGTGATTTAAAGGTTAAATCAGAACTTTTTTTTTTAGACACACGGCCAGGGAGCCCAATATAGAGGCTTGTGCCTGTGGGTGCTTACCATCCATGCAGTGGTGTCAAAAGGTAAGGTGTACTGAACCCCCTTTCAGGAATTCCTAGATCTGCCCTGGCAAGTATCACAGTTATTATCAATTTGTACCTCTGTAAGAAGGGACTATGAATTAAATGATGTGGTCTTTATACCATCCAGCATTGACCCCCTGCATATAAAAACATTCCACCCCTAGAAACCTGCTCAAGCATCTTAAGGCAATATTAGGTTATCCCTTGGTTAAGACCCCCTGCGAAGTTTAAGACTTATTCCTTTGAAAACAACATTCATGTTTTTTTTTTTTGCCTTGAGGCCAGATCAAAATGAACATTAATAGGAATTTAGTGTCCCTAAATCGCATAATAAGATATTGTTAAGGTGGTCACATTTCTGATGATGTCATAATCTTGGCAATAGGAAACCCTCAAATGGGGCGAGAATGTTAATAAGCAACATATCAGAAATCAATGATTCTTTGAAGAAACTTTAATGATCTTTGCATGGAATGGTGAGAGTTTTTATTCTCATAAAAAGGACATTTTCATATTTTTTTCTCTTTAGAGACAAAATATGTCACAATTGACTTGTTTTACTAGTTAGAGTAGTTTTCAATTGAGTGCTGTAAAACCGAAACCAAACCAACTACTTACCAATTAGATTAACTCAGCCAATCTCAAACCAATTAGTAAAACCAGAACCAAAACCCAGGTAATTGCCTGATTGCTTTCGACACTCAATTGAAAACCACTCCATCTCTTAAACGATACTGAACCACTGTCAACCATTCCAGCGCAAATCACATAAGGGACAACAAGACAATTACCGCACGCCATATCGTTTCAATTTACACATATAAAATTTGTTGTATGGCAGCTCGCTTGCCTCGGCCATTTCCAATTTAACTTTAATCCAATCAAACATTGATTACAGGTCAAGAGACCTAACTAATAAACACTTAAAACCAACAATGAGTTAACTTTATGTTCTATATTGTTAACCAAGTTTGAAGGTGTTTTGATAAATTGCTGAAGCTATATGATTGTTTTCAGTTGTTTCCAATATGCCTACATGCTTGAGATGTTTTGGAATGTAACATCTCCTCTTATTCTGGCAATTATTGATTGGATGCGTTTTGAAACTTACATCAACCTGTTCTTTAAGAATCAGCTTCACAAAAGGGGGGAAAGTGAGGAGGGGGGGAGGGTGGGGAACTTATTTCAGATTTTGGCCCTGGAAGTACTTATTTGAGAAATTTTGGGAGAATTAAAAAAAAAAAACATAAAAGTTATAACAGTGCAAATCGATAGTCTCACCTTGTAGATTAATGCTTCCACCCGCCTCCATGAAATCTCCAAGTAACTTGTCCAGAAGTTTATTTGCCTCAGTCTTTACTACGTAAATGAAGTTGATCATGTAGAGAACCATAACAAATAATTTAATGACAGCAGTGGCAATGTTGAAATCTGCTTTTCCCTCGTAATGTTGATCGTAGCAGGAGAAGGTCTGGTTGAATCGCACTGGTGTTGGGTCAGTTGAATAAAGTGAACACTTGTACACCAGAGGTGAACTAAATTCATATTTAGACTCTATAAAATTGTACTGAAAACAGAAATATATTGTTGATAGGCCAACACAAAAAAGTTGAACACCCAGGGACAACAGTCGCATCCTCCTGAACTTGTCTGGTGACCAGTTGAGTGGTGAATTAACTGATTGCTGTGACTCCTCATTCTGAATCATTCGATAGTGCTTGAACTTCCACAAGTACCTTGTATTTTGAATCATGGTAATTATCTGAACGGGAAAGAAAAAGCCATCCAATGTAAACATAACATAAAATTTTACACCCAGATCTAAAGTGAAGTTGTCATAACAGCGTTGTTCAGTGGAAACATTCCATCTGGGGACACAGCTGAATACTTCTCTGTCATCTGCATTAATGCTTTGTTGAAAACCAAATATTGCGAAGTCCGAGATTACAAGCGCAAGATATGGAATGAGTCCAAGCACTATCTCTGATCGAAGTATCAGTTTAAGTAAGTCCTTCATTGCAGAAAATCACAGCTTCAGATCTAGAGTTAAGAAAGGGAAAATAAGCACTTTAGCTTATCATATCACTCTAGCTAGGCCTGTAGCTAAACCATTTGCAGACCCTTGCATTTCAAATTGAAACCCCATCAGGGGTTCCCATATCCCGTTAATTTTTGGCCTAAATATCCCGTACATGTCCCGTTAATTCCAGTTGCAAAAATTAATAAACGATTTTCCTACTCAATATTGCGTTTTATCCCATTTTGCACTCACAATCTCTTTGCATATTTGTGGCTCATAAGCCGGGCAAACTCTTTAAAGTCGAATCATCCTCTTTAAAGTTAAAACTTGCCTGCCTCAATTTCGTTAATTTAGAAATTAAAGTCCTAAACACTTTCATCAGTCAAATATCTCCAAACCCGCCATCTTGTCCAAATTCAGCAATTTGTTGTCTCCAAATCCCTCGTTTTCAGCGGGCCACTCCTGGAGTTTCGTCTCAGTTAAAACCTTTTATGCAATACTAACCTTCAATGTTATAGTAGTATTCACAATGGATCAGGTTTCTATAAATTCTCTTCCAGAAATGGTATCCGGCCCGGAGGCAATCACACTGCGGAAATGCTTACCAAAACCGACTCCGTAATTTTTTGTATTTTGCAGAACTTCCTCGTACCCAGACTTCTTTGCAGTACTTCCTCGTAACCAAACTTCTTTGTCGAACTTCCTCGTATCCAGACTTCTCTCTCTCTCTCTCTCGTCACCAGAGACCAGCTATCAGTAGAAACCAAGGCTTATTCTGAGGTAAATATTTCAATTATATTATTGATTTAGAGTACGACACACGATGCCTAAGAATAATTTGCCATAAGCCACATGTCAAATTGTTTATAAAGATGACTTTGAAATGGAATTTTTCGTTCCGTCATCTAACTAAGGGCATAATTTGTGCTTTCTAATTAATATTAGCTTTTCGTCTAGCGCGCTTGATTTTCACAGGCTACACTAACCGTTTAGATGTGGTATAACCATAGCATCACTGTTGTGTTTTTTTGAGAATTACTTATTTGTCGACATGTTAAGTTTACTAGGAGAATATATAATTGGTCTCAGACTTGTTCAGGAATTGGTCTCAGGTCTGTTCAGGAATTTCAATGAAAGATGTAATGCCAAATGGTTAGTTTCTCTTTAGTTAAACAATATTGATTTAAGCTTTACCCTTTTACGCTAAAGCATGAATCAATTGTTGTAAAGTAAACAATTTCACTGACGTCCTATGGTAGGCGAGTTCTAACCCTTTTTCTGTTACACAAGACATTTATTACCAGGACATGGACTACAAATAACACGTATCGAAAGTTTGACTGCATTTACAATTTAATGATACAATTTATCTTAAGGACGGTGCCTACTTTTGTTAGTGTGCATACTTTCTGCACATCGCGCAAGGCATGGTTCAAGCGCCATGCGCGCTGGGGTTGGCATTGACGCAGTCAACTACGCTACCAAGTACACGACTAAAAGAAAGCAAAATTTTCCTACTGTGACCAAATCAAGTTTAATGATCCTATACTTAAACCAGGAGAGAATACCAAAATAGCAGCATATCGCTGACCGCTAACTGTTAAAGTCATCCAGCTGAAAAACTAGCTGTTTTCTGTGGAAAATTATACTGAAATCCAACTGTAAACATGTACCTGCAGATGGCGTAGGGCGTGCACAAAACAAGTGCAAAATACGCAAATGTTTTACTTACCGGGGAGGTTACAGGAAAAAATGTAACGGACACCGTAAAAGTTTTCCAAAAAGATCAAATTAACTTTAAAAAATGCATGGTAATACCCCCACATTTTATGTTATGAAATGGAAGTGGCAAGCCTATTCAACACGTGATTAGTTTCTGGTTATGAGCAAAAGGTATTTAGACTATATTTCAGCTGAACCAGAGGAAGGCTGTCAGAGACGCTAAAAGGGCTGTTGCAACAATTTTGTTATTAAAAACATAGGAAAAATGATTTTCATGCTACCATTTACCATGCAGTTTTAAGATCTTTATAAATGTGTGAGCTTTTCTGTTAGTAAAGGCTAATTCGAAGGAAATCTGTGAAGAAACATCCTTTCCTTCCTTTCTCAGAAAATGCTGATGTCAGCATTTTTTGAGATTCAAGGCTAATTATCTCGAAAAAATGCGTGGCTACCCCAACATTTCTTTGTGGATTCCAATAGCCCTTGCAAAGGTCAGCTGCTTTTCCCACATGGTCCTTTAATCTGGCACAAAAACCTTTGTATTTAGTGCACACCATCCTTAAAGAGTGTTCTGTTTATTTTTATTATCCCTGGAGACTTGTGGTAATTACATGCATATCCAGCGACAAATATCACCTGCAAAATAGCTGATATCAGTCATGCCCATTCAAACCTCACAGTGGACAGAATTTCTCCTGTGTCCTATATGTAACTATCAATTTGACGACTGCAATCGGCAACCAGTCACCTTGGGATGTGGACACACGCTTTGCATTTCCTGTTTGTCAAAGCTGTCTAAAACACAATGTCCATTTGATCACGTTCATACTGATACTGACATCTCCAAGCTTCCATTTAACTATGCTTTGCTTCAGCTAGTTGGAGTGGAAATAACAGAAGACAAACTCCCCCCCATAGAAAGTATACAACACAATGCAGCTCAATACAGAACATCCAAACGTTGTATTGAGAAGCTTGCATTGTTGTTAAAGCCCTTCACTGGTGCTGCAAATGAGACAGCTAGTGGAACAAGTAATCGTTGCAATCAGGGTTCTTCAAACAATCTCCTCTCAAGACCAATTCAGCGAAAGCTTGTGTCTCTAGTTAATTGTCAGCTTGCTGTCCCTGATGGTCGAGTGAGGGCCATTTGTGCTGCCAGAAGCCTTGGGGAAAGGACTGTAACAGAGCTTGTGCTATTGCATCAAAACAAGTCAAAGTTGCCTTCCCACCTCTGGGCTGCTATGCGGGATCGTGGTTGTCAGTTTCTGGGACCAGCAATGCAAGAAGAAGCTTTAAAACTAATTTTGTTGGCTCTTGAGGGTGGAGAGGCTTTGTCTAGGAAAGTTTTAGTTCTGTTTGTGGTCCAGAAGCTGAAATCGCGGTTTCCACAGGCTTCCAAAGCAAGCATTGGTCATGTAGTCCAGTTGCTGTACAGGGCATCATGCTTTAAGGTATTCATAATCTTAATGAACCAGGATTGGCACTATGTTAAGTTAACTGCTCTCTGAAATTTGTAAAATCTCCTACCACTTCCCTGGAAAATTCCTCAAAATGGTCTATTTTCCGTCTACTCCTGGAAACTCCTGGAGTTTAAAAAGGCATTTTTTCTAAAAACATTTATAACACAAAAAGTCTGTCAGTTCTGGGTCCTGGAATTATTTTTAATTTGGAAAACCTGGAATTCGAACATCATTAAGTTAGAAGTCCAAACCCTGTTGTACTCCATCACTGAATTAAGTTGAACTCTGCTATTTTGAATGCTTAGGAGAAAATAGTAAAGATGTAGTTACACTGTATGTACTTACTGAAGCTCACCCTTGTGAGATGACTTTAAGAATTCCTAGGAATTCCTAGGAATTTCCTAAGAATTCCTAGGAAAAAATTCCTAGGAATTCCTAGGAATCTAAGGTGTGAATTTTCACGGTAATTCGGACTCGGAATTCCTAGGAATTCCAAGGAATTCCAAGTTTACATAGAGCTGACTTGGAATTCCTAGGAATTCCTAGGAATTCCAACTGAAATATACTCACCTTGAAAATTCCTTAAAATTCCCAAAAATTCCTAGGAATTTCTGAGAATAACTTGGAATTTGTAGGATTTTTTGAGAATAGGTTGGAATTTTTGGGAAAATCTGAGAAAAACTGGGAATTTTGTATCATTTGTAGGCCAGACAAAATTTTGATGATAAATGCCTAGCATTAAAATAACAAATAAAGTCACTGATATCACATCAAACAGGTTTTAAATGAATGGTTTATTACATTGGCTCTCATGAATTTAAACATAAGAATAATCATCCTGTTTCTTTTTCATTACATCAAGAATCAAAAGTAAAACTGAAAACAGATATGAAGGTCAAACTTTTACATGTTTGATAAAAAGAGAACTTTTTCAAATAATTTACTTTTTTAGTTTACAAATCCAACAATTTTCCATACACAAGATTTTACCTTAAATTATTGTTATTGTGTGGAACATATCTGGATTTTCATGATTGTAAGGAATCAATGATAAGAACAAAACTGAGACATTCCTTAAAATTAAAAAAAGGCTGAGTTTGGGCAAACTTAGCTGCTGTTCAGTTATTTCTGTTGATTCTGCAGCTAGCCTCTTCATCTTCATCTTTGTTGTATGACACCTAAAACAAAATTTAAAAAAATACATTACACTGCGATATATATGAGGTACTGTAAGACTAAGATCCAAATATTTATGTGCTCACAGTTTAATACATGCAGCTAATTAAGGCCTGACTGTAAGCTGGTTGAAATGTTAAAAGAGAAGACTTGATAATTGTGAAGGTGCTTGTATACTATTGATAAATATGTTACATAAATCTTGAGCTTACAGTAGACTAAATCAAGGTTTTCCTTCTTCTATAAGTGTATCAACAACACTCGAATTGGAGGATATATATCACGGTTTTTAGCCAAATTTAGACATTAGAAATATTAAAAAAGACACTTAAAACATTAAAGGAACATTGAAATAATAGAGTAAACGCAAAAGAATATACGGATGGACAAAATTGAAGATCAACACGGATTGCCATACAGTCAGGCTGAAACACACAGGAGACATATCAAACTCATGCAGACTGTGGCTGCCTCGTTGGAGTTTTTGTCAAGAACTTTGACTGGGATCAGCGAGAACTGCTATATTTGTTTCGTTTGAACAAGTGTGGCGAGAGAAACGACTTGTTATTCGCAAATCAAATTGTTTAGGCATGCCCTCTGGGCAACCTAAATTGTTTCAACCTTGCTTTAGCCAGAATTCATTTCATGCCATGACTGAGTGACCCACTCGTGTATGATTCGTGATGACAAAGTTCATTCAAAAGCTTTTGTCGAAATAAAAGAAGTTACTTTGTATAATATAGGGTTACTTGAATTTGATTACTCACCAAATAATTTTGTATACAGCTAATCTGCCCTTTGAATTTTTCCCTGTTGAAACATCCACAGTAAGACTTTCTTTTAGCTCCAAATCTTCGCCAAGAATAACATGTTTCTCATTAATGACACTCACGCTGTTTTCTTATAGTCACAGGACCGCAGAAAAAACCATTTTGATATAATTTTGGAAGTGAAATCTACTAATACGCACGAGCGATCAACTGTTAACGCTAAATTCAAAGATGGGCGCCAAAAGAGAATGACTAACGCGATCTTTGTCACGCTCAGTCACGAGGATAGTCACGTGAAAATTCGCGTGCTGTGATTGGTTCAGTTGATCAGTTGAGGAGAGAATGGAAACTGGAGAAGAAGGAGAGAGAGACTGGCAACAAGGTTGCCAGACCAGTAGCTTTCGATAGTAACTCTGCTTCCCTTTCCACGCTGTGTTGGTGGTCCTTTGAAAGATGGGTCTTGCTTCAAAAGGAAAAAACTACACAAACTTTTTACGAAGAAATCGAGGAAACTGGAACGTAGTTTAACTAGTTGATCTGTTCCCGACGGTTGTCAAGATAACAAAGGATCGTGAGGCACTTAAATCAAGTTCACTGCAAAGGTAAGGAATCCAATTTTATAGGGATTTTCTGTTATGATAAGCTATAATTCTAAATGAATCAAACTAAGCAATCCATGCATGGCTTAACTGCAGAATACCCTGCCACTTCAAAGCTAACCCCCAAAATTGACTGGATACGCGGATACGCGGATACGAGGATGGAAAGAAGAGAGACCCTGGGGACGAAGCTTTGAGCAATAGGAGTGGATACGCGGATACGCGGATACGCGGATATGAACTTCGCGGATTAAAAAACAGAACACTACTCTAATAGTTCTGTCGGAAATACTATTTTACCATTACACTTATCCTTTAGTCACAAATTCTAGTTCAACGGTTATAAAACAAAAGATTACTCTGATCGTTCTGTCAGAAATACAATTTTACCATTACGCTTATCGTTTAGTCAGAAATACTATCAGAAATACTAGTTCAAAGCAAACTTTCGTGTCCAACTATTCTAATTTGTAAACACGTGCAACATCCTTCAGAAATACGATAAACAAATCTTTTCCACGGTTAACATACCGCCAAATAAATTCGGCCAGATATGACGAATAATGTTCTTTCTTCCTTCCATGCGTAGGAAGGTTCACTTTCATCTGCCTCCAGTGTCCTTCCTGTTTATTTGTGTCATAACCCTCAGGACTAACGAACTCTACAGAGTGGTTTACAGTTTTGTGAATGTATCCGTACTTATCTAGGTTCACATACGCTTTCCAGCAGTCGCTCACTATGGTGGTGCCTGGTTCAATCCATTCTTGTACATGCTTCAATAATGTCCTTCAGTCCTGTCTTCCACGCATACAATGAAGCACTTTCTCGATTCCTCTTCGATTCCGCCGAAAACCCACTGTCCCTCCACTACATGCCCGCGATGATACTTTCTCTTTCCAATCTTCGATTCGTCTATTTGTACAACTTTTCCAGGTCCTCCAAGTTTCTCTCGGTTTTCAAACAGTGTCACTTCACAAAGTTCGCGACAAAACATGTCCCAGTCCACTGCAGTGTGGGAGCCAAGGCCAAGTTGCTGTTTAATTTGCCATTGCTCTAATCCTTGGCTCCACCAGTACGTAAATTTTATAACCTCTTCTATGGACAGGTTGGACTGTTCAAACCAGCTTCCTTCTCTGATGCTCTTTTCTGTTCTGTGCCTTTTTCGCCCAATTTGCCTCCTGCATTCCCAAACATAACCATCAGAACGGTCACTGCACTCTCGAAGCTTCATTTCGGAACAGCAAATGTCACATATACGATTTGTCGCAAGAAGCTTTTCTTTTTTTAACCATTCAATGGTGTAGTCTTTCGTCCAAAGGTGATTTCGAAGCAGTTCATCATACGTCAAGAAACCAGTTTCGTTATTACGCCTTCCATAACTTCCTATAGAATGTGAACATTGTACACCTATTTCTTTACGCTCAACGGCCGCGCACCCAACTTGTATTCCTATTTTTCTTTTATGAGTCACAGAGTACATTTTCTTCCAATTTTCTCTTTACGCTTCTGATAAACGTGCAACGCATTACAAAATGTCCTTACCCTGTTTTCCGAATGCAAATTGACAACAAATGACCATTAATATTTCCATTCGCTTTCTGTTTCTTACACCGACAATAACTTCACACGCTTTGTTATAAGACATCTGATAAACGTATAGCGCATTAAAAGATGTCCTTATCCTATTTTTCATATGCAAAATTTACAACAAATGATCAATAATATTCCTTCCGCTTTCTGTTTATTACACCTACAATATCTTCGCACGCTTTGTCATAAGAGAAGACATTTGTTACAGCTTCTATTATTCTTCATCAACAAACAATACCACCAATCCCACTGGGCACAGGCAAAACCCAAACAATAACTTTGCGCTGTAACAATAATTGAAATCAGCCCAGTCAAACAACCAAAGACAATATTTTATGGTTTAGATAGCTTTCCTTTTGTTATATTCATTTACCCCCACACGAACTCACGGTAATATTATTAAACGTACGTTCTTATACAATTCAACTTTCTCTTTAACTTTATCGCACCTCGGTAATTCAATAGCACGGAAACCTCCTACAAATAAAACATATAAATATGACCTTGTTTCCATACCTTTTTACTCTAATTCCTCTTTATGTTTTCAAATTCATTATCTGTAATTATCAACAATTTTTCATTTTTGGTGTCAAAAAAAAAAAAAATGACATGTTTCGCACATTTATGACACAATAAGCCCCTATAGCGTTTCAACAATAGAAACAACAAAGCAAATGATACGCTAACATGCCGACAAATAAATCCTACACAACGTTCTCTCGCCCATAGTCAAGCTGCACTGGCAATACTAACAACTACTTGATCTTGTAAAGATGTCTTCTTCTCGTCTTGCGAAGTTGCGAAAACAACCAGACAGCACCTGGGCACTACTTCAAAAATAAACAACAACAATAGAAACAACAAAGCAAATGATACGCTAACATGCCGACAAATAAATCCTACACAACGTTCTCTCGCCCATAGTCAAGCTGCACTGGCAATACTAACAACTACTTGATCTTGTAAAGATGTCTTCTTCTCGTCTTGCGAAGTTGCGAAAACAACCAGACAGCACCTGGGCACTACTTCAAAAACGTTTAATCGCGCTCCCGGATCCGTTCGAAAAACTTTCTCTGCCTAATGTTTGGAACTTCATCGTCAACAAGTCTCATTCCTTGAGCACTAATCCAGGATACGTATCCACAAGTCTTATCACCACGACAACTTTCATTGCTGGATCAGCAAGTACACTTGTCACTGGCACACAAGAGATGCCTCTAAACATCTATTCAATCTTCGTTGGTCCACCGACGACAGGGAAATCACAAGCCATTAAAGAATGTGCTGTTTTTCCGATGGTTGCAGTGGTCAGGGAAACAGATTCCTCATCTCCAGTAATTCAAAAGTGCACATCCTCAGGACTTATAAAGACAATCGCTGACAACAAAAAGGGATTCCTCTTGTCCGGTGAGATTTACGATGTCTTATTTAAATTACTGAAGTCCGACGAAGAGAACGCCACTGGAGACGTGCAAGTTCTGTGTCAGCTATTTTCTGGAGAGGAAGCTTCATACAGGTACGCCACAGAAAGAACGCGCGAGATTGCATCAAACACGCCTTTTTCCATACTTGGTGCTACACAAGTTCCGTTTGCCGCCCGCCTTGTCACGCTATTAGACCAGGGACACGGTCTTATTGACCGATTTTTAATAACATTTCCAAAATGCCTCAGGCCATCCCCACAAGAAACGAACCAAGCAGTGGAAGCATTAAAGGAAAGTGCCCTTTCAAATTGTGAAGATATATTCATAGAAATCGCTAGATTGCATACATCGCGCTCAAGCTACACACTGACGCAAGAGGCAAATGACACTGTCAACGGTCTCAATGAAGAGTTCATTGCAGAAGTCAATGAAGCCATTACAGAAGGCAGGACCCCGCCAAAGACAAAAAAGATCGACGTAATTCTGCGCGTAGCTGCCGCACTCCATGTCTTCAACCATGTCGCTTCGCAACTTCTCGAGCATACACAACCCACACCGCCAGCAGACAAGATTGAAAGATCAACACTCCTCAGTGCCATTGATTACGTTACTTGGGCCGAATCACAGAAAGAAATTTTTGTTGAGGTAAGCATTGTACATAGTATTTCACTTCCCCTCATCCTATCTCTCTGAGATACAAAACATGTAAACAAAACACAGGTCTTCCTTTATAATACAACGTGATAACATCCAAAAACGCGCAGCCGAATAGCCATAGTCACGTAAGTAGCGAAGTGTCAATTTCTCGTTCTAAAAACGTGAAAAAAGAAAGTAATACACAAACTGTGTAGTCGCGTAGCAAGGCTTAAAGATTTGTTTATAGTTCGAGTGGCCGGGTATTCTGCAATTTCTCCCCCACGTACATACCCTGCCATACACACGAATTTCCACGAGACCGCTTACGCCGTACCCAGTCGGTAACTAATTTGAAATGCACGTAATTTTAAATAATGTCACAATGGCGTACCTATGCATTGTGCTTGCTACACCGTACGCAGTGTTGTCTTTTAACGACTACTTTACCAACGGAAAATAATAACCCGTAACATGGAGAGTACAGTCTACGTTCTTTTAAGAGTCAGAGCCCAACAGAGCTAAACAGAATGTATGTTTTCCGTTTTAAAAATGATAGTTTACGTAAAATAAGCTAAAATAGCACATTTCACAAAGAATTTCCAACCGATGTTGTGCTTCGAAAAAAATTACCCTAAGATCACACAGCGAAGAACCTAAGAGCGCGCCTAGCAATAAAAAATGTGAATACAAATCATTCGTTCTTTAAAACAACGACCACGCTTTCCAATTCATACGAGTATAATAGCGCACATCTGTATTTTTTTGACCACAAAAACAAACATGTCCCCCTTTTTTATGTGATATTTTTAGTTCCTGGGCGAGTTGATAACACCAACACTGGACGACGAAAAACCGCAGCCGACAGCATTAGCAGTGAAGACCGCCTGCATCCTATTCTCCGGACCTGTCTTCACCTTCAGGGCATTCAAGCAGAGCGCCACTCGAAAGTTGCGTGGGATTGCGGAAGCAGAATTTCGAGATGCCATAGTCAGTTTGGAAAACTCTGGAATGGGAAAAATCTTTTCCTTCAGGATCCCGCGAACCACAAACCCTGTCACAGTTTTTGTGAAGAATAACCCAGATTCAATAACATGGCCGAGTGATCTGTGCTCACAAACAGAGTTTCGGCAAAGATACCAGTTACCAACGCATCGCAGTGTCACTCCTGCCATCAAGAGAGGGTTAGAATCAAGAGGCCATGTACCCTCAGGCTTTTTCAGTGATTAACGACGATCATACGAACTATGTACAACACATTCCCATATCTTTTTGAACTAATTTTTGTCGTAAATGATATTCTGGTTCCATCGGTTAAGAACATTTTCCAATCAATATAAACTATGTAAAATATTTTCACATGTAGTTTTCGAAAAAGTTTTCATTAGTTAATGTGATTATTACATTTCAGATTGGCGTGCTACAGTCAAAATGGTTTTAAATATTAAAACATTTTACACTTCATGGATCAAAGTATCTTCGTCCATTAATACTTCGAATCTTGGATTATTTCTAAGGGAGGGCTGGTGTTCGCCACCACGTATCCACGTATCCGCGTATCCACTTCAATATACACTTGGATTATTTCTAGGGGAGGGGTGCTCTTCCTAACCACGTATCCACGTATCCGCGTATCCACTTCAATATACACTTGGATCATTTCTAGGGGAGGGGTGGTCTTCGCCACCACGTATACACGTATCCGCGTATCCACTTCCATATACACTTGGATTATATTTAGGAGAGGGGTGGTGTTCGCCACTACGTATCCATGTATCCGCAGTCTTCAAGGAAGCAGCTTTGAAATGGCAGGGTATTCTGCAGTTACTCCAGTTCTTCAATGGTTCTCACAGATTCAGTTCGCTTGTTTCGGTTCGACAAAATCAACCATCGTTTACGTCTTTGTTGCACCATTAGCCGATCATCGTCAGTTAATTGTACAGTATATCTTTCTTTAAATCTGGAATATTGCTGCAACAGCCGATAGCACCTCTGGAAGGCGTTTCTGCGCACTTTTCGAATGTGTATTGCACCATCCTGAAGGAAATGAGAGGACGTGAGATATCCAACCTTCCTGGGTAGACGTCACAAGAGCCGCTAGACCCATTCTCCTCAAACTCGGTCGTGAAACAAAATGACGGTGTTTTGGAGCTATTTTCGAGATTTCGTCGGGGCACAGAAAATCGAGGATTTAACGGAATCCAAAAATTTTTTCGCAGAACTATTTCAAATAACAAGGAGATTCGTTTTAGCGAAAAAAAATTTTTGGGGTTAGGTGCACTTTAAACTTATCAATCTGAACATAATATAGTAGTAGCAAAAAAATATTGCAATTGCATTGATTGACTGTTCACGGATGGGACGTGTTTCTATAGTGGGACCCAGGTTGACTGAATTTACAACCAAACAGACTGGTGGGGTCGAGTTGATGTGGTTGGGTACCTAACAAACTAGAGATGTCTGGGGTCATGTTTCCCCGGGGACATTTAAAATTATAATAACTTCAGAGAGGTTCTAGGCTTTCTGGTAGAATATTATGAACCCATTATGGATGCTGTCAGTGTACTTTATGTTAATTATTAGCGCGCGCTCCATAAACGCCATAGTCTTTGGCTGACCTTCTTTGAAACCATATCTTTTAGCATGCACCCTTTTCAAGTTCCTACCGCCCCCTATCTCATAAAAAATAATCGTTCCCTTTATGCCCAAAATTTAAAGAAATTATAAGAATTTGCCAGGGTGTCATTGACGATATTCCTTTGTTGATGATCTTGCTTATTCTTATCACCTGAATTCATCCCGGAACTAAAGAGTTCTCAGTAATTTTCACCCAGGTTCATTGCCAGCGAGATCCAGGCTGGGTGACCAGACTCATTATAGCAATCAACAGCTTCGAGGCGCACAAAAGAATACTGGAGCTGTGAGAGGAATGGGCAGTTTTTTCCGCCTCTCCCTCTACCCCCAAATGAGCTAATAAATATGCGAATTAACTTTTTAGGAAGCGTCACAAAGTTTGACCGCTGCAGCTTTAATACTGTTTAATTTGAAAGTTTGACATCGACGAGGGCACGCACTAGGAGTCCCCCTCCCCCCTCCCCCGCCCCCTCACCCACTCCACCGGCTAAACAGGGTTAAGAGAAACGAGATGTCCATCAGTTTACGGAACTAAAGAGTTCTTAGTGATTTTCACCTACATTCATTCCAAGCGAGATCAAATCCATACCTTCGAGGCGAATAAAAGGCTACTGGAGCCGTGAGAGGAATGGACGGTTTTTTCCTGCCTCTCCCTCCACCCCTCAAGTTAGCTAACAAAAATGCGAATTAGCTAACAAATGTAGAACATGTGTTCTAGTAAACTGAAAAACTTCTCGATTGCCGACAGTGTGGCTAGTAAGGACCTAGTAAGCCACACAAAAATAAGGGCAATATGATCGAATGCTTATTTTCTATACCGGACTGGCATCTAAAAATTCTGCATTAAGGTGGTTCACTGAACAGAGAATTTAAATGGTTACAATACAGTTCATTGGACAGAAAATGTATATTTGTATTCACACTTGTCAAAACAGAATAGGAAAAGTAAAACTTGTCCGAAAGTGCATGCCTTCCTTCCGGTGATCATGTGGTATCCTTTCAAGCAACGCGTGAATATAAATTTTAAATTGTCTCTAAGCTTAGCTCAGAAAGTATTGTACACTTTAGAGCGGTTTTCATCTAACTGTCGAAAAGTAGTTGAATTGCTTTTCCGTTACTACGCTATGCGATGGGCTCAAAAAACTTGTCAAAACAGAATAGAAAAAGGCGCCCTTTCTTAAATATAACTCAACGAAAAGTTAAACCAAAATCAATGGTGACTCACTCGCACGCGTTTTCCCGCGCTTCACGTCAGCTACAAGTATTCAGGTCGAGTGTTGATTGGTTCACTGTATTGTCCGTAATCCTTGTGAATGGCTTGAGTGATAACTTTGGTTTTATAGTTTTAGGAAAACCGCTGTAAATGGAAAAATAACAACTTAACATGATATTAGAGATTCAAAAATATTGTTTTCCTGTTCTGGAATCATGATGTTAAAAAGCTATAAAAAGAACGAATTATTGTACTCAGAGCGCAATTTAAAATCTTAAAAAGTGGGATATTTCGTTCGGATCTACTGAACTTCGTCAGCCACAATACAATTTGAATGTTAAGAAGAGTTCATGACGGTCTCGAGGGAACTAACATGGTGTCATAGATGCTGGCTAATTCGAAGCCATTGTCTCTGTTCTAAGAGGGCTTACGTAATCGGACTCGATTGCCTCCTTTACGCGGCATTTGAACGTGTTGCTTTCCGAGGCAAGAACTTCTGTTTTGCTAGAATCCGACTGAATGTCCTGTGAACTGGCAATGTTCATGAACAGCTGACGAATTCCTCGAAAGATGTTCCTTTACTCGAGTTTCTAATAAACAAGAAGTTTCGCCAACATATTCTTTGTCACATTGTTCGCAATGAGTGTGATAGACTGTTCCACTCTTTTTAAGGTTTCCTCTTTTATCCTTAATAAAAACTAGTTGAGATCTTAAGGAATTGAAAGGCTTGTGGACAAGTGTGACATCGTGTGATTTAAATGATCTTTGTAGGCGTTGTGAAGCGCCCTTGATGTATGGTACTGCAGCATATATTCTCTTCTTGTTAACAGTTTCCTCGGACTCTTTCAAACCAGATCCAGTGTTCGGTATTGTTAGCATCCAAGCAGGATAGTTTTTTTTAAAAAAACATGATACTATTTTAATAATAAATAATAATAATAATAATAATAATATTGACATTGACAATGACAATGACAACGATAACGATAATGATAACGATGACTATAATGATAATGATAATGATAATAATGTCAGGATATTATTTACAATGAAAAAGAAGAAAATGGTGCAGTTCAGTACACTTTAGGAGTTTTATAAAAACAAATTACAAGCGCAACTAATTGCATTTCTCTTTTTGAGATATTTTCAATTTTTTAGATCAAAGACGTGAAAGCCAAATGTAAAATTTAGAAAAGAAAACAGACAAAACCCAAAAAATTAAGATTAATCAATCTTTCAATAAACCCGCTTGTTTACAGAAAAAATTTCTTGTACGAGTTTTATAGTTCACAACTAAATTTTCTCTTATTCTTATTGAATTAAATTAATCACTTGACACTACAGTGTGCACCGCCGGAGAAACACTATCTGTCCGTAATGCCTGTCCGAGGAAAATACCCGGATTGATGGCATTCGTGCAGGAAATTTTTTTTTAGAAGCGGGCTTATAGGAAAAAATTGACAGACGTAATTTAACCTGCGATAAGGCGTTCTTTTTAAGCGATGACGTAGTCGTCGCTTATAGCTGGCAAGCTTCATTCCTTTGGATAAGTGACTTCGCACTTTTTTCGGGTTCCGCTTATGTCGCGCACGATTTGCCCCTCTGTGAAAGCGAAATGCGCTCTGGGAGCTAGTAAATAAGACACACCTTTGCGGCCGACCTTTGGAGTTTGTAGGATCCGCGGAGTGCCTTTATTTTCAGTTTTAAAACGGAGATTTTGAGTGTGGATTGTGATCGAGTATCCGAAAAATTTGCGCTCACGAACACACTCAAAATAAGAACATATTGTCCATTTATACAACTTTAGATCGACAAGCAAGTCGCACACGCGATAGGTCAAAGGTCCACATTAAATTTACGTATTGGTGAGCGTTGTTTAGGGCAGACCCAGGGCCACACCTCTGCCTGTCTTGAGTTGAATTGAATGAGGACTGTCAGAGCACTGTATGAGCACTGAAATATCTGATTCAAACTTATGTGTGTGGCACACGCGACAGATTAAGGGTCCACGTTAAATTTACGTATTGGCGAGCGTTGTTTAGGCCTGAACTAAACTTATCTGTGGACTGAAATATTGGTGAAATTGAACTTGAATTGAAGAATAGCATTGAAGAAGTTCCTGTGAAACCAGTTAAGATAGCAGAAAGCAATGGAGAATAGTGTAACGAAAAGGTGAGCTACCTGAAGGTTTTGTCTTGATCAGAACTGGTTATGTAGCTTAGATCATGGTCTCTTTAATGTCTTTAATGCAATACAGAGCGGCGGTTGGGTTAGGGTAACCCGAAAACACCGACCCCCCGGTCCGCGGACCCCCACAACGGACCGGGTCCACGGACCAGCCTACGGACCGGTCCATGGACTACCCCTACGGACCCCCTCTACGGACCACCCTAAAATAGTGGGAAAATAATAAATAAAGATTTCACTTATGGGTTTTCTAATAGATTCAGGCTCGTGTCGGTGATTTTTCGAGTGTTACACTGTGCAAATGTAACAGACTTGGGTTTTTAACACCCCACCCCCCTCCCAAAAAAGAGATGCCTAAAAGCTGTTTTCAGCGTAAGGAGATGCCGATGGTAAGAAGGAAAGTTCTTACCTTCCATTCGTGGCTCAATCTGGCTATGGAAGATGTATATTTTAGGCCGTTTATTCATGTTTGTATCTGTTATTCCGCTGAGCAAATTGTGAAGCCTGGAACGAGGTCACGAACCCACGGGAGAATGGGCTGAAAAAATGGCAGAGGTGAAAGAACACAAATTTCGAGGCTTCCCGGAGGCTTCCCCGTACGTGTCTTTCGTATACTTAATGGCCACACCAAAGGAAATGGCAGTGTGTAATGATATAAATTGCACCCGAGCCTGAATCCAGGTCTGTTACATTTGCACAATGTAACGTTCGAAATTTCGCCGTCACGAGTAATCTATTAGACAACCCGTGACTGAAATATTTATTTATTATTTTTATTATACTTTGTGGGGTGGTCCGTAGGGGGGAGTCCGTGGACCGATCCATAGGTAGCCCGCGGACTCGGTCCGTAGTGGGGGTCCGGGGACCTGGGCTCGGTGTTTTCGGGTTACCCTTTGGGTTACACAACATTGATTTGAAAGCCAAAGAATACTCAAGTCATGTAACAGATGTAAGAGGGAAGTTCTGGTCTATGCTATTGTTTATGTTTTACCTGGGGGCAATATATCTTCCAACTTTAAAAAAAGTAATTCGCTCGTGGCAAATGAGTTATTGTGCAAGGTTTGGGTTCACTCAAATGTGTGTGTAGGCATATTGTAAAACGGCATATTGTAAAACATGGACTGGAGTGGACTGAACTGGATTTGTAAAACATGGAGTGGATTTGTAAAAGGTGGATTTGTAAAAGGTGGATTTGTAAAACATGGATTTGTAAAAGGTAGATTTGTAAAACATGGATTTGTAAAAGGTGGATTTGTAAAACATGGATTTGTAAAACATGGATTTGTAAAACATGGATTTGTAAAAGGTGGATTCGTAAAACATAGATTTGTAAAAGGTGGATTTGTAAAACAGATTTGTAAAACATGGATTTGTAAAACATGGATTTGTCAAACATGGATTTGTAAAACATGGATTTTTAAAACATGGATTCGTAAAACATGGATTTGTAAAAGGTGGATTCGTAAAACATAGATTTGTAAAAGGTGGATTTGTAAAACATGGATTTGTAAAAAATGATGATTTAAAATTAAAGCGCGCGATGAGAACAGTACGGATTTTTTTTTCGCGCAGATCAAATCGAGAGTGATAACAATGGGGTGGCAGGCCTACACAGCTCCTATCCACGTGTAATAGCCGCTTTGAAAGTTTTGCACGAAATGGTATATCTTTAAGGATCTGCCCCTTTTGTATGGTACGACAGGGGGATCTTTGAATACTTCGCTAAGCAATAATCTTGTGCTTTTAGGAGGACATTTCACCAGAGTAGAGCCGTAAGAGGTCATAGGTCACCGTCTGTGTGGTTTCCGCTGTAATTGACACCCGTGATAAGAAGCAGCATAACTTGCAACAGTTAATCAAACAGCCCGACCCGGCGTAATAATACAAAATGCAAGTAACCAACATGTTCACAGAATATTTCAAACTTTGTCCCTCCAGAGCTAATATTTAGAGAGCTTAAAACACATCTTGCAACACAAATGAGCCAAAAAAAAAAAAAAAAAACCCTAGCGCGTGGCAAAAAAACAGAGATGTTAAACTCTACAATTTACACGTAGATAACAGCGGAAACCACACAGACCCATGACCTTTAACGGCTCTACTCTGGTGAAATGTCCTCCTAAAAGCACAAGATTATTGTTTAGCGAAGTATTCAAAGATCCCCCTCTCGTACTATACAAAAGGGGCAGATCAAAGCGGCTATTACACGTGGATAGGAGTTGTGTAGCCTGTCACCCCATTGTTATCACAAGGATCTGCAAACAAAATAAAGTTTAATGTTTTACGTTTGTTTTACAATTTTTTTACAAATCCACCTTTTGCACAAACTAAAAATGCAAAGATTTACGGAATTAAATAACATTGGATTTTGTTAGCCGCTTGAACAAACTTCTGGTTAATTATATTGTAGGATAACATCCGGTTTTCTTTCAATACTGTTACCTTCTTGCCGCTTATTGTCCCATGGGTGCCACAATCTTTAGCTTTTATTGCACGGTTTCCGATTTGATCTGCGCGAAAAAAAAAATCCGTACTGTTCTCGACGTGCGCTTTAATCTTAAATCATCGTTTTTTTACAAATCCACGTTTTACAAATCCATGTTTTACAAATCCACCTTTTACAAATCCATGTTTTACAAATCCACCTTCACAAATCCATGTTTTACAGATCCACCTTCTACAAATCCATGTTTTACAAATCCACCTTTTGCAAAATCCACCTTTTGCAAAATCCACCTTTTACAAATCCACCTTTTGCAAATCCATGTTTTACAAATCCACCTTTTACAAATCCATGTTTTACAAATCCACCCTTTACAAATCCACCTTTTGCAAATCCACTCCATGTTTTACAAATCCAGTCCACTCCACTCCAGTCCACTCCTAACCCTAAACCCTATTTGAGAGAAAGTGAACTATAAGACAGCCAATTTTTAAATTTCTTTTTCGAATTTTTACGCTTTCTTTCATATATTCTGTCTAGGACATTTCTGACGGTGTATACAAACTGAATAATCCTGAACTCGCGAGATTCGTAGGTTGAATATTAAGTCGTTTGTTAATCGACGTTGTCTTTGGCGTTGTTGCCGTTGCTACTTAAACTGCTTTCTGCTACTTGGACAACGAGCGTCTGCCTGCACTTTTGATCATCTGTTTTTTCGGTTGCCTAGCTTGCGTTTGAGCGTTTGTTTTCTTTGTACTCGTTTGTCTAAACATTTCTCTGCCGGTCATTCAGTTGTTATTGTTTGTGCAGGGGACATCCGTTTCTTATTTAAACTGCTATTTAAGTTTCGAAATGTATTACCGAGAGCCCAAGCTCCCTTGCTTGTTATCAAAATATCAAAGAAGAAATCCCTACAGCGTTGGAGGTTTTCCTTTGTTTTGAAACGAAACGAAACGAAACGAAATGACATAAACAGATCCTCCACGAAAACATCCACTCAACGCGCGAGTAATATCCGCGTAAGAACTGGGTACAACTTAAAATAAATTAAGAGGGATGACCTTGGATGTAAGGCCTACAGGGGGTATTCACTCTCTTACCTTGATAATCTCTTGCCAGAATCTGAATGCCTGCAGCGAATTGACTTCAAACGGACTACAAACTCTCAAACAAGACTCTACTTCCAGACTAAGTTTATTCCAAACCGGCATAGCTTGATTACAAATGTGAATTAGCGAATGTAAAACAAAGTTACATTGAACTGAGGCTCTTTATTGTTATGTGAACATCAGCTATTCTCTAGAATACCGTGCAGTAAAAAAAACCTTTGCAGTACAAGGTAGTATATGTGTGTTTTTACAAGCTACAATCCTCGCCACAAGTCTTGTCAAGTCTTCGCTTTCAACGTGTACAATAGCAGTTGACTTCTGTTAACTAGAACCGTCAAAACAAATGTTAAAACTTTTAAGTATTGTTAGAAATGACAGAAATGGCTAAAAATTAGCAGGGAAACAATGTTTTACGCACATTTTTGATTAGTCTTCAAACAATGTATTTAGTTAGGGTCATTACGAATACAAACTTAAAAACGAAATGATATTTTGCTAACAAAATGGGACAAAAGATCGTAAAAGAGTACTGTTCTGCACTTAAGCAAAGGGGTTCGAGTACAATTACAGTAAATGTAACGGGCTAATCCAGGGGAATCAATTTTGGTGCGAGTTAGGGCGAGATTCGAGTTAGCGATAGTTCGACTAACAAGGAGTCAACTGTAATTCAAATCCCTTCCCCTCCCCCGCCCCTTAAAATGTTGTCCCTGTGGGCGTCAGTTGACTCGACCCAAGTCCGAATATTGTTTTGGAACAGATGGCGTAGAAAGTAGTAAAAAAATGATCATTTACTGGTAATAAAGTTGACCCACGTGAAAGTAAGTGTTTTAAGTCTTTTGGCCAGGATTGTAGGGTGACTTCTTTGTGATCCATATGTTTATGTTATCTCGGTTTAGAAACATATCTACTTTTGAGACACTCATTTGCCTATGAATTCCAGTTTACAGTCAGACCTATTCATAAGACACTCAGACAACAACACAAAAATCTATCACAGTCGTCAATGGTAATGCACCCCATCAAATACTGATAACTACGGAAGCAAGACAACAAAACCTGCAAAATATTGAGAAGAAAGTTTAGAGACATTACGGTTAATAACTGAGCAAAAATGGATCAGCCGTTAGAGAAGTCTCTTTAAGATACATTTTAAAGACCCTCTCAATTGTCTGAATGGCAGCTTTTCTATCCCTGTATTCTATGTCATAACTCGTGAAATCCCCACGTACCCTTTTGTATATCTCCAGTAACCTGAATAAGGTACCGTTACGCCGCAAAATGTAACACCTAGGGAAAATATAACATTGACGCGAAATGCAACAACCTTTAAATAACTGCCACAGCTCTTGACCCAGAATAAAACAATTTATTTTATTCTTTAACAAGAGATGTAACAACGCAAAATGTAACAACCTTCTCGATATATTATAAATTACTAGTAAAGCTTAGGGACGTTCGCGCGAAAATTTCCTGTCAATAGATTTTTTTAAAATTTTTACTGCAGTCAGATAATGAGTTACTTGTGTCAGAAATGCAAAAAAAAAAAAAAAAAAAAAAAAAAAAAATAGACGGTCACCACTTCGTTTTGGAGATAAAGCGTGTGGGAACATACCTTGAGTTTGAAAAATTGGCGCACGTAATTCAGCATGGTCTACGGGGGTTTATAATTCAAAATATCGAGGGTGATTCAACGGAGGCAAACGATCTTTGTCATATTTTGTAGAGGTGGGTCTGTTGCGTAAATAATTCCAAATTTTCCAACGTTTTCACAAAACTTAACCATTCAAGAGGCATTTGAAACCGCCGAAAAGATAAACGAGGAGCTAAAAAGGACGGAATTTTGCAAAAAAATTCAAACTTCTAGTTGATTGATTTTCTTCATTTTTTCACTAAACGTAGAAAATTGGTAGAGAAAATGATCCATCAAAAGAAGAACAGGGGTCACCAAACGTCCAAGATCGTTAAAAGCAGACAAAGCTATCATCTGCCTCATCATTGTTCATTTTATTACTTAGCGCGCGCTCTCATGTATAACGTGGCGTGTGAATTTGCGTGCGCAGTAAGGATCCGCAGAAACAATTAGCGCGAATGTCCTTAATTTCCAATCACCCTGCAAGCATTTCCTCCTTATTCACTGTGTTTGGGTGGCTACACTTGGTCACAGCAACCTTCAGCACAGCTTTAGCTATTATCCTATGATGGTCGAAACCTCATAAACTTTAAAAACCGCTGTTTATGTTACTGTCAATACCAATAGAGGTAAAGTGGGAAAGAGGAGCAAAGGGTCACAATAGTTGTTACATTGTAGAAATAATTGTTCACCTTTCTCAGTGCTATAGTTTACCCAGTCAATATACTAGCCCATCAGTTTTTTTTCGAATAACGAAGACATTGAGCAGGGCTCCAAGGTTCCTTCTTCTACGGTGTGTGATAACAGAAATAAAAGCAATTTGCTAACATCATAACGTGACTTCTAACGTCTCTAACTGTGACTGATAGGTGTTAGTAATTATTCTTGCCTTCGGACATGTTGTGTTGTTGTTTATCGTTAGAGGATACCAAGTTGTCGTTCATCCTTAGAGCACGGACGGACGGACACACACTTGACATGACAAACACGAACAATTCTTCTAAAACTACTAGAGTATGTGCACGTGACGTCATCAAATTCTCAAATCCAAAACTAAAGAGCCCCTAAAGGTTCTATCCTCATCAGGCATAAGAGGTACAAAATTTATATCCGTTAACAACTTTCCAAATCAATGGTGTGCTTCGTTTGGAAACCAGCGCATTTTGAATTTCAGAGTTATGGCGGCCAATGACATGAAGCTAAGATCGCGTATGTCGAAAAATATACATTTATCTCCTGATTTTTAGCTAATTTAGGAGTTAAAGTATTAGGAAAAGTGCCAATGTAAACGTTTTTTGGTTCGGTTCAGATAATCAGTTGACTAGATAGCCAAAGTAAGTTCCAGATGTTTACACGGCTATTTTCCGGCCGCCATATTGGAGGACTAAGGAGGTCCTCCAACATGGCGGCTCCATATTAGACTTTATAATTTTGCGCGGAACATTTCGACGAATATCTCAATTTTGGGACAACGCACACACCTTAAACTGGGAGAACTGTCTTCTTTATTTATCGTCTATAATATCACAATTTCTTGACTTTATCCACTGAATGGTTTTTGATTATATTTTTTATTGCGTGACAATGGACACACTCTATTCAACGAGAGGAAATTTTGAGCTGGTCATGTGACCAGTGACTAGTAAGTTTATATACTTTGACTGGCGATAGGCGATGTTAAGCTTGACAAGAAGACTAATATGTCTAAATCTCCTTTATATACTAAGATCAGAGTTGTTACATTTTCCGTGGTTACATTACGCGTTAAAGAGGTTGTTACATTTTGCGTCAAAATTCGTTACAATTCGAGTGATAGATTTTTTTTACATTTTTCGTTAGTTGTTACATTTCGCGGCGTAAGGGCCCCTTTTTCTACGGAGCATTCATCCGGTGGAGTACTCCCACAGGCTTAAAACCCTACTTTCGCCGATGAGGTAAACTACTGTGTTTGATATAAAAGTCAAACGTCTGGTTCAGATAAGTGGGTTAACCAGGCTTGTGAATCAGGAGCACGTGCGTGACTTATGGCGTGACTACGTGACTAGGTGAAAATTCACTCTTATCAATATTAATGGACGATTAAAGAAGCTGAAACAAAGGTAACAAGACATTGATGAAAGCTCAACACTGGATTGAAATTTTGAAGGTTTTCTCTTCTTTATGGATGGAAATCGGAAAGTTTCCAGAGGGGTAAAAGTCTGTATGCGAGCCAAGTGGCCCATCAGGCCGGAACTTATCCCGGTTTCCGTAACATGAAGCGACTAGGAGCATTTCTACTCCCCCCTGGATGGGAAAGGAAAACCCACTAACTAGAAGACAAAACCAAGAAGAAAATAAACCGCGATTATTTATGTTTAGTTCCTACCTTTTTCTAGCAGCCACAGCTTCAACCACAGCAACCTGTAATACAGCTGAAGAATTCGAAGCAAGTTGATATGAACTTCATACATTCCCAAAGGAAACCACAGCACGCTATGAAATCGTCCGTGCGATTATCAGCTCCTGAGATGCCGGCAGGTGCTACTCTCGTCATTTTGCTGAAAGTGTCAAAAATTAAAGACCGTAAGCAGAGAAAGTGTTTTTGACGGAGCTGGGCAATTAAGAAAAAGCACTCTAGAGCTAGAGGACAACTGCAGTGTGCGTCATTCCTCTGGAACAGACCCTTCCCTGAGAATTTTGTCAGTCTTAGCCTATTCTCTTCAAGAAAATTGAATTCAAAACAAAACAAAAACACAAAAACCGGCGCTTCCCGTACTCGTTTAGGAGAGGCAGCAGCTTGTATATTCGCAATAATTCCATAATAGTTCCGTGATCATTAATACATATTTGTACGATTTCTTCCTACGTTCACGTATTCAGAGCCTGTTTCTTATTCTGCAGTGGGAATTGCTCTGTATCAAGAGATCATCAAGGTAAGCGAGTGAATCCCACATATAGGCCTTCTACCCGAGGTAATCCCTCTTAAGTTATTTTTAGACATGGTACCCAGTTTTTTCGCGGATCGATGCTACTCGCGCGTTGCGTGGATGTTTTCGTGAAGGATCTGTTTATGTTTCGCTTCGTTTCGTTTGAAAGCGAAGGAAAACCTCCCATGTTCTGGGGAATATCTTCTTTGATATGTTATCTACAAGCAAAGGAGCTTCGGCCCTCGCTATGTTATAATACCTTTGGAAACTTTAACAGGAGTTTCAATAAGAGACAGATGTCTTCCCTGCACAAACAGTAACAACTGAATGAATGGTAACAACTGAATGAACGGCAGAGACGAGTGCAAACCAAAACAAACGCCAAAACAAAACTAGTGGGATCATAAAACATTCCTTTGAGAATGGAATTTTTCACTACTGCATTTCCTAAGTGAACAATTATTATCTTCTCGCTTTTTACAACAAGTTAGAAAAGATAGAAAGCAACTGCACTCCTTAAAGATCACTGCAAAATTTCTATTATCTCACAGGCAAATCGATCCCTTCTTCAGTTTCCTAAACCTCCGCACTGAAAGAAATCCAACCCAAAGTTAAACAGAATCAAAAAAAGATCCATGATTCAAAAAGGTTCTTCCATTATTGCCTATAGCTGAAGGCCTATGCAAGCGCTTGCAACATTCTGAGGCCGAAATTTGTAGCGTCGTTATATGTTGCTGCTTTAAATTTGGAATGCTTCAAACAAGTCCCAACATCTCCTTTGTTGCGTAATCATTGAGGCGTAGCTCAAAAATGTGGCGCGCGTTCCCGACAGTGTTAGATTCGTTTACGTACACATCGATCACACTTTGTCCTTGGTAAACGTAGCCGTGGAGAATTTGATGTCAGCATTTTGCATTTAATTGTAATTGCACCATCTAAGGTGTTTTTGAACAATTCTTTAGTTAAACGCAAAACTCATCTTATGTTAGAAAGGCCTCGCCCTTATTAACAAAACGGGAAAAAATTGTTGCCTATTCAAAATGAATACGAAACACTTTATCTCAAGCAATGGAAAGTTTCATACTGGGCTTGATTTATTGGAAACGGGCAAAACACCGAGTATGGCTTCAAGTATTTCTATTTATGACCACTTTGCCTTCCTGGTCACTGATTCCCCTGACCTTCGTTGTGAAATCGAAGTTAAAAACTCTCTTTCCCTCACTGTAAACAGAAATAGCGAAAAACTTTGGCTTTACAGCTAAAAGGTAAAGGGTTACTTGGCGACAAACAGCTTAGACGTCGCATAATCCAAACGAATGATTAACTACATTAAGAAAAGCTCATTAGAAAGGATACAAAAACCAGGGTCGTTGAGCAAAAGTAACGAAGTCCATCGTTGATTGGCCCTTAATGGCGTTAACTTACTGAATCTAATACTCATCTTGTGCATTTGTTCAATTAACAAAAGTCTGACAAGGGTAAAGTAGTGATAGGTTTCGTTTACTATAAAATATGTGCATTATTATGCAATTAATCATAACAATTACAATTTCCTCAAATGTAATTGGTGCATAAACTGCTGTATTTTGCTCTAATTAATCTGCAAAGCTGTAATCGGACAGTGTAATCGGACAGTTGGCTGTAATCGGACACCTGTTACATGAGCCAATCATTTTAAGTCCTCTCCACTAAATCCACCAATCACAACATTGATTACAACTACTATGGTAACCAATTCAAGAGACTGACTTTGTAAAATTGTGGAGGTTTAGTCTCTGGTGACTGTTTTGAAAGAAACTTAACAGCCATTTTGCAAACTGTTCTCCATATTTTTAATTATAATATTTAAAAATGACTATTAAACGCTCTTTTTCAAATGAATTTTTGCTTTTGTGGGAAATTGTAATTGTTATGATTAATTGGTAACAAATCGTGATTAACAAATCGTGATTAACAAATCGGACTCCCGCTACGCGGTCGTCCGATTTTGTTAATCACTCGTGTGATTACAGACCAAATTGGACTCCACTCAGTCCTGTTACCATTATTAATGGATAAATACAATACTTCCGCGTTTCTCGGAGGTTGTCGATCAGTAACCGCACAGACATTACTGTTAGCTATAGAAAATAATACTTAGTATTAGGATGCAAAGTCATACGCTTAAAAGAATGAAGTATTCAGTCGAAAATCTGCACGATAATCAGCAGAACAGGGTCAGAACAGGAAACCAACAAAAGAGCTCCAGAATTACTCAATGCACTGCTCAATCCCTTATTCACATCTTATGTTCTTTTATATTTCAAATAGTTTTGTGGAGGTTACAGACTTAACCCCGTCTCTTCCATCTTCCATGCCAATTCGACGCCTCCTTTTCGCTCTTCTTTAACATTTAACAGGACTTCAGACGTAAATACAGATGCTTAATCCGTTGGAATACTCCCCAGTGTCTAAGTTCACTAGCTCCCTCGTGGTGTAAGTATTCAGTCAGAGTTTATTTTTATCGATGGAAAAAAACGTTTCATATACTCGACAGGTAAAAGGCGTAAAAGTTTATTAAGTTTCAAATACAATGGGCCATCGATCGATCAACGGACTTTGTATTCTACGCGCGTAATCAATCAAATTATTTTTCCTGGTTAGTATGGTTTGCACGAATTGAAAGCCTATATCAATTTGTTCAGTAATTTCCCAAAACTTGCGAGCACCCAGCTAGTACGTAGCAAAATATGATTCTTTTCACGAGTACTGAAAGATGGAGGGAAGTGCGGGCTCATTTTCGGAACAGCGGCTAATGTAGTTGCTTTGGCCGAGGAGCTCTGGGTACTCAAGTCCGTTAAAATTACAAGTTTCATGCTCAGAAGTTACACGTCTATTGAACCAAATCAAAGCTCGCTTCTTTTATGGTAGGAGTAGCCTTAAACGAAATCTTCTTACCACGATCTCAGATCGGTACGGCTTTTTCTGCCCAGATCTCGAGTTTCGTACGGTGAACAGAGTGAACCCATTGACTCGCGTGAATCTGCATCAAACAAGGCATAACTAGCTGTGCTGCTGGGATTGGCTGAACCGCGATAAGATCTTATTATGTGGGTGTCTCAAAAACTAAGACCTAAGACCTAAGACCTAAGACTCCCTCTGAATCTCAGAAACTAAGACCCAAGACTCCCTCTGAATCTCAGAAACTAAGACCTTTGAAAAATTCACAAGGTGTCAATTTTATTTAAGTTAACCTTTTGCAGAGCCAAAAGAATGAAACAACAACCATGATGACTTTATTTCTAATTTATAAGCAATATCAGAAGTTGCTTTGAGGTGGATATAACCAATTAGAAAGCGGAGGCAGTCAAATATCCGAGGCTGCTATGTACTGGAGGACAGTGTCTTTCATTTCTAGTACTATGAATTTCGTGTAATCTACAATTAATAGCTAATTGATGAAGCACTTGAAATCTTCTTAGGCAATGTTTTTTACATATTTGTTACACTAAAGGTGGCTTACAAAAGTTTCAAGTATGTGTCAATGCTTCGCCAATTCTTCTTTGAAAAAAAAATGAAACTGCCATTTTTTCTGTTTTTTTTTTTTAGATGATCGAGTCAGGAAAAAAAATAGAAACGGATTGAAAACATGTAAGGCAGCCAGTTGTGGACTACTGAGGCTTGAGAGAACGAGCAGCTTGAACGCCGCCATTCTTTGCCTCTGCACAAACTTCGCCAAAATTTCCCGCGCTAACTTAAAGAAAAATGATTGACATGGTCTTGTTTTCATAAGAGCGGACCTCTGAGGAAAAAACATAAAGTTCAAAAGGTCAGTCTGCGAGAGGCGATTAGTGGATTTCGATCTTTTTTTAGGCCGTAAAAAGCAATCATGAAAACCATCAATGACGCTTAGGGCCAACGACGAACTGCAAAAATGACCTTCGCCCTCTGTCTTCACTGTTTGTACCGTGCTAGAGTGAAAATACTCGTATTGGTGGTGAATAAAGGAGATGTTTTTCTTCGGATTTTTGCACTGTCTGATTTGGTTAACGATTAAGAGTCCCTGTCCATAAATATGGAAAATAACTCGGCAAGGGTCGAAAATCCGATTTCGCTCATATTCCTATGGTAGATAGGCTAGGGCATGACAAAAACTACTGGATAGTCTTTTTGACAAAATATCCTTTTATTTCAAAAAAATATGCAAATTACCAAAGTCCGTTAAAATCGTCATTGGACGCACTATTTTATTAAACAAGTTTGAGAGCCTCGCATGCAAAACCACATCATTCTTCCGTCTTTAAAACACTCAAATATTTTTGTGCAATGTTCAATTGTGTGCTGGGTTGATTTTAAGGAATGTTGCGGTTTTTGTTGGGTGCAAAATAATTAAATTTCGAAGACATGTATTTCATTCACTTAAAAGTACTTCGTAAAAATAATTGATTTTCACCATGTTCGAAACCTTCAAATGGATTAAGCTTCTAGTGGTTGAATCGCAGAAGGATGGTCTACAGATTCCTGTAAAAATTTCTTTGGGCAAATGATTGTGAGCGACGCGAGAGCTTTTCAAAGTACGTTAAAAATGCAGATATTTGACCAATCCGTCGTCAAATTTCAATCTACGGGTTAGACATATATTTTAGCAAGCGCCACATGTCTTGAGCTATATTAAGTTGAAATAGACACAGAGCTGATAATTTCGAAATGTTCTAACCTTATTTGCTGTAAAAGGCAGGTCCAAAAGCCGATTTGACGTGTTTCTGTCACCATTCGTCGCACATAAAGCAGAAGTTTGCTTTTGTTTACACAACGTCCGATGTACATCGCCAACTGTCAACTTATCTAATGGTCGAATACCATGAATCTCTGACCCTCTTTCGACACATATGATCACCACTGCATCTAAGTCAAAAACGGTTAAGTGATTTGTAGATAGTTGCTTGCCTTGCACTACACCAAAATATTACGTTTGATCATCGTTTGATCTCTTGCTGCTTGAATCCTTGCTTACAGCGGTTCCTTATTTGTTCGTCACGCAATGCTGTCATCCCATTTTAGGGGGTAGGGGTAGGACAATTTCTAACCTAATACGTAAGGCTCCGTAAGGCTCGGAACCAAAGGAAGCACACAATCTTGTTGAGTAGGAAGAGAGTAAATTAAGCAATGAAAAGAATGAATAGTTAACCATTACCCGTGTTGTTATCTTTTACTAGACAACCGCCACCTACCCGCCCTGCGTAAACACTGTAACGCTAAACTCGTACCTAGGTCTTTTCGCGCTGTGCAATTATTTTTGGTTTACATATAATACAGTGGGCTACCCTCGGGGAAATGGGAGGTGGCCGCTTAATAGGGGTTGGCCGCTTAATAGAGGTTGGTGTGCCTTGAATATTTTTTCACCATCGGGCTATAAATTTAGCTAAATTTCTTAGTAAACATGGAGTCAATTCAAGACAATCATGATAGCCGTCATTCTCGGAGACCGAGGGGCAGTTAGTGGGGACAGGGAAAAAGTGTAAACGGGTCTTCTCATCCGTTTAGACTTTTCCCCGCTCCCAATAACTGGCCCTGCGTCTCCGAGGATGACGTCTAGTAGTGGTGCGTCCAATGACGATTTTAACGGACTTTGGTAATTTGCATATTTCTTTGAAATAAAAGGATATTTTGTCAAAAAAACTATCCAGTAGTTTTTGTCATGCCCTAGCCTATGTACCATAGGAATATGAGCGAAATCGAATTTTCGACCCTTGCCGCGAAATTAAGAATTTGTCTGATTTTTACAGGCAGGCACTCTTAAGCGGAAACTGAACACAAGATCAAAAGTGATCACTGAGATAATTTTTGCCGTTTCCGTCTACCGTAAACGTCATGCTGAACCTGTCTATGCTTGGAGTAAATTTTAATGGCTTCAGTGGCATAAAACGAAATAGAGCAAATGTAAGTACTAATGTATTAACTAACATTTCACTTTTTTTCCCAAAGCGGATGAAATTCACGTCGGTTGATGTGCGTGATTCGCGTTATTTTTAGCGCAGCTATCCGAACGGGAACTACTGAAAGCCCATTCACCAAAACCAAACAATTTGTTTGGTTTCCAAAATAACACCGTTGCCGATTCAAAGAAAACTAGTTTTTGAGATTTAGGAGATATGTCCAGAAATGCAGATAGTAACGAAAATGGCAGATTTGACGAAATTCAAAGGGGTCGTGGGTCTTAGTTTTTTGAGATTCAGAGGGGGTCTTAGGTCTTAGTTTTTGAGATCAAGAGGGGGTCTTAGGTCTTAGTTTTTGAGATTCAGAGGGGGTCTTCGGTCTTAGGTCTTAGTTTTTGAGACACCCCTTAACATGTTGCTTAACTTTGAGCATATTGTCCAGTTTTGAAATGTCAGCCAGATTGGCGCAAAACAACGTTTCTTTTTAATGAAAGAGAGATTCCAGCTAGCGGAAAATCTACGAAGTGCTCGCTCGCAAGACAAATTTGATCACTGCTTGTGCTCGCAAAAAGAAATGTACTGCTCGCAAAAACCATTCGATACCCGTAAATTTATCTTCAGTTGTAAGGGTCTGTCAGGTTTGTGTCCTGTCGATGTATGATCATATTTTGCACTTCTGAAAACCAGATCGATAAAAAATCTCCTATTTTGTAAATGACATTGACAAAATAAATGAAATTGACTTGGTAAATAGAATGTTTCTTTAGCTAACAATTCGAGACACGCTTTTAACATACTCCGGCAACAAAGTTCAACAACTGAAAATAGCAGTTTTAAATATAAACGTGCGAGTTATCGAATCTCCTAACGTGTTCACAATGATGGCTTAGAAATTCAGTCAAGCACAAGACATACCGTAATCTAATTTGATAATAAAAGCTTAACTTGAACCTGGTAGACATCGATCTAGAATTTCCATTCACTAAATTTAGCATCCTATCACAACACAAATCGATTTTCATTATCTTTTCTCCCGTTACTGTTATTTTTGATTTGATTTTCACTGTTTTATGTGGTTTTTGTTAAAAAGGAAAACAAAATGCTGTGTAATGAATTGAAATTCTTCTGGTCGGCGATAATGTATAGGACTGGTATAGATTTCTCATTTGAAGAATGTTGATTTAAGAGCAAATGCACAGAAAAATAGAGCAAAATGCAAAAATTGCGGCCACGGTCAAAAATGAAACCAATCTTAATTTTCAATTTGTAATGAGGTATTAACGAGTTTTCAAAGGTTTCGGTGTTTCTTTCTCAAAATACGGCCGGATTTTCGAATTATTTGAGAAAATCGATTTTCGCACTCCCACTGGCGAAAAATAGCAGAATAATTACCATAAATTGACATTCGTGTAAATGTCTTTTCGTAAGTAGTAAAGTCTATATCATCAGGAAGAAAGAAACTGATTTAAAAGGAGAAGTATCTGACACTTAATTTATGCCTGCTTTTTTGTTCTAGATGATGCTTCTTGCCACGAGAAAACACATTCTTTGATAAGGCTCCACCGCAGTCTCAGCAAATCGAGTTTCACTTCATAATTACAAACCGACTATTCGATACGTGGCCATCGTTCAATCGGGCTCGTTTTTTGGCTATAACGTGTCTAAGTGTTCTCCTTACACATCATATAAAAATCAGGTTTTAAATGAAACTATGGCGCTAAACTCTGCTTCACAGCTTATAAAGGATGACTTACTTTTACATGCCGTACAGCTATTCTCCATTTTATGCTGCGGTCCAGATTTTGTTGAGGAAAGCAACTTAACGGTAGTTCATTCGGTCAAGGGTCACGGCTTTAAAGTCACGGTAACGTCAGTCAGTAGGGACTTTAAGCAGCGGGAACGCGGACGGCAACGGGGACGCCGAAACCTGTGAGAAGGCTGGGGAGAGAAGGCCGTTGTGGCAGGAATTCACAAACATTAAGCAGTACCGTCCGAAACCGCGGTTTCCGCACTGTCAAGCTTATTGACATTATTCGTCCTCTGTTTATCAGGATGAACTAGGATGACTTCATTGAAAGAAGTTCGCAATCAACTCTTGATAATCACGATGAAGGTGTGTTAAACGATGACGAACTTCTACTCTTGTACGATTTAAACCGGTCGAATGATCTCGACCAACCTTATGATTCCTTTCCTGATTTTAACTTCGATGGTTTGAAGACGATTGCCGGTCCGAATTTCGCTTCCACAAACGCAACTTGCCCCTTCTCGCTGAGCTGTACAATGAAGTAAATGAACTTATTATCAGCAGATGTTTAATCAGACTGGCGCGACAGATCAGTGTGCGGACTGATAAAGATCTAGGTAAACCACTGATCTTACGACTGAAAATGGAAACAGCTACGCAAGTTTTAATGGTGTCTACCCTTTTAAATTTGTTAGAATTTCACCATAATGAGCCATTTGACATTTGAGTACTTCTTGAAAGGAAAAATTTCGATTGAAATTCGTGTAAGTTGTCTTTATTTACATAAGCTTTCAAAAAGATATTTCACGGTACTCACATGTTCGCCGACCGGCTTGAGTTGAATTCAGATTTCTCAACGTTTCTTTAAAATGAAATATGTCACATAACAAGAGAAGACAAGCATTAAAGTTCCTCGAAATTAGTAACACGGGTTATTTAGCGTTGACACAGCAGAGGAAACGAAAGCGAAAACTCACGTTTTCAGACAACGCGAAATGTGCTTCACTCACGTCGGGCCCGAACGCAGAACGTCAACTTGTTTCCCGCCAGTCATGCGCAGTGGACCTTTTGGCTTTTCCCTGATCTCATGGCGTTCCCGTCGCCGTCCGCGTTTTCTTTGCTTAAAGTCCCTAGTGACGCTCCTTCACAAACGGCTGTAACGCACACCGATGGAAATGAAATTTTCAAGATCTGGAAATGCATTCTAATACCACAACAAATTTATTTCATCTATTCTTACAATTTGTGGCCACGCGGGAAGCTCAGATTAAACAGTTGGATTTGATGTGTTTTTTTCTGTACTTATTCGATGGCGGCTATTTCAATGGTGGCCATTAATGTGTGGGACATAAGTTAATACAGGATCATAATTTCTTGGCAGGATTATAATCTCTTGGTTAATGTCGTTAAGTTGGGAGGGAAGGGCTTAAATATAACCGGATCCCGGGAGCTTTTTAAGGTCGAAAGGGGGGGGGGGGGGGTGGTGGAGCTTCTCAATGGCAGTTTACCGTACCCTTTCTATGTTATTTGTATCTTGCGGTCTCAGTGTGACCGCGTCATCTTTATGCTCCAAAAATTCTTCACATGATACCATTTCCACATTACAAAGTGAGAAAGTACTTTATGGTGGATAGCAGCTACACTTCTTCAAAAAATCTTCAATTCGACAAAGGTAGGTGTCGAAATATCTCGATTACAGCTAAGCAAAGGAACCACTTCTACTGACTCCGGCAGTGATATCTCACGTATCGGAACAGCAATGGCCGCCAACAATGGTGAGAAACGAACACGCCTCGCTTCTAAGACGGACTGTTCAATTACGCCAAAATAGACCCTTGATCAAAAGTTGTTGATTTCACCTCTCTTTTTCCATGCCAGGAGCGTCACGCATTGTAATGACAGCGCATAAACAATTCACTAGATTAGAAACTTTGGAAATAGCATTATTTTCAGATTCAGGAAATGGGTACCTGTCTAATAGGAGAATATTTATATTCAGCACATAATTATTATCAGCGTTTTCCTTTCTGAGCAAGATCACTATTAGACACCGAGGCGAACGTGGAGCAAGGACGATCCACTCCCCCACCCTTAATGGTGCTTTTTTTCGTTCCTTCCAAAACATCTGTTCTGTCGGAAAACATCAGAAATTCAAGTGATTATTGTATAGAGGCCAAACTCTTTTCTGTCACTTCTGTTTGCTCCGTGTTGGACAATTTATCGAACAAGTTTGTATGTCGATTGTAAAATTTCATGATAGTTTCCGGGAAAATTAAAGCTAATTTGATTTCATAATTCAATTTGAATGTTTATACAGGCGTAATGGTGCACTACTGATTCTCTGAGATAAAAGTATATTTGGGCTGTGGATTTCTTGCCTTGTGCCTTTTTTCAACCCGGATTCAAAGTTCAGTAATCGGCTAGTTTTCATTATTGTAAACTTCCGAAAGTAACGACACTCGTTACTTTCGACTTTTGGGGCTCGTTACTTCGGAGAGCAAAAAAGTTATATGAAGTTGGCACGACTGAGCTCTGTTTTACGAAATAAAAGATAAATTTCGTTAAAACAGTTGTTAAACATGAAATCATATTCTTCGTTGCAGTTTGAAGCTATGTTTCTGCCACATGGGTAAGCTGCTTCATACCTAGACCGCGTTGTCAGTGGTCGGCAGGAAAGCTAGTCAGATACTGTAAACTGTTTCAACAATATCTCAGTGCGTTGGCCGAGTTTTCAAACGTTCCTTTTACTGAATAGTATACGCACCTGTTGAAATGATACAGAGTTGTCAATATCAATTTAAAGAAAAGTTCTTGTTAGTATACGTTCCTGTTACTTGATGAGAATTCTACGGTTTTTGTGTTAGCACGGCGCAACATAAACTGACGAAGCACAAATTGACATTTCACAACGCTTCGTGGCATAAGCGATACTTTCTCTTGTTGTAGCGTGCCTATGATCACACGGTAACTTTCACCTGACTATTGATTAGCAAAAAAAATATACCACTAAACCTTAAACTCACTGTTTTCGGCGGGGGAGGTGGGGGGTGGGGTGGGTGGGGTGCTTTATGGGTGGGCTCGCTACTTTAGGGATTTATTAGCGGTCACAAATTTTCGACGTTACTTTCAGGGGCCTCGCTGATTTCGGGAGGTTGTTACTTTGGGACGTTTACGGTAACCAAAAAGTGCAACCATGTCTGTATAGTGCAAACGGGCTTATAGGCATATTTCGGGAAACCTGGTCACAAACTAAGGCCACCGCGAAATGTTTCGCTTCCCATCACCCAACCGACGACAGCCTTTTTTTTTTTGGACGAATAAAGAAAATTTAGGCTCATTGCCTTCTCCCTTTTTTCTGGCGTTTCCATGTTTAGTACCTTTCATAAACATCTGCAAGTGACTCTGACATCTAAACGACGTCTTCGAACACCTATGAAAGTGAGAGTGGCGAAATGGAATTCATGGCCGTGAAGATATAATCAAGGTTCGCCTGGAATAATTTATTTGTTAATTTTTCTTGTTAAAATTGTCTCAGGGTAATTGCATGTCATTCCGTGCATCAGCTAACAAACACTTTACACGTGGGAAAATGGTGATAGTATATCATTGAACCCGACATGCATTACAGGCTGAATCTAGTAACATAATGGAAAGGTCGTGACACTGGCCGTACAGTTGTTGTTTCTAAGAGGTGTATGGATATACTCAGGAACTTTATACAATTAATAGTTTCATGGAAGAACATTTATCTCAGGTTCAAGGGATGATTTATCATAGTTCATAAAATATTCTATTCAGTAATAAAGAATACGCCATCACCTGGTGACCTTTGTAGAGTCTCAGTGATTAGTGATGAAACGTAATCCTAATCCAGTTTGTATCGGGAATTTTTGGGACGGATTTGTTCACCGATTTGCCCCCATCCCCACAGCAGGGACAAATTTACACCATGGGCACATGCACGCAGTCATGTATTCGCCGTATAGATTCGAAGTATGTATGATTTCTGCAAAGCTGCATGTATTTTGACCCGCTAGCCTTCGAAAACAAGTAACTAAACCCTGCGTCATGTTTTGTGGCTCGGCGACTGCAAATGGCTATGAGTTGTAGCAAGAAAACAAATCATCCATGTAGCTCGCAAATGGCCGTGATGACCTCAGATCTGTGTACAGAGACTAAATTTTCCGATTTGTATCTCGGCAAATTCGTTGTGCTCATAATTGGTTGAAAGAAAACAAACTTTCCGTCCTGTGTAACTCGCCTAAAGGCCGTGTTTTGTGGCCAGAATGGTTAATTCACCTTTTTCATTTGTGAAAACAAGATTTATATTCGAGTAATGTAAACAAATACTAACAATGAAAAAATTTAAAAACATCTGGCGACGCACTGTCTTGCAGGCTCGCTGGTCAAAGCTTTATTTTCTCAATTAAGAAATGTTTGTTACAAGTGTTGGCGATCTGAAATTGAATTCTAAGTGTCGCCAACAGTTCAAATGCCTTTCCTGGAAAATATTTTGTCCAGTACAAGTTAATACTTAATTAATTAAAAACACTTTTACCGCAGGCTTCAACTTCACGTGCAAATCGTTATCTGTCATTCGATCAAACTTAGTTTTCTATCGAGCCATTTGAACGCCACCAAAGTAGACCAAACATGCAAAGTACTCGCGTGAACGCACTGCTCTAATCTTTGATTACTACTACTTTTATATAATATAGTCCTTTGTGACTACATCCATCGCAGCATCAGATTAAGAGAATTAAAAACCTTAAATCAATTGCTATTGGAAGCGGATTGTTTGAAGCAACAGTTTAAACCGCTTCAGTGTTTCGTTACCGTGACAATATACAAATTAGTTGGAATTTCAAAAAAAATTCTCAGATTTTGGTAGCGTTTTTCAAAGCGCCCGCTGAAAAACCCAAGCAAATGCTTATATCTCGTGCAAGAAGAGTATTTCAACATCTTAGAGCCATAAAATGAGCTCGATTCGAGCTCTGCCACATAACGAAAAGTCTTTTTGCAATTGTAGACTAATACTTGCTTTACAACGGCTATTGTCACATCATCAAAGGATATGTTTTTCACAGTGACAGCTGTCATCTGCAACCGAAGGACAGACAAATATAGAGTGCCAAAAACTTCTTCTTTTAATAGTAGTATCTAATTCCCGAAGATATAATTTTAACTATTAACGCGAGGACGTTTTTGCAACGCTATATTTTACCAATTTATTCGGCCATTTTTTGGCCAGAGAGAGTGCAAAATCCATTTTCCCAAGTATTCCTGAAAGTAGGCCGTATTTAGAAAAATGAGCCCCAAAACTTTCGAAAACTCATAAATACCTCTCTATAAACTCGAAACAAAGGTAAGTTAAGTTTTGACCGTGGCCACGCTTTGCTCGATATTTCTGTGCATTTGCTCTTAATTGCTACCCTTGCTAACTTTGTGTTTCACACTGTATTTACAATTAATTTACTTATTTTCGTTTTGTTCAGTGCCTTACAGTAATCAGATCTAATCTCTCCTTACAACAACAGAGCAAAATTAAGCGAGCAGGTCGGCTGAAATAAGGAATTGCCAATGACGCAATTATTTTGTTACTGAAACAAATTCTCTCAGTTCGCACTATAAGAAAAACCATATACACCAGTAAGGAGAATTTGTGTCACATTAGGACAGAACGAAAACCAAGTAACTACAAACGTTCGTACTTCTATCTGTTTTTTTTTTTTTGTTGTTGTTGTTTTGTTTTTTACTTAAAGACTTGGAGAGCAAGTTACAATGCCAGAGTTTTCTTCGCCGGTTTGTTTGTTTCGAGAAATCACCAAAATGTGAGTGACAAAGTCTATTGCCGCTTAGGAAAAAGTGCGAAGTCCGCAACAGGCAAAGCTTACACTGAATGAGCAATTTTATCAGACGGCTCTCTTTCCGAATCGGAAATCAATTTTCTGTACCGCAAATTTGAGGATTCAAAGCCTTCGGGAATTTTTCGTTCTGTTTGAAGAGACTGACACGAGATCTTTCGAGTTCGTATACACACTTGAATTGTTTTAACATAAAGATGCGCTAAGCGAAAGTTAATTAATTTTCAATGATAGCGAGACGAGTAACTTGTACGTACTGTACTTACAGTTCTCCTTTATGGCGGAATCTAAGACCATCCAAGAAATTCTAAATTTCACTTCGTTATTTGGGTAATGCCGTGAATCGAAATTGTAAAGCAAACGAGATTAAAAATTAGAATGGTCTCTGCGAAGCGTTATTTGAGGACGTGATCTGTCCACATTCCGAAGTGTCTACAATTTGAATGACTTGTCATCTTAGAATGCTTAAATCAACAAAAAGGTCAACACACGAAGTGATGACCAAAGTTTTAGAACGTTCCATCACTATACAAATACTATTTAGCAGCCCTCCATTTTGACCTTCCTTCCTATTTAAGCCAAAAACTGTCTATTTAAAAAAATAATGATTTGTTTTTCACTGCTTTATCAAGGTATGCATTATGTTCTTATTAATTACTGGACTGTAAAAGAAAAAGAAGGCTTTAAGAAAAGCAAAAACTAAAACACGGTCTTTAGTAAAGCGCTCGGTTTATCATTGTGGCAACTGCTTCAGTCTTCACCTTAGAGGCAGATCAGCATCTTATTTCTCACGACGTATCTCAACAAAGTCCAGTGAACAGGTCTAAAGAATTCTTAAACTGATCACCCATGCCAAGAACCATAAGAACTCATCGGAGAAGTGCAAGAGAGATAATTTGTATGTTTTCATGTTGGTAATCAAAGGACAATGTGCACGTCAGTGATTGCATGACTGCCTGAGTAATGTTACCACGAAATCCGAAAAAAAAAAAAAAACTTTTGATGGTTTTAAACGAGACCTTGGAAAGCGATAGTCAATAAAGTTCACTGATTCAATAATGGACACGTTCCAAGTTTTTAATCGCGACGATTTAACTGCATAAGGAGATTGTTTTATTAGTTGTTTTTTTTTTCTTTTACAGTGACCTTTGTACGACAAACATCCACTTTCGTAGTTTTCCAGTTGCCTAGCTATCATGACTAGAGAGAAAACCTTGTTTGGAACAAACTCGTTTGGATTGCGGCTATTCGCTTTATCGTGAAGTTCGGCCGCAAGGCATTCGCGGCCAGAAAGTGTATTGCCGGTTTTTATGTACATGCGATGTCATATTCCAAAATAAGAAATTACATATCCTTCTGAGGTTTTAGTTCATCAGATATATATCCTCTAAAAACTTCATGTTTCACAATTGCGTTCAGTGCCTTACGGTGATCAGATCTAACTTCTCCTCACAACAACAACGCAAAATTAAGCGCGTAGGTCGGATGAAATAAGGAATTGCCATCAAGACACATCAACACATTCTTTTGTCACTAAAAGGAATTCCCACAGTTCGTAGAAATAGATATACACCAGTAAGGAGAATTTGTGTGTCACATCAGGACCTTATCAAAACCAACCAATTACAACCATTAGCACTTCTACCTGTTGTTCTTTGACTGAAAAACTTGGTGAGCAAGTTATATGATGGCGGAGGTTTCTTCGCCGGTTTGTTTGCTGCGGAAAATTACCAACTAAAATATGCGCGACAAAGTTCATTGCATAATAGTACAGTGGGAACTGAAACACAGAGAATTTTAATCCAAAAAAAGCAAACCAGATTAAAAGATGTGCAATTTTGTAAGATGATAGATTGATTGTTTTCGTGCTGTGGGGCGATCAAGGCCAAAAAATGAATATCTTTTGAAATTAAAGCCAGTGAGACTTGAGAGCGCGAAAGCAAAGTAGTAGGATTAAAATGCCTCTGAACAACAAATGTGCAAAATACCTGGAACAGACTCAGCTGTCGCAACTGTTTAATTGGTTTTGCTGATCTGTTCTCCTGTTGTTTCTTCAAATGATCAAAATCTGCAATAACAATCCAATGAACACTGACGTTAACACAACCTTCGTAAACGACACTTTGGAGAAGTAGAATTTTCCTTAGACTTCTTACAGTGTTAACAACAAACATCAGACGAACTATTTAATTAGGCAATCGAACCCTGAAACGTGAATCTATCACCACATTGTTAAACAAATGATGAAGTTTCTACCTGCTGATGTTTCTGCTCCAATCAGCACCCTAAAGGAATCGCCACTTCCTCCTTTCTCTTCTTTACCAAACACCTGTGAAAAAATCAGGAAGCTTCAACGTCGGATCGAAGGAAACGGAAAGTGCTGATGAAGTAATATTTAACTGAGAGGACACACTCTTCATATTACAATCTTGGTCAGAATAAAATAAAAAAATAAAACCATCCCTCTCCCCGAATCAAAAAATCAACGATGAAGCGGAGCTAAACCTAAAATGCGCCATTTTTTTGTCATTGAAATGGGGAAAGGGGTGGTCTTAATTTCTCATTGAAATTGTCCACGATTGTTTATTTTCCCCCTAGTAACGCTGTGACAATCGTTTGTCTGTTGTGTTTATAGAGAAAAGTGATTCGCCGCAGTGATTACCTTACGTGTCTCAAACACTTACAGTGTATCATTCGGTGCAATTGAACTTCCTGAAACCAATTTATCTTCAATTTTAAGTTTGTGTTCTGTCGCTGTGCATGCAGGCTCGATTACCAGCCGCTTTTCGAGGAACATAGACCGACTCGAGAAATAGCGGCGGCAATAGCGCTTACTCTATTAGCATAGCTTGAACACCACACTGTAAATTACATCGACGAAATGAAATTGACTCAGAAAATGGAATGTTTCAGTAGGTAGAGACAATTCTAAACACACCTTTTTACATACTCTTACATACTATAGGTTCAACAATAGAAACTAGACTGAAGTAGACTTCTACAATTTCCCTTCACTAAATTTAACATTCCGTCACAACAAGAATCGATTTCCCTCATATTTTCTCCCCTTTCTGTTATTTTTGATTTCATTTTCATTGCTTCATGTGGCTTTTGTTAATACGACCCCCTCCCGCCAAAAAAGCAACAACATTTGAATAGTGTCAATTTCCAGCCCTAGCTTCATAAGAATTGTAAACTTTCTGTTTCGCACTTACTTACAATTAATTTACCTATTTTCGTTTTGTTCAGTGCCTTACAGTAATCAGATCTAATCTCCCTTTACAACAACACTGCAAAATTAAGTGAGCAGGTCGGCTGAAATAAGGAATTGTCATTGACGCAATTATTTTGTTACTGAAACAGATTCTCTCAGTTCGTACTGTAAGATATACATATACACCAGTAAGGAGAATTTGCGTGCGCGTCAGGGCAGAACCAGAACTAACTAATTACAAACATTCGTACGTACTTTAATCCATTGCTTTTTGACTATATGGTTAGCAAGTTATAATGCCGGAGTTTCTCCGCCGGTTTGTTTGCTACGGGAAATCATCAAATGTACATTGCACAATAGTGGAAAAGTACGAGCTTTCATAATGAGAAGTTTCGCAGCGACTAAAACCTACAACTGGCCATTTTCTTAGACAGACCTTTTTCGACAGAGAACTTGATCTTCTGTACGGTACTGAGAATTCAAAGACTTCGCCGGAATTTCTCGTTTTGATTGCAAAGATCAGACACGCGAGATCTCTCGAGTTCGTATCCTTGATAAGTTTGCCTCTATTCGTATTTTTTTAGACCTAAATATGCTAAGAACACGTAGTCAAGAGGGCACTAGAGTGGAACCCACAGGGGAAGCGAAAGAGAGGGAGACCCCAAAACAGCTGGAGGCGCACGAGAATGGCAGAGTTGGCGGCGAAGCATGTTACGTGGAATGAGGCAAAAGGCACTGCACAAAATAGGGTTAGGTGGCGCGCGCTAGTTGAGGACCTATGTTCCACTTAGGAACGAAGAGGATTAAGTAAGTAAGTAAATATGCTAAGAAAAACGCAATTTATGCAATCAGGATAAGGAGACATGTATGTATATACTGTACTTACAATTGTCCTGTATGGCGGAATCTAAGACCGTCCCAGAAATTCTGAAGTTCACTTCGTTCTTTGGGTGATGCCGTGGATCCAAATTGTGAAGCTAACGAGATTGTGAAGCGCTATTTGATCTGCCCACTTTCCGAAGTCTTAAAAAAAAAATGAGTTGTCATCCCATAATGATGCTCGGATTAACAAAAAGGTTAACATATGAAGTGATCATCACTATAATTAGCTTTCATATCATGACTTCCCTTCCTCATGTTTAAGCCAAAGAAATAATGACTTGTTTTTCACTGCTTTATCAGTGTTTCTAAAAGTTACTGGCAGCAAAAAAGTAGAGTTGAAGAAAAAAGTAAAAACGAAAACACGGTCTTTAGTAAACCGCTCGATGCATCCGTTGCGACAACTACTTCAGTCTTCACCTTATAGTCAGATCAACATCTTATTTCTCACGACATATATCGGAGAAGGGAATAACAGTGATGGCAAAGAAAGCCTAAAACGGCAGAGATCACCAAAAATCACAACGGACACACAGGAAATGAGTAAGTTTTATAAGTCTTGCGTGTAAAATGTTCATATTTCGGAATATTTAGCGTTCTAAATCGACCGTATTACGTTCCCCATACTTTCCCTTGTAAAGCGTTCAAATTTGTCACGGCTCCTCACGTAACCTAACACCGCGTCAGTTCAGACTCGACTCGGGAAGAAGTTTCTCAAGTGCTTCTTTTCGCCGAATGTTTACTTGTAATGACCCGTAATCGATAGGAAGATGCTTAGCTAGATATTTGTTGTTGATTTTGAGTTGGGTTGAGACAGAGAAATGGCGTTAGTGTTTTAGTGGATGTTCATGAAATGGCCATAAATCGTAACGTTCTATGTAAACAATACGCCAGCACAGAAAAAATAATTGCTCTCACTATCCATGTTAGAATAATATGCAGGAATTACATTAGGGACAAATGGCCATTTTTGCAGGGGGTCCCCTTAACTTGAAGGGAATAAAATATTTTGACCCACTTTTCTGTGCCCAATCATTCACTCCCCAAACCCAACATTTGTGCCAAGTTTGAGCGAAATCGGTGAATTGAGCTGTGTCACCTCCTGCCTGGTTCCCCTGGTTTTGTCGTGACACCACCCTTAATAAATGCAGTTTACGATAAAAAATCTAATTTGCGAGTTTTTCCACAGGCAACTTTTTGAGATTGCTAATGGGAGGTAACCTTAATTTATATTTCGCTTTTCTCGAGACGTGAGCTTGGCACTCCCGTGATGTGAGGCAGAGGGGAGAGAGCCTGGGAACGAGGATGTATCCCATCATACACTAAAAGCACAATCTAAGATCACGTGTTCAAAAGTATGATTCCTTCGAAAAGATGGCGGGTATTGTGTCTTCCAGGGTAAGACATTTTGGCGTTTTTTCTGTTTTTATTTGCTCTCTCTGTGGCTTGTTCTTATACTATCATTAGCAAAATTTACTCCTTTATACTGAAAACTAACTTGCAGCGTAAGGAAGCGTTTTTAGAGGGTAAATTCGAGCACATGGCAATAACATTAACACTACGTACCACAGTCAGTACATAAGCTACTAGATCATTAGGCTGGTCTTCAGAGCAAATAGTGTCCAAGAGCAAATAGTTGTGTATATTTTTTAACGCTAAATTTTAGCACAGTGTTTTAAAGATAGATTCTGTCGATAAAATAATTTGTGTTAGTGTTTACAGTGGACCATTTTCCAGATTGGGGAATACGACTTAATTTTGTAAGTGATGTATAAGCTGCCTTATGTAAGGAACTAGGGAAACTGCAAACCGAAAATTATAGGACATTGTACTCAATGCAAAGACAACTCAACTCAGGATTTTTTGCTGAAATGTTTAGAATTATTTTGTTTTCTTTATTTTTCTTTCTTTAAAATTCATTATCAGGGGTTTCAATAAGATTTTTAGCTGGTGGACATTAGACTATGACAGCCAGGCAGAAAAAATGTAAGGCCCGATGGGCCTTGCAAAGGTAGGGAGCAGAAAATTTTGAAATTCTAGGCTTGCACAGATGCTTGCAAGAATTTTTAAATTCTCTGTTTTTTTTTTTTTAAATACAGTGAATGGTGAAAAATGTACCGTTAGCAAACCATGCGAACAGCGTTCTGGATTGACTTTTGTGATGTACGAGTTTCCTTCTTTCCATCATTTTAAAAGCGAATTAATAACTCAGAATAAAGGTTTCAATGTCCAGGAGAAAGATGAACCTGAGCGTGATACTATTCTTTATTTGGTGCAAACAGGTTATATTTTTTGTCTGCTGTTTATAGAAAAATGAAACTTGAGACTCGAACTTGGTCATGTGCTGGGAAACCAGTGAAAACACCAAACCAATTGAGATGACTATCAATAATTTTGTCGCTTAATTTCTAGCCTTTCACACTTTATAGACAGAAAAAAAGAACATTTTCAAGTATATTTTCGAAATTATAGAGCATTTTCACGTGACATCATCAAATTCTTAAATCCAAAACTAAAGAGCCACCAAAGTTTTTCTCATCAAGCATAAGAGGTATTAAAGTTATATCTGTTTACAACTTTCCAGCTGAATAGCGCCCTTCATTTGGAGACCAGCGCATTTTGAATTTCAAAGTTACATGTATGGCGGTGCGTGACATAAAGTTTGTCGAAAAATATGTATTTATCTCGTGATTTTTAGCTATTTAAGACATTGTCGTATTTGGAAAAGTACTTGTTTAACTGTTTATTTGTTCAGTGCAGATAATCATTGTAAGTTAACCAAAGAAAGTTCCAGATGTTAACACTATTTTCTGGCCGTCATATTGGTGTACCACAGAGGAACACCAACATGGTGGCTCCATACTAGGCTCTGTAAATTTGTGCAGAACGTTTCCACGAATAAAGTATCTCAACTTTGGGACAACGCACACACCTTAAACTTGGAGAAATGTCTTTATTTATTTTCTGTAATATGACAATTTCTTGACGTTATCCACTGCATGGTTTTTTATTTTATTTTTTACTGCGTGACAATGAAAACGCTCTATTATGTTAATTTCGCTTTAAATCTAAATAGCAACGAACCATGAACTGGCAAGTTTCGCAGTAATTGGATTTCACGGTTAATTTCAAACCATTAACTCTTGCAGGGAAATGTGGAAGTACATTTAATATTTTATTGTGCAAGTAAAAGGTTTTGAACAAGAAGACTGTACTAATCAAAACAGGCTCCTAGGTTGAAGTTTCCTGTTAATGTAAATGAATATGTAAATAATTCACTTCTCCTAAGCAAGATTATCCACGAAAAACTTTTTACTTCTCACTTCACAGTGCTACTTTGACACAAAGTAAATAACACCCTTTCAATGTGTCGCGCCCCAACGTTTATTTTGCATGAAACTCCACCTACTTCTGGACCTTTTCTTTGCGGGAGCAGAAAATTATTGAGTTATTTGCCGCATAATTTTGACACTTTTCAAGTGGGTTTTTGTGCATAACATGTTTCTGCAAAGCATCATTGGGCGAAATTGCAGGCCAATTTGAAGATACAACAGAGATAATGTGTACTTTTACCGGCAAAATCGTGTTTTGTATGACTTGAAATAAGCTTATTTTTTTAGATGACTGTTAGTCTCGGGGAAACAGCATAGGGCAACAACATTACTATATAAATTATCGGTGAAGTAGCCGGGCAAAGTTCTCTTCACAGTGGGTCAATTTGTCTGGTACCCGGCCCTTAATGTAACCGCTGTTCATTATCATTTTGCAAAACAAAGGAAAACCATGAGATGATAAATATTATGCCTCTATGTGAAATAAATCATACACACGACAAGAATCTTTGGAACTACACGTACATGTGTACAAAAACTACTGTATTTACGGAGGGTAACGATTGCCTCAGTTGGTCTTCATTGTAGTTCTGAGAATTTGGTAGCACATCAAGAAAATATCTCCTAGTCGATTTTGTTTATCGTTCTCGCTATACTTCTCTGCTTTTCCCTTTTTGAAACACCTTTTGTAAACCAGATATTGATCTTAGAAATGTAAACTTTCAATATCTAGAGAATAAACAACCGCTGATCTGTTGTTAAGGTGGCACTTGAAAAAATTGAGAGTTGTGTAGTATGTTCAATAACCTGAAGATATTTAACGTAAGTAACGCTTCGATTTACAGCGAAAGATGACTATCTCCGAGATCACATGATTTTGGAATGCAGTTTGTAATCTTTGAACTTTTAGCCTTCCGAATTAACAAAACTTTCGTTACCTTTGGGAAATCTTCGGAAGTCTTCGCAGATCTTCGAGTGATCTCCAGAGTTTTATCGTCGGCCATCTTTGGAATACCTCGGAATCTTCGTATTTCTTTAGAAATCTGCGTTGTTATTTGCAAACGACGTTTTTGGCGAGAGTCTTGATACTCGTTTTAGAGTGTGTTTCAGATTGTTGAACATGTTTGCAGATAATTTCATGATATAATCGTGTGTTCATGTGATTAATGCAGATGACCATCCGTACTCCTTTCAAAAGTAATTTTCATTGTCCTGGCATTTTTCTGCTTTATTGAATTATGTGTTTGAAGCTTTATTCGATGAGAATTTAATGTTTGAAGATAATTTGAATTCTGGCAAGACAATTTATTTAATTGTTGTAGAGAGAAGTTCGTTGTCGTACCGGCCATTTAAATCGCATTTTGCCTTAAAACAACCCACCCAGAGATAAAACTGTCGCGTTTTGACCACAAAGATTTAGATGGTGTTGCCAAATATAGTGCCACCGTAAAAACTCAACGTTGTTTATTCACTTAAAATATTTCCCGAAATCATTTCGACCAAAATGGTGGCTACCAGAATCGAGATCTCAGATTAATTACGGTCGAAGGTTAGCTATTGAATTATATGTATCAGTCGTTCGAAACAAATAAATACTACGACTTTTTCTGCTAGAAAAAAAAAGCCTCGTCAAGCAATCCTTACAACAATATATTGCCACCATTTTAATCGAAAGTTATGAAATTAAAATTCTTATCTCGTTGCCATCTCCATTGTTGAATAACATTAACTCCTCGTGTATTTCAGTCTCTTCTTTCGTTCGGCGGGTCATCCTCGCCGTTAAGCCATTTCTTCTGCTTAAAAAGAAGAAAATAAAGAGAAAAATAATTTTTTTCTCGAGACAAATGTATTTCCAAGTTACACTGTTGCTACCAGGGCCCGAAGGAGCGACCAAAGCTCGTATGACCTGAGAGCAACGGGTAACGAGAAGAACAGGAAATAGCAAACAAATTCAGCACAAACATCTTACGAACTAATCGCGCAAAATTATTTCTTAATCCTTCTCTGAAACTTTCCATCGTAGAGATTACGGCAAAACTACGACTCTTTGGTTTATGAACGAAGGTGTTTACAACACAGCAAAGAGAATATTATTGCGAGCGAAAGGAAGAACTTAACTTTAGGAAGGTAGAAATTGTTCCGTTGGCGAAGGGCAACAAGATTAAATTATATACTCACCATTAATGTTTTAATTCATCCATCTCGTCCTGCTGTACATGGAGGAGGCCCTTACTATCTTGAAACTTTCGAGCAAAATGAAAAATTGTTCAAGTTGGTGGATCAGGTAACAAACCATCACTTACACATGTAAGGATGCAACCTTAAACAATAATTAGAGAGAAATTGCATTACTACGGTGCAATGTTTAATAGCTTTTTACCATAGTATGTGAAACATCAGACTTAAAAGACCTCGGTCACAGTTTTTCACTATGGACCTCTCAGCCGAAAAAATAACATATAGTCCTCTCACAAACCACAAGCTTGACCTGCTGATCTCAATTATTTCAGATATCTACACTCACCAAAGCCTTCCTAAAGTCATTAGGGTCGATTCCAGGGAGCACCAGCTGTAGCAATGGTAGAACATGGCTGTGGCCAGCCGGGTATGACTCATCTGCCCTGACAAGTGCTTCCACTCTTATTAAACACTGCTAGCATGATGGCAGGCTTGAAGCACTCTACAAATGCTGTCAGGTCATCATCCTTCAGCTTAGATTCTTCTGGAATGGGGGTCTCCCAAGAAGTCTTTGGAAATCTCCCTCTAATGAAAAAAGAAATTAAACAATTTATGGTGGTACATGTAAGTTTAACATAGTCAAATGTAAGTAAAACTCTTATATACATGCATATGTACATACATACATACTGTATACTGTATTTAATACTTCATTACCTCTCAAATTTTTAAGTAGCTAAAATACGTAAAATAAGCTAATACACGTACATGTACATGTAGCTTTCGCAAGGTGAAATTCAGATACAGTGGCCATATAGTCATGTAAATCATCAACATGTACATGTGGTTGTAATGTGCAAACAAGTACGTGTAGTGTGATGTCTGAATAAAATTCCATCAAAACTGAACATTGGATACAATGTACCTTAATTTTTGTACTTCCAGAGTTTTAACAGGATTAATGGTCATTGGATATCAGCCATTTAAATACACACCAACTCAACTGGGGGTAGCTGGGTCTTTATTGCCCAAGACCATACGTGATGCTCCCCCTAACGGGGATGTAAATAGAAGAACAAAAAAAATTACAGATTTGCACTAAATTCTAATAACGTTGATTGCTCACTGATCGCAAAGGGAATGCTTACTAATATGGCAACTGTTCACTTATACTTGCCGGGCGTGGCATGGAATTTCTGCTGCAGTATTCAATTGTGACGAACAAGTCTATCACTCACATAACATGCACAACAAACATGGTGAACAAAATCTGTCTTGTACATGAACACGTATGTGTCAAGTCTTCATGCGGTCATATTAATCACAGAATTTAGCAGGTGAAACCTTTCGAACTGAACTTCTTTATAAGAAAACTTTACCTAGTAGATTGTCAAACCAGGTAAGCAAAATCTTCCTCACAGCCAGTTAATTTGTGCAGTGCCCGGCCCTTAATGAAACCCCTGATGTCGGCATTTATGATCAATAAACAAATTACTACCTACTTGAACCCACTGTTGTGCTTTTCAGGCAAGAGTGTTGTTGGCAAAAACAGAGAAAAGTAAAACATTGCTTTGCTAAATGTAACATCATAATGACGCATCAACAACTCCACTCATCGAGCATCTCTTGGGTGGAGTCTTCTGAAAAATACCTGAAAACAAGACAGGCAGGTTCAATGTTGTTCTGATCCAGTACATAAGAAGAGCACTGCCATTTCACTCTGGTTTTGGTAATATGCAGTTCACCTGGGAAAATAGTCCACTTTAAAGTTAACCAAGGCTGCTGAATAACAAGACTAAAGATGTATCTGTACAGTTGTCTCCATCTGAAGTGAAATATTTGTAAATATGGGTGAGAGCATGAACTAAGGGCAACTCTGCATGTTGTTTCATCTTACACTTCATCACCTTGGTGCTGGTATTTTGTGGATAATTCACTTCAGATTGAGGGATCTATGTCACTATGTCACGGTTTGCACATTGAAAAGTTAAACCTAGATTTTTCAAGTTCGTCGTTTGAAATTTGTGTCAATCCCTTCCTTACAGTATTTCTTTATTGTTTATTATTACATGTAGCTCTTTGGTGTTTTTCTATATTTTAGCTAATAAACTATTATTTTCAGGTTTTCTTCAGTTTAAAGGTAATAAATTTTGTACATGGCCAAAGACACTAACACAGTACATATACCTGTACAGATGATGTTGCACATGACCCTTTTTATTCAGCAGTCTCAATTAACTCAAAACTGGACTATTGCCGCAATACAGACACGCTCTCAACTTGAACTGGGATGCTACCCTATTGTATCTAATCCCCTGCAATTCTTATGGTTGTCTTCAGCAGACAGTGCACTCTCGTAAACCTAAATCAAACTCTTGAATAAGTGACGTTAGTGCTTAAACTCAGACTGTCTAGTAATTGATTTAATATTTGAAGTATGGGTCAAGTAAAGGGTAGTTTAAAATCCCTGTTTCTTGAAACAGTTTTGTAGTAAACTAAATGTACATGTTGATTAGACAGAATTTGTGTGCATGTAAAATCGTCCCATAGTAACATGGTACATGTACAAATGCTACATTCTGTAGATAGGTACATTTACACAGTGCGCCATACTATTTAAAAATATACCCAATCAGAATAGAGTAAAGGTGTTGTATACTCGACAGTAATACATCTAACTTTCCCAGCATGTGCCGAGTTAATTGTGTTTGCCACTGTATTTCCTATGGCATGGTATTAAAATAATAGTTACATGCAACATGTTCTTTGGTATACCTGTACTACATGTATGAAATATCCTACTTGGCACTTGTATGATCTTCTTGGTATACAAACTCACCAAAAAATCTTGTGTGTAAACCAAGGAAATGCAAGTGACTCATGGGATATTCCATGGTAAACCCTTCAAAAAACACTGCATAACTAGTATACTGTACATTTTGTACAACTTACACTCTTGAAACACGGACCACATGTTTCACTGTCTCTTTAAGTTCTCTGGTAGATAATAGAAAATAATAAATAAAAAAGTTTGTTATTATTCACGTGTCATACACATAACACTTAAAACAATACAGACTGTAAAGGTGTGAGACTGGAGGACGACGTTCTTTTGCTTTATCAGCAGCAAGACTTTGGAGTAATGTGCCTCTAAATACCAGAAAATCAGACTCTGATAAGTCCTTGAAAACTCATTTATTTAAAACGATCTTTGCAGCGCAGCAACATTTAGACAATTTTAGGATTTAGCTTTTGTATCTATTTATATCTATATTAAACGGAAGTTTCTAATATTATTGTTATTCAACTATTCGCATCTCCCATAACTTTAGGTTTTTCATCTTTGTTATATTATATATTTGTATTCATAGTATTGTTCATTTTTCAGTATGTTTTTTTTTATTTTCCGAGGGCCACAAGTTTATTAGACTTTGGCTATTAACTGTTAACCCTCCTTAAACAACGTCTTCATTATTATTATCATTATTAGTAATTATTATTATTATTATCATTATAAGTAATTATTATCATTATTATTATTATTATTCTAACTATTAAAAGGGCCTCCAGGTGAGTTGTTAACCAAGTACATGTAATGTTCACTTTTATTACTATCATTATAATAAGAAATTTTAATATTTTTGCTTGAACTTTCAGTTGTGTAATCAAGTATAAAATGTACATGTATAGTATTTAACATACTGTAGGCAAGAAAATCAAATGTTCTTGGGTCATGGCCCAAGCCACACTTCATTGCCCACTGAACCCTGTGGCATGATATTATACATGTGGGGATCGAAATTTGTAAAAGTTGAGCTTAAATCTTTAACTTGTATTGGAAATCCACTCTATAAAAATTTCACACACAGGAAGTGTTGAAAGTCTTATATTAAACAATTAGTTTATGAGCTTGAGATTTCTATCATGTGATAGCGGACGAGGGCGCAAATTGTCTTGAATTGCACAAGAAAAGCATCAAAAGGTCTCAAAACTTACATGGGATGTTTCTTCAGTCCAGCCACTTCATATTTTGAATGAAATGTAAAGTCCACCAGGTCATAAAGAGATCGTCATGGCAGAAGAAGGTCATCTCTTGATATAAGTTCTCACTTCCTAAAGGGAATTGATAGAAAGTAGAGAAGTTACATGATGTACTTAATAAGACTAGGTACATGCATGTACATGTATACCTTCACAAATGTTTTGAATTTATTGTCGCTTGGCTTTGAATTTATTATACACAATGTAAGTGAGAACCAACCAAGTAAGAGACACGATGTGAATCTCAGTAATCAATAGCATCATGCAACGCCTGTGAACATTCAGCTACAGTATGTAGTGGCCAGTGCGGCCAACACTTACACCATAACTCTGTGTCTGTTGCATGAAATGAATAGGAGTATTTCTCTTCCCTTCTGGATAGAATGCTATTGAAAATAGATGTACATGCACCTACGGTTATCAAGGCTGTGATCAAAGGAAATGAAATCCTGGGTGCACAGCACTTAAGCTTATTTGAAAAAAGTAAGTTTTTCCAGTTGCCCAAAGGCCAACGTTAGTGGCCTGTGGGACCCGGGCACCTCTAGAGCACAGCCCTGGAACTTATGGTGCTAATCTTATTTTATTTTATCCTCCGTGTGCAATGAAATGAATTTATACCCTTACTTGAGGGAAGGCATCGGCATCCTACCTGAGGCCTGTCTAAATTACAAACGTGTATACTGGGACTCAGTCAGCCTCATTGCACAACGATTTTGTAATCGAAATTTCACCGCATGTACCTATATCTGTACACGTACCTAAGTTCGATAGATACTTAATCACTGGCTGCTGGTAAAAGTGCAATCACACTAGTATATTCAGCGTGCATTATACTCTTAGTATTCACTGTATGCAATAGCCAGCAATCGCAAGCACTATTGGCATTTTGGCAGTTTTACCGATTCGTTGTGATCCTCGAACGCTCCTTGATAACAAGTATGGCAGACCAGAAAGAAGAGGACAAACGAATCATTACATGCGCGGCATGCAAGATTCCCCACAGCATCCACATTTGTGGTCTGCCTGGACCTCACTGCCCGGGTACGCAAGGCCTCCCAGCTACCGAGGCGTCAACCAGCTCTGAAAATTTTGCAGGAGTCATCAGGCGCGGAAAACGAACTCACCAGCGCAGCAGCCGATCAAGCCCATGTTGCAAGCGACATTACCGTCGATGAGGAAGCTATGCTACAGGCGAAACTAAAGCAACTCCGGCTTAACTGCAGAATACCCTGCCACTTCAAAGCTAACCCCCAAAATTGACTGGATACGCGGATACGCGGATACGCGGATACGAGGATGGAAAGAAGAGAGACCTTGGGGACGAAGCTATGAGCAATAGGAGTGGATACGCGGATACGCGGATACGCGGATATGAACTTCGCGGATTAAAAAACAGAACACTACTCTAATAGTTCTGTCGGAAATACTATTTTACCATTACACTTATCCTTTAGTCACAAATTCTAGTTCAACGGTTATAAAACAAAAGATTACTCTGATCGTTCTGTCAGAAATACAATTTTACCATTACACTTATCGTTTAGTCAGAAATACTATCAGAAATACTAGTTCAAAGCAAACTTTCGTGTCCAACTATTCTAATTTGTAAACACGTGCAACATCCTTCAGAAATACGATAAACAAATCTTTTCCACGGTTAACATACCGCCAAATAAATTCGGCCAGATATGACGAATAATGTTCTTTCTTCCTTCCATGCGTAGGAAGGTTCACTTTCATCTGCCTCCAGTGTCCTTCCTGTTTATTTGTGTCATAACCCTCAGGACTAACGAACTCTACAGAGTGGTTTACAGTTTTGTGAATGTATCCGTACTTATCTAGGTTCACATACGCTTTCCAGCAGTCGCTCACTATGGTGGTGCCTGGTTCAATCCATTCTTGTACATGCTTCAATAATGTCCTTCAGTCCTGTCTTCCACACATACAATGAAGCACTTTCTCGATTCCTCTTCGATTCCGCCGAAAACCCACTGTCCCTCCACTACATGCCCGCGATGATACTTTCTCTTTCCAATCTTCGATTCGTCTATTTGTACAACTTTTCCAGGTCCTCCAAGTTTCTCTCGGTTTTCAAACAGTGTCACTTCACAAAGTTCGCGACAAAACATGTCCCAGTCCACTGCAGTGTGGGAGCCAAGGCCAAGTTGCTGTTTAATTTGCCATTGCTCTAATCCTTGGCTCCACCAGTACGTAAATTTTATAACCTCTTCTATGGACAGGTTGGACTGTTCAAACCAGCTTCCTTCTCTGATGCTCTTTTCTGTTCTGTGCCTTTTTCGTCCAATTTGCCTCCTGCATTCCCAAACATAACCATCAGAACGGTCACTGCACTCTCGAAGCTTCATTTCGGAACAGCAAATGTCACATATACGATTTGTCGCAAGAAGCTTTTCTTTTTTTAACCATTCAATGGTGTAGTCTTTCGTCCAAAGGTGATTTCGAAGCAGTTCATCATACGTCAAGAAACCAGTTTCGTTATTACGCCTTCCATAACTTCCTATAGAATGTGAACATTGTACACCTATTTCTTTACGCTCAACGGCCGCGCACCCAACTTGTATTCCTATTTTTCTTTTATGAGTCACAGAGTACATTTTCTTCCAATTTTCTCTTTACGCTTCTGATAAACGTGCAACGCATTACAAAATGTCCTTACCCTGTTTTCCGAATGCAAATTGACAACAAATGACCATTAATATTTCCATTCGCTTTCTGTTTCTTACACCGACAATAACTTCACACGCTTTGTTATAAAACATCTGATAAACGTATAGCGCATTAAAAGATGTCCTTATCCTATTTTTCATATGCAAAATTTACAACAAATGATCAATAATATTCCTTCCGCTTTCTGTTTATTACACCTACAATATCTTCGCACGCTTTGTCATAAGAGAAGACATTTGTTACAGCTTCTATTATTCTTCATCAACAAACAATACCACCAATCCCACTGGGCACAGGCAAAACCCAAACAATAACTTTGCGCTGTAACAATAATTGAAATCAGCCCAGTCAAACAACCAAAGACAATATTTTATGGTTTAGATAGCTTTCCTTTTGTTATATTCATTTACCCCCACACGAACTCACGGTAATATTATTAAACGTACGTTCTTATACAATTCAACTTTCTCTTTGACTTTATCGCACCTCGGTAATTCAATAGCACGGAAACCTCCTACAAATAAAACATATAAATATGACCTTGTTTCCATACCTTTTTACTCTAATTCCTCTTTATGTTTTCAAATTCATTATCTGTAATTATCAACAATTTTTCATTTTTGGTGTCAAAAAAAAAAAAAAATGACATGTTTCGCACATTTATGACACAATAAGCCCCTATAGCGTTTCAACAATAGAAACAACAAAGCAAATGATACGCTAACATGCCGACAAATAAATCCTACACAACGTTCTCTCGCCCATAGTCAAGCTGCACTGGCAATACTAACAACTACTTGATCTTGTAAAGATGTCTTCTTCTCGTCTTGCGAAGTTGCGAAAACAACCAGACAGCACCTGGGCACTACTTCAAAAACGTTTAATCGCGCTCCCGGATCCGTTCGAAAAACTTTCTCTGCCTAATGTTTGGAACTTCATCGTCAACAAGTCTCATTCCTTGAGCACTAATCCAGGATACGTATCCACAAGTCTTATCACCACGACAACTTTCATTGCTGGATCAGCAAGTACACTTGTCACTGGCACACAAGAGATGCCTCTAAACATCTATTCAATCTTCGTTGGTCCACCGACGACAGGGAAATCACAAGCCATTAAAGAATGTGCTGTTTTTCCGATGGTTGCAGTGGTCAGGGAAACAGATTCCTCATCTCCAGTAATTCAAAAGTGCACATCCTCAGGACTTATAAAGACAATCGCTGACAACAAAAAGGGATTCCTCTTGTCCGGTGAGATTTACGATGTCTTATTTAAATTACTGAAGTCCGACGAAGAGAACGCCACTGGAGACGTGCAAGTTCTGTGTCAGCTATTTTCTGGAGAGGAAGCTTCATACAGGTACGCCACAGAAAGAACGCGCGAGATTGCATCAAACACGCCTTTTTCCATACTTGGTGCTACACAAGTTCCGTTTGCCGCCCGCCTTGTCACGCTATTAGACCAGGGACACGGTCTTATTGACCGATTTTTAATAACATTTCCAAAATGCCTCAGGCCATCCCCACAAGAAACGAACCAAGCAGTGGAAGCATTAAAGGAAAGTGCCCTTTCAAATTGTGAAGATATATTCATAGAAATCGCTAGATTGCATACATCGCGCTCAAGCTACACACTGACGCAAGAGGCAAATGACACTGTCAACGGTCTCAATGAAGAGTTCATTGCAGAAGTCAATGAAGCCATTACAGAAGGCAGGACCCCGCCAAAGACAAAAAAGATCGACGTAATTCTGCGCGTAGCTGCCGCACTCCATGTCTTCAACCATGTCGCTTCGCAACTTCTCGAGCATACACAACCCACACCGCCAGCAGACAAGATTGAAAGATCAACACTCCTCAGTGCCATTGATTACGTTACTTGGGCCGAATCACAGAAAGAAATTTTTGTTGAGGTAAGCATTGTACATAGTATTTCACTTCCCCTCATCATATCTCTCTGAGATACAAAACATGTAAACAAAACACAGGTCTTCCTTTATAATACAACGTGATAACATCCAAAAACGCGCAGCCGAATAGCCATAGTCACGTAAGTAGCGAAGTGTCAATTTCTCGTTCTAAAAACGTGAAAAAAGAAAGTAATACACAAACTGTGTAGTCGCGTAGCAAGGCTTAAAGATTTGTTTATAGTTCGAGTGGCCGGGTATTCTGCAATTTCTCCCCCACGTACATACCCTGCCATACACACGAATTTCCACGAGACCGCTTACGCCGTACCCAGTCGGTAACTAATTTGAAATGCACGTAATTTTAAATAATGTCACAATGGCGTACCTATGCATTGTGCTTGCTACACCGTACGCAGTGTTGTCTTTTAACGACTACTTTACCAACGGAAAATAATAACCCGTAACATGGAGAGTACAGTCTACGTTCTTTTAAGAGTCAGAGCCCAACAGAGCTAAACAGAATGTATGTTTTCCGTTTTAAAAATGATAGTTTACGTAAAATAAGCTAAAATAGCACATTTCACAAAGAATTTCCAACCGATGTTGTGCTTCGAAAAAAATTACCCTAAGATCACACAGCGAAGAACCTAAGAGCGCGCCTAGCAATAAAAAATGTGAATACAAATCATTCGTTCTTTAAAACAACGACCACGCTTTCCAATTCATACGAGTATAATAGCGCACATCTGTATTTTTTTGACCACAAAAACAAACATGTCCCCCTTTTTTATGTGATATTTTTAGTTCCTGGGCGAGTTGATAACACCAACACTGGACGACGAAAAACCGCAGCCGACAGCATTAGCAGTGAAGACCGCCTGCATCCTATTCTCCGGACCTGTCTTCACCTTCAGGGCATTCAAGCAGAGCGCCACTCGAAAGTTGCGTGGGATTGCGGAAGCAGAATTTCGAGATGCCATAGTCAGTTTGGAAAACTCTGGAATGGGAAAAATCTTTTCCTTCAGGATCCCGCGAACCACAAACCCTGTCACAGTTTTTGTGAAGAATAACCCAGATTCAATAACATGGCCGAGTGATCTGTGCTCACAAACAGAGTTTCGGCAAAGATACCAGTTACCAACGCATCGCAGTGTCACTCCTGCCATCAAGAGAGGGTTAGAATCAAGAGGCCATGTACCCTCAGGCTTTTTCAGTGATTAACGACGATCATACGAACTATGTACAACACATTCCCATATCTTTTTGAACTAATTTTTGTCGTAAATGATATTCTGGTTCCATCGGTTAAGAACATTTTCCAATCAATATAAACTATGTAAAATATTTTCACATGTAGTTTTCGAAAAAGTTTTCATTAGTTAATGTGATTATTACATTTCAGATTGGCGTGCTACAGTCAAAATGGTTTTAAATATTAAAACATTTTACACTTCATGGATCAAAGTATCTTCGTCCATTAATACTTCGAACCTTGGATTATTTCTAAGGGAGGGCTGGTGTTCGCCACCACGTATCCACGTATCCGCGTATCCACTTCAATATACACTTGGATTATTTCTAGGGGAGGGGTGCTCTTCCCAACCACGTATCCACGTATCCGCGTATCCACTTCAATATACACTTGGATCATTTCTAGGGGAGGGGTGGTCTTCGCCACCACGTATACACGTATCCGCGTATCCACTTCCATATACACTTGGATTATATTTAGGAGAGGGGTGGTGTTCGCCACTACGTATCCATGTATCCGCAGTCTTCAAGGAAGCAGCTTTGAAATGGCAGGGTATTCTGCAGTTACTCCCAATGCATTGTGTGCTCTTTAAAAACCCCAAAAGCCGAAATTCACCTAAAAGGTTTCAGATCGACCTGAGAAAACGAGATAAATTCTGCAAAATAAGCTTAAGCTTGTTGTAAGTGCACCAAATCTATTTTGAGAGCCCACGTGTTTCAACACCCAGTCAGCACGATGCAGCAAGTAGAAATTTGCAATGCTTATCATTTTTTCCTTTGAATTATTTATAAGGATTAACATTATATGAGATCTATAGTCTTTTCAATACATCAAGATGTAGGTTTTTTTTATTTGTCATTTATTTATGTCAGTTATTTATTTGTTTCCCACTGACTCATAATCTTTTTTATTCTTTTGATTTTGTTGTGTCATGAATTAAAGTGACCGCGAGGACAAGGAAATACAAGAAACATATTGATGATCCCACTATACCCATACCAAAATCTACAAGATTTGACCACATAAATTGCTTAAAGCAGTCTTCCCAGGCCAGTTGATGTCATCTCTCTCTCTTGCATCACTTTTTCCTGGAGATCATTTCCAGCACCATGAACAGAACACCTCAGAGTTTTCGGCTCGCCTGAGTGAGATGGCTATTGACAGAAATGTTGTGGATGACTTTGATGGACTATGGAGTCAACCTTTATGCAAGAATTGAAGCTTCACAGAAGCATTTGATGAAATTGAGTTGCCTATACACTGTACCTGAAAAGACTACAGAAATACCAATTGATGTAATACACACAACAACTCAGATTTGTCCACAGACAGTGATTCAGATAATGATGTTGAAGTTTCTAGTTCTGACTCCTCTGAAGAAATTGAGAACTCTGACACTGACGGCCATTCACTGGACTCCCCTGATGAAAGTGAAACTAATTGTTCACAAGAAAAGAACATTTTCTGCCAAAGAATATGCCTGTATGGCTATTCTGGCCTTAATTTCAAGACATTGTATGACAATGAGAGGCTACTAAAGATATCCTTGTTTTAATGAAACTACGGGTAATTTATCCAGAGAATGTCACAGTACAGTTTTGTACAGCAAGCGTGTGGAAACTGTGAGCTTTTCATTTCTGACATCTGTGAGAGATGTCTTCCTCTTTTTCCTAAAGTCATAAAGGATCAAGTCAAAAATTGTTCAACAGTGGGCTGTGATGGGTATGTGTGTGAATCTACAATTATATTAAATATATACATGCATATATATACTTTTGGTTTTATTGGAATTGTAAATAATATATATACATTTATGCTGACAGGAATTTTTTGCCTAATCTATTTATCAGATCTGAGAGCATCCACTTTTCTATCAGTTATACTCTGGGTGTTTGATTTAAGGGTCCATACGGGCACATATACACTAACAAATCAGGTTGGATCTAAAAAGCAATGTTATGAGTGCTATAGTTTTATGTTGAGTTGTCAGACTTAAACTGGAATTAATGTAGTAACATTTGTTTGGAAATAATTACCTTGGAGCTTGACAACAATAAAAAGGTATGGAACTCCAGGGAAATGATCCTGTTGATTTTTACTAATTCACAGAAACTGATTCATGCACTGAGTTCATCTTTAATTTTGACATTTTGGGAAATTTATAGAAATTTCAAACACAATATTTCATGTGTTTTAGCTGTTCCCAAAAATTCCCAGTCATACTTTTCACTATTCCCAAATATTCCCAGAAATTCCAAGGTCTTGGATTAAGCATAATTTGCATGGCTTGGAATAACTTGGAATTCCTAGGAATTCCCAATAATTCCCAGTCATACTTCCACTATTCCCAAATATTCCCAGAAATTCCAAGGTCTTGGATAAAGCATAATTTGCATGTCTTGCAATAACTTGGAATTCCTAAGAATTCCTAGGAATTCCTAGGAATTCCCAGACTACTGGGAATTTATTTCGCAGGGGCGAGGAATGGATGGAAAATATGATTTGTCCAGAGGTTATGGTTAGAGACCGAGTGCAGTGAGCTCAAGATCTGTGCTTAATGACCAAGAGCCAGATATTTTTGAGTAACCTCAAATCACAGGTCAGAGAAAAAAGACTGACAGCTGATATTCTCCCAGTATGGTCCTGAACAAGCTTGGCTAATAACTAATTAAGAGATTTATTTCATGACTGAAAATTTTAGAAAATCTTTACTGAAGAGTAAATATTGCTGGATCATTCATTTATGTACAGGACAGTGCTGGTTCTGTATTTAGAGAATATTGGACCAGCAATGCAGCAATGAAGCAATCTGTTTGGTTGATTTTAGTTATTGGCCCTGCTGAACTAACTTAATCATGGTAAATGTTACCAGAGTTATTTACTCAAAGAGTATACTCACATCTACCATTTTGTGTACATGTGGGCGAGCTGAGCCCTAATGGCTGCTAAAGTTAAAAAATGTTTATCATGACATTAATTAAAAGTTTTAATGTTAATGCCTCTTACTGTAAAAGTTTTGTTAGTTAAATCTGCGTGAGCTACATTTTGTAATATAAGAACGTATTATTATCGATGTTAATGCTAAGACTTTTCTCAGGTTGAGAGAAAAGACAATGAATCAGCTCTGTTTCAGCTAGACGAGCAGGTACAGTATGAGTGTTTTTACTTCATTGTGAGATTAAGCCTTTCTCGGGACTCTTAAGGATAAAATCCCCAAAAGGGCAGGGGCTCAGTTGCATGTGGGATTAAGGCTCTGCACTGAGATTCAAGCCCTTGTCCTTTTATCACCCTTTGATGAATCAGCCATTATATTAACTGAAATTTGAACCATTTTGAATAGATCCAACCTGAAATAGGTACCTTTTGGGCCAAGACTCAATGCATAGTCCATTGTGGGTTATAGTAACCATCCCAAGATCAGAGATAATCAAAGCACTCATTACCATTATTCACTGGTTTGGTTTAATGGTTCATGAGTTACAAGCCTTTCTCCCCTAAGAGATACCAAGATCCTGGTTTGTGGGTGTGGCTTGAGATGTTTTTCACCCCTAAGAGGTACCAATTATAATGCAACACATTGTCTCCTTGTTTTTTCTAGCACAATACCCTAAAGGGTACTGTGAAAGCTTCTGCAGTGGACCTTTTGAGACTGAACACCCTGAGAGGTACCAAACTGCATTTTCAACCCTTAAAAGTGCGGTGAGCATCCCCATTCTTGTTGTATGAGAGAGCTCCCCCTCCCACTGGGCCTTTCTCGTGTTCTCCTGTCATCCCATGTGGGTTAAACTCCGAGAAAGTGCAGTCTATTAATTAAATGGTACAGCAAAACCAACTAACAGACCAGCAGGTAAATACACTGAGTCTGACATCGTGTTGGCTACACATCATTGACCATGATCTAATGATCAATGCACTGTACGAGAAGCTGGTCAATCTTTGCAAATGGCTTTTACTTTGCGTTTGTGCGATGCTTATAAAATAAGGACTTTTTTGTCAGTGGGTTAAATTAAATGCTAAAACAATAGACAGCTCACTCATGGTTTCTTAATGGACTTTGACAGTTGGTTCACGACTTTGATTGCCCACTAAGAAACCTCCAGCTCATTGTCCAATTATTTTAACTTTTCAAATGAATTAAGAAAAATAGTAGCAATTAACAATTTATGTAAAGCATAATGTCCTCTTTTAAAAATTTATGTTTATTTTGTATCAGTGTCGTACATATGATGGTTTGCGGAAGACGCATGATGCACAGATAGTAAAAATTGCTACAGAAGCAGGTCTGCACATCTTCCCAGACCAGTGGTCCTCACTGCTGTATGGTGACCAAGATCACAAGTCTCACATGCAGTCAATTATTGACAAGGTTTGAGAACTAGTAACAATTTTGTTGAGAGAATTGTAAGTGGAGTCATGGCACTGTTTGAAACTCAATTATATCAGAGGAACCAAATCTTTTACAACTATAAATTGCAAACTGGATTTTTTTCTGTTGATTAGTATCAGCAAGTATAATTTGAGTAACTATTACTGTAGATTCTAAAATTAAATTTCCTAGTAAACACAGTCAAAATGTTCAAACTACTAGTAAATTCTGTTTCTTTGGGGTAATTAAGAGCTTTTCTGAGAAGTAAGCAGTTTTCTTGGAGTGAAGCTCAATAAAAACTGTGAGCTTTAAGGAGCAGATATGTCCAAGGACAAATATCTGAGTATATTTTTAAAGTCAAATGGAGGCTATTGCGTTCATTATCCTGCAAATATTAATTTTTTAAAAATTATTGGGGAATATCACATGGTGGCCTCAAGGTTAGTGAGCTTGCTCCGAATCGAGCGGTCCAAGTTCGAGCCCTGGCTGGGGATTCAAGATTGGGCCAGACACTCCTCTCACAGTGCCTCTCTCCACCCAGCTAGGTGTATAAGTGGGTATGGGTGAATTTAATGCTGGGGGTAACCCTGCGATAGACTAGTGTCCTAACCAGGGGGAAGTAGAAATACTCCTAGTCACTTCCTGCTCACAGAAACAGGGATGAGCTCTCATCTGATGGGCCACTTGGCTGGTATGCAGACTTAAACCTTAATTACCTTCATCACTTGGAAAGTTGGGGCACGTTCAGTCATTTGATTTAGACTAATCACATTCGGGCAAAAACATTTGATGGATTAGATAATGTACATGTACCTCTGAGTTGTAAAATGTATTACCAGTAGTTCAGCCGTATCCATGTCAGTTCTAAATGTATAAGACTTTGACAATCAGAAAAATTTTTATACCTAAATTTACCTAATTTCTGGTATGCTTTGATGACATTTCAGGGGAGTTTGCTTGAGACATGGTTTGTATTTGGGCAAGTTCGGTTGAGCCAAAATTACCATAGCGAGATCAAACAAGCCTGACATGTCTCCAACCCGGGGGGGGGGGGGGTTGTTTTGGGAATTTCTGGGTGGGGATGTGCTGCTGGGACCCTGGAACCCTTAGCCTATACCAGAGCTAGTTCAGCTGAATTTTGCAAACCTATACTAGAGTGAACTCCCCAAATCCCCCCATCTATCAACACTGTTGAGGCTGATTTGCGTAAATTTAAACTTGCCAATTTGGTCTTTTTCATATTTTTGAGCGGCATTTCCTGGTTTCCTTACTCTAGATAAAATCTATCCTAGAGTAAACTGCTTGAAAACCATACCCTTCACAGCGGCTCATACCTATATAGCCCATATATGGCAGTGCCCCCCCCCCGGGCCTCCAAAGCATACCAAAAGGCCCCCCCCCCCAAGGCCACCAAAGCATACCAAAATTCAGCCTAGAGTGAACTCCCCAAATCCCCCCATCTATCAACACTGTTGAGGCTGATTTGCGTAAATTTAAACTTGCATATTTGATTTTTTTCATATTTTTGAGTGGCATTTCCTGGTTTCCTTACTCTAGATAAAATCTATCCTAGAGTAAACTGCTTGAAAACCATACCCTTCACAGCGGCTCATACCTATATAGCCCATATATGGCAGTGCCCCCCCCCCGGGCCTCCAAAGCATACCAAAAGACCCCCGCCAAGGCCACCAAAGCATACCAAAATTCAGCCATCGTGTCAAAAAGCCTTGATATCATGGCCAGTTTGGTTGAGCCAAAATAACCATGACAAGATCAAACAAGCCTGAAGCACACCAAAAAGGTATGGTTAGGTATGTTGTACCTAAATCCAGCCATCGTGTCAGGAAGCCTTGCTATTTATTAATCAAATGTACTGTAATTCTATTTTGGCACATCAAAAAAAAAAAAAATCAAAAAAGAAAATTAAAACTAAAATATCTTGTCAATTAGGCCTTCATTTTGCAGGATATCAGGACAGTAGACACGGTTTCTGATTGGCTAGTTGCAAATTTTGATGGTTTACGATAATAAACAGTTAACACACTTGGGCAGATAATCTGATAACTCTTAACTGGTGACTTGTTGATTTTTTAAAGTCCCTGGATTGCATTCCCAGCAGTTCTATCTCAGTGTTATTTCTAAATTAAACCATGGTTAATCCATTGCATTTCATTCTGTTTTAGCTACAATCACCAGCCTCGTTTTCTGACAGCATTGAGCAGCTCATCATTTCTCTTCAGAGATCTGGGGATCCTGCCAATCTTTGCCAGATGCAAAAGCAGTTTGAATTGCTGTCCCAGATTGATGCCTCTACAGGTTTGACCCTCAACCTTTCCTCTTGCAATTAACAGTGACTAGAGCTAAGTTAAACGATCTTGAAAATATATTTATTGGCAATATTATCTAATGTCCCTGGGAAGGATACTCCCACATAAAAAAGAATGGGGGGGGGGGCTCACCCTACCTTTTAAGGGTTAAAAAAGAGGTTTTGGTAGCTCTTAGGGTATTCAGCCTCAAAAGGTCCAAAGCTGGAGCTTTCACAGTACCATTTAGGGTTAGGGGGGAAAAGAATTTCAAGCCACACCCAAAAAAACAGGATATCGGTACCTCTTGGGGATTCTTCTTCAAATTTTGTATGAGCACCCCCGTCCTTTTTATATGGGATCCCCTCCCCCTCCAGACCAACATCGTTTTTCTTGCAAAGGTATATCAAATAGGGTTAAATCATAGTGAATCATATTTATACCGTTAAAGTCAAGTGCACATATTTAGCATTTTTAAGAGAAAACTAATGTACTGGACAATTCTCTGCTAACTAGAATTAATTCTATAAAATAATTTTAAAATTTGGGTGCTGTTAGCCTCCTCCAGGCAACTGAACACCTGGAATAGACTATTGTGCTGTCAAAATACAACCACTGCTTGTGAGGTAGTGCACTTATTTAGCAATGAGTCAAAATTGGCCCATTTTGTGCCTGTTAAAAATTTAAAATATTGGAACTGAAACATAGATTCTGAAATATAAGTACTGTTGAAGTACACATAAAATCACTCTGAAGTTAAGGAGAACGCATTTTCTAGGGTGTTATCTGAAAAATTGCCTCCAGAAATCCAGAGTGTCGCCTACTAGCCAGATCAACAACGTCTTCAAAAGCTGGCTACACTTCTGATAATATACCTTTGTTTGGTTGTCTTCTGCAGAAGCAGCATGTCCAGAGTGGAATGAGTTAGAACAAGCTATGAGTTCAGTGTATTCTGTGGTTCAAGGACTTGTTGATTTTTTAAAGGTTGGTTACTGTTATCAAATGTTTTGACTGTTTGCTTCTGTTTAATATTATGAGCTCAAGATTTCCATGGGGTGATAGTTGACGAGGCTAAGGGCTGAATCAACGGTCACCTCACGGAAATGGATAACAAATAGTCTAATATTATATTTTTGATAGAATTCTAACTAAAATTCCTTCAAATAGTGATTTCCAGTTATTATTAGTTGTTAAGAGACTAATAGTTGCGTGACCGTGACATGTTGTGTTACCCGAGTTACCAGTTGACATGTAATACGAGATTTTGTATTTTGAGCCTTTTGTTTTGTTCTGTCGTATTATCGAGATCGTGTTGTAAGAAAATATTCGCATACCGTCATCGCGAGGAGAATAAACGTACAAGTTGGACCCGTTTCAGTTACTTCGTTGTTTGTTTCGTCATTTTACGATTGGTACCGTCAACCGATTACAACATTAGTATTATTATTCATTTTATATAATAATTAAATGAATGCGCGTGCTCTGATTGGTCAATCAGCTATGGTTCATTGTGCCAGTAAACTCATGGAAATTTCGCGTGTCTTCTGAATTATTATTAATAATAAAAGGAATAGACCACAAGTTTTTATGGTTTACAGACTGATAAACCACTTAAGATGGTGGAAGAACACGAGAAGAATTCGTAAATCACTCGCCTGCGGCTCGTGATTTACGAATTCTTCTCGTGTTTTTCCAACATCGCGCGTGGTTTATCAGCCTATTGCTTAAATATCTCGCAGTTACTACGCGCGCTGTGACCGGTCAATTTAGGGGGGCGTATTCTACTCTACGGCCCGCTAATAATTTAAAGCTGTTTCTGTTGCCAAAATGTACTGTGATTTACCGCCAAGTGCTCTTTAATAACATTTACAGCAGGTAAAATTTTAAAAATTTCGTTTACTTTAAATTGTGCTTTAAAACGTGCTAACGACTTAACAACGATTTTAAATTGGCTCGTTTTGATTTCGACGTGCGTGAGAAATTTGAAGCCGTTCCTTGCGAATAGAAATCATTCCAGAACCCGTCTGACACACCGTAGAGATACAGTCAATATCTTAGTAACCTCTTGTTCTCGGTCCGTACAGACTGTAACTTACTGATCCTCATTTTTCCTGTTTGATTTATGGTCTGCGCGCTTCGCGCTTAGTTAACTTATAATCCTGACATAGCGCTTCGGTTAACTTTAAATCCTAGTTTAGCGTTGACCGGCTTTCGAACAACCAGGCCCAGGTCTGTTAGGTGTGACTTTTATTGTACCTTGACAGAATTTATGTGTCCAGTGTCTTACAGGTACATTTTTTCCTCTTCAGTCTCCCAACAACAGCAGATATAAATCCAGGATGTGTCGGAATCACGCCCGAGGAGGATGTCCCAAGGGACTTCATTGCCCATTTGCACATTCAGAGGAGGAGCTGAAATAATAGGTGTCCTCGCATTACTTTCCATAGTAGAATCTTGTTTCGAGTGGCCGCGCTCTTTTGATTGGCAATCCGGGGGAAATCAGTACATGAGCCAGCATTAGTCACCCCAGCTACTGTTGTTGCGTATGTTCAGAAACCATTATTGAATTGAACGCAGACATACCCAAAAACCGGTTTTAGGATTTCCTAGTCCAGGTTTTTGATTGGGCGTTCGGTAAATAAACGCTGACCGACAACGCGCGGGCTCTGGCAACGGAATTAGACTCTGGATAGTCCTCCGGGCTACGATCCTCAGTTAAAAAAGCGTCTTCATCGATATTTCAGTTCTATTCCAAAAGTTTGCCGAGAAGCGAGCATATTTAAGAACCAACAGACATCTTAAGCGATTATTTTACAATATTCTGGGCTCAATATTAAGTAGTTTGTTATGGATTATATGAAAATGAAATTGAAATCCAAGACCAATAGTTTGGTGAATCAGTGATAATATAATATTCGGTACCGTGATCATTTGATTGATTTTTCGTACAAATGTGCTTTTACTTTTTTCTATTGTAGCACGACAAAGCGAATAAAATACAAAAAAAATGTTTTAAATCGTTGCAGCTGTAAAAATTACTGTCAAAACAAAATTTAGTTAGATTTCAAGGAAATTCCTTGATTCTTCCACGAAATGTAATACATGTAGTACTCTTAACGCGCACATGAACAAGATGATCTTAAGTTTAAATAAAACGTATTCTTTAATAATTATTTGGATATGATCCAGTGATATCGTGGTTCTAATCTAAAAATAAATGCCAAGGAGCGAGATTATTAACCGCACCTTTTCATTACTTTGCAACAAAAAATCCCGCAGTGCATAGACCTTATCATTTTTGGAAGCCATCTTGACGGGTAGGCAATACGCGTCAGAAATAACAGTGTATGTATGGGAATCCGATGGCAAATAACATTTGGTAACAATCGAATTCTGAACAGTCTATGAATAGCGAAGTCTATGTACGAGGCATAGTATTGCTTTAACTAAATTTGAGGGCTGTAGTTGTGCTAGAAAGCGTTCAGTCACCGTTGTAATTTTTTATACATTATATCTGTTATATTTTTTCCGCTGCGAACTTGTAAGCCGCGTACAAGTTGCCAAGCCGTCACGATCGCTCCCAAACCCGTGATAGTTAAGGTCCATTCAATTTTAGCACCAAACGTTTGTTAACAGAGATCTTGGGTGATTACCTCAACTTATTTTGTGTACAGTATTTAGCAGTTTGTTATCGTTGGCGGAAAAATTTAAATTGAATCCAAAACAAATGGTGTAGTGAATGAAAATAATTTAATATTCCGTACCGTGATCATCTGAAGCTAATAAAGTAAATACAAGATGCCATTTATGTCGAGTATGTCATAATTGTTGCCAATCAAAAACTGGTTAAAATCCAGCTAACATGATCAACAGGTGACATTTATTCCTGTGCTATGCTAGTAGTAAAGTTCTCTGTGGGGACAGAGGAAAGTGCAGGCGTATTAATTATTGGCGCGCGAGTGCACATTTTCGTATTAGACCGCCAACTTGGATTTGGTAACTGGGGGGATTGGGGCGAGGGAAATTTACCGAGGGAGAAGTTGTGAGGTGGATAAATGGGTGAGGGGGAAGGGAAAGGAAAAAAAAAAAGAGAGGTGGCCGTTATGGGGAGGTAGGCGTGTAATATGGGAATCCTTGTTTACAATATTTGCCTCATTAGCATAAGGAATTCAGTTTCTGATGGAGCTACAAATAAGTCAGTTCTGAATATTAAAAGGTCATAATGCGATTAACTCTGCCAATGAATATGAGCCTGATTTATTGCATACTTTTTGTGCAAAACAGGTTTAAAAACTGCAATTTTACAAAGAATGTATGAGCTCATTAGCGCTCTTGCCACCTACTTTAATTTGGAGTTTTTGAAAGACTATCTCCTTGAATACACCCAAGGAGCTTAACATTTCACTATGTATTTTCATACACTCACCAGCTCTTTAGCTGCCTGGAGTCAATTCATATCTAACATGTTTCCTTCTGCGCGCAAAGCCGTATGCTAATGAGCAAATATGTAAAAAAAAAAATGACGTCAGCATGAATCCCCCTATACCACGCCTTTTTTTTTCAGTCGGGGGTGTAACTATTTTTTTTTAAAAAAGGCCGTATTTTAGCATATAAACACGAAGCACAATCGAGACGCGTTTTAGTGGCCGTTGCCGTTGTGGACAGGTGGGCATTGTAAACAGTTTAAGATAACAGTAGGGAGTTTAAGTAATCACGACAGCGACGCTGAGGGTAACGTCGATTAAAAAATGAATTTATATTTTACCTAGGAACCTCGTGGTATTCTAAAGTCATTTACTTTGTTTATCAGTGTCAAAACTATCGCGAAACTGAGTCTGGGACACAGCGATTAATTTGAAATAGAAATTTTAAACAGCCGTCGTGGTTCACGTTCTCTGCACAACGCAGAATTTGGTCATTTCACGTTGTTGTTTTGCAGAGGACGGCAAAGAAATGTACCAAGAATTATAACGCACGTGCACAGCTATTGTTCTGCACATTAAACGTTTTGCTTAGCGATGTTGCCGTTGCCGTTGCCGTCGCCGTTTTCTTAAACTTTCTAGTGAATGTATGGACTGTCCACCGGGACCAAAAGAAAGAAGCCATTGTGAAGAGGTGGCCGTTAGTGGAGTTGCGATTGTAGCTGATAAGGTAAATTTTAAAATCGCTCAAGCGAGCTGGCGAAGCTGAACACTAGCTGTGTTAGATCTAACCAAACGAACCCACTGCCAACCGAAATACCTTAATAAAGTGGAAATTAAATTTTTTCAAGTCAGGGCATTTTGTGCAGCGGTAAACGAAGAACAAGTCAGTGAATCCCCCCCCCCCCCCCCCACCCCCGCACCACTAACTTCTCCAAGGTGTCCAGCAACCATTTTTCCTTGCAACAACCCAAGCTTCCGGATCCGTCGGTTTGTTTAATGGCGGTACAGCGGTCTGCTTGTAAAACTGTAGCCTCTCTTGCAATTTGTTTACCACATCCGGGAGCTTTTGGCTGAGGTCTGTGTGTTCTGTAGGGTCAGCAGTAATGTTATAAAGGGCAAGTTTTATCAGTCCTCTTGCCTTATGGAAATTCTAAAAAGGAAAAAGACACGAATTATAAGCATAAGTTCTCCGTAACTAAAGAAACAATTATACTAACATCATTCCTTAATAGTTTTAGTACTATTTTCGTTTACAACATGGAAGACTGAAAATTAGTTCTTACATATCATGCCAAGCAGAACCTGGCAATGAAATTAAAAGAATGTTTTCACGTAGGTTTATATTTACCAAACTGTAGGTACGCTTCTCAGCATACACACTCAGCTAACTGGTTTTGTAGATTTCTTATAAAACAGGTCAAAACAATTTCACTTGATGTGTTATGACGCAACGCTTTCTAATCAGAAGCCCATGGGCTACTGTTTCAACTGAAAGTTTGAGCAGACAATAGACAGATCACTGGGCTAACAGGATGCGTTATAACATGGTCCGTTCTACAATATCCGGGCTTATACTTAAATTATTTTACTGACCGTATCCTTGGTACTTATATCCCCCAGTTCAGGCGGTTTGAACCATGTTGAATTAGAACATGACATCAGTAACTTCATGTCGCCCACACGAATTGCCGCGCCCTGGTACAGTGGGTCATCTACTCCATCTCATTATAAAGTTGCTCTTCTGGTGCCAAGTCAATGTTCAGAAGAATCTCAGTTCTTGGAGATGGTTTGCCAATAGAAATTGTGTCCCAGACGTCAAAACCATCCACGGGAACCGAAGAGGTATCAAGTTTGCCTCCTAGGATGGAAAAAATGTGAAATATTTCAGGGGCGGTTGAAGGAACTCTTGATATTGTGGGCTTGGGAAGGATTTCACACTTACATTCAGTTAACACTGATGTGAAGTTTATATGAAATAATTCATATATGAACTGCGGTTGTGGATGAAAGTGAAGAATGATCATCGCAGTTAATTTTCCAATTTAAGCAATTGGAAAGAAGAAGCCTGAAAAAAAAAATTTAAAAAAATCAGGGCTTCAACGGGATTCGGACCCGTGACCTCCGCGATACCGGTGCGATGCTCTACCAACTGAGCTATGAAGCCACACATTGGGAGCGAGGTCAATTAATCGAGTTCATATCTTCCCGTGAGGAGTAAAATGATGTGAAGTTTATATGAAATAATTCATATATGAACTGCGGTTGTGGATGAAAGTGAAGAATGATCATCGCAGTTAATTTTCCAATTTAAGCAATTGGAAAGAAGAAGCCTGAAAAAAAAAAATCAGGGCTTCAACGGGATTCGAACCCGTGACCTCCGCGATACCGGTGCGATGCTCTACCAACTGAGCTATGAAGCCACACATTGGGAGCGAGGTCAATTAATCGAGTTCATATCTTCCCGTGAGGAGTAAAATGATGTGAAGTTTATATGAAATAATTCATATATGAACTGCGGTTGTGGATGAAAGTGAAGAATGATCATCGCAGTTAATTTTCCAATTTAAGCAATTGGAAAGAAGAAGCCTGAAAAAAAAAAATCAGGGCTTCAACGGGATTCGAACCCGTGACCTCCGCGATACCGGTGCGATGCTCTACCAACTGAGCTATGAAGCCACCCATATGTGTGGCTTCATATGTGCTATCAGCTATCAGTATAAACCAAGGCTTATTCTGAGGTAAGTATTTCAATTATATTATTGCTTTAGAGTACGACACACGATGCCTAAGAATGATTTGTTATAAGCCACATGTCAAATTGTTTATAAAGATGACTTTGAAATGGAATTTTTCGTTCAGTCGTCCAACTAATGGCGCAATTTGTGTTTTCTAATTAATATTAGCTTTTCGTCTAGCGCGCTTGATTTTCACAGGCTAAACTAACCGTTTAGATGTGGTATAACCATAGCATAACTGTTTTTTTTTTTTAGGATTTCTTATTTGTCGGGATGTTAAGTTTACTAGGAGAATATATAATTGGTCTCAGACTTACAAACTGTTCAGGAATTTTAATGAAAGATGTAAGGCCAAATGGTTAGTTTCTCTTTAGTGAAACAATATTGATTTAAGCTTTACCCTTTCACGCTAAAGCATGAATAAATTATTGTAAAGTAAACAATTTCACTGACGTCCTATCGTAGGCGAGTTCTAACCCTTTTTCTCTTACGGAAGACATTTATTATCAGGAGATGGACTACAAATAACACGTATCGAAAGTTTGACTGCATTTACAATTTAATGATACAAATTATCTTATGGACGGTGCCTACTTTTGTTAGTGCGCATGCTTTCCGCACATCGCGCAAGGCATGGTTTAGGCGCCATGCGTGCGCTGGGGTTGGCATTGACGCAATCAACTACGCTACCAAGTACACGACTAAAAGAAAGCAAAATTTTCCTACTGTGACCAAATCAAATTTAATGAACCTGTACTTAAACCAGGAGAGAATACCAAAATAGCAGGGTATCGCTGACCACTAACTGTTAACGTCATCCAGCTGAAAAACTAGCTGTTTCCTGTGGAAAATTATACTGAAATCCGACCGTAAACATGTACCTGCAGATGGCGTAGGGCGCGCACAAAACAAGTGTAAAATACGCAAATGTTTTACTTACCGGGGAGGTTACAGGAAAAAAATGTAACGGGCACCGTAAAAGTTTAAAAAAGATCAATAACTTTAAAAAACGCTTGGTTACCCCCACATTTTTATGTTATGAAATGGAAGTGGCAAGCCAATTCAACACCTGATTAGTTTCTGGTTGTGAGCAAAAGGTATTTAGACTATATTTCAGCTGAACCAGAGGAAGGCTGTCAGAGACGCTAAAAGGGCTGTTGCAACAATTTTGTTATTAAAAACATAGGAAAAATGGTTTTTATGCTACCATTTACCATGCAGTGTTAAGATCTTTATAAATGTGTTTGCTTCTCTGTTAGTAAAGGCAAATTCGAAGGAAATCTGTGAAAAATATCCTTTCCTAAATTTTTCAGAAAATGCTGATGTCAGCATTTTTTGAGATTCAAGGCTAATTATCTCGAAAAAATGCGTGGCTACCCCAACATTTCTTTGTGGAATCTCCAATAGCCTTTGCAAAGGTCTGCTTTTCTCATATGGTCCTTATCTGGCGCAACAAACTTTGTATTTAGTATGCACCGTCCTTAAAGAGTGTTCTATTTATTTTTATTATCTCAGGAGATTTGTAGTAATTACATACATATCCAGCGACAAATATCACCTGCAAAATAACTGAATCTATCAGTCATGCCCATTCAAACTTCACAGTGGACAGAATTTCTCTTGTGTCCTAAATGTAACTACCAATTTGACGACTGCAATCGGCAACCAGTCACCTTGGGATGTGGACACACGCTTTGCATTTCCTGTTTCTCAAAGCTGTCTAAAACACAATGTCCATTTGATCTCGTTCATACTGATACGGACCTCTCCAAGCTTCCATTTAACTATGCTTTGCTTCAGCTAGTTGGAGTGGAAATACCAGAAGACGAACTTCCCCCCCACAGAAACTGTACAACACAATGCTGCTCAATACAGAGCATCCAAACGTTGTATTGAGAAGCTTGCATTGTTGTTAAAGCCCTTCACTGGTGCTGCAAATGAGACAGCTAGTGGAACAAGTAATGGTTGCAATCGGGGCTCTTTGAATAATCTCCTGTCAAGACCAATTCAGCGAAAGCTTGTGTCTCTAGTTAACTGTCAGTTTGCTGTCGCTGATGGCCGAGTGAGGGCCATGTGTGCTGCCAGAAGCCTTGGGGAAAGGACTGTAACAGAGCTTGTGCTATTGCATCAAAACAAGTCAAAGTTGCCTTCCCACCTCTGGGCTGCTATGCGGGATCGTGGTTGTCAGTTTCTGGGACCAGCAATGCAAGAAGAAGCTTTAAAACTAATTTTGTTGGCTCTTGAGGGTGGAGAGGCTTTGTCTAGGAAAGTTTTAGTTCTGTTTGTGGTCCAGAAGCTGAAATCGCGGTTTCCACAAGCTTCCAAAGCAAGCATTGGTCATGTAGTCCAGTAACGCTGTACAGGGCATCATGCTTTAAGGTATTCATAATCTTAATGAACCAGGATTGGCACTATGTTAAATGAACTGCTCTCTGAAATTTGTAAAATCTCCTACCACTTCCCTGGAAAATTCCTCAAAATTGTCTATTTTCCGTCTACTCCTGGAAGCTCCTGGAGTTTAAAAAGGCATTTTTTCTAAAAACATTTATAACACAAAAAGTCTGAGTTCTGGGTCCTGGAATTATTTTTAATTTGGAAAACCTGGAATTCAAACATCATTAAGTTAGAAGTCCAAACCCTGTTGTACTCCATCACTGAATTAAGTTGAACTCTGCTATTTTGAATGCTTAGGAGAAAATAGTAAAGATGTAGTTACATTGTATGTACTTACTGAAGCTCAGGAATGGATGGAAAGTATGATTTGTCCAGAGGTTATGGTTAGAGACCGAGTGCAGAGAGCTCAAGGTCTGTGCTTAATGACCAAGAGCCAGATATTTTTGAGTAACATCAAATTACAGGAGAAAAGAGACTGACAGCCGATATTCTCCCAGTATGGTCCTGAACAAGCTTGGTTAATAACTAATTAAGAGATTTATTTGATGACTGAAAATTTTAGAAAATCTTTACCGAAGAGTAACTATTGCTGGATCATTCATTTATGTACAGGACAGTGCTGGTTCTGTATTTAGAGAACATTGGACCAGCAATGCAGCAATGAAGCAATCTGTTTGGTTGATTTTAGTAGTTATTTATTCAAAGAGTGTACTCACATCTACCATTCCATGTACATGTGGGTCAGCTGTCAGCCCTTTGTTGCTAAAGTTAAAAAATGTTTACCATGACATTAATTTAAAATGTTAATGTTAATGCCTCTTACTGTAAACGTTTTGTTAGTTAAACCTGCGTGAGCTACATTTTGTAATATAAGAATGTATTATTATCGATGTTAATGCTAAGATTTTTCTCAGGTTGAGAGAAAAGACAATGAATCAGCTCTGTTTCAGCTAGACGAGCAGGTACAGTATGAGATTGTTTTTACTTCATTGTGAGACTAAGCCAATCTCAGGACTCGATAAAATACCCAAAAGGGCAGGGGCTCAGTTATATATGGGTTGAGACTCTGCACTGAGATTAAAGCCCTTGCGCCTTATCACCCTTTGATGAATCAGCCATCATATTAACTTCTTTTGAACAGCCTAATGGTAGTCTACCATATTGTACTTTGTAGTTCAAATTTGACATGAAATTTGAACCATTTTGAATAGATCCAACCTGAAATGGTACCCTTTTGTGCCAAGACTCACTGCATAGTCCATTGTGGGTAATAACTATCCCGAGATCAGAGATAATCAAAGCACTCATTACTATTATTCACTGGTTTGGTTTAATGGTTCATGATTTACAAGCCTTTCTCCCTTACGAGAGACCAAGATCCTGTTTTGTGGGTGTGGCTTGAAATGCTTTTCACCCCTAAGAGGTACCAATTATAATGCAACAGATTGCCTCCTTTTTTTGGCTCAATACCCTAAAGGGTACTGTAAAAGCTCCTGCAGTGGACCTTTTGAGACATAACACCCTTAGAGGTACCAAACCGCATTTTTCAACCCCTAAAAGTGCGATGAGCATCCATATTCTTTTTATATGAGAGAGCCTTCTCCCCCGCCGCCCTCCCCCCACCAGGCCTTTCTGGTGTTCTCCTGTCATCCCATGTGGGTTAAACTCCGAGAAAGTGCAATCTATTAATTAAATAGTACAGCAAAACCAACCAACAGCCCAGCAGGTAAATACACTGTTGGCTACACATTGACCATGATCTAATGATTGATGCAATGTACCAGAAGCTGGTCAATCTTTGAAAATGGCTTTTACTTTGCATTTCCGTGATGCTTATAAAATAAGGACTTTTTTGTCGGTAGGTTAAATTAAATGGTCAAACAATAGACAGCTCACTCATGATTTCTTAACTGACTTTGACAGTTGGTTCGGAACTTTGATTGCCCACTAAGAAACCTCCAGCTCATTGTCCAATTATTACTTTTCAAATGAATTAAGAAGAATAGTAGCAATTAATAATTTATGTAAAGCCTAATGTCCTCTTTTAAAAATTTATGTTTATTTTGTATTAGTGTCGTACATGTAATGGTTTGCGGAAGACGCATGATGCACAGATAATAAAAATTGCTACAGAAGCAGGTCTGCACATTTCCCCAGACCAGTGGTCCTCACTGCTGTATATGGTAACCAAGATCACAGGTCTCACATGCAGTCAATTATTGACAAGGTTTGTGAACTATCAACAATTTTGTTGAGAGAATTATGAATTGCAAACTGGATTTTTTTCTGTTGATTTAAGTATCAGCAAGTTTGAGTAACTATTACTATATAGATTCTAAAATTAAATTTCCTTTTTTTTTTTTTTATTAAATTTTTTTTTTTTTTATTGCAAAACACAGGGAAAAAAAACAACTTACAGTTCAACTACTTACATTACTTATGGGACAATTACCTACATCACTTACTGGATAATTACTAACAATACAATTACTTACATTACTTACACTACAATAAGTTACATTGTATTAATCAATTAATTAATTAATTAATTAATTAAAAAGACTACTTACTATTTACATACAATACACGTTACTTACAATACTGACAAGTGCAACACTTGTTAAGGTTGACCTACAGTACAATAATATCCGTGCACAGTGTTAGCCTTAGGGTTTTCTTCATTTTTTTTTTTTTTTTTTTTTTATACAGTTGCTTGTTGGTAAATACGTTTAATTATTATTATCACCCACTTAGATTTCTAAAGATTATCATTTGACGCTGCTCCAGTTTTGAGGCTGTTGTAACATGCCAGAAAGACAGAGAAATGTTTCATTTCAGGGGGCAAGTTGCGTGTCCTACACGACCATATATAATATCTCGCCACAAGAAAATTAAAATTAAGTTTCTGTTTATTCTTTGATTTGTCTGGCCTTAGGCCTAAGACTATATTTAAAGAAAGGTTGTATGTTCTCAACGCAAGATTTTGGCTTACAAGAAGCTCCTTAAAGTTTTGCCAGAAGGTAGAGACAACTCTACAGGACCAGAAAAGATGAATTAGGCTTTCCTTCTCAGTTTTGCAGAAACTGCAGAGATCGTTATCTTTTATTCCTACTTTTTTAAGAAAATCATTAGTCGCCAGTCGTCTATGCAGCAATTTGAATTGAAATACAATTAGTTTTATAGATTTTGTACACTGAAAAGATAGCTGGTACGCCGCACTCCAGTCTATTGGTTCATGGGCTTCAAAGGCATAATCCGTAGCCCATTTTTCTTGACTCTTTGTTTAAGACCAATTATTTTTTTATAGGCCTGTCTGCTTGGTTTACTTGCTTTCATAAATTTCGTATAAAAGCTTTCGTATTGTATATTTATATTATTGTGTAAAGGTATTTTGATTTTTTTTAAAGCGGATAACAGCCCATAAAAAGCAAGATAATTTGTTTCAGTGATACCATACCGATCTTTGAATTCAGAAAAGGATAGGAAGGTGTCTGAATCTTTCATCAAATGCGAAACCCTGTTAATCCCTTTTTGCTGCCATTTTTTGCAGAAGATTGGTCTGTTATCGATTCTTATAAGGGAGTTGTGCCAAAGGCTCTGAGAGCGAAAATGGTCTGTATTATTCTCGTAAGTGATTTCAGTCCAGATATTTAAGATTTCCACAATGAATGGATAGGATAAATTGACATACTTTTCTAGTAAATTTCCTAGTAAACACAGTCAAAATGTACAAACTACTAGTAAATTCTGTTTCTTTAGGGTAATTAAGAACTTTTCCGAGAAGTAAGCAGTTTTCTTGGAGTGGAGCTCAATAAAAACTGTGAGCTTCAAGGAGCAGATATGTCCAAGGACAAATATCTGAGTATATTTTTAAAGTCAAATGGAGGCTATCACTATTGGATGCGAACCTGTGAAAAACCTGTGAAAAACCTATGAATTATCCTGTGAAAAAACCTGTGAAATACTAATTTTCATGTGTTTTTTCAAAGGCTTTTCACAGGTTTTTCACAGGGCGTGAAATTTTGAAAACCTGTGAACAGGGCACTTTTCACAAGGTCAAAACCTATGACAAAACCTGTGAACAAACCTGTGAAATAAAACCTGTGAAAAAACCTGTGAAAATACCTGTGAAAAAGAATCTTGCTCTGGAGCTTTTTCACAGGTTTTTTCACAGGGTCTAAAATCTCAAAACCTGTGAACAGGCACTTTTCACATGGTCACAACCTGTGAAAAAACCCGTGAAAAAAAACTGTATAATAGAACTGTGAAAAAACCTGTGAAAGATAATTTTGGTTTTGAGCTTGTTCATTGCTACATGTACACTTGCACTGTAGTGTCTAAAATTTCAAAACTGTGATTATAATAATCTGTGGGACATTTTCCAAAGTGTTAAAGCCTGTGAAATAGAATTTGTTTTGGAGCTTTTTCACAGGGACTGAGGAATACATTTCACATGTTAAAAATGCAAATTAACCAACAGTTTATTCACATTTGCTGCAGAAGCATAATTTGATTATATGTTAATTTTATACCTATTTTGCAGCGCTATTCCAATAAGAGAGAGACTGTATGCTGCTGTTGAATTTGAGTACAATTAGAACATAAATTTCACATTTGGCTTTGATTTACCACAGTTTTGAAATAAAGGCAAATCTACAGCTTTCACACAAATTTTCTGTAGATTTGCCCACCAAACCAAAAAAAGATTGGCCTAGATTGTCAAATTTTCCATGAACAATTTAACAACTCACATACGATTTCCATGCCAACTTGCTGGTGATAACTCAACAGGTTGCTAAGTTAACCACATGCATGGTGCAGTGCAAAACAGATTTCAATCATGCAAAATTCAAAAAATGTTTCACATTTTCACGGCCTTTTAAGTGTTAATTTTTGTTTCAGAATTATTTTAAAAAAGTTTTTTTCAAATACGTTCCACTTTTTTTTTGCAGTGAAACGTCTTGATAGCTTATTCACAGCTTTTTCTTCACAGGTTTTTTGAGCATATTTTCAGTGAAATTTCTTCACAGGTTACTTCACACGTTTATTCACAGGTTTTAAAAGTGAAATTTCTTCCTATTTTGTTCACATGTTTTTTTCACATGTTTTTTCACAGGTCTTAAAATTCACAGATTTTTCACAGGTTCTAGATTTTGTGATTTTTCTACAAAATTTAGCCCTTGCAAAATTCACAGGTTTTTTCACAGGGTGTTTCATTTAACACGACACATGCCTTTACAAAGCTACAGATGAGCTCTCTATCGGGGTTTTGATATGTTATAATGTTTGTATTAATTTTGACTTGCATTACATGTCTGCTATACTAGCTGCGTTGGCTTTATTTCAAAGCAAGATAAAAGAATTTTACCCACCTTTTTCTAGGAAAAGATGTAAATAGAAACACAACGAGGTGCTTGCTGTGGTAAATGAAAGGTCATCATTGCTCCGTTGGGCTGAATTCCGGTAAATGAAATGTGTGAAAGTAAATTGAAACAGGACAAGCTAAAGCAGTGAAGGCAGCTGAAGTATCTTCACTTCTCTTGCGAAAAACGGAAGTCAAATGATAAAATAAAAGAAGACGAGCAAAAGCAATAAAGGCAGGTGAAACATTTCCAAGTTACGCAAATGTCATCCATCAATATCCAAGTAAATATTTATCTCGATTCAAAGAAAATTAAAATGAAGAGAATCGGAGAGGCAATAAGGATGATATGCGTAATGATGAGGACTAAGTACTGACTACATTAACTTAAGATCACCTTGTCAATATATTTTCAAGAGTCCTACGCAGAGGACCTCGGATTCAGTTCTTTTCAATTTCTGCTCCAGATAAGGTAAGAAATATCTCTATCTTGCCATAATTTTACTACCGGTCACTTTTAAAAGCTACGCTTTTTCAGGTTTTAATTTTCTTCTTGTTAAGGACATTATATTTATGGCGTGTTGGGAAATACAAAATGAATGTGCTACAAATTATTGGGAAATGCTTCTGGAGTTTGACCATATATAAACCGAAGTCTAGTTGATTGAAAAAAAAACCGGCAATAATCAGTAAAAGCTGACTTCTGGCTATAGAGCAAGCTCTCGATTTTGCTCCATGGCTTTGTCATCCCAGATGTGTCTTTATTTTTTTTATCAAGAAGTTTTAATTATGTCAATTTCCTTTGGTTCCAAAAATCAAGCTAAGAAGTACAACACAAAAACTTGTAACCGCGATCAAAATTGCGTCGATTGAATTGTTTGAGTAAACTGTTGTTTCAGGCCGGCGTCGACAAAACCTGGATCGGATCGGACCGGATCACGGATCGGATCACGGACCGGATCACGGATCGGATCACGGATCGGATCACGGATCGGATCACGGATCGGATCACGGATCGGATCACGGATCGGATCAAGGAAAAAAAATTCAAAATTCAAGATTCAAAATTCAAAATTTTGTTGAGCAAATTACATTAGAGTGACTACTGTAAGCAGAACGTTTTGTTCAATTCAGGTGTGATATTCCTTTATTCTTTTATAATATCAAGCCAACTGGGAGCTGGTCACAGATGAATTTTTTCAGGCTGTTGGGTTTTGATTGCGATGATCAATCATGTCTTCATATCTTTCTCCGCAGTTCAGATAAATGATATTTCGTATATTCCCTTGCATCAAAGGTAAACTGTCATAAAACGCGGTGGTAATAATAGGACGAACGTACATGTATGAATCGAAACACAAAAACTAAAAACACTAATAATATTAAACACCTGATGCTTTCAAACAATTTCCGTTTCTGAGACAAGTCTATACTTTTACAAGATGTGAGTTTGGAATACGATATTTCGTACTGGAATAATACGAAACAGACCATTTGTATTTCAAGGAAATACAGCTGTTTTACAAAAAAATATAGGAATAACATTGATAGTGTGAACGATAACGCAACCCGAGAATAGACAACATTTTAGGAGTTACGTCACGATTTTTAAAGTCTTTTTAGGGTCGTAAAGAGTTGCCTTTATATGGAATAAAACCTTAAAATGATCGTGTTCTAGGATAGAAAGCACTTAAGAGGCAAGAACAAATCAAAACAGAATGAGGATCGTTAAGGATGGTAAAGATTAACGAGGACTGCAAATGACGAACTTGAAAAACTAGGCTAGTTTTTTCAAGATGCGCAAATCGTGACGTAGCTCCTTTAAAGCAAGTCATGTCCTTAAGCGTTCGTACGTAAGCTTTCTCATTAACTGTAACGCTAACTGTAACGCTCACATCTGACACGAAAAAGTAGCCGAGAATTAGCTACTGATACTAACAACAATTTCAAAAACGAGAATGGGAGGTTCACGCAAGCTTCAAGCCAACTAACGTTCAAATATAACTACATCTGCCTGTTCATTACAATTTAAATAGTAGGCGCTTCTGTGGCTTTTTAAATGACCTCTTGTCATTCTCTGTAATTAACATGTCATTGCGTCAAATTCGAGATTCTTATTTTTATTTAACATATTTTAGTTTTCCACTTTTATTTTTTATTATCTTATACACGATTTGATTTTTTTTTTTTGCTTTAAAACGTTTTTTTTTTCTGTGATCCGATCCGTGATCCGATCCGCGATCCGATCCGCGATCCGATCCGTGATCCGATCCGTGATCCGATCCGTGATCCGATCCGTGATCCGATCCGTGATCCGGTCCGTGATCCGATCCGTGATCCGGTCCAGTCCGGTCCGGTCCGATCCTGGTTTTGTCGACGCCGGTTTCAGGCTGTAGTGCACAGTCGCACTCTATCTGCTTAACAAACCCAAAAGAAAAATTGACCTTAATACCTTAATATACCCAGACGTTTAATGGAAAAAGTGTCTCCTTTCGCATGTAAAGAATGTATATATATGCCTGACAGGTATTTTCACTGAATACTTTTCGCTTTGACTTTGGCGTAACTGACAAGCAGATCAATAAATGCAATAAAAGAAAATTTTTTAAACATGTAAAATACAGCAGATCCGAGAAGGTTTGTGGAAAAAAAAACACTTTTTTTAGTCGTTCTAACTTCAGCAGGTTCAAATCTTATTTTTTCTGCTCTAAAGAAGTGCAAGAAAAGACTGGAGATATCGCTGGAGTATACGTTTTGTGTTGGCTTTATTTTTCAAAGAATTTTCACGGTGTACTTAGCGTCTTTAAGAAAAACATTTGCATATCAAAAGCAAATTAATGTTTAATACAAAGCGGAAAAACTGTTCCGAATGAGCGATAAGCTCGAGAGGACAGGGGGAAGATCATTAATAGCTCTTGACACTAAATTAAACCCGCACTACACAAAAGCTCGCTTACAATTTTCACCTTAATAGCGATAAAAGGTATTTCAAAAAAGAAACAAAATGTTTTCTTTCCGCATTTACGTTGGATGGGACTGCCATTGTTGATAAAGGAAAGTATCAACCCTTCATTATTTATTTATTTCTCTTTGGAAAACTCAAACTCAGAATATTACAAATAAATCGATTGACGCGGTATTACGATTTCATAAGTAAAATTTCTGCTGTTTACCAAGTCTCAAACGTAGCGTGTACAGTGGATTTTCTGACGGGGTTTGTGAACTCAAGATTCATAGGAAATAGACTGCATGCAAACGTTTGCAACTTGGCCCTACCAAAAGACAGAGTACATAATATTAAAATAAACTTGGTGCTCTACTCTGAAGAGAGATGATGAAGCATAACAATATTAATGTTTCCTATTAACTTCTGTCGAAGTGCCTGATCTCTGTAACAAAACTTGCGTTGGAGGTCATCCACACTGCGTCGACGAGTGGTATGCAAAGTTCAGCACGTTTGCGAGGAGACGGACTCGGGTCCGCGATGGAAAACAATTCTTTTGTTTTCTAGTCTGTTAAAAGCTAAACTATTTCTAAGTTTTGTCGAGTTTTGAAAGATGAAATGAAGAAGTGTGTAATGAGAATTACCGCTATATATAGACTAACGAAAGGTGAACAAAAACATATCCTGAATCAAAACAACAAGATCTCCCGCATTTAGCCGCTGAGCCGTTTATAACTAGTCGTTCAATACGAATCCTTTTCTTCGGCCGTTCGAACGTTTAGCATCATCCATTTCAAAATGGTTTTTAGCAGTTCGAACGGATGGCATCATCCATTCGAAATTTTTCGTTAGCCGTTCGAATGGCTGGCATCATCCGTTTAAAATTTCTCCTTTGCCGTTCAAACGTTTACAGCATCCGATCGAAATTTTTCCATGGCCGTTTGAACGATATTTGAAACCGTTTTAAATGGCTGGAACATCCGTTTCTCATCCGTTCGAGCGAGATCAATAAAGACAGGTGGAGCGTTTCCAGTTCTTCTTTTAAAACCGGGAGTCATTCAAATGTCATCCGATTAATAACGAAGTATATATAGATCCCTATTGAAAGCAAATTAAGAGTTAATGTCGATTAGAATCGAAAAAAATTCACAAAATGTGGCCTCAAACCAAAAAACTAGTAGTGTTTCAAATCTCCCGATAATTATAATTTGACAAAAGAGACTTCAGGCACAACTCTCCTTACTTACGCTTTTATTTTTGTGGGATATTATGAATCTCTTTTATAAACCTCGAAGATTTGCACAAAATTACAACTTCCGCACCATGATGTACACCATTCTTGTCCTGAGATGATGACATGAGAGTTTCTAATCTGTAACTAGGTACTTTTTGGGGTATTTTAACTCCTACAACAATTTAATGAAGCGTACCTCTCTTTTGAAAAGACTATAAACAACAATCTTGTAAGTCATTAGCTTAGAAATTGTAAAGTAGGACCTTTTTGAGCTTCGTTCGAACCAACCCATTTAAAATTGCAATAAAGTCGCTCGTGAGTGACATAAATGAGGGCTAAAGAAGGCTCTTTTTTATTTATTTCTTCTCTTAAGGTTGGAGTTCAGTTTATTTCAAAACCAGCCAAAAGAATTTCTCCTGTCTCCCTCGAGGAAAAGATATAAATAGAAAAAGCTGTTTGTTGTTAAACACAAAGGAGACAAAACTCTTTTGGATGAGTAAATTCTTGCATTAGCGCTAAAAATTATTGGGAATTGCTTCTGGATTTTGACCACATAATAACTCAATCATTGGTGTCACATTGAGAATTTCATGTCCTAAACCGAAGTTTAGTTGATTGAAAAACAACGGCAATAACTAGTAAAAGCTGACTTATAGCTATGTAGCAAGCTCTCGATTTTGCTCCATGGCTATGTCATGCTAGATGTGTCTTTATTTTTTTCACCAAGAATTTTTCAATTATGTCAATTTCCTTTGGTTCCAAAAGTCAAGCTAAGAAGTACAACATAAAAACTTGTAAGCGCGATCAAAATTACGTCGATTGAATTGTCATTTCCAGTAAACCGTTGTTTCAGGCTGTAGTGCACAGGTGCAGTCTACCTGCTTAACCAACCGAAAAGAAAAATGAAACGACTGAAAACAAGCCATCTTTAAATTGACCTTAATACCTTAATATACCCAGCCGTTTAATGGAAAAAGCGTCTCCTTTCAAATGTAAAGAATGTATATTTATGTCTGACAGGTATTTTCACTGAACACTTTTCGCTTGGACTTTGGCGTAACCGACAAGGAGATCAATAAGGTTGGCGTTCCGTTTATTTCAAAGGTTGGAGTTCTTTTTATTTCAAAACCAGCCAAAAGAATTTCATCTGCCTTCCTCGAGGAAAAGATATGAATAGAAAAAGCTGTTTATTGTTAAACACAAAGGGGAGAAAATGCTTTGGGATGAGTAAATTCTAGCATTAGCGAAGGGTAAGTTCGGTTATTTCGGCTCTCGACATTTTTGTCAAAGACTTCCTTGGCGACTAAACAGCAGAAATATTTCTCGTGATATCAATCCAGTTAACTCCCGCCCCAATTTCTGGGAGTAAGAGAAGATCTTGCTGTGGTAAATGAAAGGTCATCATTGCCCCGTTCGGCTGCCAGTGGTAAATAGAATTTGTAAAAGTAAATTTGTAAATTTATTTTTGAAGAATTTATAAATGTAAAATGAAACGGAATCCAATGAAGGCAGCTGAAGTATATTCAATTCTCTTGCGAAAAACTAAAGACGTCATGCGAATGTCATCCATTTAATATCAAAGTAAATATTGATCTCGATTCAAAGAAAATTAAATGTCAGAGGAGAGCCAATAAGAATGATCTGCCTCATGAGGGCTAAGTACTGCGTGCAATTCATTAAGATTACATTGTCAATATATTTTTCAGAGTCCAGCGCAGAGGACTTGAGATACCAGTTCTTTCAAATTTCTGCTCTAGGTGAGGTAAGAAATATGTATATCTTGACACAATACTACTACCGGTTCCTTTTAACAGCTAAGTCCTTTTAATAGTCTTGTAATGTTTTTGTTTTTAGGGAAGTAAATTTATGACGAGCTAAGGAATATGTGCTTTTTGGGAATCGCTTCCGAAATCAGGTGTTTGATTGTGTAATAGCTCGATGATCGGATCCAACATCTTGAGCTGAAGTTTCTCTGATTGAAAGACAATGGCAATAATTGATAATTAAAAGAGAACATTTCGCAAGCTCTCGATTCTGCCCTTATCTTTAATTGTCATCGGAAAAAGTGTCTTTAGTTCTTTTGACGAGACGTGTCAATTATGCCAATTTCCTTTGGTTCCAGTAAGACAAGCTAAGAAATAGAATGTAAAAACTAATGCGTGAGATAAAACGCACTTACTACGGAAGATTTTGTCTGTCCCGAAAAGGCCAACATATGTTTTCTTAAGGGTGCGATTCTTTAAGAAAACCCAAGATTGGATTCTTAAATCCGCAAACGGATTTTGCGTTTCTTTTCTAAACAGATTAATCCAAGATCACTCGGATCATGGTGCGTCAAAGGAACCGAAGATTCCACTCTGGGCAAGGATTCTTCGGTTCTTTTGATGCACCATGATCCGAGTGATCTTGGATTGATCTGTTTAGTAGAGAACGCAAAATCCGTTTTCGTATTTAAGAATCCAATGTGGGATTTTCTTAAAGAAACGCATTCTTGCTGGTCATATCTTTTCATAGTCCTAACTTACTGTTACAAAGAAACTACTTGTAAGGCCCCAGTTATATCGTCTCGGGTAACCGAGACAACCCTAGCCCCAAGGCAACTTTAGCGAGCGTTTATATGTGAAAACGTACTCCCTGTAGGCCGAGTCAAAGTTGACCCTGCGTGATTATTCATAGCCCTTATTGAATAATCAAATGTGCAAATATCCCTCTTTTTTTGAGTTTCTCTCGGTCATTCGATCACAGTGGGTTTTGCTGAGTTAATTTTCTCTTCTTTGATATGAATTTCTGCTTTAAATCCTAAATCTAGGCAATACGTGTCACTCGCCACGCCGAGTGATGTCCCGGTTAGGCGAGCCAAAGCGTTGATATGAAGAAAAGTTGTCTCGCTTGCCGGGGTTACCTTACCTGCCGAGGCGAGACAACTCGCCCACCCGAGTTGTCTCGCCCCCCGAGACGGGTTCACGATCCTAATGTAAACGGTTGGTTGAATTTTGCAAAGAAACAAGCTAAAAGTTACCTCGGCCAGGGTAACTCGGGGGAAGGCTTGTCTCAGGTACCCGAGACCATATAAATGAGGTCTAAGATATATTAGATACACTTGACTGTTTATTGTATTTCAATTGGGCCCTAAAGCTGACCAGTTATCATAAGAAATGCGATATTAGAAAGAAATCTACGTTTGCACTGCCTCGAAAATTAAGTTACAAAATGACAACTAATTTTCTGTCGATTTTTAGAATCTCCCACCGGTTTACAAACTTTATGTGAGAGTCTTGTCGTTACTTCAGATAAGTCCCTCTGTGCTACTCACGAGGATCAAGCTAAGAAATAAAGATTCCCAAAAGGATGTGACAACCTTCGCTACTTTTACCGTCTAAATTAAGGAAGTTACTAATTTCTGCCGTGCAGAAACGAGGACAGCAATGGTTGGGAACCTCGATCTTTTTAGTGATAAAATTAAACAGACGCTTACAACAAAACTGAATCTCAGTACTGGTGTTATTTAGTATCAATTACAGGTCATTTTGAACTTTTTTATTTCACATGTAGCACAGGCACTGACGCATTCAATTCAATATGAATCCCAAGTTTTGGCTCTCAGTTGCGTTCCTGATGTCCCGGATCGGTGTATTTCAAGCTGCTGTCCAATGCCAAACAGCGGAATACTCAATTGGAGGAATGTTCCTCAAGGGCCACACCTTTAAAACAAGCAAGGTTGGATGGCCTGGAGGGTGCTATTTGATGTGCGAAGAAGAGGTCACGTGTCAAAGCTACAATTTCGTCATTGGTCATAAAGTCTGCGAACTGAACAATCGAACCAAGGAAGCGAGACCTGAAGATTTTAGGCCGGATCAGACAAGGTTCTACATGAAAAGGGCAAAAAACAGAGGTACACTTCCACTTTCCTTTCTTGCATGTTCGTCTCATTTTTCCAATCAGTACAGCTATTTTCAATGCTAGCGTCCGTGGCGAGCTTAATTTTGAGCGCGGCTGCGGATTCTCCTACCGGAGCGGCGAAACCACCAGGAGAAAAGGTGGGATGTCTCCGTACATGGCTTCGGCGCAATGGACGTTGCAAAACTATATGCTAACATCCCACAGGCCGGAGGAAGGAATCACGACTGTATGTAAAACATACGAAACATTCCACCCAAACAAACCTCCCATACCTAACCTCTACCTCAGCGAGGTGCTAAAGCTTCTCTTAAAAGAAAACTCTTTTCATTTTTAACGGCAACTCATGATACGGCAATGACTACAGAAATGGCGGTCTCCTTGGTCAACATTTTCACGGCCGCGGTAGAAACAAAAATCATTAACCACAGCCATATAAATCCCCGGGCAGGGTTGTTCGAAAGCCGGTTAACGCTAACCCAGGATTAAAAGTTAATCGAACTATTAATTTTGCTTGTCTAAAAATGTTTTTTATTGCTCACGTTTTGTGTGGTTTAAGCTTAGTCAAGCTCAAAACTGAAGGACAAATATAATAACCAGAAAATCTCACCGAAAAAAGATATTTCGATGATGTCATTTCTCTATGGATCAAAAACAAAAAGGAAGTAAACACGTTTATAAAGCTGGTGAATAACTATTATGCATACCAGCGACCGTAAAATTCACCGCTGAAATTTCAGATAAAGAAATAATTTTGTTGGATAGATGCTTACAGTATACAGGGGGGAAAGATTTGAGAAAGAGTCTATTCTCGACGTGCGAGTGCACTTAAAACCGACAAAAACTCTCCAAGACACGCACTTCATCTCCTGGCACCCTCCAGGCGTCCGGATCATGGGATTTTTCAAAGGCGAAGACTTACGACTTCTGAGAACCAACTCTTCTCAAAAGCTACATTTGAAGAAACATTACACAATTCAAACGCGGATTACGCAACAGAGGTTGCCCACTGCAAAATAAACAAAGAAGACCCAAAAGAATTTTGCAGTTTGTGACAGAATATCGCCCATCTTTGCCTAATCTTAAGAAAATATTCTTATGAGTAAATGGCATTTAAAAGAAAATCAGCCCTTGCTAAGAGAGTTCTCTAAAGACCCTTCCCTGCTTTTATACAGAAAAGGGAGATCTTTGAAAAACGTCCTTCTTTAAAGCAAAGCTTTAGAGGTCAAAGTTTCTTCTTTTCAGTAGGAGTCGTGTTTGGCCTATCAACCATTTGTAGCATCAATCCGGAACAAAGCACTAGCATGTAAAATCCCAAAAAACACGTAAGCGTTTGCCTGAAATTAACTCAACCAATAAAAAGAATACTTTCCAACATCGTCTAACGTACATAAGAGGGTTACGAATAAGGTTTATCTGTTATTAGCTCTTCTTGTTTATAAAATTACTTGAAGCAAAATTACTTTATCTCAAAGTTACTTTATCTTTTCATTTTATCTCACAGTCCCGCTTGGTTCCATTCAAGAGCTTCCTGCTGAATCATGCAGTGAGATCAAGGCCAGTGAAGGAAATGAGATGGTTCACGGGGATTACTGGATATACTCTGACGAGAATGATCAGAAAATCCTGGCTCGCTGTGAAGGTACGGCCTTTTAGTTTATTGATAAAGAAGTTTAATTAACCTTTTAGCACCTCCAAAAAATTTAAATTTGCAAGAGACCGGAGTAGCTCAGTCTATTGATCGATCAACCAATAAATTTTGAGGGCAAACAGCCTTTTTGTTTTCAACGGCACAAGTATAAATTAAAGCGTCCAAAACAATCCAGAGGTGAGTGCTGATTGGCAGAAATATTGAATTTTTGTCCGCCTGTGGGAGCGATCGGTAACGATCTTAACCTTTGTGTTTAAAGAAACTGGTTTTACCTCTGAAAATTTCCCTCAATATACCTGGGACTTGATGCTAATGAAAAAAAAAAATTCAAATTGTGTCATGTTAGCAGATGACTTTAAAAAAGATTTATAACATTGATCTGATTGGCCCCTGAGCCTTAATGTTAAGAGTGTGCCACAGGATCGCAACGTAAGACATGGATGCAAATATTTTTCTCTGAAAATTCATTTTAGAGAACTGGCAGAAATTAAACACAGAACCCGTTTGCTTTGGGGCGCTAAATGACCAGTACGGCGCCTTTAACATCACGAAGAGTGGACTTCTCAAGACGATGAAGCTCATCCGCAAGTCGGGCTCGGTCAGATGCAACCCGAGATACCCGGAATCCTTCTGGGGCTGCCCAAATGTACCATGGTATGGCAAGAACAGCTTACAGACTATCATTACCAATGCAAAGAAAGAAGCCATCCTGCCACCTGCTGGAGACCTGAAATTACACGGGTGTAACAACAAAACACATTTTTACAGTCTTAATGGAACTACCCACACATCTCCTGAGCTCATTTTCCCGGACCTTCCTAACAAGCTGCCTGTGTCACGCAATCAGGAGTTGCAGATATGGTACGGACAGGATTGGAGGGATTGTAGTGAAGATAACAACGATGGCGCAACGTGTGTTGATGTGTATGCGTGGTACGCTTTAACATGAGTATCTGACTTATCCGAAGCAGTAAGTGCTTATAGCCACTGAAAAATTAACGTAAACGCTGCTCATATTTATCTTCTCTTGTATTGAACCTTGTAACTTAGCGCATAAATGCAGGAAGACATTCACGGAATGGAATGCTAAGAATTGTAGAAATATGAAAGTAGCGTCGAGCAATTACCAAGACGACGAAGCATTGTATGAACTATACTTTTTTTACCTGGCTGTAAGGGCTAATGTAGTAATTACACATCTAGGCTGTCACGAATAGTTTTTGAAGCTCTACTCTTTCTTCAACAGCATTCTCATTCCAAACTACAGTACATGTATCAAACATTAAGTATAAATAGCAATAGTTATCGGAATGTGTGTTAATTAGTTTATACATTTGCATTCTTTGTATCAAAATTTACTATTCTTGCTGTTAAAAATATTAAAAAAAGATGTTGAATGTTTGTAGTGCTCGATGCGCTTAGCTACAACTACCTACAGTTCTCAGGCATGCCACTTAAGGAAAAGCACATTTTTTTCCAAAACTTTCTTTTTTATCCATAAATCTGTTCAACTGACTTAAGTCTCTAACGAGCAACATTTGGGCCGGTAAATGATCTTATGCATTTTAGCTTAACCATAACAGGCTTAAAAATCCCAACAGGTGGGAGGCACTCCATTTGGCTATTTACAAGCATAACAGAGGAGTTGAACTAGGGTCTGTCGGAAAGCAACTCTAGCTTTAATAGTGGTCAGAGCGAGACTTGAGCCCGCGACCTCCGGATTTCAAGTCCGGCGCCCTAACCACTCGGCCACGCTACCTCCACAGATGTTACAAGATGCCTTGTCTCCAGGTTGAAGTTCATTTTCGTGGACAGGTCTGCTATCCTGTAATGCATGTACCATAGTTTTTCCAGAGCACTGACTTCGTTCAGGCTCTAATACTGGTCTCCTTCACCATGTGCAAATCTTGACTGGTAACCCGCCTCCTGGCTGAAGAGCTGGCGAGTGCTAGACAAGGATTTAAATTTACTGATTAAATATCGGCCGTTTAGCGATTGAACCGTTGTTGATGTAATGTTTAAGAAAGTACCTGTAGTCAATATTTTAGGTTCGTTAGTAAAACTAGTTACAAGTTGTGATTTAGCTCTGTATTGACGTGGCAAAAGCATAATCTATATTGAAAGACCAACCTTTCTAGAACTTTCTTGGAAAAAACATGAAGGCGTGAGTTCACCGCGCTGTAACATCACTTTTCATTGAGTGTTTTCTTTATTTGGAAATTTCACTACGTGTTTAGCTGATGCGATTGACAAGCAGCCGTTACTATACAACAACGCAATAACAATGGGCGAGGGAGGAGGGTACTTCCGTATATTTGGAGTAGGTGCCGCGAAAAGTTTTACTGAACCTCAACCCAAAGCCCTAAGAACGAGGTTGACTAAACCCCGACCCTATTTGAAGACGATCCAATTGAAAATTGATACCCTATTTAAGGCCCAAACCAAGAGGAAATGCAAACCCAAAACATGGCACCCTGTTCAAACAAAAAAACAAAAACTAAGAATGGCCTGAACAGGTCAACTTTATTTTGTTTTGGTAACATTGGAAGTTAAGTATCAAGCAGATAATTTGTTTTTCGTTTCGCTGGAAATTTACGCACTGGAATTTTAGTTAATATAAATTATACCCTGTCTAAGGATTAGGCGGAAGGTGGGAGATGATTGACAGTTAAGGCTTCACATCGGACGGCTCTCAGTGAAAAGCCTTTCCCGAAGATGGCAGCTTTCTATTCCATGTCAGTGTAACTAAACCGACCGCGGATGAACGGATGAAGAATAGGAACGTGAAGGAAGACTATCTTCCGTGATGTATGTGGAATTTCGAGGCGATTAGAGCATTTGGAGACCTTTCCCTTCAGTGGACTCGTTAGGCTGGGATCACTCAGTACCCAAACTTTGGAAAGGATATCCAGAGGACAAAATAGTGAAGCTGACTGAAACCATCTAAACGTCCATAAATTGACCCATAACCGGTAGGTGAGAGAGCTTCCTGTAATAAAAATTATTATTTATTTATTTATTTATTTATTATTTACAAACCTTCCACGCCAAACAAGGAAACATGCCTCAAGCACGGTACGTATATTTTATTTATACTCCTTCCTGTCTCTAAGACTTAAGAATAGGACCGTTTTTCCTGGCCATACAAATTATTATATTTCAACTGTTTTGAGACTTCAGTATTACTGCATTGTACGGACGCTCAGTTTGCGAGCTTGGGATAACTGTGTTTTGGACCGCATGTGAGGCGAACATTGTGATGCGGTGATATCTCGAAGAAAAACGAAGGCCTACCTCGGTAAATGCCATGGCTTGTAATTCTTTCGAATAGCTTTTATGCTGAATGTGACGTGGATCTTTTGGTTTTGCCCGGTTTTCTCTGACACTGATACTTGAATCACTTTGTTGTGCCAGCAACGCGCAACTTTGGGTTTCTTCTGCCTCGGGAATAAACTAATTTGTTTATACTTGACTAGAATAACCAAGGTCTTGGTAAGTGATATCAGCTTCAGCTTTCAGTTTCGGCTGATGAAATAATTGTTTGTTATTGGTGGATAGCAGACCACGCAAAATTTGAGATCCTTTCAGTTTCAGATTTGCGTCAATTGATTAATTGACGAAAACACAAAACGTGAGAAGAATCCTAATAAAAATGATGCAGGAAAACTGAGCAATACATTTCGTGTCTCGTTTGTCAGAAAATAAGGATTCAAAACAGTGAAAATCTTGGATAAAACGTCGGCGAAAACCTTTTCATTTCTGCTTCGGAAATTGGTGAGAAATGTTAGATTAATTTTGAAATTCGTATGTCGGCCATAAGTTGTGGTACGGTCCTATTTCTTAGAATAAGTTTGCCCGCGTTTTTTCAGGAAAAATATGTCACTACCAAAAACTGATTAGAGATGAGTAAACTTTGGTGAGGAAGAAGACAAGGGAAGAGGAAGAACGGTTATCTTTATCTATGTCAGAGATTTCTTGGGCGAATAATGATATGAAATATTTCTCGCGATATCAATCGAGTTTACCAACACCCTAAATTAATGGATTAACAGATCCGGCTAAAGCAACATGTAACTTTTGTCTTAGGATGTCGGGATAGTTTAATGCATCTTCGCCTGTAATAATAGAAGTTTATTGAGTTAGGGTTTCTTAATATCAAGAATGATCGAGAACAAGTTGAGTTGAAAAATATCAGAAAAAGAAAACTTGAGCTTTTCGTTGAGATAAAGAAACTTGTTAACATCAGCAGGTGGCCGCATTAAAGGGTCCAGAGCGTAGAGCACACGGGAATCTAAAAAAGTGGGTACCCGAGTTCTTCTACTTTTCAGTCTGAAAGAAATATCAACATAGAGTTCTAAGAAGGTATACTAGAACCTGCCGGATGCGAGGAACCATTCTATTAGCTTTCCTTTGTTGCCCAATATTCTTTTCGGTTCAAATTGATATTTACTTTGATGTTAAATGGATGACATTTACGTGAGTTCCCCTTTGCCAATATAGTTAGAAATACTTACTCTGCCTTCACTGTTCTTCCTGTTTCATCTTTTCTTTATATTTTTCATTCACCGGGCATCAATCAATTACGAACTTGTTCGATTATTGATCGAACATGAAAGCATCGCTTAAATAGTTTTATGGCCTTGAGTATCTGTCAACAACAAAGCTGCCTTCACTTCTAGAACGTGTCAGATGTAATACACTTGGCTGGAAAAATGAAATATTTACAACACATGTTTAAAGAATGACAACAGATTTTGTTGAGAATTTTAAAGTGATGTGTTAACGAAGACGTCATCACCACCCTTGACGCGCTTGCAAATTGTGTTTGTAAAACAATGTTATAATTGAGTGGATTACGTACACGAGAACGAAGTTCGCTTCATTCAATGTCACTGATATTTTAGTAGCTAGCAGCAAAGACGGAAGAAGAAAGTACCACAGAGAACCTCTGGCATCAGGCTGTTTGAAGCACCTCCGCAAAAATAAGGTACAAAATGACACATAATTTTTTATCGATTTTTGCAATCTTCAAACGTTCCCTTGAGCACATACAAGTAGCGAATTGGGACCTTCTCGTTACAGTAGTGAATGTGATGCGTGCTATTAAACGGGATCAAGCTAAGAAAAATAGATTCAATCCATTCTGTCTAAATTAATCATGTCATTAATTTCGTTCCCGACAAAGGAGAGCGATGGTTCAGAGCTGCAGTCTTTTAGATGCTAACAAGAACATGGATTCTCCATGGCAACTAATTAAGATCACTAACATGTCATTTTGAACGTTTCTATTTCGCTTGTAGCAAAGTCACTGAGGCATTCAATTCAATATGAATACCAAGTTCTGGCTCTCAGTTGCGTTCCTGATGTCCTGGATTGGTGTATTTCAAGCTGCTCTCCAATGCCAAACAGCGGAATACTCAATTGGAGGAATGTTCCTCAAGGGCCATACCTTTAAAACTAGCAAGGTTGGATGGCCTGCAGGTTGTTATTTCATGTGCGAAGCAGAAGTCACATGTCAAAGCTACAATTTCGTCATTGGTAAAAACCTCTGTGAATTGAACAATCGAACCCAGGAGGCGAGACCTGAAGATTTCAAGCTAGATCAGACAAGGTTCTACATGAAAAGAGCAAAAAACAGAGGTATACTTCGATTCTCCTTATTTCTTTTTTTACCCTTTTACAACTCAGTCGCGTTAAATGCTATTGCTTAGCATGTGTAGCTGGCTTTGTTTCAGCAGCGCGGACTCTCCAATGGGAGCGGGGAAGCCGCGAGGAATGATGGGAAGCAGTCAAGCTGAAATGTTTTTTTCGTGGCTTAGGCAATTCAACAAATTGTTATACTCGTAGTAATTAAAAAATATGAGTGCGTTCGACCCCGTCTCTTTAATATATATACCTTATGATTTCAGTAGCTGACTTTTAACCTCTGTCTATTGCTAAATTTTACAAAACTGTCTAATTTCTTGCGCGCTGATTGGCTCATTTTTACCATCAATAAGAGTACAGACGGATAAAATTTTAATTTATGCAAGCTTTCAAGTTCAACTTCCAGCTGTCAAACTGTTAACTTTTTAACCAATGACATTTTATGGACTTTTTCAAGTAACCAATCAAAAAGGGAGAAAAGCTATTGACAATGCTCGCGTCATTTTGAATAACATTCACTTATCGCTTTGTTTACGGCAAATTTACGGCGTTTAGAGCGGCCATTTTGGGGTCTTGTTATTGTAAAAAACAAATTGACGTTAGTTTTTTATGCGTCAGTCCTCTTATTGATGATAAATTTCGTCATTACATTGTCAAAGTTTACTGCGGAACCACTCGCCTGCGGCTCGTGGTTCCACAGCCACTTTGACAATGTTATGACGCAATTTATCGCATAAAAAACTGACGTCAATTTGTTAAATCAACATTTTTCATCAGCAACCGAGGTTTTACATGCAGATATATTATAGTGTTAAAATCCATTCCAATGAAGTCAGTGAAGAGGTCCGCTGTGTAAAATACGATTTGTTGATACGTGCGTGGGCGCCTGTTTCCATAGACTCACAAAAATATTTACAAAAGCCTTCTAATTTCGTGCTAAATATTTTCACGGGTAATGTTTAAGCGTAAAAGCTAATTTGGAAATGTTTACTTTTTACGTACATTATTCTAAGCTGGAAGCACAAATATAAGGAAACTTTTGCAATCGCGAGCAGTCGTTTATCATCAGTCGTAGCAGCATTATGGTTAGGAACTTCATCTGAGTTAGACAAAGAAGATAAAGTTTTCTTCTTATAAAGTTGTTAGCCGCTACGTTGATATGACGGAGCGAGGTTAAAACAATCTTTTATTAAACTGGTAACACTGATTACTTGAGGTAAAATTTCTCGTATCCAACTAACGGTTACCAATACGTCATATGTGATCATGAAAAGCAGCCTCGCACCCATTTCTTCGTCGGAAGTAACAAATATTACACGAGACAATACTCCATTTTCGTGATAAATCAAAATTCTAACATGATTCCGAAGCTCTCTGCCCAAAATTCAGATAATTCTAATATTTGATTTTTTTAATTTTCAGGTGGCTCTGATCCCTATGTAAATATTTTTTTCAAACTTTGCCAAAAGTTGCGTCTTATCATGCTTATTAAAATTTGACAATATAAAAAAATTTCACCATGCCGTTTTTTAATTATAAGTTGCTATGGTAATCTATTTTGTCACGAAAATGACAACAACGTGTTCACTAAAGATAGGGCAGTTTTTTGATACCATGATTGTAGCATCAAGTGATAAAGATTGGTTATAACGACCCATCAAAATCTAAGTGCTGGAAATTGTTTCGAGCCACCTTAAGCTCTTCTTGTAAACATTTGAAATAAAATTACTCCTGATAGATCTTTTGTTGTATCACACAGTTCCTCTTGGCTCCATTCAAGAGCTTCCTGCTGAATCGTGCAGTGAGATCAAGGCCAGTGAAGGAAATGAGATAGTTTAAGGGGATTACTGGATATATTCTGATGGGAATGCTCAGACAATCCTGGCTCGCTGTGAAGGTACAGATTGTAGCTTTAATTCGCCGGTACTCATTAGTACACCTGGGTAGAGAGAGGCACGCTGAGAGTTAAGTGTCTCGTCCAAGAATGCAGTACAAGGTCCTCGGCCAGGGCTCGAACACGGACCACTCGATCCAGAGACGAGCGCACTAGTCATGAGGCCACAGCGCCTCCACAATTCGGTCCAGCGACAAAACCAAATTCGAACCGAGCAACAAAATGTCAATCCGCCAGCTCGTAGCCTGCGAGCAGGCTCACCTTTGAGTCACACGCGCGAGCGGCGAAGAGCAAAGCGAACCGATGGAGTCTGGTGAAGAGGCGCCAAGAAAGTGAGCCTGTCCTGATCTCTGTAAGTTTTTCATTTCTGCTTCGTCTGAGCGAAGTGAAATACCATTGGTCGAAAAGCGGGAAAGGCGAGAAAACTGTCAATTTGTTATGTTTGATCAGGAGCGATTAAATCCCCATGGAGTCGCTAATTTACCGCACAATAAAAAACAAGTCTTCCACATTTGGAGTCAGTATTTCTGGTTAAATTTCAAACTAAAGAGGGAGCAGGATATAGCAGTTGAAAGTATGTTAATGAATCAAGACGTACTTGTCCTGTTGCCGACTGCATATGGGAAGAGTTAAATATTACAAACGCATGTGATTGCAATCGGACAACGAAACAACACGAAGGCGTTTGCCCGTTTACCAGCATCGTCAAAGATCAGATTGCCAAAGCAAGATCATTTGGAATCAAGTGTGTTTCCTTAGTAGACATAAACTTTGACAGTTTTTCTTCGGCAAAACTTTATCAACAACGGATATCGCGCCCACCCGTTGCTTTGAAAAAAATTTACAATTTTCCCGAGAAATCTGAGCTGCCAAAGGTCATACTTCCGGTGAAAATTAATTGACGTATTCTTTTCTGCGGTTTCCGGGATGGATTTAAAAATTTGCAGAGATCAGAGCAGGCTCACTTTCTCGCCTCGCGGCTACCCCGCGCGCGCTTGTACTCCAACGTGAGCCTGCTCGCAGGCTAGCCAGCTCGGTTCAGTTGAGACATCAGCGGTCTAGCGACTACAATGTTTTCAAACAAAGTGTGCATGACCTAACTCTAAAACTAGTGGCAAGAATGTAAGAATGTGTTTAAAAACCTATCAATGCAGAGTGTCTGCGCTGAGTTCAAATTAATATGTTTAATTGTAGTATTGTTTGTGTGCTTTTTAAGTCAGCAAAATTCAAATGTATTTTTTGTTTGTTCCAACCGGGTATTCACAATGCTCAACCATGATTGGTGAGGTTACGAGCAGACTCAGGCCCTTATTGCTCAAACTCGTGCTGTGATTGATTGAACTCTTTCGTTGCTCTGAAATAAGAAGTGCGTAGTCGATCAACCAAACAATCTAGGGGCAAGCAGTATCTTTGTTCTCCAGTGGCATAACTGGGTTAAATGAGCTAAAAGGGTTTGGAATAGGATCCAGATGTACGACGCAAAACAAACTCCTGATGACCATGAACGTGTCTGTTGGAAAACCTCTAATTGAACGATCCAGCAGTACTTACTCTTTACTGAGCTCTTGTTTTGCCTAGTTAGAGCGCCTCTGATTGCCTTGATATATAATTTGGTCGATTCTAATCACTTTCCATGTTAAATACTTTTTTTACCATTAGTATTGTATATTTTTTAATAATTTTTTTTTTAGGAAACTGGCAGAAAATAAACAAAGAGTCCGTTTGCTTTGGGGCGCGAGATAACCAGTTCGGCGCCTTTAACATCACAAAGAGTGGACTTCTCAAGACAGTGAAGCTCGTCCACAAGTCGGGCTCGATCATATGTAACCGAAATTTCCCTCCATCCTACTGGGGCTGCAGTACAAGCCCCTACTATAGCAAAAACAGCTTAATGACTATCATTACCAGTGCAAAGAAAGAAGCCATCCTGCCACCAGCTGGAGACTTAAAAGCTGGCGTTGAAAACAAAAACCACTTTTACAGTCTTAATGGAACTACCCACACATCTCCAGAGCTCATTTTCCGCGATCTTCCCATTCAGGTGTCTGTGTCACGCAATCAGGAGCTGCAGATATGGTATGGACAGGATTGGACCGATTGGAGTGAAGAGAACAATAGTGGAACAACATGTGTTGATGTGTATGCGTGGTATGCTTAAAATCACATGAGCCGCTGACTTATCTGAAACTGTCAAAGCTAAAAAGTTAACTGAAGTTTAATTTAAACACACAATAAAAACGTGAACGTAAACTCGACTCCTATTAATCTTGACTAGAATTAAAATCTTGTTACTTTGGGAAAAAAATGTTTTAAGTCACTAAAAAATATTACATAAGAATCTTCGTTTACAATAGCATATAAAAACAATTCAGACTTTGATTAAGCTGCAAAAATATAAGTTCTGAATGTTGAAAGGGCATAGATAAAACACGCATTGTATGTGCTGTCGTTTTTATAAAATTTCGGCCAGCGCTAAGGGTGAATACAAACCAATATTAACTACAGTAGTGCAAGGGTGCTAAGAAAAGTTTGTAAGTTACACATATTTACAAAAAGTACTTAGCTTATTCAAGTCAAACATAAAGCATAAGTAACTGTAGACACTGGAATGAATTTTAAGCGGCTCGTATTTGTTAGAAAAATATACATTACTTGTCTCGCTTTTCAGTTGTACCTGTGTACATCGTGACCTACGTCTTAAGGCTTTTCGCCTTTTCTTTTTATCCTTTTCTGATCTTTTTGCTGCAGTGGTGGACCTTCTTCTGGGCTTGCAACCAGTGGAACAATTCCCGAGAAAGCATCATCGAGACGGGCAATTCTCACAACGGAATAGCCAAGTGCAGTTGAGGGAAAATTTGCTCAAGCTTTCAATGAAATTTCTAAACTTTTTCGTACATATTTAATTGTCTTATAATAATTGACCCAATCACTCTGATCTGGGTATCATTGGAAACTGGATCTTTTCCTCCTTCAGAACTTGAGTATAAGTGATGCCAATTTTGGTTGAAGGTGATGACGTCAGAAGTGGAACAAAGGCCAACGCTCACCACAGCCGGTAACTGCCGACACAGGTGTCAATGGGTCAAGGGAGATGGGTATCCCTTTCTTGTCCCTATAGCCCTTTTCACGTTTCTTAGCCGGCGGGTTTTGGCAAGAGAAATGAAGGGCCCTTCGTTTCGCATGCTAAGGCCCTGCCTGCTAAGAGACGCGAAAAGGGCTATGGGGACGAAAATAGGATATTCCAGAATGTGGACAACCTGTGAAGCAGTCCAAAAGAAAAACAAACCTGAATTGGCCCTTTTCCTGTAAAATTACTTTCTAATAATAAAATCTTAAAAAGGTTGTTGTCACTGACTTAAAAATCTTAAAATAGACGTTTCGGCTAAAATACTATAACCTTCTTCAGTGATGAAATGAATGTTATCGGCGTCTAAATGTAAATGAGATGTTTATAAGAATGTGAGGAACTCGCGAGGGATCAATTTAGCATTTTGTAAATGTCTGGAATATGCGCGTGGTCATTAATTTAGTTCGGTTCGCGGGTGGAATGCCACGCTTCCAAGAACAATCTACGCGACCACAAGGGACAGCGGTCTATGACCTTGACATTACTAAAATCAAATTCGTGGTTGTTTTTCATACAGTGTTGCGCCAAAAGAGAGTTCTTGTCACATGTGAGGACGCTCTTTTATGTTTTTTTGTTCTGGATCTCAGTGCTCTGGATGTTTGACCGATGTAAAGTTTTTCCACAGTTTTTACAATTGATTTTATACACGCCACCAGTTGACAGGTCTTGATCGAATTTGTCCTCCGGTTTCTTCAGGATCGAACCAACCGTCTTGACGGGTTTATCGACGCATGAGATCATGGTGTCTTTTGATGTTGTATCGCTTTTCACATCTATCCCCACGGCACTGGCACTCGAGGTGACTAAGGCCAGACTTGAGTCCGATTCGACCATCCCCGAAAGAACCAATAGCGAACTTAAGCAGCGACGTTTTTGAGACGCGGACGGCAACCGGAAGAGGAGTAGAGCTAATTCTGGCGCGCTTCTGACCTGTGGGATCAACTGGAAAGTTGTCGTGTTTGTATTTTACACCAAACTTTCCTGACCAAAAAGCTGTAGTGAACACCTGGAACGAGAACTTTTAATTTCTGGTTAGCGTCCGCGTCGCAAAAGCGTCACTGCTTAAGTTCGCTAATACGTCCGTGGACAACATCATGAATTTGTTTGAATTCGTACTTGACAACAACTACTTTGTCTTTGGTGGTGTTTTCTACAAACAAATATTCGGCTGTCCCATGGGTTCACCTGTAAGCGCTATCTTGGCAAATTTGGTGATGGAACACGTCGAAGAGAGAGCGTTAAGTACTGCATACCCCCCCCCCCCCCCCCCGCAAGTGGTGGTACAGATATGTCGACGATAGCCATGTTTGCCTCGCCAGTGAGCATCTCACTGAATTTCACTCCCATCTTAACTCGATCAACCAGCACATCAAATTCACAGTCGAAGAAGAGAGTGATAGATCCATCGCATTCCTCGACACGAAGACAACTAGAAATACTGATGGATCAATTAAAACCAGTGTTTACAGAAAAGCAACCCATACCGACAAGTATCTCCATTTCAACTCTCACCACCCTTTACAACACAAACGCTCAGTGGCCAGAACCCTTCTTGACAGAGCAAAGAATATTCCGTCGACTGACGAAGACAAAAAGTCCGAAGTACAACACGTGGTGGACGCACTCAAAACCAATGGTTACACGGACCAATTTTTAAAAAGCTGCCAAAGAACCAAACCACCTAAAGCATTAAATCAGCCCCAAAATAATCAGCTACAAAGCCACAGAGGCTTTGTTACTTTGCCATATTTTCAAGGAATCTCTGAAAAAATTGCAAGAACTTTGGGAAAATTCGACGTAAATGTTGCTCATAAACCCGTCAAAACGGTTGGTTCGATCCTGAAGAAACCGGAGGACAAATTCGATCAAGACCTGTCAACTGGTGTTGTGTATAAAATCAATTGTAAAAACTGTGAAAAACTTTACATCGGTCAAACATCCAGAGCACTGAGATCCAGAACAAAAGAACATAAAAGAGCCGTCCTCACATATGACAAGAACTCTCTTTTGGCGCAACACTGTATGAAAAACAACCACGAATTTGATTTTAATAATGTCAAGGTCATAGACCGCTGTCCCTTGTGGTCGCGTAGATTGTTCTTCGAAGCGTGGCAGTCCATTCGCGAACCGAATTCAATTAATGACCACGCGCATATTCCAGACATTTACAAAATGCTAAATTGATCCCTCGCGAGTTCCTCACATTCTTATAAACATCTCATTTACATTTAGACGCCGATAACACTCATTTCATCACTGAAGAAGGTTATAGTATTTTAGCCGAAACGTCTATTTTAAGATTTTTAAGTCAGTGACAACAACCTTTTTAAGATTTTATTACTATGCCTGACTACAACTACAGTATTTTTAAATACTTTCTAATAAGTTCGAGTACTTCTCACGTAATTCAGTCGTTGGCAAACTCAACTGAACGCAAAAGGCATTCGACACTTTTTAATTAACAATATTTAATCATATCTTATTTACAATCCTTAAATGTGTTCTTAGGTCTTCAGTTCTGATTAACAATCTTTTCTTCGCTTGCTCTTGATATCTTTCTTTAGATTTCTTATATGTCAACTTATTTAATTAAACTTCCTTCTTATAAATCGTGAAAGCTTCGCTTTACGTGCATTCTTTAAACATGCCTCTGCTGAATAAGTATTTAACACATAATCATTGGATTTAATTTACGGTGATAATAAATGACCCAGATCTTAGTACAACTATATTGATCACTTGAATCATCATTAATTAAAGCTGAAATTAAGAAATAGAAAACATGCACGGTGCTTCTATCGAGTTCTAGTATAAATCTAGATCTACTATCTACTATTGTTCGGAATGCCGTTCTCTGATTGGCTACACTACTCACTATCTATTCTGCGATAGATAGTGACTAGCGTAGCAGTGTGCCCTTGTTAACAAAATGAAGGCCGCTTTTCGGCGTTTTCGAAGTGTCTGTGAAGACGATTTAGATAAGGTTTTGAACGACTAGTAGATTTATACTCAAACAATTAGATTATTCGCTCTCGATTTCTATGCGTGATACAATTCTCGAGCTCGTATTCTAATGAATTAATAGAAACACGAGTGGAAGCTTGGGACAACGTGAAATGACACCGCGGAAATACTTTTTTGGGGGCGCGATACAGTATTTTGCTGGTCAGCGGTACACCTTAACAAAACTACAAAATGTCTGCAACTTTTACATTGTTTTCACAGCGAGTCTTGTCGACAGTCAAAAAGATACAAAACTTAGAGCGCACACTGTAAACTTAGCTTTTAAACTCCGCTCATTTGTTGGATAGTTCTCAGTTAATATTATATATTGTGCCAAAGACAAACTGAACTTGCACACGGTGTGAAATTGTTGTTGTTTCGTGAGAGTACATGCTCGCAAGTGGCGAGCCAGTGGCAATTTACGTTACGATGTGCGCTAAGGCTAAAACTAGGCAGCTTTTATGTTGCTGTAGCGGTATTCTGAGGACATCAACTTCTCAAGTTTGTTGAATTGATGGGCTTTAACCGTATGAATCGGTATGTAAACGGCATTTCGATCAAATTCGTCGGGAAGACATGCTCGTGTTCGATTGGGGGCACTCGCGTAAGTAAACACGGTCATCCTGTCCTCACTCGATATCACCGAATTATAGACCAAGTTGGCCGAAATCGAAGCAGTACTTCGTATAAATCTTAGACACGTTGGTGTAACAAGTGTAGGACTGAATCCCCAAAAGGGTTCAAAATTTGGCCTCAACTCGAGGAAGAATTCACCAAGGTATGTTTCATCATAAAATATCCAATTTTAATCATACTGTACTTCAGGAAGCTTGAGGCTGACGAAAATAAAATTTTAAATTTTCATGTTTATTATTGTTTCTTTGTTTCTTGTCATAATTTCGAATTGTTGCAGTTCTGTATTTTGCTTATAGCGCCTCTAAAGTGTGAAAATTATTTTAAACTAGTTGCATAGCTATTAGAGTTTAGAAAAAAAAGCTATTTAGCTATTAGAAAAAACCACAAGAAGTACATGACATCTGATTATCTTAAGATGGCAGAAGACATGGAATACAAAGCTGTTTAAAGGATAATTAAAAATACATGCATATGTTATTGTAAGACAATAAAAATACCATAAAATCTGGGTAATGACAACTTCCAGTTAAAACTCAATAAATGAATTTCATTTTTAGTTATAAATAGGCTATCCCCCCTGTATTCACACAACAATCTTCTGATTATAAGGCCACCCAGACAATTTCTGACCACATTACCTTAGAGCCTGAGACTCTGTATAACTTTCTAAAATTAACATTTGTTTACATATTACTATTATCTGGATTTCCCAATAGAAAACTTCTTCTATTGTACATTTTTTTCTATTCTGGCTCAGCAAAAGTCCTTTTAGATACTGTCCATGGATGATTTCCACAACATCAATGCTGTAAAAACACCAACTGAGAGAACACTGACCACTGCTCTCCATATGGCAACTCCTCTCCTGACCATTCAGCCATCTGTTGATGGTGGGGAGAGGCAGGGGGCAGGAATCCGGAGAGAAATGCAAAATGCTAATTTGTCATTCATTAAGGCTTCAAATATTTTCAAAAACAAGAACTGAAAATGTTACTTGACTTTCATTTAGTGTCTTTAGAGACTTCTAGGCCGACGGGCAAAGAAAAATTCACCCTTGGGCTCAAAATGAGGCTCAAAATGAAACCCTTTGACAGTGGTTACGTCATAGCTGGTCATTCACTTGAAAGACGTGGGTAAGAGTAGCAAGGCTGAAAATGAAGGAAAAAAAGAAAAGGAAATGCCTAAGGACTGTGCAGCTAAATGACTAGGATGTGTTTTGAGTCTCTTAATTTACAGGGGACAGGAGCAGGACGAACAAGGGTGGGAGTCAAGAGATAGAGGTATGGAAAGTGGGAGAACAGGGTATGGGAAGTGGGAGGTTCTGACTCCACTGTCCCTTCCCCCACTTGATGCAGTACCTTGTCCCTAAGTAAAAGGTAAAGTCTGCATAGAGCCAAGTGACCCATCAGGCCAGGCTTATCTTGGTTTCTGTAGCATGAACCGACTAGGAGTATTTCTACTACCCCCTGGATAGGATGCTAGTTGATCACAGAGTTACTCCCAGGATTAAATTCACCCGTACCCATATGTACACCTTTGTGGAGAGAGGCACCGTGAGAGTAAAAGTGTCTTGCCCAAAAACACAACACAATGTCCTTGACCAGGGCTCAAACACGAACCGCTCGATCCATTGCTGAGCGCACTAACCACAAGGCCACCGCACCTCCCACCTTGTCCCTTAGGCCTAACCTTAACCCTAAACCTAAAAAAAAGGAGTCTGTAGATTTCACTCAACTTTACCTCTTTTATCACTTGTGTATTTGAGACAATTTCTAATTTCCTCGCTTTCTGCCATTCAGTTTACTGTACCAAAGCCTGATTTTAAGTGATTCGCAACTACTGACGGAACTTGTTTTTGCAACTTACAACTTCAGACTTTGCACAAAATTTCTCACTGGAGAAAAGCAATGTTGTAGAACTTAAGTGATGAACTAAATGTAATAAATATTAATTTGTAAGAAATGTATCTGTTCTTTAATACATGCTTTTGTGTCTAGTATCTGAGTTAGATGCAGCGAAGATATATTACCAATGGTTTGTAGAAGACAGTAAGCCAATTCGGAGACACAGTGGCATAAACAAACCCACTTGTTAGCCAATTTATCACAGGAAAAAAAATAAATACATATAATTACATATATATAATTTATTGCCATCAGGTACTATAATGTCTTGTAATAAAGTGGTTACAAGTTAAGTAAGAATCTTACAGAAGGGAGGATGATACAATATTATTACTAAGGGGATCATAATTAATTTCATATTGATTCAAAGCATGTGATATGTACATGTTGATTGCAATGTAAAAATTATTTTGTAGTGATTGAGCAAAGCTCATCTGAATTAAATTAAATGAAAGGAAAAACAATAACAGTCAAATATATATAATGTAGGCTTAAACAATCTTTAATGATACAGAAATATCTTGTGAATGAAATGAACAAATGTAACAAATGTTTTATTCTGACAGCAAACGACAGGTACAAAAAATTTACTTCACCCGTTCCAAAAGGCGCAGAAAGTCAGAAAGGTGATAGAAACGCCAAAACGCCAGTCTTTAAAGACAAATTCTTATCAAAGTTTCTTGGACGCGTTCCGAAATATAATCTCAATGAACAAGCGCCACACGTCGGCGCAAAGTGAGTGTGAATAAAACGGTCCCGACTTACATGTAGTACCTTAACCATTTCGCGCAAATTACACTTTAAATCCAACCAGTCTTCAAAATCCTTGCAAAACCTGCATACAGGACCAATCTTCTGCTTTGCTGGATACCCATCGTTGATTTTGACAATTCTGAGGCGAGGGCGGCTGAAGCAACGCGATCCACATTCTCGTCCCCAGTGCTACTCGTCTTAAAATGTCGTTGACGACATACGCCGTTTCTCCGACCACGTGACCAAAAGAAACGGAGGCTCTGGGGACGAGAATGCGCGATCCACGCTTCGTCCGCTCGAGCTGGCTCGAGTCAGCAAACTACACATTACTCCACACAAAATGACTCCCCTGTACCACTATTCTTTACGAACATTGCTTGAGTATTAAAAACCCATTTAAGGGCGTCAAGCTCACCAATAACGAGAAGTATCAAGGATATTTTCAACCTTAAAACGAAGCAAAACACCGATCTCAGAGAACTGATCGATCGCAGGACAACACAGCCCGATGGTGATGACCACTGACCAGTTACTGTGACGTCAAAAAACGTATTTCCGCGGTGTCACGTGAAATCAGTGCGGGAATAGTTTTTTCAAGTTGTCCCAAACTTCCACGAAAGTTGCTACAAACACGGAGAACATGTTTCCTATTTTGTTCATAAAATTGCTAGACGAAAAAAGAGAAAACTTGCTTACTTTGATCATCAAAACGTAAATTCTCTTTGCTCGCGCCATAATTACGTCAACAGTTCTATCCTTCCATACGGCTGGCACGCCTGAAATCGGAACTGAACAATCAGGATTCAGCAGGAGGGAAAAACTTTTCTGTTCTGACGTCAATGTAAGTAATCAGGAATAGTGTTGAAATCAGGCAACTTTTCTCACTGGAGATGGCATTAAATATTCACGAAAAGGGATTTACAATTCCCAAAACCATATGAAAAAGCCATATGAAAAATATGAAAAAAAAAGTGAAAAAAAAAAAGTGAAAAATATGAAACGTTTTGTGTCTCCAAGCTTCCAATTCAGCGCCAAAAATTGATCGCCAGCGTTCGGCATAGCAACTCGCTCGCAGTTCGTCGAGTGTCGCCAGGTAGGGTAATAGTTGTGTTATTTTGAACAAAATATGCTGTTCCTCGTCAAATTAAACCCGGAATTCTCAAGTGAACTATTAGAAGAGGCCAAAGCAACTTTAGCATTGCCTTTATTTTTGTTAGCTGCGAAGAAAAAGGCTATTATCTTGTCGATTCGGTAGGACAGCTAACTTTTGACTGCCGCTCGTACTGCGGGCGCAGCCGCCGTATGCAAGGATGTTTCTATCGAGGTAGCAAAAGAAAAACGATTTTAAGCCAATCAGGGCACGTATTTTCTATGGGCTATTTTCTAAATGAGTTTAACCAGGAGCCATAATCGGGGACGGAGACCGTAAGTCTTGGGATCCGCGCGCACCTATGATATGGGACAATTTTTCTATTTTTAGAACAAATTGCGCCATCCTGACGTCATATATCCGCGCGGATCTACGCACGTGTCGGGGCCTCTCGCGTGGATGTTCTCACGTTGCGTGATCAAATGGTGAGAATTGCGAGATTCTCTTGCAGATTTTTCACAGCGATGGCGGGGAATAAGGCAGGGAATAAGGCGGGGAATAAGGCAGGGAATATGAACCAGGTCTCTTATATGTAGTTTTATGCCCTGAGCTAACGGAAAAGGTGGGTTTTTCAGGGTCGAAAACAAGACTTCAATCTCGCGCTGGGAATGAATAATAAGATCTGCTCGCGCTAGTTGTAAGCTTACGCGTATATGCTTTTGCGTTTGTTTTGACTTAAGAATATAGCAAGAAAACTCTCTACTCTGGTATCGAGTTAATTTGTGAGTTTCTCAGACAATGCTTAATCATAACCAAAACCTGATTTTCATGGTTTCTTATTGTTTCTGCTTGTTTGGCGAGTTTGCCAAAGTCTTTGAAAGGGAAGTCTGACGCGTACAACTAGCTCTTTACATAGATAGTGCAGCTCGTGCACTTTCAAGTCCGAGTGGGTGTTTTCAATTGTCAAAAAATCTTGAGAAAGATTTGTTTCGTTATCTTTTGTGCTGAGATGCTGCAACAAATTTCACGAACGCAAAACGGCCACTATCATCATGTGTGTTTCTTCAACAGAGTGAAATTTTACATTGCGAAAATGAAAATAGACAAGGAGTTTTGATAACTCGATCAACAAAATCGAAATCGTTATTCTAAGTTGATTAAAGAAAGCGTCATCGTAACTTTGTTGATTATTTCTGCTTTATTCACATATTTTCAGCTTAGCTTTATGTTCTCAAACATTTATCAATCTTAAACACGTTTAAAAACTATGGAGTTATTGTTTGAGTTCGATGTACGTTTTCACATGAAAGTGCGGCGGAAGTACAATTTGTCATGTTTAGTGACTGTACAAAACACGCATCGGTGGGCGTTCTCATTCGTCGACAAAAGACAATTTACTAGATTTTTACACAAATAAAACTGAGCAGTATCTACGGACGTAAAGTTATTGGGCCTTGATGAAACATCAAGCGTTGCTTACAATTCAGGCGAAACTCAAACTAGCAATTGTTTTGTTTTACTTTTCGGTCGCGATAGACTGGCAAATTCCTCGCAAGCGTGTGGTAAGAGGAGCTAAGAAACTATGAAGTCCTGAAACTCTGCTATATCTAAATATATCCAGCTAGTGTTTTGTTGTGTCATGGAAAAGCTGTTAATCTTCAACATATGTGAAATTTACAGTGGAGTAATGTACAGCTCATGTAAAAGAAGCATCGGAACACAACTTGGTCAGCGATATATATAAGCTTAAAGCGGAACATACCTAAATTCGACACTGTCTTACTTCACTCCAACTGGAGCAGCTTACGACGAAAATATTTAAGCAAAATTCCAACAGACGTAAACGCGTTGAGTTGTGGGCCAAAAACATGAAAAAGTTCGGGAATTTCGGACGCCATTTCCCCCGCGCGACATCCGCAAAAATCCTCGCAGCATGTACGCGCGTGTGCCGCAGGCGATGGCGCAATTTGTTCTAAAAATAGAAAAATTGTCCCATATCATGGGGACAGCCCCAATACTAGAAATGGCGCGCGCTTACGGTCCCCGTCCCCGATTATGGCTCCTGGTTTAACACTGAATATAGTTTATCCATCGGTAGCTCTTTTAACTAACTTTTCTCATTTGTATTACAAAGTGATCGGGCCGAACCAACAAAATTGCCCAAAATTGCCTCTCATTCATGCTGGGCTACAATGTAACGCAAAATGCGAAAAGTTAACCGCGGTAAACGGCTATTGTGATACCCAGACTAATTCAAAACGTAGAACTCAAACTTTGTTAAGTAAAATTAAGCTTTAAACTGACTATAAGGGTGTTTAAGGTAACATTTTTCCTCATAGACGAAACACTTCCGAGGCTAATGTGTCCCGACGTCCCAAGTTTCATGTAATTCCGGTACGTTTAAACTTTATACTGGCATGGTCTCACAACATTCATTAATCATTATTTATATGCCGGGCAATCATAAAATATTACACCACAAGTAAATCTACATTGTACTGACTTCCTTTAAACATTTCTCCAGTTGTGGGGTGGACAATCACAGAAAATACCACGGTGTTATTCAAACCCCAAGTTACAAAATAGTTTCCTTTAGGGGCGTAGCCAAGAGTTGGGGGGGGGGGGGGGAGGTCCTGGGGTGCCCGTGACCCCCTGTTGTAAGCCTTTTTTAAGCAAACAATTTACAGCAGGTGGCGAAAACGACATGACAATCTAGTTAGTGCCCTCACTTTGACACAGTGTGACGCCCCCTATCCCCGTTTGAAAAATCCTGGCTACGCCCGTGCACTTAATCATTTATCTTACAATTTCTCAAAGCAAGCAGAACAGTGCTCTGATGTACACAATATTAAAAGTAGCTCCCCTTCGTTCCCCGACCACGTGACCAAAACAATAAGCTGTTTTTACTCTGTGAAATTCTAACGCAGTTGAATTCCGAAATCTCTACAAAAGTTTAATATCATGTTTTAAAAAATCTATCTGCTACGAACCTACTCCTGCACGTTTTCAAAGGAAAATATAACTGTATATAAACGGTCTCAAAGTGAAAAGCCAAACTATTCACATGTTAACACGTTCCGACGAAAAATTGCTTGCCTAATACCCAAGCTTTGAGATGAAGTAGGTCTTGCAGGTTTCCTTAAAATTCAAAGCAGTTTTGTAAATCATGACATAATAATATCATGATCACATCACTACTGAGAAGGAACACTAGTCTCCGCAAAAAGTTACCCTTAAAAACGATCCGATCTTTGTTCTTTTTTTGTTTTGTTTTTAAAACACCAAAGCATTGAAGTAAAGTTAGTCTAATAAAGGTTTCCTTCAAATTGAAAGCCGTCTTGTGTATCATGACACATAATATGGTGACATGACTGTGTAAAAGGAAAACTAATCTATAAAAAACGTTACTTGTTAGGGTAACGACGTAACGGGTAACGCGTGACAGGAGTATCTGTTTTATTATTATTTGGATAGCTAGAGTAACACCGCCGTTGGCCCAAATAGCGCTCTGGTTTGACTAAACAGCGTTTCGGTAAGCCTAAAAAGTGCTACTAATTATAAATAACAAAGACTCGACCTTAGCTCTCAGTATTACTCCGTTACCCATTATGTGTTTTACTAAGAACACAAGAATTCTACTCTATCCGATAGTTCATATGTCAAGGCAGATAAAAATACTGCTGACTCTGTCTGTCATTTATTTGTGTATTTTCCATTCCCAGGAGAGAAAGGAAAACAGTCACGTGTCAACCTGGTACCTCCATGAGAAAATAACGTCGGCTGCAGATCTTGTTGAGGATGGCATTTCTGGGAAGAAAAAAGGAATGTACATTAAAAGCCTGTTTCAACAAGACTTATTGAAAGGGTGTGGTTGTATCAGTGTTAACATTAGATTAATATATGCCAAGTTTTAGGTGGCCTACTGTTGTTCAGGGGGACTGAACAAACTTTAATTTGGGTCTTTAAAGTGATCGCTTTAATAGTTTGGTTATATAATTTTATGGAAATCGGTTTAACTGGGAAAAATAGTATAAGAGTTTAAATTGACACTGATTTTGGGATAAAATCGCAGTCAGTCAGCCATGTTACTGATATCTACGTATTTTTTGTTAAATTTCTCGAATCAGTTTACATTGCCTTACATGTATATACCCTAACCAAGTTTTAGCAGAAACAGCGTGGCGGAAGTTATAAATTATAAGTCCATCTAAATTCAGCCCTATTGCACCCTCGAACTTCTGCGAGAGGGTTGACCTCTCAATATTTCCTTATTATTGAAATCAGTGTGCGAAGCTGATTGGTGATCTTGTGAACGATCAAATAGTCCAGTCGTTGAGCTCTTCCTTTCCCGCTCTGTATAGAGGTTGAACCCAGGCAGGAGAAGAGAAAGTGCAGGATTGTAAGTAGTTTGTAACAATTTAGCTTTGAAATTATGGCACGCCCATGTTCTGAGCCTTCGTAACCACACGAACAAGAACCTTTTCAATGAAGTTCTTCACCTCCGCTTGCAAAATCTTAACCGCCGCCCCAGAGATCGCCCTCGAGTTGGTCGTGTGCACAAAAACAAACCTACGGCTTCAAATGTACGCGGACATACGAAGCCCATTGTCCTTACCGAGCAGGCCGACGCGGAGACCCACAGTTCCAATAAAGAAAGGCAGTCGGGTTTCGACTCAGCAGTCGAAGAAATACTCGAGGACTTCGTTTCACAAGTCCTCCAGCATGTGGTGTTTTCGCCAGCTCAGATGTCGGCCATTCAGGAGACCGTTTCGACCTCCGTTAACGAAGCTTTGTGGGTCTTTGACAAAAAGGAGGCTTAAAGTTGTTTTACGGACGATCTTCGCGCTCCCAATCCTAGCACCCTGATTACAGCGACCCCTCTGGGTTTGCATCGTCCTCTGGGAAAAAGCCTTGAAGACTCCGCGCCGGTACCATCGGCGGAGGATTGCCTCAACCAGAAAACCTCGCCGCCAAGCCCTTGTCTGCTTTGACTCGGCCAGTACAACAAACCCTCCGGACATTTGTTTGCATGGCTCATTTCTATCAAATCCTGGCTAGAATGCTAGAAACCTCATGAAAGTCTGCTTGGAACTTGAAAAATGATCGTAAAACGCTAAAATACTAGCGTTTCCTTTCATCTGTTTAAATCCCCTTCGATAAACTATAGTTTATTTCGCTGTGAAAAAGACGAAGTGTTCGTAAATCTACGAGCGCGGACTGTATTGGTAAAACTGCATACTTACTTTGAAAGCGTTGGCGTTGACGTGAAAGCCCAACAGTTTGCGATGTACTTCTCGCCCCAAGGGTGATTGTTCAGTTTATTATCAGCTTTTTAATTTATTACCGACATCTCCAACTGATCTTTGGGTCCAAAAAGTTCGCAGCCTAGATCGGAATTTCCGCAAACAAAAGAAAAGGAATGTGCCCTTGATTTCAGCAGAGGTTTGTGGCGGGGGGGGAGGAGGTTGACGAGATTGCGCGACGAGCCCAAAGAAGGTCTGCGTAGGAGCGTAGGAGCATAGGAGTGTCGCTGCGGCTCAGGCAACCACGCCCAGTTAAACTGCCTTGGTCCCAAGCAGTGTGGAAGCAGCAACAGGCCAGTCAACAGCATGCATATTGCAGCAAGAAATAAGGTGGAGTAGCGCCATCTGAAGTGCAACCCTACAGTATCCACCCAACTTAATGCGGATAAATTAGTGCTTGTATTAGTTAATCACCCTAGTAGCTCTTTTGTTACCGAGTTAATCAATACCCTGTGGTATGGTAGTCGCATTGGTTACCTCAGCCCCATCAAAACACGGGTGTCGTGTAACTTCAGTGGCGGATCTAGGGGAGGGGCCCTGGCGCCTGCCCCCCCCCCTTATTTTGGGTAGAAAAGAAGAAATGACAGAAGGAAAAGAAGCCGGCAGCGCAAGTAAAACACAACCGCCCCCACCCCCCCCCCCCCACCCTTAGCTCAAGGTCTGGATCCGCCACTGAACTTAATATCAGCCGCCCAACATCTCGACGTCGTTTCTGAGAGCCTAAATAAGGAAGTGCATTTGGGGAGAATTGTGGGTTCCATTCCTCCCTCCCCTCTACCTAACTTGGTGTGTCACCCCATGGGTGTAGTCCCTAAAAAGCACTCTGTATAATTTCCCCGAGGATTCCGCAAGAAGCGCGGGACGCCCGCATGAGAGCCTTATTTAACCCACTGACACCCGGAGATTTTCGAAAAAAAAAACACATTTTGGACACTTTTAGCCTAGATATGAGCTAAATTAGCTCTAATCTACTCAAAAAGGCATTTGCAACAAAACAGCATGCCTTTCTTTCCATGACCATCGCGTTCTGACATTTTTGCTCGGGCATGAGCAGAAATCAAAATTTCGAGTTTTTGGACGAGAAAGTGACCTACGTCTATTTTGCCTTTCATTTTTCTCCTTTTCCTGTCTTTTTGCTACAGTTTTCGACCTACTACTGGGCTTGCTACCAATTCAAGAATTCCGGGAAAGCACCATCGAGACGGGAAATCCTTACAACAGAGTAGCCAAGTGTAGTAGAGGAAAATTTTGCTCCGAGTTTTTCACTCAAATTTCTAAGCATTTTCGTGCATATTTCACGCTCAATTGATCCAGTCACTCTGATCTGGGTATCATTGGAAAGATCTTTTCCTCCTGCAGAACTTGAGTATAGATGATGCGAATTTTAGTCCAAGGAGATGACGCCAGAAGTGGAACAAAGGCCAACGTTCGTCACGGGCGGTTACGGGCAGCACGGGTGACAATGGGTTATGGGTCACAGCATTCGCATAGGAGCAGCGGCGGCTGCCACAGCTGCGGGCCTACCAGTCTGATTAAGTTAAGTGTTAGGTCGCTGGTCGTCAGCTTGTTACCAGATTTATATACGCACTCCAGAATCAGTGGTACTTTCTGTCGCTCCGAAAATGGCTGGCGGCTCGGGCAATTTTCTTTAGTTGCGGCCTTGCTTTGGGGGGGGGGGGGTGGGGGTGGAAGCGTGCCTTGCATGCATCTGTGACATTTACTTCTGCGTAGTGACTTCCCCCAAGTTTTGGCATAGCTTGCGTCTTGCCATCTTATACCCTGCCCTTTATCTTGTCCGATCCAGCCCGTGCTGTGCTGGGGAGATAAGAAAGGCTCTGCCAATAGTCTTGTTCTGTTCCCATATTAGTGGGGAATAAGTAAGGCTTTAATTTTGTGTGCCTATCATAAAGTCGCTTCAAACCTGCCACTGGGCTGTGTCCCCTAAGACTAATATAAGCCATATAGTTGCTTTCGTATTTTCTTGTCGTTACCTTTTACCTCATGGTTGCGTTACATCCTACACTTACTTGATTAAGCGAAATAGTGACATTATTCTATATGCAAAAGGTTTCATATAACAAACGGTAAACGCCATAGCGTGCTTTATTGAGTTATGGATGCACGCGGGAGGTTCTTAAGCACGAGAGAAGCGTAAGAGTCGCACGAGGCGATAGCCGAGTACGACTCTAGCTTCTTGAGTGCTTAGCAAACCTCCCAAGTGCATCCATAACTCAATAGTGCACGCCATGGCGTTTACCATTTGTTTTATAACATAACATTGAGACATTGGAACAACAGAAGTCCTTTTATTGAGCTATATCACAAAAAAATGTTCGTGTAGTCTTACATGACAAGAGAAAACAAGCGCGCGAAAATTCATCCATGATAACCGACTGCACACCAGTAACTCGATAAAGTTTCATCTTCAGACAACTGTGAAGACAGTTTCGCATTTCTGGCAGAAGGACGTCGGTCATTACTTTGGAAACAATGTCTGTCAAAAGATTTGCTTTGTAAACATTAGCACACACGTCAGCAGCGTACACCCATGGGCAAATAGTAGACGCTGAATTAACCAATCAGAGCGCGCGCTTTGCTTTAGTTATGTTATAACTACATATATATGATGATAAAGAACCTGGAGTGAGGTCTCTCATATTCCTCCAACCTGTCAGGCCCTTGAAAAGTTACGCGAGTGCTAGTCCAGATCATTGTGGGATTATATGAATGTGAAAGGAGCATGTTAGAGACGGATCCGGGGGAGGGATTTAGGGGGTTGACACCCCCTCCCCGAGTAGCATTTAAGTTGTTATTTGTTCCACTTATACCCTCTATAAGAAGGGACTATGAATTACATGATGTGGTCTTTATACCACCCAGCATTGACCCCCTGCATATAAAAACATTCCACCCCTAGAAACCTGCTCAAGCATCTTAAGGCATAGCTTGTCCCTTGGTTAAGACACCCTGCTAAGTTTAAGACTTTTTCCTGTGAAAACAACATTCATGTTTTTTGCCCTGAGGCCAGATCAAAATGAACATTAATAGGAATTCAGTGTCCTTAAATCGCGTAATAAGACATTGTTAAGGTGGTCACATGTCTGATGATGTCATAATCTTGGCAATAGGAAGTTCTCAAATGGGGAGGAGAATGGTTAATAAGCAACATATCAGATATCAATAATTCTTTCAAGAAACGTGTGATCTCTGTATGGAATGGTGAGAATTTTTATTCTCACAAAAAGGACATTTTCATATTTCTTTTTTCTCTTTAGAGACAAAATATGTCACAATTGACTTGTTTTACTTAGTTAGAGTAGTTTTCAATTAAGTGCTGTAAAACCAAAACCGAACCAACCACTCACTGATTAGACTACTCAGCCAATCTCAAACCGATTAGTAAAACCAAAACCAAAACCAAAGTAATTGCCTGATTGCTTTCGACACTCAATTGAAAACCACTCTATCTCTTAAACAATAAACCACTGTCAACCACTCCAGCGGGAATCATGTAAGGGACAACAGAACAATTACCGCACGCCATCATCCTCTTTAAAGATAAAACTTGCCTGCCTCAATTTCGTTAAATTTAGAAAAAAAAAAGTCCTAAACACTTTCATCAGTCAAATATCTCCAAACCCGCCATCTTGTCCAAATTCAGCAATTTGTTGTCTCCAAATCCCTCCTTTTCAGCGGACCTGGAGTTTCATCTCAGTTAAAACCCTTTTATACAATACTAACCTTCAATGTTATAGTAGTATTCACAGTGGACCAGGTTTCCATAAATTCTCTTCCAGAAATGGTAGCGATCCGGCCCGGTGGCAATCACGCTGCGGAGATGCTTACCAAAACCCACTGCGTAATTTTTTGTATTTTGCAGAACTTCCTCGTACCCAGACTTCTTTGTAGAACTTCCTCATACCCAGACAACTTTGCAGTACTTCCTCGTAACCAGAATTCTTTGCCGAACTTCCTCGTATCCAGACTTCTCTCTCTCTCGTCACCATAGACCAGCTATCAGTATAAACCAAGGCTTATTCTGAGGTAAATATTTCAGTTATATATATTGTTGCTTTAGAGTACGACACACGATGCCTAAGAATGATTTGTTATAAGCCACATGTCAAATTGTTTATAAAGATGACTTTGAGATGGAATTTTTCGTTCAGTCGTCCAGCTAATGGCGCAATTTGTGCTTTCTAATTAATATTAGCTTTTCGTCTAGCGCGCTTGATTTTCACAGGCTAAACTAACCGTTTAGATGTGGTATAACCATAGTATAACTGGTTTTTTTTTTAGAATTTCTTATTTGTCGGGATGTTAAGTTTACTAGGAGAATATATAATTGGTCTCAGACTTACAAACTGTTCAGGAATTTTAATGAAAGATGTAAGGCCAAATGCTTAGTTTCTCTTTAGTTAAACAATATTGATTTAAGCTTTACCCTTTCACGCTAAAGCATGAATCAATTGTTGTAAAGTAAACAATTTCACTGACGTCCTATCGTAGGCGAGTTCTAACCCTTTTTCTGTTACAGAAGACATTTATTATCAGGAGATGGACTACACATAACACGTATCGAAAGTTTGACTGCATTTACAATTTAATGATACAATTTATCTTATGGACGGTGCCTACTTTTGTTAGTGCGCATACTTTCTGCACATCGCGCAAGGCATGGTTTAAGCGCTATGCGCGCGCTGGGTTGGCATTGACGCAATCAACTACGCTACCAAGTACACGACTAAAAGAAAGCAAAATTTTCCTACTGTGACCAAATCAAGTTTAATGAACCTGTACTTAAAGCAGGAGAGAATACCAAAATAGCAGCATATCGCTGACCACTAACTGTTAACGTCATCCAGCTGAAAAACTAGCTGTTTCCTGTGGAAAATTATACTGAAATGCGACTGTAAACATGTACCTGCAGATGGCGTAGGGCGCGCACAAAACAAGTGCAAACTACACAAATGTTGTACTTACCGGGGAGGTTACGAGAAAAAATGTAACGGGCACCGTAAAAGTTTAAAAAAGATCAATAACTTTAACAAACGCTTGGTTACCGCCACACTTTATGTTATGAAATGGAAGTGGCAAGCCTATTCAACACCTGATTAGTTTCTGGTTGTGAGCAAAAGGTATTTAGACTATATTTCAGCTGAACCAGAGGAAGGCTGTCAGAGACGCTAAAAGGGCTGTTGCAACAATTTTGTTATTAAAAACATACGAAAAATGGTTTTTATGCTACCATTTACCATGCAGTTTTAAGATCTTTATAAATGTGTGTGCTTTTCTGTTAGTAAAGGCAAATTCGAAGGAAATCTGTGAAAAATATCCTTTCCTAAATTTTTCAGAAAATGCTGATGTCAGCATTTTTTTGAGATTCAAGGCTAATTATCTCGAAAAAATGCGTGGCTACCCCAACATTTCTTTGTGGAATCTCCAATAGCCTTTGCAAAGGTCTGCTTTTCCCACTTGGTCCTTACCTGGCACAAAAACCTTTGTATTTAGTATGCACCGTCCTTAAAGAGTGTTCTATTTATTTTTATTATCTCAGGAGACTTGTAGTAATTACATACATATCCAGCGACAAATATCACCTGCAAAATAGCTGAATCTATCAGTCATGCCCATTCAAACTTCACAGTGGACAGAATTTCTCCTGTGTCCTAAATGTAACTACCAATTTGACGACTGCAATCGGCAACCAGTCACCTTGGGATGTGGACACACGCTTTGCATTTCCTGTTTCTCAAAGCTGTCTAAAACACAATGTCCATTTGATCACGTTCATACTGATACGGACATCTCCAAGCTTCCATTTAACTATGCTTTGCTTCAGCTAGTTGGAGTGGAAATACCAGAAGACGAACTTCCCCCCACAGAAAGTGTACAACAAAATGCTGCTCAATACACTGGTGCTGCAAATGAGACAGCTAGTGGAACAAGTAATGGTTGCAATCGGGGCTCTTTGAACAATCTCCTGTCAAGACCAATTCAGCGAAAGCTTGTGTCTCTAGTTAACTGTCAGCTTGCTGTCGCTGATGGCCGAGTGAGGGCCATTTGTGCTGCAAGAAGCCTTGGGGAAAGGACTGTAACAGAGCTTGTGCTATTGCATCAAAACAAGTCAAAGTTGCCTTCCCACCTCTGGGCTGCTATGCGGGATCGTGGTTGTCAGTTTCTGGGACCAGCAATGCAAGGAGAAGCTTTAAAACTAATTTTGTTGGCTCTTGAGGGTGGAGAGGCTTTGTCAAGGAAAGTTTTAGTTCTGTTTGTGGCCCAGAAGCTGAAATCGCGATTTCCACAAGCTTCCAAAGCAAGCATTGGTCATGTAGTCCAGTAATGCTGTACAGGGCATCATGCTTTAAGGTATTCATAATCGTAATGAACCAGGATTGGCACTATGTTAAATTAACTCCTCTCTGAAATTTGTAAAATCTCCTACCACTTCCCTGGAAAATTCCTCAAAATGGTCTATTTCCCGTCTACTCCTGGAAGCTCCTGGAGTGTACAAAGGCATTTTTTTTTTTTAACATTTATAACACAAAAAGTCTGAGTTCTGGGTCCTGGAATTATTTTTAATTTGGAAAACCTGGAATTCAAACATCATTAAGTTAGAAGTCCAAACCCTGTTGTACTCCATCACTGAATTAAGTTGAACTCTGCTATTTTGAATGCTTAGGAGAAAATAGTAAAGATGTAGTTACATTGTATGTACTTACTGGAGCTCAGGAATGGATGGAAAATATGATTTGTCCAGAGGTTATGGTTAGAGACCGAGTGCAGAGAGCTCAAGGTCTGTGCTTAATGACCAAGAGCCAGATATTTTTGAGTAACATCAAATTACAGGAGAAAAGAGACTGACAGCCGATATTCTCCCAGTATGGTCCTAAACAAGCTTGGTTAATAACTAATTAAGAGGTTTATTTCATGACTGAAAATTTTAGAAAATCTTTACCGAAGAGTAAATATTGCTGGATCATTCATTTATGTACAGGACAGTGCTGGTTCTGTATTTAGAGAATATTGGACCAGCAATGCAGCAATGAAGCAATCTGTTTGGTTGATTTTAGCAGTTATTTACTCAAAGAGTGTACTCACATCTACCATTTCATGTACATGAGGGCCAGCTGTCAGCCCTTGGTTGCTAAAGTTAAAAAAATGTTTACCATGACATTAATTTAAAATGTTAATGTTAATGCCTCTTACTGTAAACGTTTTGTTAGTTAAACCTGCGTGAGCTACATTTTGTAATATAAGAATGTATTATTATCGATGTTAATGCTAAGATTTTTCTCGGGTTGAGAGAAAAGACAATGAATCAACTCTGTTTCAGCTAGACGAGCAGGTATAGTATAAGAGTGTTTTTACTTCATTGTGAGATTAAGCCAATCTCAGGCCTCGATAAAATACCCAAAAGGGCAGGGGCTCAGTTATATATGGGGTTGAGACGGCATTGAGATTCAAGCCCTTGCGCTTTATCACCCTTTGATGAATCAGCCATTATATTAACTTCTTTTGAACAGCCAAATGGTAGTCTACCATATTGTACTTTGTAGTTCAAATTTGACATGAAATTTGAACCATTTTGAATAGATTCAACTTGAAATGGTACCCTTTTGTGCCAAGACTCACTGCATAGTCCATTGTGGGTAGTAACCATCCCGAGATCAGAGATAATCAAAGCACTCATTACCATTATTCACTGGTTTGGTTTAATGGTTCATGATTTACAAGCCTTTCCCCCTTAAGAGATACCAAGATCCTGTTTTGTGGGTGTGGCTTGAAATGCTTTTCACCCCTAAGAGGTACCAATTATAATGCAACAGATTGCCTCCTTTTTTTGGCTCAATACCCTAAAGGGTACTGTAAAAGTTCCTGCAGTGGACCTTTTGAGACTGAACACCCTTAGAGGTACCAAACCGCATTTTCAACCCCTAAAAGTGCAATAAGCATCCATATTCTTTTTATATGAGAGAGCCTTCTCCCCCGCCCCCTCCCCCCCCCCCCCCCAACTGGGCCTTTCTGGTGTTCTCCTGTCATCCCATGTGGGTTAAACTCCGAGAAAGTGCAATCTATTAATTAAATAGTACAGCAAAACCAACCAACAGCCCAGCAGGTAAATACACTGTTGGCTACACATTGACCATGATCTAATGATTGATGCCCTTTTCCAGAAGCTGGTCAATCTTTGAAAATGGCTTTTACTTTGCATTTGTGTGATACTTATAAAATAAGGACTTTTTTGTCAGTGGGTTAAATTAAATGGTAAAACAATAGACAGCTCACTCATGATTTCTTAATTGACTTTGACAGTTGGTTCGGAACTTTGATTGCCCACTAAGAAACCTCCAGCTCATTGTCCAATTATTACTTTTCAAATGAATTAAGAAAAATAGTAGCAATTAATAATTTATGTAAAGCCTAATGTCCTCTTTTAAAAATTTATGTTTATTTTGTATCAGTGTCGTACATGTAATGATTTGCGGAAGAGGCATGATGCACAGATAGTAAAAATTGCTACAGAAGCAGGTCTGCACATTTCCCCAGACCAGTGGTCCTCACTGCTGTATATGGTGACCAACATCACAGGTCTCACATGCAGTCAATTATTGACAAGGCTTGTGAACTATCAACAGTTTTGTTGAGAGAATTGTAAATTGCAAACTGGATTTTTTTCTGTTGATTTAAGTATCAGCAAGTTTGAGTAACTATTACTATATAGATTCTAAAATTAAATTTCCTAGTAAACACAGTCAAAATGTACAAACAACTAGTAAATTCTGTTTCTTTGGGGTAATTAAGAACTTTTCCGAGAAGTAAGCAGTTTTCTTGGAGTGGAGCTCAATAAAAACTGTGAGCTGTAAGGAGCAGATATGTCCAAGGACAAATATCTGAGTATATTTTTAAATTCAAATGGAGGCTATCACTATCGGATGAGAACCTGTGAAAAAGCTGTGAAAAACCTATGAATTATACTGTGAAAAAACCTGTGAAATACTAATTTTCATGTGTTTTTTCAAAGGTTTTTCACAGGTTTTTCACAGGGCGTGAAATTTTGAAAACCTGTGAACAGGGCACTTTTCACAAGGTCAAAACCTGTGACAAAACCTGTGAACAAACCTGTGAAATAAAACCTGTGAAATAAACCTGTGAAAAAACCTGTGAAAAAGAACATGATCTTGTTCTGGAGCTTTTTCACAGGTTTTTTCACAGGGTCTAAAATCTCAAAACCTGTGAACAGGCACTTTTCACATGGTCACAACCTGTGAAAAAACCCGTGAAAAAAAACTGTGTAATAGAACTGTGAAAAAACCGGTGAAAGATAATTTTGGTTTTGAGCTTGTTCATTGCCACATGTACACTTGCACTGTAGTGTCTAAAATTTCAAAACTGTGATTATAATAATCTGTGGGACATTTTCCAAAGTGTTAAAGCCTGTGAAATAGAATTTTGTTTTGCAGCTTTTTCACAGGGACTGAGGAATACATTTCACATGTTAAAAATGCAAATTAACCAACAGTTTATTCGCATTTGCTGCAGAAGCATAATTTGATTATATGTTAATTTTATACCTATTTTGCAGTGCTATTCCAATAAGAGAGAGACTGTATGCTGCTGTTGAATTCGAGTACAATTAGAACATAAATTTCACATTTGGCTTTGATTTACCACAGTTTTGAAATAAAGGCAAACCTACAACTTTCACACAAAGTTTCTGTAGATTTGCCCACCAAACCAAAAAAAGATTGGCCTGGATTGTCAAATTTTCCATGAACAATTTAACAACTCACATGCGATTTCCATGCCAACTTGCTGGTGATAACTCAACAGGTTGCTAAGTTAACCACATGCATGGTGCAGTGCAAAACAGATTTCAATCATGCAAAATTCAAAAAATGTTTCACATTTTCACGGCCTTTTAAGTGTTAATTTTGTTTCAGAATTATTTTAAAAAAGTTTTTTTCAAATACGTTTCACTTTTTTTTTCAGTGAAACGTCTTGATAGCTTATTCGTAGCTTTTTTTTCACAGGTTTTTTGAGCATATTTTCAGTGAAATTTCTTCACAGGTTATTTCACAGGTTTATTCACAGGTTTTAGAAGTGAAATTTCTTCCTATTTTGTTCACATGTTTTTTCACAGGTCTTAAAATTCACAGATTTTTCACAGGTTCTAGATTTTGTGATTTTTCTACAAAACTTAGCCCTTGCAAAATTCACAGGTTTTTTCACAGGGTGTTTCATTTAACACGACATATGCCTTTACAAAGCTACAGATGAGCTCTCTATCGGGGTTTTGATATGTTATAATGTTCGTATTAATTTTTACTTGCATTACATGTCTGCTATACTAGCTGCGTTGGCTTTATTTCAAAGCAAGATAAAAGAATTTCACCCGCCTTTTTCTAGGAAAAGATGTAAATAGAAACACAACGAGGTGCTTGCTGTGGCAAATGAAAGGTCGTCATTGTTCCGTTGGGTGGAATTCCGGTAAATAAAATGTGTGAAAGTAAATTGAAACAGCACAAGCTAAAGCAGTGAAGGCAGCTGAAGTATCTTCACTTCTCTTGCGAAAAACGGAAATCAAATGGTAAAATAAAAGAAGACGAGCAAAAGCAATAAAGGAAGGTGAAACATTTCCAAGTTACGCAAATGTCATCCATCAATATCAAAGTAAATATTTATCTCGATTCAAAGAAAATTAAAATAAAGAGAATCGGAGAGCCAATAAGGATGATATGCGTAATGATGAGGACTAAGTACTGACTACATTAACTTAAGATCACCTTGTCAATATATTTTTAAGAGTCCTACGAAGAGGACCTCGGATTCAGTTCATTTCAATTTCTGCTCCAGATAAGGTAAGAAATGTCTCTATCTTGCCACAATTTTACTACCGGTCACTTTTAAAAGCTACGCTTTTTCAGGTTTTAATTTTCTTCTTGTTAAGGACATTATATTTATGGCGTGTTGGGAAATACAAAATGAATGTGCTACAAATTATTGGGAAATGCTTTTGGAGTTTGACCATATATAAACCGAAGTCTAGTTGATTGAAAAAAAACCCGGCAATAATCAGTAAAAGCTGACTTCTAGCTATATAGCAAGCTCTCGATTTTGCTCCATGGCTTTGTCATCCCAGATGTGTCTTTATTTTTTTCATCAAGAAGTTTTAATTATGTCAATTTCCTTTGGTTCCAAAAATCAAGCTAAGAAGTACAACATAAAAACTTGTAACCGCGATCAAAATTGCGTCGATTGAATTGTTTGAGTAAATTGTTGTTCCAGGCTGTAGTGCACAGTTGCACTCTATCTGCTTAACAAACCCAAAAGAAAAATTGACCTTAATACCTTAATATACCCAGACGTTTAATGGAAAAAGTGTCTCCTTTCGCATGTAAAGAATGTATATTTATGCCTGACAGGTATTTTCACTGAATACTTTTCGCTTTGACTTTGGCGTAACTGACAAGCAGATCAATAAATGCAATAAAAGAAAATTTCTTAAACATGTAAAATACAGCAGATCCGAGGTTTTTGGAAAAAAAACACTTTTTTTAGTCGTTCTAACTTCAGCAGGTTCAAATCTTCGTTTTTTCTGCTCTAAAGAAGTGCAAGAAAACACTGGAGATATCGCTGGAGTATACGTTTTGTGTTGGCTTTATTTTTCAAAGAATTTTCACGGTGTACTTACCGTCTTCAAGAAAAACATTTCCATATCAAAAGCAAATTAATGTTTAATACAAAGCGGAAAAACGGTTCCGAATGAACGATAAGTTCGAGAGGACAGGGGGAAGATCATTAATAGCTCTTGACACTAAATTAAACCCGCACTACGCAAAAGCTCGCTTTCAATTTTCACCTTAATAGCGATAAAAGGTATTTCAAAAGAGAAACAAAATGTTTTCTTTCCGCATTTACGTTGGATGGGACTGCCATTGTTAATAAAGGAAAGTATCAACCCTTCATTATTTATTTCTTTCTCTTTGGAAAACTCAAACTCAGAATATTACAAATAAATCGATTGACGCGGTATTACGATTTCATAAGTAAAATTTCTGCTGTTTACGGCCAAGTCTCAAACGTAGCGTGTACAGTGAATTTTCTGACGGGATTTGTGAACTCAAGATTCATAGGAAATAGACTGCATGCAAACGTTTGCAACTTGGCCCTACCAAAAGACAGAGTACATAATATTAAAATAAACTTGGTGCTCTACTCTGAAGAGAGATGATGAAGCATAACAATATTAATGTTTCCTATTAAGTTCTGCCGAAGTGCCTGATCTCTGTAACAAAACTTGCGTTGGAGGTCATGTACACTGCGTCGACGAGTGGTATGCAAAGTTCAGCACGTTTACGAGGAGACGGACTCGGGTCCGCGATGGAAAGCAATTGTTGTGTTGTCTAGTCTGTTAAAAGCTAAGCTATTTCTAAGTTTTGTCGAGCTTTGAAAGAAGAAATGAAGAAGTGTGTAATGAGAATTACCGCTATATATAGACTTAAGAAAGGTGAACAAAAACATATCCTGAATCAAAACAACAAGATCTCCCGCATTTAGCCGCTGAGCCGTTTATAACTAGTCGTTCAATACGAATCCTTTTCTTCGGCCGTTCGAACGCCTAGCATCATCCGTTTCAAAATGGCTTTTAGCAGTTCGAACGGATGGCATCATCCGTTCGAAATTTTTCGTTAGCCGTTCGAATGGCTGGCATCATCCGTTTGAAATTTCTCCTTTGCCGTTCGAACGTTTACAGCATCCGATCGAAATTTTTCCATGGCCGTTTGAACGATATTTGAAACCGTTTTAAACGGCTGGAACATCCGTTTCTCATCCGTTCGAGCAAGATCAATAAAGACAGGTGCAGTGTTTCCAGTTCTTCTTTTAAAACCGGGAGTCATTCAAATGTCATCCGATTAATAACGAAGCATATATAGATCCCTATTGAAAGCAAATTAAGAGTTAATGTCGATTAGAATCGAAAAAAATTCAAAAAATGTGGCCTCAAACCAAAAAACTAGTAGTGTCTCAAATCTCCCGATAATTATAACTTGACAAAAGAGACTTCAGGCACAACTCTCCTTACTTACGCTTTTATTTTTGTGGGATATTATGAATCTCTTTTATAAACCTCGAAGATTTGCACAAAATTACAACTTCCGCACCATGATGTACACCATTCCTGCCCAGAGATGATGACATGAGAGTTTCTAATCTGTAACTAGGTGCTTTTTGGGGTATTTTAACTCCTACAACAATTTAATGAAGCGTACCTCTCTTTTAAAAAGACTATAAACAACAATCTTGTAAGTCATTAGCTTAGAAATTGTTAAGTAGGACCTTTTTGAGCTTCGTTCGAACCAACCGATTTAAAATTGCAATTAAGTCGCTCGTGAGTGACATAAATGAGGGCTAAAGAAGGGACTTTTTTATTTATTTCTTCTCTTAAGGTTGGAGTTCCGTTTATTTCAAAACCAGCCAAAAGAATTTCACCTGTCTCCCTCGAGGAAAAGATATAAATAGAAAAAGCTGTTTATTGTTAAACACAAAGGGGGCAAAACTCTTTGAGATGAGTAAATTCTTGCATTAGCGCTAAAAATTATTGGGAATTGCTTCTGGATTTTGACCACATAATAACTCAATCAGTGGTGTCACATTGAGAATTTCATGTCCTAAACCGAAGTTTAGTTGATTGAAAAACAACGGCAATAACTAGTAAAAGCTGACTTCTAGCTATATAGCAAGCTCTCGATTTTGCTCCATGGCTATGTCATGCCAGATGTGTCTTTATTTTTTCATCAAGAATTTTTCAATTATGTCAATTTCCTTTGGTTCCAAAAGTCAAGCTAAGAAGTACAACATAAAAACTTGTAAGCGCGATCAAAATTACGTCGATTGAATTGTCATTTCCAGTAAACCGTTGTTTCAGGCTGTAGTGCACAGGTGCAGTCTACCTGCTTAACAAACCGAAAAGAAAAATGAAACGAATGAAAACAAGCCATCTTTAAATTGACCTTAATACCTTAATATACCCAGCCGTTTAATGGAAAAAGCGTCTCCTTTCAAATGTAAAGAATGTATATTTATGTCTGACAGGTATTTTCACTGAACACTTTTCGCTTTGACTTTGGCGCAACCGACAAGGAGATCAATAAGGTTGGCGTTCCGTTTATTTCAAAACCAGCCAAAAGAATTTCATCTGCCTTCCTCGAGGAAAAGATATGAATAGAAAAAGCTGTTTATTGTTAAACACAAAGGGGAGAAAACGCTTTGGGATGAGTAAATTCTAGCACTAGCGAAGGGTCGGTTATTTCGGCTCTCGACATTTTTGTCAAAGACTTCCTTGGCGACTAAACAGCAGAAATATTTCTCGTGATATCAATCCAGTTAACTCCCGCCCCAATTTCTGGGAGTAAGAGAAGATCTTGCTGCGGCTGAATTTTGGTAAATAGAATTTGTAAAAGTAAATTTTTAAATTTATTTTTTAAGAATTTATAAATGTAAAATGAAACGGAATGCAATGAAGGCAGCTGAAGTATATTCAATTCTCTAGCGAAAAACTAAAGACGTCATGCGAATGTCATCCATTTAATATCAAAGTAAATATTGATCTCGATTCAAAGAAAATTAAATGTCAGAGGAGAGCCAATAAGAATTATCTGCCTCATGAGGGCTAAGTACTGCGTACAATTCATTAAGATTACATTGTCAATATATTTTTCAGAGTCCAGCGCAGAGGACTTGAGATACCAGTTCTTTCAAATTTCTGCTCTAGGTGAGGTAAGAAATATGTATATCTTGACACAATACTACTACCGGTCCCTTTTAGCAGCTATGTATTTCTTATAGTTTTGCGACCTTTTTGTTTTTAAGGAAGTAAATTTATGACGAGCTGAGTAATATGTGCTGTTTTGGGAATCGCTTTCGAAATCGGGTGTTTGATTATGTAATAGCTCGACGATCAGATCCAACATATTGAGCTGAAGTTTTGTCTGATTGAAAAACAATGGCAATAATTGACAATTAAAAGAGGACATTTCGCAAGCTCTCGATTCTGCCCTATATCTTTAATTGTCATCGGGAAAACTGTCTTTAGTTCTTCTGACAAGACGTGTCAATTATACCAATTTTCTTTGTTTCCAGTAAGACAAGCTAAGAAATAGAATATAAAAACTTATGGGCGAGATAAAACGCGCTTATTACGCAAAATTTTGTCTGTCCCGAAAAAGGCTAACATATGTTTTCTTAAGGGTGCGTCTCTTTAAGAAAACCCAAGATTGGATTCTTAAATCTGAAAACGGATTTTGCGTTTCTTTTCTAAACAGGTTGATCCAAGATCTCTGGGATCATGGTGCGTCAAAGGAACCGAAGAATCCACTCTGAGCTGGACAAGGATTCTTCGGTTCCTTTGATGCACTATGCATGATCCGAGTGATCTTGGATTGATCTGTTTAGTAAAGAGCGCAAAATCCGTTTTCCGATTTAAGAATCCAATCTTGGATTTTCTTAAAGAAACGCATTCTTACTGGTCATATATTTTCATGGTCCTAAGTTACTGCTACAAAAAAAGTACTTGTAACATATATTAGTAACACTTGACTGTTTATTGTATTTCAATTGGCCCTACATGTACAGCTGACCAGTTATCATAAGAAATGCGATATTAGAAACAAATCTACGTTTGCACTGCCTCGAAAATTAAGTTACAAACTGACAACTAATTTTCTGTCGATTTTTAGAATCTCCCACCGGTTTACAAACTTTATGTGAGAGTCTTTTCGATACTTCGGATAAGTGCCTCTGTGCTACTCAAGAGGATCAAGCTAAGAAATAAAGATTGTCAAAAGGATATGACAACCTTTGCTACTTCTTCCCGTCTAAATTAAGGAGGTTATTAATTTCTGCCGTGCACAAACGAGGACAGCAATGGTTGGGAACCTCGATCTTTTTAGTGATTAAATTAAACAGACGCTTACAACAAAACTGAATCACAGTATTAGCGTTATTTAGTAGCAATTAAAGGTCATTTTGAACGCTTTTATTTTGCTTGTAGCAAAGTCACCGACGCATTCAATTCAATATGAATCCCAAGTTCTGGCTCTCAGTTGCGTTCCTGATGTCCCGAATCGGTGTATTTCAAGCTGCTCTCCAATGCCAAGCAACGGAATACTCCATTGGAGGAATGTTCCTCAAGGGCCACACGTTTAAAACAAGCAAGGTTGGATGGCCTGCAGGGTGCTATTTGATGTGCGAAGAAGAAGTTACGTGTCAAAGCTACAATTTCGTTATTGGTCATAAAGTTTGCGAACTGAACAATCGAACTAAAGAAGCGAGACCTGAAGATTTTAGGCCGGATCAGACAAGGTTCTACATGAAAAGGGCAAAAAACAGAGGTACACTTCCATTCTCCTTACTTGCATGTTTGTCTCATTTTTCCAATGCAGCCATTTTCAATGCTAGCGTCCGTGGCGAGCGTAATTTTGAGTGCGGTTGCGGATTCTCCTATCGGAGCGGCGAAACCACCAGGAGAAGAGGTGGGATGTCTCCGTACGTGGCTTCGGCGCAATGGACGTGCCAAAACTATATGCTAACATCCCACAGGCCAGAGGAAGGAATCACGACTGTATGTAAAACATACGAAACATTCCACCCAAACAAACCTCCCATACCTGACCTCTACCTCAGAGAGATGCTAAAGCTTCTCTTAAAAGAAAACTCTTTTCATTTTAGCGGAAACACATGATACCGCAATGACTACAGAAATGGCGGTCTCCTTGGCCAACATTTTCACGGCCGCGGTAGAAACAGAAATCATTAACCGCAGCCATATAAATCCGATCAATGAAAACATATTTCGATGATGTCCCTTGTCTAAGGAACATAAACAATAAGGAAATAAACACGTTTACTATAGAGCTGACGAATAACTATCATGCACATCAGTGACCGTAAAATTCACGCCTGAAATTTCAGATAAAGAAATAATTTTGTTGGATACATGCTTACAGTATACAGGGGAAAAAGATTTAAGAAAGAGCCTATTCTCATCCAATAAAAAGAATAATTTTCCAGCATCGTCTAACGAACATAAGAGGGTTACGAATAAGGTTTATCTGTTATTAGTTCCTCTTGTTTCTAAAATAACTTGAAGCAAAATTACTTACGGGATCTTTTATTTTTTTATTTTATCTCACAGTCCCTCTTGGTTCCATCCAAGAGTTTCCTGCTGAATCGTGCAGTGAGATCAAGGCCAGTGAAGGAAATGAGATGGTTAACGGGAATTACTGGATATACTCTGATGGAAATGCTCAGACAATCCTGGCTCGCTGTGAAGGTACGACCATTTAGTTTATTGATAAAGAAGAAGTTCAACCTCCTAGCACCTGAAAAAAACATTATAAAAATTTGCAAGACACTGGAGTGGCTTAGTCGATTAATCGATCAACCAATAAATTTTGAGGGCAAACAGTCTTTTTGCTTTCGACGGCACAGGTATAAATTAAAGTGTCCAAAAAATTCCAGAGGTGAGTGCTGATTCGCAGAAATATTGAATTTTTGTCCGCCTGTGGGAGCGATCGGTAACGATCTTAACCTTTGTGTTTAAAGAAACTGGTTTTACCTCTGAAAATTTCCCTAAATATACCTAGGAGTTGATGCTAATGAAAAAAAAAAAATTAAAATTGTTTCATGTTACCAGATGACTTTAAAAAAGATTTATAACATTGATCTGATTGGCCCTTGAGCCTTAATATTAAGAGTGTGCCACAGGATCGCAACGTAAGACATGGATGCAAATATTTTTCTCTGAAAATTTATTTTAGAGAACTGGCAGAAATTAAACACAGAACCCGTTTGTTTTGGGGCGCGAGAAGGCTCGTATGGTGCCTTTAACATCACAAAGAGTGGATTTCTCAAGACAATGAAGCTCGTCCGCAAGTCGGGCTCGATCAAATGCAACCCAATAGACAAGGCATCCTACTGGGGCTGCAGATATGAACCCCTATATGGCAAAAACGGTTTACTGACTATCATTACCAATGCAAAGAGAGAAGCCATCCTGCCACCTGCTGGAGACCTGAAAGCCGGGTGTAACGACGAAAAACACTTTTACAGTCTTAATGGAACTAACCACACATCTCCAGAGCTCGTTTTCCCGGACCTTCCTAACAAGCTGCCTGTGTCACGCAATCAGGAGTTGCAGATATGGTACGGACAGGATTGGATCGATTGTAGTGAAGATGGCAACAGTAACGCAACATGTGTTGATGTGTATGCGTGGTATGCTTTAACATGAGCCTCTGACTTATCCGAAGCAGTAAGTGTTTATAGACACTGAAAAATTAACGTAAACGCCGCTCATATTTATCTTCTCTTGTATTGAATCTTGTAACTTAGCGCACAAATGCAGGAAGACATTCACGGAATAAAATGCTAAGAATAGTGGAAATATGAAAGTAGCGTCGAGCAATTACCAAGACGACGAAGCATTGTATGTACTATACTATTTTTACCTGGCTGTAAGGGCTAATGTAGTAATTACACATCTAGGCTCTCACGGAAGTTTTTGAAGCTCCACTTCTTCTCCAACAGCAGTCTCATTCCAAACTACAGTACATGTATCAAACATGAAGTATAAATATCAATAGTTATCGGAATGTATATTAATTAGTTTATATATGTGCATTCTTTGTATTAAAATTTACTATTCTTGCTGTTAAAAATATTAAAAAAAGATGTTGAATGTTTATAGTGGTCGACGCGCTTAACTACAACTAGCCACAGTTCTCAGGCATGCCACTTAAGGAGAAGCACATTTTTTCCAAAACTTTCTTTTTTTATCCATAATTCTGTCCAACTGACCTATCTAAGTCTCTAACGAGCAACATTTGGGCCGGTAAATGATCTTATGCATTTTAGCTTAACCATAACAGGCTTAAAAATCCCAACAGGCGGAAGGCACTCCCGTTGGCTATTTACAAGCATAACAGAGGAGTTGAACTAGGGTCTGTGGGGAAGCAACTCCAGCTTTAATAGTGGTCAGAGTGAAGTCCAGCGTCCTACCAACTCGGCCACGCTGCCTCCAGAGCTTTTAACCTTTGTCAGGTCACGCTATGTGACGTGTTACAATCATTTCCGGTAAGATGCCTTGCCTCCAGGTTGAAGTTCATTTTCGTGGACAGGTCTGCTTTCCTGTAATGCATGTACCATAGTTAAAGTTTTTGCATGAGCACTGACTTCGTTCAGGCTCTAATACTGGTCTCCTTCACCATTTGCAAATCTTGACTGGCAGTTCTAAAGGGTTTAACATAACCCGCCTCCTAGCTCAAGAGCTGGCGAGTGTTAGACAAGGATTTAAATATTCTGATTAAATATCGCTAGTTTAGCGATTGAGCCGTTGTCTGTGTACTGTTCAATAGAGGTACCGGTAACCGGTAAGTGTTGTAGGTTCGTTAGTGAAACTAGTTACAAGTTGTGATTGCAATTTAGCTCTGTATCGACATGGCAAAAGCATATTCTATATTGCAATACCAACCTTTTTAGCCCATTCTTGGAAAAAACAAGAAGGCGTGAGTTCACCGCGCTGTAACATCACTTTTCATTCAGTGTTTTCTTTATTTGTAAGTTTCACTACGTGTTTAGCTGATGCAATTGTCAAGCAGCCATTAGAAAACAACCGATCGGTATTGTTAACACTAAATTGCAATAGCAGTGGTGGGGGGGAGGGTACTCCAGTAAATTTAGAATAGGTGTGGGCCGCAAAATGTTCTACTAAACCCCATCCCAAAGCCCTGGGAACGGGGTTGACTTGTCCAAACCCAAAACATGGCGCCCTTTTCAAGGAAAAAACAAAAACTAAGAATGGCATGAACAGGTCAACTTGATTTTGTTTTGGTAACATTGGAAGTTAAGCATCAAGCATATAATTTGTTTTTCGTTTCGCTGGGAATTTACGCACAGGAATTTTAGTTAATACAATTTAGGTGCCCTATCCAGGGATTAGGCTGAGGGTGGGAGATGATTGACACCTTAGCCTTCACATCGGACGGCTCTCAGCGAAAACCCTTTGCCGAAGATGGCAGCCCCTATTGCATGTGAGTGTAACTAAACCGACCGCGGATGAACGGATGAAGAACAGAAACGTGAAGGAAGACTATCTATCCTGATGTATTTGAAATTTCGAGGCGATTGGAGCGTTTGGAGACCTTTCCCTTCAGTGGACTCCTTAGGCTGGGATCACTCAGTACCCAAACTTTGGAAAGGATATCCAGAGGACAAAATAGTGAAGCTAACTGAAACCATCTAAATGTCAATAAATCCGCCTATAACCGGTAGATGAGAGAGCCTCTTGTAATAAATATTATTTATTTATCTATTTATTTATTTATTATTTATAAACCTCCCACGCCAAACAAGGAAACACACCTCAAGTACGGTACGTATATTTTATTTATACTGCTTCGCGTCTTTAAGACTTAAGAATAGAACCGTTTTTCCGGGCCATACAAATTATTATATTTCAACTGTTTTGAGACTTCAGTATTACTGCATTGTACGACCGCTCAGTTTGCGAGCTTGGGCTACCTGTGTTTTGGACCGCATGTGAGGCCAAAATCATGATGCGGTGACATCTCGAAGGAAAACGAACGCCTACCTTGGTAAATGCCATGGCTTGTAATCCTTTCGAATAACTTTTATGCTGAATGTGACGTGGATCTTTTGGTTTTGCCCGGTTTTCTCTGACACGGATACTTGAATCACTTTGTTGTGCCAGCAACGCGCAACTTTGGGTCTTTTCTGCCTCAGCAATAAACTAATTTTTTTATACTTGACTAGAATGACCAAGGTCTTGGGAAGTGATATCAGCCTCAGCTTTCAGTTTCGGCTGATGAAATAATTGTTTATTATTGGTGGATAGCAGACCACGCAAAATTTGAGATCCTTTTCAGATTTGCGTTAGTTGATTGATTGGCAAAAAACGAAACGTGAGAAGAATGCTAATAAAAATGATGCAGGAAAAGCAATACATTTCGTGTCTCGTTCGTCAGAAATAAGGATTCAAAACAGTGAAAATCTTGGATAACACCTCGGCGAAAACCTTTTCATTTCTGCTTCCGAAATTGGTGATAAATGTTATATTAAATTTGAAATTCGTATGTCGACCATAAGTTGTGGTACGGTCCTATTTCTTAAAATAAGTTTCCCCGCGTTTTTTCAATAAAAATTTGTCACTACCAAAAACTGATTAGAGATGAGTAAACTTTGGTGAGGAAGAAGACAAGGGAAGAGGAAGAACGGTTATCTTTATCTATGTCAGAGATTTCTTGGGCGAATAATGATATGAAATATTTCTCGCGATATCAATCGAGTTGACTAACACCCTAATTTAATGGATTAACTGATCCGGCTAAAGCAACATTTAACTTTTGTCTTAAGATGTCGGAATAGTTTAATGCATCTTCACCTGTAATAATAGAAATTTATTGAGTTAGGGTTTCTTAATATCAAGAATGATCTAGAATAAGTTGAGTTGAAAAATATCAGCAAAAGAAAACTCGAGCTTTTCGTTAGGCCAAAGAAACTTGTTAATATCCGCGGCAGGTGGACGCATTAAAGGGTCCAGAGCATAGAGCGAAGATATGTAATTTGTTACCTTATTTCCAACACGGAAATCTAAAAAAGTGGATACCCGAGCTCTTCTGCTTTTCAGTCTGAAAGAAATATCAACATAGAGTTCTAAGAAGGTATACTAGAACCTGCCGGAGGCGAGGAACCATTCTATTAGCTTTCCTTTGTTGCCCAATATTCTTTTAGTTCAAATTAATATTTACTTTGATGTTAAATGGATGACATTTACGTGAGTTCCCCTTTGCCAATATAGTTAGAAATACTTAATCTACCTTCACTGTTCTTCCTGTTTCATCTTTTCTTTATATTTTTCATTCACCGCCGGGCATCAATCAATTACGAACTTGTTCGATTATTGATCGAACATGACAGCATCGCTTCAATAGTTTTATGGCCTTGAGTATCTGTCAACAACAAAGCTGCCTTCGCTTCTAGAGCTTGTAAGATATAACACACTTGGCTGGAAAAATGAAATATTTACCACACATGTTTAACTGCAACAAATTTTGTTGAGAATTTTAAAGTGATGTATTAACGAACACGTCATCACCACCCTTAACGAGCTTGCAAATTATGTTTGTAAAACAATAATGTTATAATTTTAAGAAATGGACAACAACTTTAAGTTTACAGCAAGACATGTTTCGAACGTTCAACGATAATCTTCAGTTGTGACTTCGTTTACAAGTTCGGTTGAATTAACACAAGCAATGGCGTATAAGTAAAACGTAATACAATTCAAAATTTCGAAAAAATTAGCGTACAATTTTAAGAAGCGCGAGACATGGAATAACACTTGCGCGAGTACTACACTTAATACAAGGAAGAAAATTGTAAAAAATAGAAATAATTACAATGATTATAACACAAAATGTTATCCAAAAAAATATATATAAAATAAAGCGCTACTAAATAAATGTATATACATAAAGAATAATATCAGAACGAGAGAGTTAAGTCAGTATGTTTCAGCTGCTTATTTAAAGTGGGATTCTCCCATTTGATCTGCATTGCTTCCTTCAACATGAGTTGTAGTTTGCTGGATGCACAATTCACGATGGAAAAGCAGTTCTTATAAGCTAAACACCGACATGCCTGGGATTGCTGCAAATGCTGATATACGTGTGAGTTCCTGTCCCTGCTCAGATGCTCACGAACGCACGTCGAGAGATGTCAGCTACTCTCGCCGATGTAACAGGCGTTACATCCTGCACACGAAAACTTGTTGACAACGCACGAACGGAGATCGAGAGGAACAGGATCCTTAACACTAAACATACTACCAACTTTAAAATAAGAAAAAGCTAACTTAATTTCGATGTTATTAGGACAATAGCGCTGAACGAGTTTGAGTAGCCTTTTCTATGTTTCTCTGGTGAAGGAGGCTACATAGGGTAACTTAAAATAATAAGTTGAAACGGCTTGCTGAACCTGAGAGCTAGCTGATGGGCGGATTGTAGCTCTACTGACGCGTCTATTGATGACCTTTTCTACAATGTGAACAGGGAAAAGGTTCTTCCGTAGAATAAGGGTAATAATAATATGAAAGCCTAGCCAAGAATTGTTCATTTTGTAAACCCTGTCCACCAGTGTTCTAACAAGACCCATTTTGTAGGAAAATGAAGTGAAACTAAAATACTTAGTTAGTAGCCCCGTGAAAGTTTTCTTACGGAAAACAGATGTCTGGAGATTAAGAGGGTTGTTATTGAATTGACCAAGACATCCAATAAAGCTAACTTATCATCTACTGACTTCCATCTCCATATATAGTAAACCGTATGTTAGAGTGTTGGGAACTGATGTAATTGTAAAAGGAAAAAGCATCTTGTTCCCTCTCAAATACACAGAAAGTGCCATCGACATATCGCCGATAGAACAAAATCTTAGAGCCCTTGTAGTTTTCTATCCAATCCTTCTCATTATGCCCCATGAAAAGGTTAACTAAGACGGGGGCAAGGGGCGAGCCCATAGACACACTATCTACCTGATCATAATAAGAACCTTTAAACAAAAAGTGAGTTTGGGCTGTGGCAAAACGTAAAAGGGTTTTAAGCTCGGTGGCACTTAACTTAATGTCCATATTATCCTCCTTTATGCAGCGAACCGCTAGACCAATGCACTTATTCAAGGGCATGTTGGTAAATTAACTTTCAACGTCGAATTAAACCATAAAATTACCCGATAAAGGTATATCTTGGATTTCATTAACAAAAGTAAAGCTATCCTGAGTGCAATAATTAGTAGGGATGTAGGGTTGTAATAGAGAGAATAGATACTTAGCTAGTTCATAGTTATAGGTCCCAAGTCGACGAGATTATAATCGAAGATTTCAAGCCGGATCAGACAAGGTTCTACATGAAAAGGGCAAAAACAGAGGTACACTTCGATTCTCATTTCTTTTTTTTGCCCTTTTACAACTCAGTCGCTTTAAATCCTATTGGTTAGCATGTGTAGCTGGCTTGTTTCACCAAGCGGACTCTCCAATGGGAGCGGGGAAGCTGCGAGGAATGATGGGAAGCGGTCAAGCTGAAATGTTTTCTTCGTGGCCTAGGCGCTCTTGTTAGCGAAACAAAGCACTCGTGTACAAAATTCTACGAACTAAGCAAACATTCGACCTAAATCAATTCAAACAAATTGTTATACTCGTAGTAATCAAAAATTATGAGTGCGTTCGACGCCGTTTCTTTAATATATATACCTTATGATTTCAGTAGCTGACTTTCAACCTCTGTCTATTGCTAAAATCATTATTTTTCATCAGCAACCGAGCCTTTGTAGGCAGATATGTTATAGTGTCAAAATCCATTCCAATGAAGTCAGTGAAGAAGTCCGCTGTGTAAAATACGATTTGTTGATTCGAGCGTGAGCTCCTGTTTCCATAGACTCAGAAAAATATCTACAAAAGCCTTCTAATTTCGTGCTAAATATTTTTACATTAACTGGTAATGTTTCAGCGTAAAAGCTAATTTGGAAATGTTTACTTTTTACGTACGTTTTTCTAAGCTGGAAGCACAATTATAACCAAACATTTGCAATCGCGAGCCCATTTGTCGTAAACATTCGAAGGAGCGATTTTCACTTAAGAACGAAGCATATAGAAACAACTGAAAAAACGAAAAAACATTCAAGTTAAATGAGACGCAAATGAATGGCCCGGTATCCTGCCAAGTACTTTTCCACCGATTCCAAACAATATTCGAATGGATCTGTCGCGATTGGAACTAATCAACAAATGCAATCAAACTTCAGCCAATGAAATATAGCTGTTCTCACGATAAACATCCCAAAGCCAAGGCGATTCAAAGTCGTGTTCCTGAACATATAAAATAAACTATGATCACGAGATAGTCTTAAGATATCCAATTGACGATGCTCAGACTTGCTCAGATTCCAACGAAAACCACGAGGTGCGTGGTAGTCTTTTGCGCATATGACGTTTGACGTCATTCAAAATGGCGCAGAAAATGCAGACCTTCAACGAAAAAAATGTTCAAATAGGTCACCCTCGAAACCACAAGACACCCAGGATTATGAACTGCGTTCTGCGAACGCAATAAAAAACGTGCACACACTTTTCCACCAACGTCCAATGTACATAAGATGGTTAAAATGCTTTGCCAGCAATTGCATCCGTACGAGTTTAACAGTTCCTTATTAGAGCGATAAAAAGGACCACAAACCGCAGTCAAAAGTTCTCACTTAGTAAGCAGTAGAATGGCTAGGAACTTCATCGGAGTTAGACAAAGATAGCCTGCAGTGCAGGCGTCTTATTGGGGCGAGTTAGCGTTACAACCTTGCGACCGCCTTTTTACACCGCCATGTTAGACGGTGGGGGATGGGGGAGGGGAAAAATGAGAAGACGCCTGCCCGAAAAGCCCGTTAAAATGCGAAACACCTCCTGATTAGTTGCGCTTCACTGCATTTCCGAAAATGAGCGGGTAACCAATCAAAATGAGGTTTTCTCGACACCGGAAGTCTCACAAGGGTACACACCACGAGAAGTTTGTGCTAAGCCGCAGGATGTCTTGCATTCTCACAGACGTACGTGTTGCGCTAACGACTTCAGACGTACAGAGTATTTTAGAAATACCGGCAACTGATGAGATCCACATGGAGGATCGAAACCATGGTCTTGCCTGAACTAAGCCGAACAATGGCATATAAAACACGCAAAACAGTTAACGGGACTTGCGCGTAAACAGCTACAATTGAATCATGTGGTGCCAGAACAACCAAAGGAGGAATAAACCTATACATCGAGCAAGAGAAACATAAGCTCGATCAGATAGCTGCAAGAAACATAAGAATGTCTCTAGACAAACGTATAGCTTTCTCAAAGTAAAGCTACAGCGTCTCCGAAGTAAATCGTACGAGAACAAATATGATATCCGTGATAAGGATCTACCTACTGTGCTTGTAAACAGTTCTAGTCACAGCCGGGCCCGGTGTCACAATATAGAATGCAAGTAAGCAACATGTTCACGGTAAATTTCATATTTTGTCCTTCAAAAGCAAATTCATGGAGACTTAAAAGCATATCTTGCAATAGAAATGAGCCTAAACAATGCATAAACACATGGCAAATTACAGAGGTGTCAAACTCAACGAGTCGACATGCAGATAACAGCGCAAACCATGCAGACCTTTGACTTATAAAACTTTGCCATAGCACGATCTAACGGCTCAACTCCGCTTAAAATTCCTCCTTATTACGCAACATGAAAGAAAGGTCGAGTGACCGAACAGAGAACGGCAAATGTGCAAATGTCACGAACCGTAGAAGTCGTGTAGGCTAGTCAACCCCATTTTACGTAAATATTAAGCTTTTCCCAAAGCCAGTGGGTAGCACTGCCAACAGATCTTTTCCGGATACCAGTGTTGAAATTGCGTCTTTTTGCTCCGTTCGTAATTCGCGAGACATTCCAAGTTCACATAAACGCTTGAGAGATTCCTCGAGAGCGGAATCGAAACTAACAACATCACTTTCGACAGAGTTTGCCATGTTTCTTACCCGCACGAACGAAACGAAACTGACTGATAGACAATTGACAGGCAGGGTCAAGCCGCACCAATTAGAAACTCCGTTCGTGGGCGAACGGAGTTTCCTAAAAGAACAATGACCTCGGGCAGGCGAGATTTTCTTCGCTCCACCCCTCCCCTATCCTTCCTCTTGCCTATCATTCACCCCCTTGGTAAAACTTTCTTTCTCTCCCCAGTCTTCCACTGCATGAAAAATTCAAGATGGCGGCTAAACTTTTTACGATGTGAGCGCTCGCTCGAAAAAATCTCGCCTGCCCTGCAGGCTAAGACAAAGAAGATAAAGTTCATTTCTTGTTAAGTTGTCAGCCGCTGCGTTGACATGACGGAGCGAGGTTAAAACAATCGTTTCGGTAACACTGATTACTTGAGGTAAAATTTCTCGTATCCAACTAACGGTTACCAATAGGTCATATGTGATCAAGGAAAGAAGCCTCGTCGCACCCATTTCTTCGTCAGAAGTAGCACATATTACACGAGACAATACTCCATTTTCGCAATAAATCAAAATCAATAATCTAACATGATTCCGAAGCTCTCTGCCCAATATTGAGATAATTCTAATATTCGTGTTTTTTTTTTCAATTTTCAGGTGGCTCTGAACCCTATGTACAGAATATTTTGTAAACTTTGCCAAAAGTTGCGTTTTATGCAGATGCTTATTAAAATTTGACAATATAAAAAGATTTCACCGTGCCGTTTTTGAATTATAAGTTGCTATGGTAATCTATTGTGTCACGAAAATGACAACAACGTGTTCACCAAAGATTGAGCAGTTTTTTGATACCATGATTGTAGCATCAAGTGATAAAGAGTGGTCATAACGACCCATCAAAAAGTGCTGGAAACTGTTTTGAGTCACCTTAAGCTCTTCTTGTAAACATTTGAAATAAAATTACTCTGACAGATCTTTTGTTTTATCACACAGTTCCTCTTGGCTCCATTCAAGAGCTTCCTGCTGAATCGTGCAGTGAGATCAAGGCTAGTGAAGGAAATGAGATGGTTAACGGGGATTACTGGATATACTCTGATGGGAATGCTCAGACAATCCTGGCTCGCTGTGAAGGTACAGAAGTTAGCTTTAATTCTCAGGTACCCATTTATACACCTGAGTGGAGAGAGACACTCTGAAAGTAAAGTGTCTCGCCCAAGAACACAGCACAATGTCCCCGGCCAGGGCTTGAACATGGACCGCTCGATCCGGAGACCAGCGCACTAACCATGAGGCCACAGCGCCTCCACAGTTCGGTCCAGTGACGAAACCAAATTCGAACCGAGCAACAAAACGTCAACCCGCCAGCTCGGTCCAGTTGAGACATCAGCATTCTAGCGACTAGAATGTTTTCAAACAAAGTGTGCATGACCTAACTCTAAAACTAGTGGCAAGAATGTAAGAAAATATTTAAAAACCCATCAATTCAAAGTGTCTGCGCTGAGTTCAAATTATGTTTAATTGTTGTATTGTCTCTGTACTTTTCAAGTCAATAAAATTCAAATATGCATTTTTTGTTTGTTCCAACCGGGTATTCACAATGCTCAACCATGATTGGTGAGATTACGAGCAGACTCAGGCCCTTATTGCTCAAACTCGGGCTGTGATTGATTGAACTCTCTCCTTGTTTTGAAATACGAAGTGCGTAGTCGATCAACCAAACAATCTAGGGGAAAGCAGTCTCTTTCTCCAGTGGCATAAGTGGGCTAAATGAGCTAGAAGGGTTTGAAATAGGATCCAAATGTACGACGCGAAACAAACTCCTGATGACCATAAACGTGTCTGTTGGAAAAACTGTAATTGTACGATCCAGCACTACTTACTCTTTACTGAGATCTTGTTTTGTCTAGTTGGAGCGCTTCTTATTGCCTTGATGTATAATTTGGTCGATTCTAATCACTTTCCATGTTAAATACTTTTTTTACCGTTAGTATTGTATATTTTTTAATAATTTTTTTTTTAGGAAACTGGCAGAAAATAAACAGAGAATCCGTTTGCTTTGGGGCGCGAGATAACCAGTTCGGCGCCTTTAACATCACAAAGAGTGGACTTCTCAAGACAATGAAGTTCGTCCACAAGTCGGGCTCGATCTTATGTAACCGAAATTCCCCGCCATCCTACTGGGGCTGTAGTACAAGCCCCTACTACAGCAAAAACAGCTTAATGACTATCATTACCAATGCAAAGAAAGAAGCCATCCTGCCACCAGCTGGAGACTTAAAAGCCGGCGTTGAAAACAAAAACCACTTTTACAGTCTTAACGGAACTACCCACACATCTCCAGAGCTCATTTTCGCGATCTTCCCGTTCAGGTGTCTGTGTCAGGCGATCATGAGCTGCAGATATGGTTCGAACAGGATTGGACCGATTGGAGTGAAGAGAATAATAGTGGAACAACATGTGTTGATGTGTATGCGTGGTATGCTTAATATCACATGAGCCTCTGACTTATCTGAAACTGTCAAAGCCAAAAAGTTGACTGAAGTTTAATTTAAACAGACAATAAAAACGTGAACGTAAACTCAACTCTTATTAATCTTGACTAGAATTAAAATCTTGTTACTTCAGTGCGAAAAAAGTGTCATAAGTCACTAAAGAATCTTACATAAGAATCTTCGTTTAAAAGAGCATATAAAAACAATTCAGACTTTGATTAAGCTACAAAAATATAAGTTCTGAATATTGAAAGAGCATAGATAAAACACGCATTGTATGTGCTGTCGTTTTTATAAAATTTCTGCCAGCGCTAAGGGTGAATACACACATTATTAACTACAGTAGTACAAGGGTGCTAAGAAAAGTTTGTAAGTTACACCAGGAGCATATCACCTCGGGAGGTAATATGCTTCTGGTTACACATAGTTACAAAAAGTACTTATTCAAGTCAAACATAAAGCATAAGTAACTGTAGACACTGGAATGAATTTTAACCGGTTCATATTTGTCAGAAAAATATATATACTTGTTTCGCTTTTAAGTTTTATCCTGTGTATATCGTGACCTACGTCTTAAGACTTTTCTCCTTTTTCTCCTTTTATCTTTTTGCTGCAGTAGTGGACCTTCTACTGGGTTTGCAACCAGTGAAACAATTCCCGAGAAAGCATCATCGAGACGGGCAATTCTCAATAGCCAAATGCAGTTGAGGGAAAATTTGCTCAAAGCTTTTCAATCAAATTTCTAAACATTTTCGTGCATATTTAATTGTCTTATAATAATTGACGCAATCACTCTGATCTGGGTATCATTGGAAACTGGATCTCTTCCTCCTTCAGAACTTGAGTATGAGTGACGCCAATTTGGACGAAGGTGATGACGTCAGAAGTGGAACAAAGGCCAACGCTCATCACAGCAGGTAACTGCCGACACAGGTGTCAATGGGTCAAGGGAGATAGGGTATCTGTGAAGCCTGTGAAGTAGGTCGTAAAGTGTCTAAAAGAAAAACAAACCTGAATTGGCCTTTTTCCTGTAAAATTAAGGTTCGGGTACTTCTCACATAATTCAGTCGTTGGCAAACTCAATTGAACGCAAAAGGCATTTCGACACCTTTTAATTAACACTATTCAATCATATCTTATTTACAATCCTTAAATGTGTTCTTCTTCAGTTCTGATTAACAATCTTTTCTCCGCTTGCTCTTGATATCTTTCCTTAGATTTATTGCATGTCAACTTATTTAATTAAATTGCCTTCTTCTAAATCGGGAAAGCTTCGCTTTACGTGCATTTTTTAAACATGCCTCTGCTGAATAAGTATTTAAAACATAATCATTGGATTTGATTTACGGTGATAATAAATGACCTTAATCTTAGTACAACTATATTGATCACTTGAATCATCATTAATTAAAGCTGAAATTAAGGAACAGAAAACATGCACGGTGTTTCTATCGAGTTCTAGTGTAAATCTAGATCTACTATCTACTATCGTTCGGAATGCCGTTGTCTGATTGGCTACACTACTCACTATCTATTCTGTGATAGATAGTGAGTAGCGTAGCAGTGTGCCGTTGTTGACAAAATGAAGGCCGCTTTTCGGCGTTTTCGAAGTGTCTGTGAAGACGATTTAGATAAAGTTTTGAGCGACTAGTAGATTTATACTCAAACAGTTAGATTATTCGCTCTCGATTTCTATGCGCATACCTGTCAACTTTGCCGGTTTTGCCGGGGGTCTCGAAGTTTTTCATCAAATCTCTCGGTCTCCCGGTTAGACCACCAAATCTCCCGGGAAATACGTAACGTGGCTTTTTTCAATTTTTTTTTTCATCAATTTCGTTATTTTCGAGAATCCAAAAAGGAAAATAAAACAAGAAGTGGATTTAGTGCTCTTATTTGAGCTGTTCTCAATCGGAAAACATGGGATATAATTCATGGTAGGCCACCCATATAGTCTCCCTGCAGTTTTCTTCTATTTACTGCCATTTGCTTGCGGTTAGCATTTAAATATTGTGTTTACTTGCAGTTGGCATTTATTTACTACTGTTTGCTTGCGGTTAACATTTAATTACTGCTGTTTGCTTGCGGTTAGCATTTAAGGAGTAAAGGAGAAGGCGATTATATGTGGCCTACCATGAATTATCCGCCGAAAACATCGGAAAACGGGAAACAGAGCGATCAAATCGATATATATTTAACGAGAATCGTAATTGGTCAGAAATCAACCAATCCAATCGCGCAATACATGGAAGAAAGTTGACGCGCTTTTCGCACGCTGTTTACACTCGAAGCGAAGATTGCCAGCACGGATTTCGCTTCCCTGCAAAAAGAATTCTTAGGTGCCCTTCCCTCGGGCTTTGAGGGAGTGAAGAGACTTGCTTCGCAGGAAGTGAAGGAGATTCCTCTAGTTGACGTCCAGCCATCAGTAAACACTCGAGGTAAGCTATTTTTGTGGGTTTTTTGAAAATTCAAGCGCTTTGAAATGTGAGCGGGTCAGAGCTGCAAGTCACGATGTCAAATAGTTTTAAATTAATAAAACTTCACTTCTGAAAAATTCATGAATTGGAAACTTTAGGCACTAGGCAAAGGATTTGAGGGCCTAATGTTTCCAATTCATGAATCCTGCAGAAGCACAGTTTATAAATATTATTTAAAATCAGATTTCCATATAAACTTTGTTATTTTTAGACCTGTTTTCCTTCTTAATTTTTCCGATGGAAAGTTAAAGAGAATCCAAAGGATTTCAGGAACACAAACCGACTGCTTGCTGTCTAAGTACGAACGTGTGAAGTTCATTGTGTCAATGATTTGCTAAATTTGTTCGATCTAGGATTTATAGTGGCGGTAATGCACGGTGAAATTTAATACAAAGAAAACAGGCGCACGGGGTTTGCAAAATCTGCCCGTTTGCCGTATAAAGCCAAGTAAAAAAAAAAAAAAAGAAATGTTTCTCGTCCGGATTTTTATAGAAAAGCGAGCGGGCGGGCGCTTTTTTTGTTATTTGGTATTTCCACCATCGTCAAATTCTCCACAAGCCAACTTGCAAAATATATCCTGCAAGGTAATTTAGCTATCCAGTACGGCCCTAGCGTACCAAGGCTTTAAAATTTTGGCCTGAGTTTGAGTTAAAACGCAGACAAAAGCCACGTCTTACAAAATTTTAAGTTGTACTTACCTCTGTTGGTTTTTGTTCGTTCCAACTTTTCCAATAAAAAAAGAGAGACCTATTGAATTCAACGATCAACTCGTATCGCCAAAGATCAGGAAACGTTTTAAAATGCTGTGTGCTTGTTTAAGCTTGGCCACCAAAACATCCCGATCAACCAAGATATCTTTAGTCCGGGCAAATCGACTCTTATATCGGGCGAATCGACTTTTAGTCCGGGTGAATCGACTCTTAGTCCTGGCGAAACGACTCCGGGCTTTCGGGCTTTCGGGCTTTCGGGCGAAACGACCACAATTCTTTACATGTTGTTTATGTGAAAGGAGGCTGTGAAGAAACGATGTTTGTCTTAAAAATAAAAACTTTCTCTTTCGAAAGGTTTTAAGGATGTGAGGGCAGAAAAGCTCCTCCCAAGTCATGGCCCAAAATGTGTAGAACCGAAGCAAACTTATGGCGATGGAAATTGTCTAAATAGGGCCATGTCAAGGATCATATGTGGTAATGAGGACAGACACGTAGAACTGCGCACGAGAACATTTATAGAACTTTGCATGAATAAGGAAAAGTATTTAAACGACGGCTATTTTGAAAGAGTTGACTGGTTTAGATGACTATGTGCAAAACTTACTGGGGAATAGCTTTGACTTATCGTCCAAAACCAAGGAAAAACCGAATGCTGAACGTCAACGAGAAGGCTTTGAGGCTGGAATTGTCGAAGCCATCAAGCCTGGCTCGTATTCAAGCATGTGGCATATTTTTGCACTCAGCAACATCCTGGGTTTTCCTATTCAAACCGTTTACCCGGAAGTTAAAGGCTCTCTCATCAATCGGAATTATGTGAATGTCCTTATCACGCCTTCGCAGATACAGCATCCGAACGTAGCATATATAATGTGGATACACACAAGTAATGTCGACCTTCATGGTTGGACCCCAAACCATTTTGTTCCATTGATACCAGTACCACCAGCAGTGGGCGCAGCTCAAGCGAAACCATCAGCTCCTCCCCTTACCTCAGAACCCAAAGCATCAAAGAAAAGAGCTCAAAGTCCACCCTCTGTACCACCTGCTACTCCCAAGAAATCGAAGTACACGGGATCGTTTTTGTATAAAACACACTTCTCCAACACATGAACCCAGCAGTGGCCATGCATTGTTGCAGTACATGGAATGCCAACCAAGTTTCGTTGTACAGCATGCAACCGGGCCTTATCCTGTGCAAAACAAGGGATCAAGGATGTAAAGGACCACTTGGACACCAAGGCACATCAAAATCACGCAAAACAGCTACAAAAACAACCCACACTGTTCCAGACCTGTGCTTCTACCCAAAATGACATTGACAAGGTATCGCTACACTTATATATGTAATATGTATATGTAGTATCTCATTCACGATTTATGCGCGTTTGTTGTCCCGTTTTACTTTGCCTTTTCATTTTGGTTTAAGGCTAGACAGATCCGCGATGGGACAATAAAACGCAGTACCTAGTGTGTGTTAATTATGCTATTTATTAATTAATACTTTTTTATATTCATTTTAGACAGTTTAAGTTAGGTGTCCCCTATTAGCAGTAGATGTAATCGGACACAATAATAAAGTCTAATCAACAATGATTTAGATAAACATATACAGGCAAAAACTAACGATAGACAAATCCGACGTTTCGGCGACATCTTGGCGCCATTGTCGCCGAAACGTCGGATTTGTCTATCGTTAGTTTTTGCCTGTATATATAATAATAAAGTCATTATTATTATTATTATTATTATTATTATTTAACGACTAAATACATGTTTTTTTCTTTCAAAGGTAACTTCGGCAGAAGTAAAGGTGGCCATGGCAATGGTCAACAATAACATCCCCTTTGCAGCAGCGGATACATTTAACTCCCTGTTCAAAGATATTTTTCCCGACTCTAAAATCGCCAAAGAGTACGCATCAGGAAGGACAAAGACGACATGCATTGTGAACGGGGCGCTGAAGCCATATTTCCGGTAAAAAAAAAAAAAAAACATTTTCACTTGTGGTTATTACTGTAAGTCACATCATTAGCGCTAAGGGTTCAGTGTATATTTTTTATTATTTTTTTTTTCTGGGCAGAAATTCACTGGTGGAGGTTATGAAAAATGCCCCGTATTCGCTGGCGACTGATGGTTCTAACGACAATGGTCTCAAAAAGATGAATCCCCTGACGGTGCAAATACACGATGTGAACCTAAAGCGGGTGAAGACCAGCTTGTTGGACATGTGCTTATCTAGTGGCAGCACGGCTGAGATGCTTTTCCAAGGAATCGATGAGTGTTTAGCCCGCCACAAAATCCCGTGGGAAAACTGCGTTGCATTTTCCATGGACAACACTAATGTTAACGTGGGGAAAAACAACTCCATCTTGACGCGCGTCAAGCAGCAGAACCCATCAGTATACTTCAATGGATGCCAGTGCCATGTTGTGCGCAATACCTCCTCGGCTGCAGCCAAAGCATTCAATGCTGAGACCGGATTTGACGTGGAAGACTTCCTAGTCGACATTTAATTCTGGTTTGTCCATTCTACGAAGCGAAAATGCAAGCTGGCAGAATATGCTGATTTCTGCGATCAAGGATACCGCAAGATCATCAAACACGTCAGCACGAGATGGCTTAGCTTGGAGAAGGTGATCATGCGAACCCTGCTGCAGTATCAGTCGCTGTAAACTTATTTTCTCTCGGAAGATGTTTCCGCTGCTCGATTCAAGAGGCTCCAGACTGCCTTCAACAACTCCATGACAGAGGTTTATCTGCTATTTCTGCAGTCGGCGTTGCAGATCTTTGTTAATCTCAACCTCTTTCTACAAAAAGAGGAACCTCTAATCGGTGCCATCAATTCATCCCTGACGAGGTTTCTAAAGCTTCTTGCCCGCAAGTTCATCTCTCCTGGGATCGTTAAGGCGTCCTCATCCTTTAAACAGCTCCTTGATGTTGAGCAATATTTGGCTTTGTGACAAGGACTGTACTGAACAACTTTGTCAGTTCCGGTGACATTGGCGCTGAGGATGAGAAGCGGTTCTATGAGGGGCAAGGTCTTTCTTCATAGAAGCTTTCGAGTATGCTGTGAGCCATATGCCAGTAAATGATGAGCTTCTCGTCAATGCTGAGATGGTGTACTTTGAGGAAAAGGAAAAGCTTAAGCCCTCCATGGTGCAGTACTTTGTACAGAGGTACAGTACTAAGGTAAAAGTACTTAAATCGACAAGTGATTGTTTGGAAAAAGTCTATAAAATCCTTAATTCCAGGAGCTCGAAAACTTGTTTGAGTTAAAAATTTCCTAGGGCCAATTGTTTGCAATGGGAATTTCCTCGTCTTCATTTTCACCTTGTAGATAAAGCTGTGCGCACTTTGCTCTGCACAAGTGGCACTGCGGCTACGGCTGCCTCAGTAAAACAGTTATCAAGCGCTTCTCAATGACTGGTTTCCATTGTAGGTACCCAAACCTTCTGCCGTTTACATCAGCGAAAGATCTGGAAGAACTGACTCAGGAGGATCACGACATTGCCACAATGGACGAAGAGCAACTTCCAAAGTCAGTCGGGGAGTTGGCCAATGCCAATGAAGGTGGGAGCCGGTTAACACCCGACATCGTTTGGGGCCATCTGCAAGAGATGACCACCCTGGACGGCCATAAGCGTTTCCCTCGGCTCTCCAAGATTGCTCTGCTTGTCCTTACCATACCGCACTCGAATGCTGGTGAAGAAAGGGTCTTCTCTATGATAAAGAAAAATTTGACGTCTTTAAGATCCTGCTTAGATCAAGAGGAAACCCTGGGCAGCATCATGACGATTAAGATGGAGTCCCTTAACAGCCCTGGAAAAATCGAGCTTCCGCCCAATGTACTAAAAGCAGCAAAGAGCGCTACGAGGCTGTACAACAAGACCCATTCGTGATTATGAACTTTAACTGCTTAGTTAAATACACTTTTTTCGTTGGGGGATGATGTTTTCCCTTTTCGAATCGTGTGTCATTTATCACATGTACACAATATTTCTTTGTTTCCATATATCTGTCGGTGAGTGGCGAAAACAAAAAAATAAAAGGAAGAATTTACACAAGCATCCCACGTGATTTGGAATGGGAAACCACTACGCCCAAGTGAAAAAGGTCTATTATGATCGCGCTGTTGTTAGCGAAGAATATTCATTGTCGTAAGAAGGTGTGTCTGATAAACGCATTCCAGAAAGTACCGTTGAACACTGATCGATTTTGTATACAGTACAGCTATTTCAATGCACGTTTATTACGCCCAAGAGGAAAAGTATATTATGATCGTGTTATAATGATACGTAGGACCCCGTTAGTAAAAACCCTGCTTTACAGATATTGTAATGCAATATGTGGACTTTTCAACATAGATCATAACGATAGCACTAAGATGTTGAAAGATGTAAAACTTTAGAATCACTGAGCAACTTAACATTTAAGATTATGAAAAATAAATGCTGTTCTAACCGAGAGACGTTGGGAACATCCGGAAGGCATTCGGGCATCGTTGAAAATGACATTCTTACAATGCAAAGATTTCTAGACGTCTCCAGATTTTTGTACCCTGGGGGTTGGCAGGTATGTATGCGTGATAGAATTCTCGAGCTCATATTCTAATGGATTAATAGAAATACGCGTGGAAGCTTGGGACAACGTGAAATGAGTGCGGGAATAGCTTTTTCAAGTTCTCCCAAACTTCTACGAAAGTTGCTACAAAGACGGAGAACATGTTTTCTATTTCGCTCATAAAATTCCTAGACGAAAAAAGAGAAAACTTGTTTACTTTGATCATCAAAACGTAAATTCTCTTCGCTCGCGCCATCATTACGTCAACAGCTCTATCCCTCCATACGGCCGGAACGCCTGAAATCGGAACTGAACAATCAGGATTCAGCAAGAGGGAAAAACTTTTCTGTTCTGACGTCAATGTAAGTTATCAGGAATAGCGTTGAAATCAGGCAACTTTTCTCACTGGAGATGGCATTAAATATTCACGAAAAGGGATTTACAATTTCCAAAACCATATGGCAAAGCCATATGAAAAATGTGAAAAAAAAAGTGAAAAATATGAGACGTTTTGTGTCTCCAAGCTTCCAATTTGGCGCCGGCATGGCACCTCACTCGCAGTTTGAGTGTTGCCAGGTAGGGTAATATTATTGTTGTGATATTTTGAACAAAATATGCTGTTCCTCGTCAAATTAATTAAACTCGGAATTCTCAAGTGAACTATTAGAAGAGGCCAAAGCAACTTTAGCATTGCCTTTGTTTTTGTTAGCTTTGAAGAAAAAGGCTACTGTCGTGTCGTTTCGGTAGGACAGCTAACTTTTGACTGCCGCTCGTACTGCGGGCGCAGCCGCCGTATGCAAGGATGTTTCTATCGTGGTAACAAAAGAAAAACGATTTTAAGCCAATCAGCGCACGTATTTTCTATGGGCTATTTTCTAAATGAGTTTAACATTGAATATAGTTTATACATCGGTAGCTCTTTTAACTCACTTTTCTAATATGTATTACAAAGTGATCGGGCCGAACCTACAAAATTGCCTCACATTCATGCTGGGCTACAATGTAACGCAAACTGCGAAAAGTTAACCGCGGTAAACGACTATTGTGATATCCAGACTAATTCAAAACCTAGAACTCAAACTTTGTTAAGTAAAACTAAACTTTAAACTGACTGTAAGGGTGTTTAAGGTAGTGTTTTTCCTCATAGACGAAACACTCCCGAGGCTAATGTGTCCAGACGTCCCAAGTTTCATGTAATTCTGGTACGTTTAAACTTTATACTGGCATGGTCTCACAACATTCATCAATCATTATTTACATGGGCAATCATAAAATATTACACCACAAGTAAATCTACATTGTACTTCCTTTAAACATTTCTCCATTTGTGATGTCGACAATCACAGAAAATGCCACCGGTGTTATTCAAACCCCAAGTTACAAAATAGTGTCACTTCAGGGGCGTAGCTAGGAGTTATGGGGGGAGGCGGGTCCTGGGGTGCCCGTGACCCCCCTTTTGTAAGCCTTTTTTAAGTAAACAATTTACAACAGGTGGCGAAAACGACATGACAATCTGGTGATTACCCTCATTTTGACACAGCGTGAGGCCCCCCCCCCCTTTTAAAAAATCCTGGCTACGCCCGTGTGCACTTAATCATTATTTTACAATTTCTCAAAGCAAGCAGAACAGTGCTCTGATGTACACAATGTTAAAAGTAGCTCCCCTTCGTTCCCCGACCACTTGACCAAAACGAGAAGCTGTTTTCACTCTGTGAAATTCTAACGCAGTTGAATTCCGAAATCCCTACAAAAGTTTAATATCATGTTTTAAAAAATCTATCTGCTATGAACCTACTCCTGCACGTTTTCAAAGTAAAATATAACTGTATATAAACGGTCTCAAAGTGAAAAGCCAAACTATACACATATTCACACGTTCCGACAAAAAATTGCTTGCCTAATACCGAAGCTTTGAGATGAAGTAGGCCTTGCAGGTTCCCTTAAACTTCAAAGCAGTTTTGTAAATCATGACATAATAATATCATGATGACATGACTATTGAGAAGGAAAACTAGTCTCTGCAAAAAGTTACCCTTAAAAACGATCCGATCTTTGCTCTTTTTTTTGTTTTCTTTTTAAAACACCTAAGCTTTGAAGTAAAGTAAGTCTAATAAAGTTTTCCTTCAAATTGAAAGCCGTCTTGTGTATCATGACACATAATATGGTGACATGACTGTGTAAAAGGAAAATAATTTGTACAAAACGTTACTTGTTAGGGTAACGACGTGACGGGTAACGCGTGACAGGAGTATCTGTTTTATTATTATTTGGATAGCTAGAGTAACACTCACGTTAGCCTAAATAGCACTCTGGTTTGACTAAACAGCGTTTCGGTAAGCCTAAAAAGTGCTACTAATTACAAATAACAAAGACTCGACCTTAGCTCTCAGTATTACTCCGTTACCCATTATGTGTTTTACTAAGAACACAAAAATTCTACTCTATCTGATAGTTCATATGTCAAGGTAGATAAAAGTACTGCTGACTCTGTCTGCCATTTATTTGTGTATTTTCCATTCCCAGGAGAGAAAGGAAAACAGTCACGTGTCAACCTGGTACCTCCATGAGAAAATAACGTCGGCTCCATATCTTGTTCAGGATGGCATTTCTGGGAAGAAAAAAGGAATGTACATTAAAAGCCTGTTTCAACAAGACTTATTGAAAGGGTGTGGTTGTATCAGTGTAAACATTAGATTAATATATGCCAAGTTTTAGGTGGCCTACTGTTGTTCAGGGGCACTGAACAAACTTTAATTTGGGTCTTTAAAGTGATCGCTTTAATAGTTTGGTTATATAATTTTATGGAAATCGGTTTAACTGAGAAAAATAGTATAAGAGTTTAAGTTGACACTGATTTTGGGATAAAATCGCAGTCAGTCAGCCATGTTACTGATATCTACGTATTTTTTGTTAAATTTCTCGAATCAGTTTACATTGCCTTACATGTATATACCCTAACCAAGTTTTAGCAGAAACAGCGTGGCGGAAGTTATAAATTAAGTCCATCTAAATTCAGCCCTATTGCACCCTCGAACTTCTGCGAGAGGGTTGACCTCTCAATATTTCCTTATTGTTGAAATCAGTGTGCGAAGCTGATTGGTGATCTTGTGAATGATCAAATAGTCCCGTCGTTGAGCTCTTCCTTTCCCGCTCTGTATAGAGGTTGAAACCAGGCAGGAGAAGAGAAAGTGCAGGATTGTAACTAGTTTGTAACAATTTAGCTTTGAAATTATGGCACGCCCATGTTCTGAGCCTTCGAAACCACACGAACAAGAACCTTTTCAATGAAGTTCTTCACCTCCGCTTGCAAAATCTTAACCTTCCGATGACTGGAACTCGTGCCAAAACGCTTGAAAGGCTTAGGCTGGCCACAAGTTCAGCACCGGCCGCCATCCACCGCCGCCCCAGAGATCGCCCTTGAGTTGGTCGTGTGCACAAAAACAAACCTACGGCTTCAAATGTACGCGGACATACGAAGCCCATTGTCCTTACCGAGCAGGCCGACGCGGAGACCCACAGTTCCCACAAAGAAAGGCAGTCGGGTTTCGACTCAGCAGTCGAAGAAATACTCGAGGACTTCGTTTCACAAGTCCTCCAGGATGTGGTGTTTTCGCCAGCTCAGATGTCGGCCATTCAGGAGACCGTTTCCACCTCCGTTAACGAAGCTTTGTGGGTCTTTAACAAAAAGGAGGCTTAAGGTTGTTTTACGGACGATCTTCGCGCTCCCAATCCTAGCACCCTGATTACAGCGACCCCTCTGGGCTTGCATCGTCCTCTGGGAAAAAGCCTCGAAGACTCCGCGCCGGTACCATGGCGGAGCATTGCCCCAACCAGAAAACCTCGCCGCCAAGCCCTTGTCTGCTTTGACTCGGCCAGTACAACAAACCCTCCGGACATTCGTTTGCATGGCTCATTTCTATCAAATCCTGGTTACGATGCTGGAAACGTAATGAAAATCTGCTTGGAACTTGAGAAATGATCGTAAAACGCTAAAATACTAGCGTTTTCTTTCATCTGTTTAAATCCCCTTCGATAAACTATAGTTTATTTCGCTGTGAAAAGGACGAAGTGTTCGTAAATCTACGAGCGCGGACTGGATTAGTAAAACTGCATATTTACTTTGAAAGCGTTGGCGTTGACGTGAAAGCCCAACAGTTCGCGATGTACTTCTCGCCTCAAGGGTGATTGTTCAGTTTATTATCAGCTTTTTAATTTATTGCCGACATCTCCAACTGATGTTTGGGTCCAAAAAGTTCGCAGCCTAGATCGGAATTTCCGCAAACAAAAGAAAAGGAATGTGCCCTTGATTTCAGCAGACGTTCGTGGCAGGGGGGGGGGGGGGGGAAGAGGAGGTTGACGAGATTGCGCGACCAGCCTAAAGAAGGTCTGCGTAGGAGCGTAGGAGCGTAGGAGTGTCGCTGCGGCTCAGGCAACCACGCCCAGTTAAACTGCCTTGGTCCCAAGCAGTGTGGAAGCAGCAACAGGCCCGCCAACAGCATGCATATTGCAGCAAGAAATAAGGTGGAGCAGCGCCATCTGAAGTGCAACCCTACAGTATCCACCCCACTTAATGTGGATAAATTAGTGCTTGTATTAGTTAATCACCCTAAAAAAAACACGGGTGTCGTGTAACTTCAGTGGCGGATCTAGGGGAGGGGCCCTGGCGCCCGCCCCCCCTTATTTTGGGTAAAAAAGAAGAAATGACAGAAGGAAAACAAGCCGGCACTCAAATTTCTAAGCATTTTCGTGCATATTTCACGCTCAATTGATCTAGTCACTCTGATCTGGGTATCATTGGAAAGATCTTTACCTCCTACCTTTCATCTGCATCAATGCTTTGTTGAAAACCAAATATTGCAAAGTCTGAGATTACAAGCGCAAGATATGGAATGAGTCCAAGCACTGTCCCTGATCGAAGTATCAGTTTAAGTAAGTCCTTCATTGCACAAAAATCACTGCTTCAGATCTAGAGTTAAGAAAGGGAAAATAAGCTCTTTTGCTTATCATATCACTCTAGCTAGGCCTGTAGCTAAACCATTTGCGGACCCTTGCATTTCAAATTGAAGTCCCATCAGGGGGTTCCCATATCCCGTTATTTTTTGGCCTAAATATCCCGTACATATCCCGTTAATTCCAGTTGCAAAAATTAATGATTTTCTTACTCAATATCGCGTTTTATCCCATTTTTCACTCGCAATCTCTTTGCATATTTATGGCTGATAAGCCGGGCCAACTCTTTAAAGTCGAATCATCCTCTTTAAAGTTAAAACTTGCCTGCCTCAATTTCGTTAAATTTAGAAAGTAAAGTCTTAAACACTTTCATCAGTCAGATATCTCCAAACCCGCCATCTTGTCCAAATTCAGCAATTTGTTGTCTCCAAATCCCTCCTTTTCAGCGGGCCACTCCTGGAGTTTCATCTCAGTTAAAACCCTTTTATGCAATACTAACCTTCAATGTTATAGTAGTATTCACAATGGATCAGGTTTCTATAAATTGTCTTCCAGAAATGGTAGCGATCCGCCCCGGAGGCAATCACAGTGCGGAAATGCTTACCAAAACCGACCGCGTAATCTTTTGTATTTTGCAGAACTTCCTCGTACCCAGACTTCTTTGCAGAACGTCCTCATACTCAGACTTCTTTGCAGTACCTCCTCATAACCAGACTTCTTCGCAGTACCTCCTCGTAACCAGACTTCTTTGCAGTACTTCCTCGTAACCAGACTTCTTTGCCGAACTTCCTCGTATCCAGACTTCTCTCTCTCTCGTCACCAGAGACCAGCTATCAGTAGAAACCAAGGCTTATTCTGAGGTAAATATTTAAATTATATTATTGATTTAGAGTACGACACACGATGCCTAAGAATAATTTGCCATAAGCCACATGTCAAATTGTTTATAAAGATGACTTTGAAACGGAATTTTAGTTCCGTCGTCTAACTAATGGCATAATTTGTGCTTTCTAATTAATATTAGCTTTTCGTCTAGCGCGCTTGATTTTCACAGGCTAAACTAACCGTTTACATGTGGTATAACCATAGCATCACTGTTTTTTTTTTTTTTTGAGAATTACTTATTTGTCGACATGTTAAGTTTACTAGGAGAATATATAATTGGTCTCAGACTTGTTCAGGAATTGGTCTCAGGTCTGTTCAGGAATTTCAATGAAAGATGTAATGCCAAATGGTTAGTTTCTCTTTAGTTAAACAATATTGATTTAAGCTTTACCCTTTTACGCTAAAGCATGAATCAATTGCTGTAAAGTAAACAATTTCACTGACGTTCTATGGTAGGCGAGTTCTAACCCTTTTTCTGTTACACAAGACATTTATTACCAGGAGATGGACTACAAATAACACGTATCGAAAGTTTGACTGCATTTACAATTTAATGATACAATTTACCTTAAGGACGGTGCCTACTTTTGTTCGTGTGCATACTTTCTGCACATCGCGCAAGGCATGGTTCAAGCGCCATGCGCGCTGGGGTTGGCATTGACGCAGTCAACTACGCTACCAAGTACACGACTAAAAGAAAGCAACATTTTCCTACTGTGACCAAATCAAGTTTAATGATCTTATACTTAAACCAGGAGAGAATACCAAAATAGCAGCATATCGCTGACCACTAACTGTTAAAGTCATCCAGCTGAAAAACTAGCTGTTTTCTGTGGAAAATTATACTGAAATCCAACTGTAAACATGTACCTGCAGATGGCGTAAGGCGTGCACAAAACAAGTGCAAAATACGCAAATGTTTTACTTACCGGGGAGGTTAGAGGAAAAAATGTAACGGGCACCGTAAAAGTTTTCAAAAAAGATCAAATTAACTTAAAAACATGCATGGTAATACCCCCACATTTTATGTTATGAAATGGAGGTGGCAAGCCTATTCAACACGTGATTAGTTTCTGGTTATGAGCAAAAGGTATTTAGACTATATTTCAGCTGAACCAGAGGAAGGCTGTCAGAGACGCTAAAAGGGCTGTTGCAACAATTTTGTTATTAAAAACATACGAAAAATGGTTTTTATGCTACCATTTACCATGCAGTTTTAAGATCTTTATAAATGTGTGTGCTTTTCTGTTAGTAAAGGCGAATTCGAAGGAAATCTGTGAAGAGACATCCTTTCCTTCCTTTTTCAGAAAATGCTGATGTCAGCATTTTTTGAGATTCAAGGCTAATTATCTCGAAAAAATGCGTGGCTACCCAACATTTCTTTGTGGATTCCAATAGCCCTTGCAAAGGTCAGCTGCTTTTCCCACATGGTCCTTTAATCTGGCACAAAAACCTTTGTATTTAGTGCGCACCATCCTTAAAGAGTGTTCTGTTTATTTTTATTATCCCAGGAGACTTGTGGCAATTACATGCATATCCAGCGACAAATAGCTGATATCAGTCATGCCCATTCAAACCTCACAGTGGACAGAATTTCTCCTGTGTCCTATATGTAACTATCAATTTGACGACTGCAATCGGCAACCAGTCACCTTGGGATGTAGACACACGCTTTCCATTTCCTGTTTGTCAAAGCTGTCTAAAACACAATGTCCATTTGCTCACGTTCATACTGATACAGACATCTCCAAGCTTCCATTTAACTATGCTTTGCTTCAGCTAGTTGGAGGGGAAATAACAGAAGACGAACTTCCCCCCCCACAGAAAGTGTACAACACAATGCTGCTCAATACAGAACATCCAAACGTTGTATTGAGAAGCTTGCATTGTTGTTAAAGCCCTTCACTGGTGCTGCAAATGAGACAGCTAGTGGAACAAGTAATCGTTGCAATCAGGGTTCTTCAAACAATCTCCTCTCAAGACCAATTCAGCGAAAGCTTGTGTCTCTGGTTAACTGTCAGCTTGCTGTCCCTGATGGTCGAGTGAGGGCCATTTGTGCTGCCAAAAGCCTCGGGGAAAGGACTGTAACAGAGCTTGTGCTATTGCATCAAAACAAGTCAAAGTTGCCTTCCCACCTCTGGGCTGCTATGCGGGATCGTGGTTGTCAGTTTCTGGGACCAGCAATGCAAGAAGAAGCTTTAAAACTAATTTTGTTGGCTCTTGAGGGTGGAGAGGCTTTGTCTAGGAAGGTTTTAGTTCTGTTTGTGGTCCAGAAGCTGAAATCGCGGTTTCCACAAGCTTCCAAAGCAAGCATTGGTCATGTAGTGCAGTAATGCTGTACAGGGCATCATGCTTTAAGGTATTCATAATCGTAATGAACCAGGATTGGCACTATGTTGAATTAACTGCTCTCTGAAATTTGTAAAATCTCCTACCACTTCCCTGGAAAATTCCTCAAAATTGTCTATTTTCCGTCTACTCCTGGAAGCTCCTGGAGTTTAAAACGGCATTTTTTTTAAACATTTAAAACACAAAAAGTCTGAGTTCTGGGTCCTGGAATTATTTTTAATTTGGAAAACCTGGAATTCAAACATCATTAAGTTAGAAGTCCAAACCCTGTTGTACTCCATCACTGAATTAAGTTGAACTCTGCTATTTTGAATGCTTAGGAGAAAATAGTAAAGATGTAGTTACATTGCATGTACTTACTGAAGCTCAGGAATGGATGGAAAATATGATTTGTCCAGAGGTTATGGTTAGAGACCGAGTGCAGAGAGCTCAAGGTCTGTGCTTAATGACCAAGAGCCAGATATTTTTGAGTAACATCAAATTACAGGAGTAAAGAGACTGACAGTCGATATTCTCCCAGTATGGTCCTGAACAAGCTTGGTTAATAACTAATTAAGAGATTTATTTGATGACTGAAAATTTTAGAAAATCTTTACTGAAGAGTAAATATTGCTGGATCATTCAGTTATTTACAGGACAGTGCTGGTCCTGTATTTAGAGAATATTGGACCAGCAATGCAGCAATGAACAATCTGTTTCGTTGATTTTAGCAGTTATTTATTCAAAGAGTGTACTCACATCTACCATTCCATGTACATGTGGGTCAGCTGTCAGTCCTTGGTTGCTAAAGTTAAAAAATGTTTACCATGACATTAATTTAAAATGTTAATGTTAATGCCTCTTACTGTAAAAGTTTTGTTAGTTAAACCTGCGTGAGCTTCATTTTGTAATATGAGAACGTATTATTATCGATGTTAATGCTAAGATTTTTCTCAGGTTGAGAGAAAAGACAATGAATCAGCTCTGTTTCAGCTAGACGAGCAGGTACAGTATGAGATTGTTTTTACTTCATTGTGAGATTAAGCCAATCTCAGGACTCGATAAAATCCCCAAAAGGGCAGGGGCTCAGTTATATATGGGGTTGAGACTCTGCACTGAGATTCAAGCCCTTGCGCTTTATCACCCTTTGATGAATCAGCCATTATATTAACTTCTTTTGAACAGCCTAATGGTAGTCTACCATATTGTACTTTGTAGTTCAAATTTGACATGAAATTTGAACCATTTTGAATAGATCCAACCTGAAATGGTACCCTTTTGTGCCAAGACTCACTGCATAGTCCATTGTGGTTAGTAACCATCCCGAGATCAGAGATAATCAAAGCACTCATTACCATTATTCACTGGTTTGGTTTAATGGTTCATGATTTACAAGCCTTTCTCCCTTAAGAGATACCAAGATCATATTTTGTGGGTGTGGCTTGAAATGTTTTTCACCCCTAAAAGGTACCAATTATAATGCAATAGATTGCCTCCTTTTTTTTTTTGGCTCAATACCCTAAAGGGTACCGTAAAAGTTCCTGCAGTGGACCTTTTGAGACTGAACACCCTTAGAGGTACCAAACCGCATTTTCAACCCCTAAAAGTGCGATAAGCATCCATATTCTTTTTATATGAGAGAGCCTTCTCCACCACCCCCCCCCCCCCCCCCACCGGGCCTTTCTGGTGTTCTCCTGTCATCCCATGTGGGTTAAATTCCGAGAAAGTGCAATCTATTAATTAAATAGTACAGCAAAACCAACCAACAGCCCAGCAGGTAAATACACTGTTGGCTACACATTGACCATGATCTAATGATTGATGCACTGTACCAGAAGCTGGTCAATCTGTGAAAATGGCTTTTACTGTGCATTTGTGTGATGCTTATAAAATAAGGACTTTTTTGTCAGTGGGTTAAATTAAATGGTCAAACAATAGACAGCTCACTCATGATTTCTTAATTGACTTTGACAGTTGGTTCGGAACTTTGATTGCCCACTAAGAAACCTCCAGCTCATTGTCCAATTATTACTTTTCAAATGAATTAAGAAAAATAGTAGCAATTATTAATCTATGTAAAGCCTAATGTCCTCTTTTAAAAATTTATGTTTATTTTGTATCAGTGTCGTACATGTAATGGTTTGCGGAAGACGCATGATGCACAGATAGTAAAAATTGCTACAGAAGCAGGTCTGCACATTTCCCCAGACCAGTGGTCCTCACTGCTGTATATGGTGACCAAGATCACAGGTCTCACATGCAGTCAATTATTGACAAGGTTTGTGAACTATCAACAATTTTTTTGAGAGAATTGTAAATTGCAAACTGGATTTTTTTCTGTTGATTTAAGTATCAGCAAGTTTGAGTAACTATTACTATATAGATTCTAAAATTAAATTTCCTAGTAAACACAGTCAAAATGTACAAACTACTAGTAAATTCTGTTTCTTTGGGGTAATTAAGAACTTTTCCGAGAAGTAAGCAATTTTCTTGGAGTGGAGCTCAATAAAAACTGTGAGCTTCAAGGAGCAGATATGTCCAAGGACAAATATCTGAGTATATTTTTAAAGTCAAATGGAGGCTATCACTATTGGATGAGAACCTGTGAAAAACCTGTGAAAAACCTACGAATTATCCTGGGAAAAAACCTGTGAAATACTAATTTTCATATGTTTTTTCAAAGGCTTTTCACAGGTTTTTCACAGGGCGTGAAATTTTGAAAACCTGTGAACAGGGCACTTTTCACAGGGTCAAAACCTGTGACAAAACCTGTGAACAAACCTGTGAAATAAAACCTGTCAAATAAAACCTTTGAAAAAAACCTGTGAAAAAACCTGTGAAAAAGAATCTTGTTCTGGAGCTTTTTCACAGGTTTTTTCACGGGGTCTAAAATCTCAAAACCTGTGAACAGGCACTTTTCACATGGTCACAACCTGTGAAAAAACCCGTGAAAAAAGACTGTGTAATAGAACTGTGAAAAAACCTGTGAAAGATAATTTTGGTTTTGAGCTTGTTCATTGCTACATGTACACTTGCACTGTAGTGTCTAAAATTTCAAAACTGTGATTATAATAATCTGTGGGACATTTTCCAAAGTGTTAAAGCCTGTGAAATAGAATTTTGTTTTGGAAGTTTTTCACAGGGACTGAGGAATACATTTCGCATGTTAAAAATGCAAATTAACCAACAGTTTATTCACATTTGCTGCAGAAGCATAATTTGATTATATGTTAATTTTATACCTATTTTGCAGTGCTATTCCAATAAGAGAGAGACTGTATGCTGCTGTTGAATTTGAGTACAATTAGAACATAAATTTCACATTTGGCTTTGATTTACCACAGTTTTGAAATAAAGGCAAATCTACAGCTTTCACACAAATTTTCTGTAGATTTGCCCACCAAACCAAAAAAAGATTGGCCTGGATTGTCAAATTTTCCATGAACAATTTGACAACTCACATGCGATTTCGATGCTAACTTGCTGGTGATAACTCAACAGGTTGCTAAGTTAACCACATGCACGGTGCAGTGCAAAACAGATTTCAATCATGCAAAATTCAAAAAGTTTCACATTTTCACGGCCTTTTAAGTGTTAATTTTTGTTTCAGAATTATTTTAAAAAAGTTTTTTCAAATACGTTTCAGTTTTTTTTTCAGTGAAACGTCTTGATAGCTTATTCACAGCTTTTTCTTTTTACAGGTTTTTTGAGCATATTTTCAGTGAAATTTCTTCACAGGTTATTTCACAGGTTTATTCACAGGTTTTAAAAGTGAAATTTCTTCCTATTTTGTTCACATGTTTTTTTCACATGTTTTTTCACAGGTCTTAAAATTCACAGGTTTTTTCACAGGTTCTAGATTTTGTGATTTTTCTACAAAATTTAGCCCTTGCAAAATTCACAGGTTTTTTCACAGGGTGTTTCATTTAACACGACATATGCCTTTACAAAGCTACAGATGAACTCTCTATCGGGGTTTTGATATGTCATAATGTTTGTATTAATTTTGACTTGCATTATATGTCTGCTATACTAGCTGCGTTGGCTTTATTTCAAAGCAAGATAAAACAATTTCACCCGCTTTTTTCTAGGAAAAGATGTAAATAGAAACACAACGAGGTGCTTGTTGTGGCAAATGAAAGGTCATCATTGTTCCGTTGGGCTGAATTCCGGTAAATAAAATGTGTGAAAGTAAATTGAAACAGGACAAGCTAAAGCAGTGAAGGCAGCTGAAGTATCTTCACTTCTCTTGCGAAAAACGAAAGTCAAATGGTAAAATAAAAGAAGACGAGCAAAAGCAATAAAGGCAGGTGAAACATTTCCAAGTTACGCAAATGTAATCCATCAGTATCAAAGTAAATATTTATCTCGATTCAAAGAAAATTAAAATAAAGAGAATCGGAGAGGCAATAAGGATGATATGCGTAATGATGAGGACTAAGTACTGACTACATTAACTTAAGATCACCTTGTCAATATATTTTATATCCTACGCAGAGGACCTCGGATTCAGTTCTTTTCAATTTCTGCTCCAGATAAGGTAAGAAATGTCTGTATCTTGCCACAATTTTACTACCGGTCACTTTTAAAAGCTACGCTTTTTCAGGTTTTAATTTTCTTCTTGTTAAGGACATTATGGCGTGTTGGGAAATACAAAATGAATGTGCTACAAGTTATTGGGAATTGCTTCTGGAGTTTGACCATATAATAACTCAATGATTGGTGTCACATTGAGAATTTCATGTCCTAAACCGAAGTTTAGTTGATTGAAAAACAACGGCAATAATTAGTAAAAGCTGACTTCTAGCTATATAGCAAGCTCTCGATTTTGCTCCATGGCTATGTCATGCCAGATGTGTCTTTATTTTTTTCATCAAGAATTTTTCAATTATGTCAGTTTCCTTTGGTTCCAAAACTCAAGCTAAAAAGTATAACATAAAAACTTGTAAGCGCGATCCAAATTACGTCAATTGAATTGTTCCAGTAAACCGTTGTTTCAGGCTGTAGTGCACAGGTGCAGTCTACCTGCTTAATCAACCGAAAAGAAAAATGAAACGACTGAAAACAAGCCATCTTTAAATTGACCTTAATACCTTAATATACCCAGACGTTTAATGGAAAAAGCGTCTCCTTTCAAATGTAAAGAATGTATATTTATACCTGACCGGTATTTTCACTGAATACTTTTCGCTTTGATTTTGGCGTAAACAAGGAGATCAATAAATGCAATACAGGGAAATTTTTTGAACATGTAAAATACAGCAGATCCGTGAAGTTTTTTGAAAAAAAAAAAACCACTTTTTTAGTCGTTCTAACTTCAGCAGGTTCAAATCTTATTTTTTCTGCTCTCAAGAAGTGCAAGAAAAGACTGGAGATATCGCTGGAGTATACGTCTTGTGTTGGCTTTATTTTTCAAAGAATTTTCACGGTGTACTTACTGTCTTCAAGAAAAAGATTTGCTTATCAAAAGCAAATTAATGTTTAATACAAAGTGGAAAAACGGTTCCGAATGAGCGATAAGCTCGAGAGGACAAGGGGAAGATCATTAATAGCTCTTGACACTAAATTAAACCCACACCACGCGAAATTAAAGTTCGCTTACAATTTTCACCTCAATAGCGATAAAAGGTATTTAAAAAAGAAACAAAATGTTTCCTTTCCGAATTTACGTTGGATGGGACTGCCATTGTTGATAAAGGAAAGCATCAACCCTCTATTATTTATTTATTTCTCTTTGGAAAACTCAAACTTAGAATATTACAAATAAATCAATTGACGCGGTATTACGATTTCATAAGTAAAATTTCTGCTGTTTACCAAGCCTCAAACGAAGCGTGTACAGTGGATTTTCTGACGGGGTTTGTCAACTCAAGATTCATAGGAAATAGACTGCATGCAAACGTTTGCAACTTGGCCCTACGAAAAGACAGACAGTACATAATATTAAAATAAACTTGGTGCTCTACTCTGAAGAGAGATGATGAACCATAACAATACTAATGTTTCTTATTGAGTTCTGTCGAAGTGCCTGATCTCTGTAACAAAACTTGCGTTGGAGGTCATGCACACTGCGTCGACGAGTGTTATGCAAAGTTCAGCACGTTTGCGAGGAGACGGACTCGGGTCCGCGATGGAAAACAACTGTTGTGCTTTCTAGTCTGTTAAAAGCTGAGCTATTTCTAAGTTTTGTCGAGTTTTGAAAGAAGAAATGAAGAAGTGTGTAATGAGAATTACCGCTATATATAGACTAACGAAAGGTGAACAAAAACATATCCTGAATCAAAACAACAAGATCTCCCGCATTTAGCCGCTGAGCCGTTTATAACTAGTCGTTCAATACTAATCCTTTTCTTCGGCCGTTCGAACGCTTAGCATCATCCGTTTCAAAATGGTTTTTAGCAGTTCGAACGGATGGCATCATCCATTCGAAATTTTTCGTTAGCCGTTCGAATGGCTTGCATCATCCATTTGAAATTTCTCCTTTGCCGTTTGAACGTTTACAGCATCCGATCGAAATTTTTCCATGGCCGTTCGAACGATATTTGAAACCGTTTTAAACTGCTGGAACATTCGTTTCTCATCCGTTCGTTAGCACGGATATCTGTTAGTGTAAGTTTTTGCGTGAGAGGTCATACTTTTGTCGAAGACTTTTTAGCCGACTACAGAGTGAGTGTATCTCTCGGTGCATTTAATTTAATGCATCGTTGAGCAGTTCTGTTGTCTAAAATAATAGTGATAAAAATCAGAAAGGAAGAGCAAGATCAATAAAGACAGGTAGAGTATTTCCAGTTCTTCTTTTAAAAGCGGGAGCCATTCAGATGTCATCCGATTAATGACGAAGTAAATATTCATCCCTATTGGAAGCAAATTAAGAGTGAAAGTCAATAAGAATCGAAGAAAATTTAAAAAAATGTGGCCCCAAACTAAAAAAAAATAGTAGTGTCTCAAATCTCCCGATAATTTGACAAAAGAGATTTCGGGCACAACTCTCCTTACTTACGCTTTTATTTTTGTGGGATCTTATGAATCTCTGTTATAAACGTGGAAGATTTGCATAAAATTACAGTTTCCGCACTTCTGAAATGTACACCATTCTTGCCCAGAGATGACATGAGAGTTTCTAGTCTGTAACTACGTGCTTTTTGGGGTATTTTAACTCCTACAACAATTTAATGAAGCGTACCTCTCTTTTAAAAAGATTATAAACAACAACCTTGTAAGTCATTAACTTAGAAATTGTGGAGTAGGACTTTTTTTTAGCTTCGTTCGAACCAACCGGTTTAAAATTGCAATTATGTTGCTCGTTCGTGACATAAATGGGGGCTAAAGAGGAGATTTTTTATTTATTTCTTTTTTTAAGGTTGCCGTTCCGTTTATTTCAAAACCAGCCAGCAGAATTTCATCTGCCTTAATCGAGGAAAAGATGTAAATAGAAAAAGCTGTTTATTATACACAAAAGGGAGAAAACGCTTTGGGACGAGTAAATTCTAGCATTAGCGATGGGTAAGATCGGTTATTTCGGCTCTCGACGTTTTTGTCAAAGACTTCCTTGGCGACTAAATAGCAGAAATATTTCTCGTGATATCAATCCAGTTAACTCCCGCCCCAATTTCTGGGAGAAGATCTTGCTGTGGTAAATGAAAGGTCATCATTGCCCCGTTCGGCTGAATTCCGGTAAATAGAATTTGTAAAAGTAAATTTGTAAATTTATTTTTTAAGAATTTATAAAAGTAAAATGAAACGGAATGCAATGAAGGCAGCTGAAGGATATTCAATTCCCTTGCGAAAAACTAAAGGCGTCATGCAAATGTCATCCATTTAATATCAAAGTAAATATTGATCTCGATTCAAAGAAAATTAAATGTCTGAGGAGAGCCAGTAAGAATAATCTGTCTCATGAGGGCTAAGTACTGAGTACAATTCATTAAGATCACATTGTCAATATATTTTTCAGAGTCCGGCGCAGAGGACTTGGGATACCAGTTCTTTCAAATTTCCGCTCTAGGTGAGGTAAGAAATATGTATATCTTGACACAATACTACTACCGGTCCCTTTTACAGCTAAGTATTTTTTATAGTTTTGTAATGTTTTTTGTTTTAAGAAAGTAAGTTTATGACGAGCTAAGGAATATGTGCTTTTTTGAGGAATCGCTTCCGAAATCGGGTGTTTGATTATGTAACAGCTGGATGATCGGATCCAACATCTTGAGCTGAAGTTTCTCTGATTGAAAAACAATGGCAATAATTGATAATTAAAAGAGAACATTTCGCAAGCTCTCGATTCTGCCCTATATCTTTGATTGTCATCGGAAAAAATGTCTTTAGTTCTTTTGACAAGACGTGTCAGTTATGCCAATTTCCTCTAGTTCCAGTAAGACAAGCTAAGAAATAGAATATAAAAACTGGGCAGGGATTCTTCGGTTCCTTTGACGCACCATGATCCGAGTGATCTTGGATTGATCTGTTTAGTAAAGAACGCAAAATCCGTTTTCCGATTCTTACTGGTCATATATTTTCATGGTCCCAAGTTACTGTTACAAAAAAGTGCTTGTAAGATATATTAGTTACACTTGACTGTTTATTGTATTTCAATTGGGCCCTAAAGCTGACCAGTTATTATAAGAAATGCGACATTAGAAAGAAATCTACGTTTGCACTGCCTCAAAAATTACGTTATAAAATGACAACTAATTTTCTATCGATTTTTAGAATCTCCCACCGGTTTACAAACTTTATGTGGGAGTCTTTTCGTTACTTCGGTTAAGTCCCTCTATGCTACTCAAGAGGATCAAGCTAAGAAATAAAGATTCTCAAAAAGATGTGACAACCTTCAAGTTTGCTACTTCTTGCCGTGTAAATTAAGGAGTTTATTAATTTCTGCCGTGCACAAATGAGGACAGCAATGGTTGGGAACCTCGATCTTTTTAGTGATTAAATTAAACAGACGCTTACAACAAAACTGAATCTCAGTAGTGGTGTTATTTAGTATCAATTACAGGTCATTTTGAACTTTTTTATTTCGCATGTAGCACAGGCACTCACGTAGTCAATTCAATATGAATCCCAAGTTTTGGCTCCCAGTTGCGTCCTGATGTCCCGGGTTGGTGTATTTCAAGCTGCTGTCCAATGTCCAACAGCGGAAAACTCCTTTGGAGGAATGTTCCTCAGAGGCCACACCTTTAAAACAAGCAAGGTTGGATGGCCTGCAGGGTGTTATTTGATGAGCGAAGAAGTCACGTGTCAAAGCTACAATTTCGTCATTGGTCATAAAGTCTGCGAGCTGAACAATCGAACCAAGGAAGCGAGACCTGAAGATTTTAGGCTCGCCGGATCAGACAAGGTTCTACATGAAAAGGGCAAAAACAGAGGTACACTTCCGCTCTCCTTACTTGCATGTTTGTCTCATTTTTCCAATGCAGCTATTTTCAATGCTAGTGTGCGTAGCGCGCGTAATTTTGAGCGCGGCCTGAGGATTCTCCGATCGGGGCGGCGAAACCACCAGGAGAAAAGGTGGGATGTCTGCGTACGTGGCTTCGGCGCAATGGACGTTACAAAACTATAAGCTAACATCCCACAGGCCGGAGCAAGGAATAACGACTGTATGTAAAACATACGAAACATTGCACCCAAACAAACCTCCCATACCTACCTCTACCTCAGAGAGATTCTAAAGCTTCTCTTAAAAGAAAAATCCTTTCATCTTAGCGGCAACACATGATACCGCAATGACTACAGAAATGGCGGTCTCCTTGGCCAACATTATCACGCCCGCGGTAGGAACAGAAATCATTAACCGCAGCCATAAAAATCCCCCGGCAGGGTCGTTCGAAAGCCGGTTAACGCTAACCCAGGATTAGAAGTTAACCGAACTATTAATTTTACTTGTCTAAAAATGGTTTTTTATTGCTCACGTTTTGTGTGGCGTAAGCTTAGTCAAGCTCAAAACTGAAGGACAAACATGATAACCAAAAAACCTCACCGAAAAAGATATTTCGATGAGGTCATTTCTCTATGGAAAATAAATAAAAAGGAAATAAACACGTTTATAAAGCTGGTGAATAACTATTATGTATATCAGTGACCGTAAAATTCACGGCTGAAATTTCAGATAAAGATATAATTTTGTTAGATACATGCTTACAGTATACAGGGGGAAAAGATTTAAGGTGATTCCCTAGTAAAAGAACCTGCCATAGATTTCCAATGAAACTTGGTATGCTGTTGTTACAGGACAAGGAGATATTAAAAAACGTAATAAAAAGAGGGGGTCACCGTGCTTGTTTTCACGCCACAATGCTGACAAATACGGTTACTTAGGTGACTTTTGGTAATCTCCGTGGGCAACAAATAACCTCAATTATTTTTCAAAGCAGCGTTTTATATCACACAGAGTTTGAATTTCTTTGATTATTTATTCTTCTGCGTCCCAAAAAGCTGTTGGGCCCGTTATGTCTCCCTCTGTAGTATTTATTTCATTTGCCAAAAAAGTAGCCATAAATTTCTGCTATTTTTTTCTCAGTTATTGAGGATATTGAAATTATGAACTGAATAAAAACTGGGGGTCACCGTGCTCGTTTAAGAGAAAAAGAGCATTGCTTTCGCTATCGAGCCTAGTTTGAGGGAAATCTCTTACGTTTTGCACGCGTATGCCCTCATGTGCGCGCGCTAATGACAAGAATATCGTGCGCAGTAGGGATGCGCAATGCAATACCAAGGAATCACCTTAAGAAAGAATCTATTCTCGACGTGCGCGTGCACTTAAAACCGACAGAAACTCTCCAATACACGCACTTCACCTCCTGGCACCCTCGAGGCGTCCGGATCATGGGCTTTTTTAAAGGCGAAGACTTTCGACTTCTGAGAACCAACTCTCTTCAAAAGCTACATTTGAAGAAAACATTACCCAATTCAAACGCAGATTACGCAACAGAGGTTACCCAGTGCAAAATAAACAAAACAGGCCCAAAAGAATTTTGCAGTTTGTGACAGAATTTCGTTGGTAGTTTGACATCTCAGTTTCTCCCACTAATATTACGGCCTCTACTTGCCTAATGTTAAGAAAATATGAGTATATGGCATTTAAAAGAAAATCAGCCCTTGCTAAGAGAGGTCTCTAAAGACCCTTCCCTGCTTTTATACAGAAAAGGGAGATCTTTGAAAACGTTCTTCGTTGAAGCAAAGCTTTAGAGGTCAAAGTTTCTTCTTTTCAATAGAAGTCGTGTTTGGCCTATCAACCATTTGTAGCATCAATCCGAAACAAAGCACTAGCATGTAAAATCCCAAAAGCCACATAAGCGTTTGCCTGAATTTAACTCAACCAATAAAAAGAAGAGGGTTACGAATAAGGTTTATCTGTTATTAGCTCTTCTTGTTCATAAAATTACTTGAAGCAAAATTACTATCTCAAAATTAGTTTATCTTTTTATTTTATCTCACAGTCCCGCTTGGTTCCATTCAAGAGCTTCCTGCTGAATCGTGCAGTGAGATCAAGGCTAGTGAAGGAAATGAAATGGTTCACGGGGATTACTGAATATACTCTGACGGGAATGATCAGAAAATCCTGGCTCGCTGTGAAGGTACGCCCTTTTAGTTTATTGATAAAGAAGTTTAACCTTTTAGCACCTCCAAAAAATTTAAATTTGCAAGAAACCGGAGTAGCTCAGTCTATTGATCGATCAACCAATAAATTTTTGAGGGCAAACAGTCTTTTTGTTTTCAACGGCACAAGTATAAATTAAAGCGTCCAAAACAATCCAGAGGTGAGTGCTGATTGGCAGAAATATTGAAATTTTGTCCGCCTGTGGGAGCGATCGGTAACGATCTTAACCTTTGTGTTTAAAGAAACTGGTTTTGCCTCTGAAAATTTCCCTCAATATACCTAGGAGTTGATGCTAATGAAAAAAGAAAAATTAAATTGTGTCATGTTAGCAGATGACTTTAAAAAAGATTTATAACATTGATCTGATTGGCACCTGACCCTTAATATTAAGAGTGTGCCACAGGATCGCAACGTAAGACATGGATGCAAATATTTTTCTCTGAAAATTCATTTTAGAGAACTGGCAGAAATTAAACACAGAACCCGTTTGCTTTGGGGCGCGAAATGACCAATACGGCGCCTTTAATACCACAAAGAGTGGACTTCTCAAGACAATGAAGCTCGTCCGCAAGTCGGGCTTGCTCAAATGCAACCCGATAGACCCGGAATCCTTCTGGGGCTGCTCACATGTACCAAGGTATGGCAAGAACAGCTTACAGACTATCTTTACCAGTGCAAAGAGAGAAGCCATCCTGCCACCTGATGGAGACCTGAAAGTACATGAGTGTAACAACAAAAAAACACTTTTACAGTCTTTATGGAACTACCCACACATCTCCTGAGCTCATTTTCCCGGACCCTCCTAACAAGCTGCCTGTGTCACGCAATCAGGAGTTGCAGATATGGTACGGACAGGATTGGAGGGATCGTGGTGAAGGTGACAACAGTGGCGCAACATGTGTTGATGTGTATGCGTGGTATGCTTAAAGTAACATGAGCCTCTGACTTATCCGAAGTAGTAAGTGTTTATAGACACTGAAAAATTAACGTAAACGCGGCTCATATTTATCTTCTCTTGTATTGAATCTTGTATCTTAGCGCACAAATGCAGGAAGACATTCACGGAATAAAATGCTAAGAATTGTAGAAATATGGAAGTAGCGTCGAGCAATTACCAAGACGACGAAGCATTGTATGTACTCTACTTTTTTTACCTGGCTGTCAGGGCTAATGTAGTAATTACACATCTAGGCTGTCACGAATAGTTTTTTAGGCTCGACTTTTTCTTCAACAACATTCTTATTCCAGACTACAGTACATGTATCAAACATTAAGTATAAATATCAATAGTTATCGGAATGCATATTAATTAGTTTATACATCTGCATTCTTTGTATCAAAATTTACTATTCTTGCTGTTAAAAATATTAAAAAAAGATGTTGAATGTTTATAGTGGTCGATGCGCTTAGCTACAACTAGCTACAGTTCTCAGGCATGCCACTTAAGGAAAAGCACATTTTTTCCAAAACTTTCTTTTTTTTATCCATAGTTCTGTCCAGCTGACCAATCTAAGTCTCTCACGAGCAACATTTGGGCCGGTGAATGATCTTATGCATTTTAGCTTAACCATAACAGGTTTAAAAATCCCAACAGGCGGGAGGCACTCCAGTTGGCTATTTACAAGCATAACAGAAGAGTTGAACTAGGGTCTGTGGGGAAACAACTCCAGCTTTAAAAGTGGTAACAGCGAGACTTGAGCCCACGACCTCCGGATTTCAAGTCCGGCGCCCTAACCACTCGGCCACGCTACCTCCACAGATGTTACAATCATTTCCAGTAAGATGCCTTGCCTCCAGGTTGAAGTTCGTTTTCGTGGACAGGTCTGCTATCCTGTAATCACATGTACCATAGTTTTTGCATGAGCACTGACTTCCTTTAGGCTCTAATACTGGTCTCCTTCACCATTTGCAAATCTTGACTGCTAGTTCTATAGGGTTTAACTTTACCCGCCTCCTGGCTCAAGAGCTGCGAGTGTTAGACAAGGATTTAAATGTACTGATTAAATATCGGCCGTTTAGCGATTGAACCGTTGTTGATAAAATGTTTAAGACAGTACCGGTAGTCAGTATTTTAGGTTCGTTAGTAAAATTAGTTACAAGTTGTGATTTAGCTCTGTATTGACGTGGCAAAAGCATAATCTATATTAAAATACCAACCTTTCTAGAACTTTCTTGGAAACAACATGAAGGCGTGAGTTCACCGTGCTGTAACATCACTTTTCATTCAGTGTTTTCTTTATTTGGAAATTTCACTACGTTGCTGATGCGATTGTCAAGCAGCCGTTACTATACAACCGATCTACATTGTTAACACTAAATTGCAATCGCAATGGGCGGGGGGGGGGGGGTACTTATATTTGGAATAGGTGCGTGCCGCGAAAAGTTTTACTGAACCCAAAGCCAAAGAACTGGGAACGAGGTTGACTAAGCCCTGACCCTATTTGAGGATGATCCAATTGAAAGTTGATACCATATTTGAGGCCCAAACCAAGAGGAAATTCAAACCCAAAACATGGCACCCTGTTCAAGGAAAAAACAAAAACTAAGAATGGCATGAACAGGTCAACTTTATTTTGTTTGGGTAACATTGGAAGTTAAGTATCAAGTAGATAATCTTTTTTTCGTTTCGCTGGGAATTTACGCACTGGAATTTTAGTTAATACAATTTAGGCACTCTGTTTAAGGATTAGGCGGAGGGTGGGAGATGATTGACATTTTAGGCTTCACATCAAACGGCTCTCAGAGAAAACCCTTTGCCGAAAATGGCAGCCTTTTATTCCATCTCAGTGTAACTAAACCGACCGCAGATGAACGGATGAAGAACAGGAACGTGAAGGAAGACTATCGTCCGTGATGTTGGTGGAATTTCGAGGCGATTGGAGCATTTGGAGCCCTTTCCCTTCAGTGGACTCGATAGGCTGGGATCACTCAGTGCCCAAATTTTGGAAAGGATATCCAGAGGACAAAATAGTGAAACTAACTGAAACCATCTAAATGTCCACAAATCGGCCCATAACCGGTAGGTGAGAGAGGTTCGTGTACTAAATATTATTATTATTTATTATTTATAAACCTCCCACGCCAAACAAGGAAACACACCTCAAGCACGGTACGTATATTTTATTTATACTCCTTCGCGTCTTTAAGACATAAGAATAGAACCGTTTTTCCCGGCCATGCAAATTATTATATTTCAACTGTTTTGAGACTTCAGTATTACTGCATTGTACGGACGCTCAGTTTGCGAGCTTGAGATAACTGTGTTTTGACCGCATGTGAGGCCAAAATCATGATGCGGTGATATCTCAAAGGAAAACGAACGTCTACCTCGGTAAATGCCATGGCTTGTGATCCTTTCGAATAGTTTTTATGCTGAATGTGACGTGGCTCTTTTGGTTTTGCCCGGTTTTCTCTGACACTGACACTTGGATCACTTTGTTGTGCCAGCAACGCGCAACTTTGGGTTTCTTCTGCCTCGGGATTAAACTAATTTGTTTATACTTGACTGGAATAAACAAGGTCTTGGTAAATGATATCAGCCTCAGCTTTCAGTTTCGGCTGATGAAATAATTGTTTATTATTGGTGGATAGCAGACCACGCAAAATTTGAGATCCTTTCAGTTTCAGATTTGCGTCAGTTGATTGATTGACAAAAAAACGAAACCTGAGAAGAATGCTAATAAAAATGATGCAGGAAAACTGCGCAATACATTTCGTGTCTCGTTTGTTAGGAAATAAGGATTCAAAACAGTGAAAATCTTGGATAAAACGTCGGCGAAAACCTTTTCATTTCTGCTTCGGAAATTGGTAAGAAATGTTAGATTAATTTTGAAATTCGTATGTCGGCGATAAGTTGTGGTACGGTCCTATTTCTTAAAATAAGTTTGCCCGCGTCTTTTCAGGAAAAATATGTCACTACCAAAAACTGATTAGAAATGAGTAAACTTTGGTGAGGAAGAAGACAAGAGAAGAGGAAGAACGGTTATCTTTATTTATGTCAGAGATTTCTTGGGCGAATAATGATATGAAATATTTCTCGCGATATCAGTCGAGTTGACCAACACCCTAATTTAATGGATTAACAGATCCGGCTAAAGCAACATGTTACTTTTGTCTCAGTATGTCGGAATAGTTCAATGCATCTTCGCCTGTAATAATAGAAATTTATTGAGTTACGGTTTGTTAATATGAAGAATGATCTAGAATAAGTTGAATGAGAAATATCAGTAAAACAAAACTTGAGCTTTTCGTTGGGACAAAGAAACCTGTTAATATCAGCAGGTGGCCGCATTAAAGGGTCCAGAGCATAGAGCGAAGGTATGTAATTTGTTACCTTATTTCCAACACGGAAATCTAAAAAAGTGGGCACCCGAGTTCTTCTGCTTTTCAGTCTGAAAGAAATATCAACATAGAGTTCTAAGAAGGTATACTAGAACCTGCCGTAGGCGAGGAACCATTCTATTAGCTTTCCTTTGTTGCCCAATATTCTTTTAGTTCAAATTAATATTTACTTTGATGTTAAATGAATGACATTTACGTGAGTTTTAGGCCCCGTCCGCGAAAATTAGGTGCAAAATGACAGATAATTTTTTATCGATTTTTGGAATCTTCAAACGTTCCCTTGAGCACATACAAGTACGTAGTGAACTGGGACCTTCTCGTTACACTAGTGAATGTGATGCGTGCTATTAAACGGGATCAAGCTGAGAAAAATAGATCCAATCCATTCTGTCTAAATTAATCATGTCAATAATTCCGTTCCCGACAAAGGAGAGCAATTGTGCAGAGCTGCAGTCTTTTAGATGCTAACAACAACATGGATTCTCCATGGCAACTAATTGAGATCACTAACATGTCATTTTGAACGTTTCTATTTCGCTTGTAGCAAAGTCACTGAAGCATTCAATTCAATATGAATCCCAAGTTCTGGCTGTCAGTTGCGTTCCTGATGTCCCGGATTGGTGTATTTCAAGCTGCTGTCCAATGCCAAACAGCGGAATACTCAATTGGAGGAATGTTCCTCAAGGGCCACACCTTTAAAACAAGCAAGGCTGGATGGCCTGCAGGCTGTTATTTCATGTGCGAAGAAGAAGTCACATGTCAAAGCTACAATTTCGTCATTGGTCATAAGGTCTGTGAACTGAACAATCGAACAAAGGAAGCGAGACCTGAAGATTTCAAGCCGGATCAGACGAGGTTCTACATGAAAAGAGCAAAAAACAGAGGTACACTTCCATTCTCCTTATTTCTTTCTTTTTTTTTTTTTTACCCTTTTACAACTCAGTCGCGTTAAATGCTATTGCTTAGCATGTGTAGCTGGTTTTGTTTCAGCAGCACGGAATCTCCAATGAGAGCGGGGAAGCCGCGAGGAATGATGGGAAGCAGTCAAGCTGAAATGTTTTTTTTTTCGTGGCTTAGACAATTCAACCAATTTTTATACTCGTAGTAACCAAAAAACATGAGTGCGTTCGACACCGTCTCTTTAATATATATACCTTATGATTTCAGTAGCTGACTTTTAACCTCTGTCTATTGCTAAATTTTACAATAACTATCTAATTTCTTGCGCGCTGATTGGCTCATTTTTACCATCAATAAGAGTACAGACGGATAAAAGTTTAATTTATGCAAGCTTTCAAGTTCAACTTCCAGCTGTCAAACTGTCAACTTTTTAACGAATGAGATTTTGTGGACTTTTTCAAGAAGCCAATCAAAAAGCGAGAAAAGCTATTGACAATGTTCGCGTCATTTTGAATAAAATTTACTTATCCCTTTGTTTACGGCAAGTTTACGGCGTTTACGGCGGCCATTTTGGGGTCTTGTTATTGTAAAAAACAAATTGACGTCAGTTTTTTATTCGTCAGTCCTCTTATTGATGATAAACTTCGTCATTACATTGTCAAAGTTTACTGCGGAAACCACTCGCCTGCGGCTCGTGGTTCCACAGCCACTTTGACAATGTTATGACGCAATTTATCGCATAAAAGACTGACGTTAATTTGTTAAATCAGCATTTTTTATCAGCAACCGAGGTTTTACAAGCACGTATATTATAGTGTCAAAATCAATTCCAGTGAAGTCAGTGAAGAGGTCCGCTGTGTAAAATACGATTTTTTGATACGTGCGTGGGCGCCTGTTTCCATAGACTCACAAAAATATTTACAAAAGCCTTCTAATTTCGTGCTAAATATTTTCACGGGTAATGTTTAAGCGTAAAAGCTAATTTGGAAATGTTTACTTTTTACGTACATTATTCTAAGCTGGAAGCACAAATATAAGGAAACTTTTGCAATCGCGAGCAGTCCTTTATCATCAGTCGTAGCAGCAGTATGGTTAGGAACTTCATCTGAGTTAGACAAAGAAGGTAAACTTTTTTTCTTATAAAGTTGTTAGCCGCTACGTTGACATGACGGAGCGAGGTTAAAACAATCTTTTATTAAACTGGTAACACTGATTACTTGAGGTAAAATTTCTCGTATCCAACTAACGGTTATCAATACGTCATATGTGATCGTGAAAAGCAGCCTCGCACCCATTTCTTCGTCAGAAGTAACAAATATTACACGAGACAAGCAAAACATTGGTTGTATCATCACTGCCAGTGTGACGTCACGTTTCGCTTGGATGAAATTCAAAATGGCGCCCAGTGGGTGAAGTACAAGAGGTTGATAAAAATGCGGAATTTCGCTCCGATATTCTGCCCCATTTTCTTAGGTTCGTTGATATGTGGTTTATATTACATTGAGGAATCTTTATTTGGTACTTTTTGGTGGCCAAAATATTCAAAAGGCAGATAATTTGATCGAGAACTTTCTGTTTTGAAGCCAATTTGTCGAGCAAAACTGTTATCTGGTTGACCTTTCGAGGGCCACTGCATAGCGAAGCAGAGCCATATGATTTTGACCCAAGAATAGGAGGTTCGACAGAGGGTATACTTGGCTTCTTGTATGTGGAATTTCAGTTCTTCAGTGCTCGTGGTTCGTCTCATCAATCCCTACAAAATGCAAAGAGTGGCTGTGTGGAAAGAACAACCATGTTTCAGATTAGGTAAGTTTTCACCTTTGTCGTACTACAGTTTACATTTAGAGCAATATCCGTAATTTGGTTAATAGTTATGGCTTGATTAGTGATTCGGTTCTATTTTATTTTGATTTTATTTGGGAAGAGGAGCCTTAATTTTCTTTTATATGCTAGGTCTACTGCAAATATTATACCAAGAGACCATATTTTCTCTTGATTATACATAGTTATGTTACATGAAAAACTCAGCTTAGTTCCTTGCCGGCGGCCTAATTGTGACTAACTTTTCCCTGATTTTAGTTTGGAATTCGATATTTTAAAAATTGATAAATGCTGTTAATCCAATAGATCTATCAGAATCTATTGATTTGCAAGGTCATAATCAGCTAATAGTCCCCATTTGTTCATCTAAAAGTTGTAGCCCACTGAAAACAGGTTATTAAAGACACTTCTTGTTTTTTGCAGGGAATGTCACTGGAAGGAACATATCATAATGCACAAATTTCCTTCCAGAATGCCACACCTGGCAGCACTTAGGGATTCTGATGAACATTTTCCCTTTGAAGGCTAATGCCCCCTCCCCCCCTCCCCAGATGATAAACTGGCATGGAGTTTTTAACTCACCTAAGCTTAGATTTTTAAAAATTTCTTTATCACCTGTCAAAACATGCATATGAGAGCTACGATTTGTTTCATATGTTTAATCATGCTGTCAAATTTACAATTTTCATTTTTGCACCCCCTTAAGCACTTTGCCACACCTCTAGTTAAACTCCCATTGATTGACAGCCCAAGATATTTCCTTTAAAGGCACAGAGTCATAGAAAGGCTTACCACAGCTTGATTGTCAGTATAAATCAATTGACAAGTTCAATTTGGAATTAATTTGAGATACCAAATTTACGATAGTTTTAATTAATTGATGTGAAGTTAAAAAAATGTGACTTTTCTGTTATATCAGCAACTAAAATAGATGTCACCAACCTTATTGACTTAAACACCATAATGAAGAAAAAGCTAGGGTGGTGAAATTCAACCATTTTTGCACAAGGATAACTGAACATTGAGCTATGAAGACGAAAAAACAGAGCAAAAGAGGAGAAATTCTCTGGAGCTAACATCAAGGTTTTCAGCACTGACTGCTATCACACTAACCACGTATAAAACCACTAACAGTGGATCAGGCACGACATGTATGGCCATATATGGTCAGAATGAGAGCATAGCTGCTAAGCACACTGGAGGAGAATGAAGCTTCTGGACCTCCGGAGTCTGAGGGAGAAATTGATTCAGTTAATCAATCATTCCTTTATTTGGTAATGCAGGTTTTATGAAAAGTAGCCTTCATTCGGTGTCCACTCCATGGACATTATCCATTCCGAGAAGATAGGAACAGATAATGTCCAAAGACAAATGTGCAAGCAAAAATCTTTGATGGATTAAATGGCACATAGAGTCATAATTGAAACTATAGGCTGATGTGGACCTGTGAAGAGCAGGAGATGATTATAAAAGCAGAATAAATAAAAAGAGCTAATAGGAATAAAACTTGTTAAAATTAAAAAAAATTAATTAAATAGAATAAATGTCTGATTATCTTTACAGCATTTCAGCATTCTAACACATTTTTTAGCATTTGCAGCATAATGCAGGTTTTATGAAAAGTAGCCTTCATTCGGTGTCCACTCCATGGACATTATCCAAGGACAAATGTGCAGGCAAAAATATTTGATGGATTAAATGGCACATAGAGTCATAATTGAAACTATAGGCTGATGTGGACCTGTCAAGAGCACGAGATGATTATAAAAGCAGAATAAATAAAAAGAGCTAATAGGAATAAAACTTGTTAAAATTAAAAAAAATTAATTAAATAGAATAAATGTCTGATTGTCTTTACAGCATTTCAGCATTCTAACACATCTTTTAGCATTTGCTGTCGTTTATTTTGAACGCCATGCAGCAATATCTATTTGGTGACATTTAGTGGAGGGTTGTTTTTTAGTTGGAATATGATGAGAACTTAAGTGGCAGTCCCGCTAAAAGCGGTCCACTCGACTTCGGGACCAAAAATAATTTTCCTTCATTTTTTGTCACTGAAAAGGGTTTGACACATATATATTATTATTATTAGCAATTTATTATTTTCCAATTCCTTATTTTTGCTTTGCTACGAGCCAAAATTGAATTTTGGCCGAACTGAGGTTGCCGACCGTGATCAGAAAGGTAAAATTCACCGATTTTGTGAAGCGTGCTACGTCGCCTAAAATGCAGCTCACGGAATTTCGTTTCCGTACGAAATTTAAGGTACATTCATTACTTTGACTGACGAAATATGGAAACTTTTCGAAAAATTCTAACCTTACCAGCGAGGCTGGAAGACACCCTACTCCGAGGCCTTTGATCACCTACTAAAATTTAGCCAAATTTGACGGGGAAAATCTCAAAAGTTGGGTCTAAATAAAGCCTAAAAAGCACAACACAGTAAATTTCATACCTTGATAAACCGTTCTATAAGTTCAAACCGGTGGGTATCTCCTTGGATTGCACGCGAGAACCGATTAAAATCTGCCACAGTCAGTGTGTTTACAGAGCTATCGCTCGTGTTAAAGCTCATTTGCATAACCCTAGCAACCGGTGAAAATACATCTTCTTCCGTTCAGGTTCGTTTGTCGACCTTCTGAGTAGTGGCAAATAGCTTCCTTTAATACTTGTGTACACTCCAGATCCAGTTTTGAGGTGAAGGTTACGTTAAAGTTGATCAATTCTCAAGACTTGCGAGACTCCAAAAGTAAATAATGGCGCCGGTCTGCACAAATTAACCGTAGCCGTCGTCCTGACCCTTCCATAAATTCTGCCGCAGAGGTAGCACTAGGAGAAGAAGAAAATCGTAAGTTTTCATTTACCGTTTAATGGCAACTGAATCCTGTACTACTGCCAAGACTACTGGGAGCTTGAGGGCTATGTGCCCGAATTTGAAAAACAACAACAATCAACACTTGCCGGTTGCATCGCTGCGAAATGAACCTGAGTGAACACGACACGCTTGAATGGAACTATGTTTTGCGATGAATGATGGGCTTTACTTCTGTTTTATGCTTGATGCTTGTCTTTTAGTATCTTGCACAGCGCATAAAATAAACTTCGGGATCCGTTTATCGGGTCGTTTATACAACGAAAGCTGCACCGGCTTCGTCAAAATGTCACACAATTTGTAACGTGACCAATTACCCGGGATGGTACAATCGTTGAAACACAAAGTGAGAAATCGGCCTCTCAACATCTGCACGCGCTTTGATATGGACGTTTTTTGGAAGGTTTCTTAGTCCGATCTTTTGATTTTCTTCCATTGTGTTTTCTTTGAAAAACGAACGGCTGATAACGGGAAAGGAAAAGTGAATTTTAGGTCCATGCCTGCTTCCTCCGCCCTCATGTATTAGCAACTCCTTATACTTTCTGAGGAAAGGTAGATAAAAATTGAAAAGGTGCAAAGACTGTCGTCGTTCAGTCATACTGAAAAGATTGCACTAGCCCAAAAAATTAATGGGTGGCTGTTTCATTATCAATCATTTTTGAAATGAGCAAATCTTACCAAATCTGATCATCGACGCGTACGGGTAGGGGATTTGCCCTTGGCCCCTGGTAATTAGCCCAGGGGGGGAGGGGGGTACTTCCAGAAAAGTTGATTGGGGGTGCGCGGCCCACTTCCCAAAACCCTTACCCTCTTTATGACCAAAATCTGCGTTTTTTGCTACCCTATTTATGACCTGACCAAAAATTCGATAGCCTATTTATGACCGTTGCGGCTGACACAGTTGCCCTAAATATACGTTATGAAGGGCTTTTGTTGAAGGTCTTATTGATAATGATGAAAAGGTAGCTTCTGCTAAGAAACATACCCAATTCAAGACTAGAGTTCTAAAACCATACCCAATTTATAACCAAAATGGCCAAAATCGATACCCTATTTATGACCCAAACGGCTGGAAGACCCTACCCTTTGGGACCTCACATACAGATACCTATATAGCCCATATAAGGGAGTACCCCCCTCCCAGGTAATTGATCACGTTACAACTAACTTGTGTGACATTTTGACGAAGCCGGTGCAGCTTTCGTTGTATAAACGGATCCCGAAGTTTATTTTATGCGCTGTGCAAGATACTAAAAGACAAGCATCAAGCATAAAACAGAAGTAAAGCCCATCATTCATCGCAAAACATAGTTCCATTCAAGCGTGTCGTGTTCATTCAGGTTCATTTCCCAAGATGCAACTGGCAAGTGTTCGTTGTTGTTGTTCTTCAAATTCGGGCACAAAGCCCTCTTTAGCTCCCAGTAGTCTTGGCAGTAGTACAGGATTCAGTTGCCATTAAACGGTAAATGAAAACTTACGATTTTCTTCTTCTCCTAGTGCTACCTCTGCGGCAGAATTTATTGAAGAGTCAGGACGACGGCTACGGTTAATTTGTGCAGACCGGCGCCATTATTTACTTTTGGAGTCTCGCAAGTCTTGAGAATTGATCAACTTTAACGCAACCTTCATCTCAAAACTGGATCTAGAGTGTACACAAGTCTTAAAGGAAGCTATTTGCCACTACTCAGAAGGTCGACAAACGAACCTGAACGGAAGAAGATGTATTTTCACCGGTTGCTAGGGTTATGCAAATGAGCTTTGACACGAGCGGTAGCTATGTAAATGCACTGACTGTGGCAGATTTTAATCTGTTCTCGCGTGCAATCCAAGGAGATACCCACCGGTTTGAACTTATAGAACGGTTTATCAAGGTATGAAATTTACTGTGATGTGCTTTTTAGGCTTCATTTAGACCCAACTTTTGAGATTTTCCCCGTCAAATTTGGCTAAATTTTAGTAGGTGATCAAAGGCCTCGGAGTAGGGTGTCTTCCAGCCTCGCTGGTAAGGTTAGAATTTTTCGAAAAGTTTCCATATTTCGTCAGTCAAAGTAATGAATGTACCTTAAATTTCGTACGGAAACGAAATTCCGTGAGCTGCATTTTAGGCGACGTAGCACGCTTCACAAAATCGGTGAATTTTACCTTTCTGATCACGGTCGGCAACCTCAGTTCGGCCAAAATTCAATTTTGGCTCGTAGCAAAGCAAAAATAAGGAATTGGAAAATAATAAATTGCTAATAATAATAATATATATGTGTCAAACCCTTTTCAGTGACAAAAAATGAAGGAAAATTATTTTTGGTCCCGAAGTCGAGTGGACCGCTTTTAGCGGGACTGCCACTTAAAGGAATGAAAAGACTACAATGCAGCCTTGAAATTCTTGGAAGCTTAAGAAATAGGAGCCATTTCAACATGGCAATGCAGGACGGTTGTAATATCATCAGCCTGTTCCAGGCTCTTGGCCTCTTTCTCTACCAGGACCCGCTCAGCCACGTTTTTCGATTATGCCCACTGACTGAGAACCAGGAACAGGCTACAGCATCATTCAAGATGTGGCATTGTTCAGGAATAAGCCAAGTTATCAGGTTATGACGAAAGATAAATAAATCATACAGCAAAATTGATTTCACCATAACTGTAGTTATGTGTACACCGAAATTGTACACTAAAATGTAAGTGGCAAAAAGAAAACCAAAAACAGCTTACTCAGGCTAACTCGAATTTGAACTTTGTTGTGAATATGAAATTACAACACTGAACACCGCAATTGCAGTGGACAGCAATAGGTCCGCAGTTCCAACGAGTCAGGCAAAAAAGCCAACAAACCTTCACAACACAAGCCAACAAAGCTGCTGTATGATTAAAGCCAACAAATTTCACCATACAGCAGGCACAATTAAAACACAAAAGGCAAACGAAGTTGAAACACAAAGAATTGCATTTAAAGGCCTGATAACTACCACCAAAAGTGCTCCAAAACAGACAAAAGCCGATCACATCGCAGGGAAATTTTGGTGGAAATCAAGAAATAAACAACATCTCAACACTCAAACGGATTGATGAGAGGAGCGGCTGGTTCAATCGACACAGAGATACACGCGGATTAAACGTATACTATCGACCCATAAAACCTCCTATTGACAAGACTATTGGTAAGACATTTAAGAGACAAAACGCGAACGTTTTACGTGGACTTCTCTCGTCCCGTTTTCAAGATGGCGGTCCCGCCACTTACCCGCAACAAAATTCAACAAGAATACACGATAACGCGCGCACAAAACTAAAACAGATAATGCACACAGACAAAAAAATAACAAAAAACTGTACACACCTACACTAAGTTAGTAAACAAAAGCGATATTAGGCCTGTTTTTTTGTCTTTCCTAACCTCTGTTGTCCTTCTTCAATGGCGTAATCTGAATAGGCTACTCGAGGCGCTCGCTCGTTGCTATGTGACGTCACACTGGTAGCGATGAGTCTGTCACGAATCAATACCGAAAAACAATAGAGTCACCCCCTCCCTCCTGCAAAATTCTAAAATGATTCCGAAGCTCTCTGCCCAAAATTGAGCCGGATAATTCTAATATTTTTTTCTTTTAATTTTCAGGTGGCTCTGAACGCTATGTGCATATTTCTTTAAAACTTTGCCAAAAGTTGCGTCTTATGATGCTTATTAAAATTCGACAATATAAAAAAATTTCACCGTGCGGGTTTTGAATTATAAGTTGGTATGGTAATCTGTTATGTCACGAAAATGAAAACAACGTGTTCACCAAAGATTGGGCAGTTTTTTGATACCATGATTGTAGCATCAAGTGATAAAGACTGGTTATAACGACCCATCAAAATTTAAGTACTGGAAATTGTTTTGAGCCACCTTAAGCTCTTCTTGTAAACATTTGAAATAAAATTACTCTGACAGATCTTTTGTTTTATCACACAGTTCCTCTTGGCTCCATTCAAGAGCTTCCTGCTGAATCGTGCGGTGAGATCAAGGCCAGTGAAGGAAATGAGATGGTTAACGGGGATTACTGGATATACTCTGATGGGAATGCTCAGACAATCCTGGCTCGCTGTGAAGGTACAGATGTTAGCTTTAATTCTCAGGTACCCATTTATACACTTGGGTGGAGAGAGGCACTCTGAAAGTAAAGTGTGTCCCCAAGAACACAGCACAATGTCCCCGGCCAGGGCTCGAACCCGGACCGCTCGATCCGGAGACGAGCGCACTAACCATGAGGCCACAGCGACTCCACAGTTCGGTCCAGTGACAAAACCAAATTCGAACCGAGCAACAAAACGTCAACCCGCCAGCCCGGTCCAGTTGAGACATCAGCAGTCTAGCGATTACAGTGTTTTCAGACAAAGTGTGCATGACCTAACTCTAAAACTAGTGGCAAGAATGTAAGAAAATATTTAAAAACCCATCAATTCAAAGTGTCTGCGCTGAGTTCAAAGTATGTTTAATTGTTGTATTGTCTGTGTGCTTTTCAAGTCAATAAAATTCAAATATGCATTTTTTGTTTGTTCCAACCGGGTATTCACAATGCTCAACCATGACTGGTGAGATTACGAACAGACTCAGGCCCTTATTGCTCAAACTCGTGCTGTGATTGATTAAACTCTGTCGTTGCTCTGAAATAAGAAGTGCGTAGTCGATCAACCAAACAATCTAGGGGAAAGCAGTCTCTTTCTCCAGTGGCATAAGTGGGCTAAATGAGCTAGAAGGGTTTGGAATAGGATCCAAATGTACGACGCGAAACAAACTACTGATGACCATAAACGTATCTGTTGGAAAAACTCTAATTGTACGATCCAGCAGTACTTACTCTTTACTGAGATCTTGTCTTGTCTAGTTAGAGCGCTTCTGATTGCCTTGATGTATAATTTGGTCGATTCTAATCACTTTCCATGTTAAATACTTTTTTCACCATTAGTATTGTATATTTTTTATTAATTTTTTTTTTTAGGAAACTGGCAGAAAATAAACAAAGAATCCGTTTGCTTTGGGGCGCGAAATAACCAGTTCGGCGCCTTTAACATCACAAAGAGTGGACTTCTCAAGACAATGAAGCTCGTCCACAAGTCGGGCTCGATCATATGTAACCGAAAATCCCCGCCCTCCTACTGGGGCTGTAGTACAAGCTCCTACTATAGCAAAAACAGCTTAATGACTATCATTACCAATGCAAAGAAAGAAGCCATCCTGCCACCAGCTGGAGACTTAAAAGCTGGCGTTGAAAACAAAAACCACTTTTACAGTCTTAACGGAACTACCCACACATCTCCAGAGCTGATTTTCCGCGATCTTCCCATTCAGGTGTCTGTGTCACGCAATCAGGAGCTGCAGATATGGTTCGGACAGGATTGGACCGATTGGAGTGAAGAGAATAACAGTGGAACAACATGTGTTGATGTGTATGCGTGGTATGCTTAATATCACATGAGCCTCTGACTTATCTGAAACTGTCAAAGCCAAAAAGTTGACTGAAGTTTAATTTAAACAGACAATAAAAACGTGAACGTAAACTCAACTCTTATTAGTCTTGACCAGAATTAAAATCTTGTTACTTCAGTGCGAAAAAAATGTTATGTCACTAAAGAATATTACATAAGAATCTTCGTTTACAAGAGCATATAAAAACAATTCAGACTTTGATCTAGCTACAAAAATATAAGTTCTGAATATTGAAAGAGCATAGATAAAACACGCATTGTGTGTGCTGTCGTTTTTATAAAATTTCGGCCAGCGCTAAGGATGAATACAAACCAATATTAACTACAGTAGTGCAAGGGTGCTAAGAAAAGTTTGTAAGTTACACATATTTACAAAAAGTACTTATTCAAGTCAAACATAAAGCATAAGTAACTGTAGACACTGGAATGAATTTTAATCGGTTCATATTTGTCAGAAAATATATATACTTGTCTCGCTTTTCAGTTTTATCCTGTGAATATCGTGACCAACGATCTTAAGGCTTTTCTCCTTTTTCTCCTTTTATCTTTTTGCTGCAGTGGTGGACCTTCTACTGGGCTTGCAACCAGTGGAACAATTCCCGAGAAAGCATCATCGAGACGGGCAATTCTCAATAGCCAAATGCAGTTGAGGGAAAATTTGCTCAAAGCTTTTCAATCAAATTTCTAAACATTTTCATGCATATTTAATTGTCTTATAATAACTGACCCAATCACTCTGATCTGGGTATCATTGGAAACTGGATCTCTTCCTCCTTCAGAACTTGAGTATAAGTGACGCCAATTTTGGTCGAAGGTGATGACGTCAGAAGTGTAACAAAGGCCAACGCTCATCACAGCAGGTAACTGCCGACACAGGTGTCAATGGGTCAAGGGAGATAGGGTATCTGTGAAGCCTGTGAAGTAGGTCGTAAAGTGTCCAAAAGAAAAACAAACCTGAATTGGCCTTTTTCCTGTAAAATTTCTTTGTAATAAGTTCGAGTACTTTTCACGTAATTCAGTCGTTGGCAAACTCAACTGAACGTAAAAGGCATTCGACACTTTTTAATTAACAATATTTAATCATATCTTATTTACAATCCTTAAATGTGTTCTTAGGTCTTCAGTTCTGATTAACAATCTTTTCTCCGCTTGCTCTTGATATCTTTCTTTAGATTTCTTACATGTCAACTTATTTAATTAAACTGCCTTCTTATAAATCGTGAAAGCTTCGCTTTACGTGCATTTTTTAAAACATGCCTCTGCTGAATAAGTATTTAAAACATAATCATTGGATTTGATTTACGGTGATAGTAAATGAGCCTGATCTTAGTGCAACTATATTGATCACTTGAATCATCTTTAATTAAAGCTGAAATTAAGAGATAGAAAACATGCGCGGTGTTTCTATCGAGTTCTAGTATAAATCTAGATCTACTATCTACTATCGTTCGGAATGCCGTTGTCTGATTGGCTACACTACTCACTATCTGTATTCTGTGATAGATAGTGAGTAGCGTAGCAGTGTGCCCTTGTTAACAAAATGAAGGCCGCTTATCGGCGTTTTCGAAGTGTCTGTGAAGACGATTTAGATCAAGTTTTGAAACACTAGAAGATTTATACTCAAACAATTAGATTATTCGCTCTCGATTTCTATGCGTGATGAATTCTCGAGCTCATATTCTAATGGATTAATAGAAACACAAGTGGAAGCTTGGGACAACGTGAAATGAGTGCGGGAACAGCTTTTTCAAGTTCTCCCAAACTTCCACGAAAGTTGCTACAAACATGGAGAACATGTTTTCTATTTCGTTCATAAAATTCCTAGACGAAAAAAGAGAAAACTTGTTTACTTTGATCATCAAAACGTAGATTCTCTTCGCTCGCGCCATTATAACGTCAACAGCTCTATCCTTCCATACGGCTGGTACGCCTGAAATCGGAACTGAACAATCAGGATTCAGCAGGAGGGAAAAACTTTTCTGTTCTGACGTCAGTGTAAGTAATCAGGAATAGCGTTGAAATCAGGCAACTTTTCTCACTGGAGATGGCATTAAATATTCACGAAAAGGAATTTACAATTCCCAAAACCATATGGAAAAGCCATATGAAAAATATGAAAAAAAAAAGTGAAAAAAAAAAGTGAAAAATATGAGACGTTTTGTGTCTCCAAATTAAACTTCCAATTTGGCGCCGGCAGCACCTCGCTCGCAGTTCGAGTGTCGCCAGGTAGGGTAATATTATTGTTGTGTTATTTTGAACAAAATATGCTGTTACTCGTGAAATTCAACCCGGAATTCTCAAGTAAACTATTAGAAGAGGCCAAAGTAACTTTAGCATTGCCTTTATTTTTGTTAGCTGCGAAGAAAAAGGCTATTATCTTGTCCATTCGGTAGGACAGTTAACTTTTGACTGCCGCTCGTACTGCGGGCGCAGCCGCCGTATGTAAGGATGTTTCTATCGAGGTAACAAAAGAAAAACGATTTTAAGCCAATCAGCGCACGTTTTTTCTATGGGCTATTTTCTAAATGAGTTATAGATTGAATATAGTTTATACATCGGTAGCTCTTTTCACTAACTTTTCTCATTTGTATTACAAAGTGATCGGGCCGAACCTACAAAATTGCCCAAAATTGCCTCACAGTCATGCTGGGCTACAAGGTAATGCAAAATGCGAAAAGTTAACAGCGGTAAACGGCTATTGTGATATCTAGACTAATTCAAAACCTAGAACTCAAACTTTGTTAAGTAAAACTAAACTTTAAACTGACTGTAAGGGTGTTTAAGGTAGTATTTTTCCTCATAGACGAAACACTTCCAAGGCTAATGTGTCCAGACGTCCCAAGTTTCATGTAATTCTGGTACGTTTAAACTTTATACTGGCATGGTCTCACAACATTCATCAATCATTATTTATATGGGCAATCATAAAATATTACACCACAAGTAAATCTACATTGTACTTCCTTTAAACTTTTCTCCATCTGTGGTCTCGACAATCACAGAAAATGCCACCGGTGTTATTCAAACCCCAAGTTACAAAATAGTGTCACTTCAGGGGCGTAGCTAGGAGTTGCGGCGGGGGGGGGGTGGTCCTGGGGTGCCCGTGACCCCCCCTTTTGTAAGCCTTTCTTAAGCAAACAATTTACAACAGGTGGCGAAAACAACATGACAATCTAGTTAGTGCCCTCACTTTGACACAGTGTGACGCCCCCTATCCCCCTTTGAAAAATCCTGGCTACGCCCGCGCACTTAATCATTATCTTACAATTTCTCAAAGCAAGCAGAAAAGTGCTCTGATGTACACAATGTTAAAAGCAGCTCCCCTTCGTTCCCCGACCACGTGACCAAAACAAGAAGCTGTCTTTACTCTGTGAAATTCTAATGCAGTTGAATTCCGAAATCCCTACAAAAGTTTAATATCATGTTTTAAAAAATCTGTCTGCAATGAACCTACTTCTGCACGTTTTCAAAGGAAAATATAACTGTGTATAAACGGTCTCAAAGTGAAAAGCCAAACCATACACATGTTAACACGTTCCGATGAAAAATTGCTTGCCTTAAAATTCAAGCAGTTTCGTGAATCATGACCAGTAGCCATAATCGGGGACTGTCATGACATAATAATATCATGATGACATGACTATTGAGAAGGAAAACTAGTCTGTACAAAAAGTTACTCTTAAAAACGATCCGGTCTTTGCTTTTCATTGTTGTTGTTTTCATAACACCTAAGCTTTGAAGTAAAGTAAGTCTAATGAAGGTTTCCTTCAAATTGAAAGCCGTCTTGTGTATCATGACACATAATGACTATTTAAAAGGAAACCAACTAATCTTGTTACTTGTTAGGGTAACGACGTAACGGGTAACGCGTGACAGGAGTATCTTTACTATTATTATTATTTCGATAGCTAGAGTAGCACTCCAGTTAGCCTAAATAGCGCTCTGGTTTGACTAAACAGCGTTTCGGTAAGCCTAAAAAGTGCTACTAAATAACACAGACTCGACCTTAGCTCTCAATATTACGCTGACTGTGTCTGTTATTCATTTGTGTAGTTCCCATTCCCAGGAGAGAAAGGAAAACAGTCACGTGTCAATCGGGTACCTCTCTGAACCATCCACATTTTCATCTCTGTATAACGAACCGTTTGAAGGGGAGCGTAACCTAGCGTAACCTCCAGATCTTGTTGAGGATGGCATTTCTGGGAATAAAAAAGAAACGTACTTTTAAAGCCTGTTTGAACAAGACTTATTGAACGGGTTTGGTTGTATCAGTGTAAACATTAGATTAATATGTACTAAGTTTTAGATGGCCTAATGTCAGGGATACTGGTATATGGCAAACTTTAATCTGGGTCATAACGTTTTCGCTTTAAAGTGATCGCTTTAATACTCTTTCTTTGGTTATAATTTCGTGAAATTCAGTTTAACTGAGAAAAATAGTAGTAGAGTTTAAGTTGACACTGCTTTTGGGATAAAATCGCAGTCAGTCAGCAATGTTACTGATATCTATATTTTTTTGTGTGTGTGAAATTTCTGGAGTCAGTTTATTTGTCTTATATGTATATAGCCTAACCAAGGTTTAGCAGAATCAGCATGGCTTTCATAGCATAGTTGCTTTCGTATTTTCTTGGCGTTACCTTTTACCTCATGGATGCGTTACATCCTACACTTAATTGATTAAGCGAAATAGGGACATTATTCTATATGCAAAAGGTTTCATCTACATATATATGATGATAAAGAACCTGGAGTGATGTCTCTCATATTCCTCCAACCTGTCAGGCCCTTGAAAAGTTACGCGAGTGTTAGTCCAGATCATTGTGTGACTATATGAATGTGAAAGGAGCATGTTAGAGACGGATCCGGGGGAGGGGTTTAGGGGGTTGACACCCCCTCCCAGAGTAGCATTTTATTTGTTATTTGTTCCACTTGATCACAAAATAGTTCTATGTGGTACTGAATGGTGTTATAAAGGTGGTTTGTTTCACTTACACCAATTTACTGGTTGTCAAGATAGGAAAAGAAAATGTACCAGTTTGGCAACTAGTACTACACTATTATTTTGGATTTTCTGGTAATTAAAAGGGAAGCTCCAGGGGTTATATCATACCTTCACAAACTTTTTTCAAGTGTCAGAGATGCTGAAAATGGTGATTTAAAGGTTAAATCAGAACTTTTTTTTTTAGACACACAGCCAGGGAGCCCAATATAGAGGCTTGTGCCTGTGGGTGCTTGCCATCCATGCAGTGGTGTCAAAAGGTAAGGTGTACTGAACCCCCTTTCAGGAATTCCTAGATCTGCCCTGGCATGTATCACAGTTATTATCAATTTGTACCTCTGTAAGAAGGGACTATGAATTAAATGATGTGGTCTTTATACCATCCAGCATTGACCCCATGCATATAAAAACATTCCACCCCTAGAAACCTGCTCAAGCATCTTAAGGCATAGCTTATCCCTTGGTTAAGACCCCCTGTGAAGTTTAAGACTTATTCCTTTGAAAACAACATTCATGTTTTTTTTTTTTGCCTTGAGGCCAGATCAAAATGAACATTAAAAGGAATTTAGTGTCCCTAAATCGCATAATAAGATATTGTTAAGGTGGTCACATTTCTGATGATGTCATAATCTTGGCAATAGGAAATCCTCAAATGGGGCGAGAATGGTTAATAAGCAACATATCAGAAATCAATGATTCTTTGAAGAAACTTTAATGATCTGTGCATGGAATGGTGAGAGTTTTTATTCTCATAAAAAGGACATTTTCATATTTTTTTCTCTTTAGAGACAAAATATGTCACAATTGACTTGTTTCACTAGTTAGAGTAGTTTTCAGTTGAGTGCTGTAAAACCAAAACCAAACCAACTTACCAATTAGACTAACTCAGCCAATCTCAAACTGATTAGTAAAACCAGAACCAAAACCCAGGTAATTGCCTGATTGCTTTCGACACTCAATTGAAAACCACTCCATCTCATAAACGATACTGAACCACTGTCAACCATTCCAGCGCAAATCATATAACGGACAACAAGACAATTACCGCACACCATATCGTTTCAATTTACACATATAAAATTTGTTGTATGGCAGCTCGCTTGCCTCAGCCATTTCCAATTTAACTTTAATCCAATCAAACATTGATTACAGGTCAAGAGACCTAACTAATAAACATTAAAACCAACAATGAGTTAACTTTATGTTCTATATTGTTAACCAAGTTTGAAGGTGTTTTGGTAAATTGCTGAAGCTATATGATTGTTTTCAGTTGTTTCCAATATGCCTACATGCTTGAGATGTTTTGGAATGTAACATCTCCTCTTATTCTGGCAATTATTGATTGGATGCGTTTTGAAACTTACATCAACCTGTTCTTTAAGAATCAGCTTCACAAAAGGGGGGAAAGTGAGGGGGGGGGGGAGGGTGGGGAACTTATTTCAAATTTTGGCCCTGGAAGTACTTATTTGAGAAATTTTGGGAGAATTAAAAAAAAAGAAAACATAAAAGTTATAACAGTACAAATTGATAGTCTCACCTTGTAGATTAATGCTTCCACCAGCCTCCACGAAATCTCCAAGTAACTTGTCCAGAAGTTTATTTGCTTCAGTCTTTACTACGTAAATGAAGTTGATCATGTAGAGAACCATAACAAATAATTTAATGACAACAGTGGCAATGTTGAAATCTGCTTTTCCCTCGTAATGTTGATCGTAGCAGGAGAAGGTCTGGTTGAATCGCACTGGTGTTGGGTCAGTTGAATAAAGTGAACACTTGTACACCAGAGGTGAACTAAATTCATATTTAGACTCTATAAAATTGTACTGAAAACAGAAATATATTGTTGATAGGCCAACACAAAAAAGTTGACCACCCAGGGACGACAGTTGCTTCCTCCTGAACTTGTCTGGTGACCAGTTGAGTGGTGAATTAACTGATTGCTGTGACTCCTCATTCTGAATCATTCGATTGTGCTTGAACTTCCACAAGTACCTTGTATTTTGAATCATGGTAATTATCCAAACGGGAAATAAACCACCATCCAATGTAAACATAACATAAAATTTTACACCCAGATCTAAAGTGAAGTTGTCATAACAGCGTTGTTCAGTGGAAACATTCCATCTGGGGACACAGCTGAATACTTCTCTGTCATCTACATTAATGCTTTGTTGAAAACCAAATATTGCGAAGTCCGAGATTACAAGCGCAAGATATGGAATGAGTCCAAGCACTATCTCTGATTGAAGTATCAGTTTAAGTAAGTCCTTCATTGCAGAAAATCACAGCTTCAGATCTAGAGTTAAGAAAGGGAAAATAAGCACTTTAGCTTATCATATCACTCTAGCTAGGCCTGTAGCTAAACCATTTGCAGACCCTTGCATTTTAAATTGAAGCCCCATCAGGGGGTTCCCATATCCCGTTAATTTTTGGCCTAAAAATCCCGTACATGTCCCGTTAATTCCAGTTGCAAAAATTAATAAATGATTTTCCTACTCAATATTGCGTTTTATCCCATTTTGCACTCGCAATCTCTTTGCATATTTATGGCTCATAAGCCCGCCAACTCTTTAAAGTCGAATCATCCTCTTTAAAGTTAAAACTTGCCTGCCTCAATTTCGTTAATTTAGAAATTAAAGTCCTAAACACTTTCATCAGCCAAATATCTCCAAACCCGCCATCTTGTCCAAATTCAGCAATTTGTTGTCTCCAAATCCCTCCTTTTCAGCGGGCCACTCCTGGAGTTTCATCTCAGTGAAAACCCTTTTATGCAATACTAACCTTCAATGTTATAGTAGTATCCACAATGGATCAGGTTTCTATAAATTCTCTTCCAGAAATGGTATCCGGCCCGGAGGCAATCACAGTGCGGAAATGCTTACCAAAACCGACTGCGTAATTTTTTGTATTTTGCAGAACGTCCTCGTACCCAGACTTCTTTGCAGAACTTCCTCATACCCAGACTTCTTTGCAGTACTTCCTCGTAACCAGACTTCTTTGTCGAACTTCCTCGTATCCAGACTTCTCTCTCTCTCTCGTCACCAGAGACCAGCTATCAGTAGAAACCAAGGCTTATTCTGAGGTAAATATTTAAATTATATTATTGATTCAGAGTACGACACACGATGCCTAAGAATAATTTGCCATAAGCCACATGTCAAATTGTTTATAAAGATGACTTTGAAATGGAATTTTTCGTTCCGTCGTCTAACTAAGGGCATAATTTGTGCTTTCTAATTAATATTAGCTTTTCGTCTAGCGCGCTTGATTTTCACAGGCTAAACTAACCGTTTAGATGTGGTATAACCATAGCATCACTGTTGTGTTTTTTTTGAGAATTACTTATTTGTCGACATGTTAAGTTTACTAGGAGAATATATAATTGGTCTCAGACTTGTTCAGGAATTGGTCTCAGGTCTGTTCAGGAATTTCAATGAAAGATGTAATGCCAAATGGTTAGTTTCTCTTTTGTTAAACAATATTGATTTAAGCTTTACCCTTTTACGCTAAAGCATGAATCAATTGTTGTAAAGTAAACAATTTCACTGACGTCCTATGGTAGGCGAGTTCTAACCCTTTTTCTTTTACACAAGACATTTATTACTAGGAGATGGACTACAAATAACACGTATCGAAAGTTTGACTGCATTTACAATTTAATGATACAATTTATCTTAAGGACGGTGCCTACTTTTGTTAGTGTGCATACTTTCTGCACATCGCGCAAGGTATGGTTCAAGCGCCATGCGCGCTGGGGTTGGCATTGACGCAGTCAACTACGCTACCAAGTACACGACTAAAAGAAAGCAAAATTTTCCTACTGTGACCAAATCAAGTTTAATGATCCTATACTTAAACCAGGAGAGAATACCAAAATAGCAGCATATTGCTGACCACTAACTGTTAAAGTCATCCAGCTGAAAAACTAGCTGTTTTCTGTGGAAAATTATACTGAAATCCAACTGTAAACATGTACCTGCAGATGGCGTAGGGCGTGCACAAAACAAGTGCAAAATACGCAAATGTTTTACTTACCGGGGAGGTTACAGGAAAAAATGTAACGGGCACCGTAAAAGTTTTCAAAAAAGATCAAATTAACTTTAAAAAATGCATGGTAATACCCCCACATTTTATGTTATGAAATGGAAGTGGCAAGCCTATTCAACACGTGATTAGTTTCTGGTTATGAGCAAAAGGTATTTAGACTATATTTCAGCTGAACCAGAGGAAGGCTGTCAGAGATGCTAAAAGGGCTGTTGCAACAATTTTGTTATGAAAAACATAGGAAAAATGATTTTTATGCTACCATTTACCATGCAGTTTTAAGATCTTTAAAAATGTGTGAGCTTTTCTGTTAGTAAAGGTGAATTCGAAGGAAATCTGTGAAGAAACATCCTTTCCTTCCTTTCTCAGAAAATGCTGATGTCAGCATTTTTTGAGATTCAAGGCTAATTATCTCGAAAAAAATGCGTGGCTACCCCAACATTTCTTTGTGGATTCCAATAGCCCTTGCAAAGGTCAGCTGCTTTTCCCACATGGTCCTTTAATCTGGCACAAAAACCTTTGTATTTAGTGCGCACCATCCTTAAAGAGTGTTCTGTTTATTTTTATTATCCCAGGAGACTTGTGGCAATTACATGCATATCCAGCGACAAATAGCTGATATCAGTCATGCCCATTCAAACCTCACAGTGGACAGAATTTCTCCTGTGTCGTATATGTAACTATCAATTTGACGACTGCAATCGGCAACCAGTCACCTTGGGATGTGGACACACGCTTTGCATTTCCTGTTTGTCAAAGCTGTCTAAAACACAATGTCCATTTGATCACGTTCATACTGATACTGACCTCTCCAAGCTTCCATTTAACTATGCTTTGCTTCAGCTAGTTGGAGTGGAAATAACAGAAGACGAACTTCCCCCCATAGAAAGTGTACAACACAATGCAGCTCAATACAGAACATCCAAACGTTGTATTGAGAAGCTTGCATTGTTGTTAAAGCCCTTCACTGGTGCTGCAAATGAGACAGCTAGTAGAACAAGTAATCGTTGCAATCAGGGTTCTTCAAACAATCTCCTCTCAAGACCAATTCAGCGAAAGCTTGTGTCTCTAGTTAATTGTCAGCTTGCTGTCCCTGATGGTCGAGTGAGGGCCATTTGTGCTGCCAGAAGCCTCGGGGAAAGGACTGTAACAGAGCTTGTGTTATTGCATCAAAACAAGTCAAAGTTGCCTTCCCACCTCTGGGCTGCTATGCGGGATCGTGGTTGTCAGTTTCTGGGACCAGCAATGCAAGAAGAAGCTTTAAAACTAATTTTGTTGGCTCTTGAGGGTGGAGAGGCTTTGTCTAGGAAGGTTTTAGTTCTGTTTGTGGTCCAGAAGCTGAAATCGCGGTTTCCACAAGCTTCCAAAGCAAGCATTGGTCATGTAGTCCAGTTGCTGTACAGGGCATCATGCTTTAAGGTATTCATAATCTTAATGAACCAGGATTGGCACTATGTTAAGTTAACTGCTCTCTGAAATTTGTAAAATCTCCTACCACTTCCCTGGAAAATTCCTCAAAATGGTCTATTTTCCGTCTACTCCTGGAAACTCCTGGAGTTTAAAAAGGCATTTTTTCTAAAAGCACTTATAACACAAAAAGTCTGAGTTCTGGGTCCTGGAATTATTTTTAATTTGGAAAACCTGGAATTCGAACATCATTAAGTTAGAAGTCCAAACCCTGTGTTACTCCATCACTGAATTAAGTTGAACTCTGCTATTTTGAATGCTTAGGAGAAAATAGTAAAGATGTAGTTACACTGTATGTACTTACTGAAGCTCAGGAATGGATGGAAAATATGATTTGTCCAGAGGTTATGGTTAGAGACCGAGTGCAGTGAGCTCAAGATCTGTGCTTAATGACCAAGAGCCAGATATTTTTGAGTAACCTCAAATTACAGGTCAGAGAAAAAAGACTGACAGCTGATATTCTCCCAGTATGGTCCTGAACAAGCTTGGCTAATAACTAATTAAGAGATTTATTTGATGACTGAAAATTTTAGAAAATCTTTACTGAAGAGTAAGTACTGCTGGATCATTCATTTATGTACAGGACAGTGCTGGTTCTGTATTTAGAGAATATTGGACCAGCAATGCAGCAATGAAGCAATCTGTTTGGTTGATTTTAGTTATTGGCCCTGCTGAACTAACTTAGTCATGTGGTAAATGTTAGCAGAGTTATTTACTCAAAGAGTATACTCACATCTACTATTCCGTGTACATGTGGGCCAGCTGAGCCCTTGGCTGCTAAAGTTAAAAAATGTTTATCATGACATTAATTTAAAATTTTAATGTTAATGCCTCTTACTGTAAAAGTTTTGTTAGTTAAATCTGCGTGAGCTACATTTTGTAATATAAGAACGTATTATTATCGATGTTAATGCTAAGACTTTTCTCAGGTTGAGAGAAAAGACAATGAATCAGCTCTGTTTCAGCTAGACGAGCAGGTACAGTATGAGTGTTTTTACTTCATTGTGAGATTAAGCCTTTCTCGGGACTCTTAAGGATAAAATCCCCGAAAGGGCAGGGGCTCAGTTGCATGTGGGATTAAGGCTCTGCACTGAGTTTTCATTTTGAATAGATCCAACCTGAAATAGGTACCCTTTTGGGCCAAGACTCAATGCATAGTCCATTGTGGGTTATAGTAACCATCCCAAGATCAGAGATAATTAAAGCACTCATTACCATTATTCACTGGTTTGGTTTAATGGTTCATGAGTTACAAGCCTTTCTCCCCTAAGAGATACCAAGATCCTGTTTTGTGGGTGTGGCTTGAAATGTTTTTCACCCCTAAGAGGTACCAATTATAATGAAACAGATTGCCTCCTTTTTTTTTTTTTGGCTCAATACCCTAAAGGGTACTGTGAAAGCTCCTGTTGTGGACGTTTTGAGACTGAACACCCTGAGAGGTACCAAACCGCATTTTCAACCCCTAAAAGTGCGATGAGCATCCCCATTCTTGTTGTATGAGAGAGCCCCCCCCCTCCCACTGGGCCTTTCTCGTGTTCTCCTGTCATCCCATGTGGGTTAAACTCCGAGAAAGTGCAGTCTATTAATTAAATGGTACAGCAAAACCAACTAACTGACCAGCAGGTAAATACACTGAGTCTGACATCGTGTTGGCTACACATCATTGACCATGATCTAATGATCTATGCACTGTACGAGAAGCTGGTCAATCTTTGCAAATGGCTTTTACTTTGCATTTGTGCAATTCTTATAAAATAAGGACTTTTTTGTCAGTGGGTTAAATTAAATGCTAAAACAATAGACAGCTCACTCATGGTTTCTTAATTGACTTTGACAGTTGGTTCACGACTTTGATTGCCCACTAAGAAACCTCCAGCCCATTGTCCAATTATTTTAACTTTTCAAATGAATTAAGAAAAAATAGTAGCAATTAACAATTTATGTAAAGCATAATGTCCTCTTTTAAAAATTTATGTTTATTTTGTATCAGTGTCGTACATATGATGGTTTGCGGAAGACGCATGATGCACAGATAGTAAAAATTGCTACAGAAGCAGGTCTGCACATCTTCCCAGACCAGTGGTCCTCACTGCTGTATGGTGACCAAGATCACAAGTCTCACATGCAGTCAATTATTGACAAGGTTTGAGAACTAGTAACAATTTTGTTGAGAGAATTGTAAATGGAGTCATGGCACTGTTTGAAACTCAATTATATCAGAGGAACCAAATCTTTTACAACTATAAATTGCAAACTGGATTTTTTTCTGTTGATTAGTATCAGCAAGTATAATTTGAGTAACTATTACTATAGATTCTAAAATTAAATTTCCTAGTAAACACAGTCAAAATGTTCAAACTACTAGTAAATTCTGTTTCTTTGGGGTAATTAAGAGCTTTTCTGAGAAGTAAGCAGTTTTCTTGGAGTGAAGCTCAATAAAAACTGTGAGCTTTAAGGAGCAGATATGTCCAAGGACAAATATCTGAGTATATTTTTAAAGTCAAATGGAGGCTATTGCATGCGTTCATTATCCTGCAAATATTAATTTTTTTAAAATTATTGGGGAATATCACTTGGTGGCCTCAAGGTTAGTGAGCTTGCTCCGGATCGAGCGGTCCAAGTTCGAGCCCTGGCTGGGGATTCAAGATTGGGCCAGACACTCCTCTCACAGTGCCTCTCTCCACCCAGCTAGGTGTATAAGTGGGTATGGGTGAATTTAATGCTGGGGGTAACCCTGGGATAGACTAGCGTCCCAACCAGGGGGAAGTAGAAATACTCCTAGTCACTTCCTGCTCACAGAAACAGGGATAAGCTCTCATCTGATGGGCCACTTGGCTGGTATGCAGACTTAAACCTTAATTACCTTCATCACTTGGAAAGTTGGGGCACGTTCAGTCATTTGATTTAGACTAATCACATTCGGGCAAAAACATTTGATGGATTAGATAATGTACATGTGCCTCTGAGTTCTAAAATGCATTACCAGTAGTTCAGCCATATCCGTGTCAGTTCTAAATGTATAAGACTTTGACAATCAGAAAAATTTTTATACCTAAATTTACCTAATTTCTGGTAATTGCTTTGATGACATTTCAGGGGAGTTTGCTTGAGACATGGTTTGTATTTGAGCAAGTTTGGTTGAGCCAAAATTACCATAGCGGGATCAAACAAGCCTGACATGTCTCCAACCCGGGGGGGGGGGGTGTTTTGGGAATTTCTGGGTGGTGATGTGCTGCTGGGACCCTGGAACCCTTAGCCTATACCAGAGCTAGTTCAGCTGAATTTTGCAAACCTATACTAGAGTGAACTCCCCAAATCCCCCCATCTATCAACACTGTTGAGGCTGATTTGTGTAAATTTAAACTTGCCAATTTGATCTTTTTCATATTTTTGAGCGGCGTTTCCTGGTTTCCTTACTCTAGATAAAATCTATCCTAGAGTAAACTGCTTGAAAACCATACCCTTCACAGCGGCTCATACCTATATAGCCCATATATGGCAGTGCCCCCCCCAGGCCTCCAAAGCATACCAAAAGGCCCCCCCCCCCCCCAAGGCCACCAAAGCATACCAAAATTCAGCCATCGTGTCAAAAAGCCTTGATATCATGGCCAGTTTGGTAGAGCCAAAATAACCATGACAAGATCAAACAAGCCTGAAGCATACCAAAAAGGTATGGTTAGGTATGTTGTACCTAAATCCAGCCATCGTGTCAGGAAGCCTTGATATCGTGGTCAGTTTGGCTGAGCCAAAATTAATTTTTGCTATTTATTAATCAAATGTACTGTAATTCTATTTTGGCACATCAAAAAAAAAAATCAAAAAAGAAAATTAAAACTAAAATATCTTGTCAATTAGGCCTTCATTTTGCAGGATATCAGGACAGTAGACACGGTTTCTCATTGGCTAGTTGCAAATTTTGATGGTTTACGATAATAAACAGTTAACACACTTGGGCAGATAATCTGATAACTCTTAACTGGTGACTTGTTGATTTTTTATAGTCCCTGGATTGCATTCCCAGCAGTTCTATCTCAGTGTTATTTCTAAGTAACCATGGTTAATCCATTGCATTTCATTCTGTTTTAGCTACAATCACCAGCCTCGTTTTCTGACAGCATTGAGCAGCTCATCATTTCTCTTCAGAGATCTGGGGATCCTGCCAATCTTTGCCAGATGCAAAAGCAGTTTGAATTGCTGTCCCAGATTGATGCCTCTACAGGTTTGACCCTCAACCTTTCCTCTTGCAATTAACAGTGACTAGAGCTAAGTTAAACGATCTTGAAAATACATTTATTGGCATTATTATCTAACGTCCCTGGGAAGGATACTCTCACATAAAAAAGAATAGGGGGGCTCACCCTACCTTTTAAGGGTTAAAAAAAAGAGGTTTTGGTAGCTCTTAGGGTGTTCAGCCTCAAAAGGTCCAAAGCTGGAGCTTTCACGGTACCTTTTAGGGTTAGGAGTGAAAAGAATTTCAAGCCACACCCAAAAAACCAGGATATTGGTACCTCTCAGGGATTCTTGTTCAAATTTTGTACGAGCACCCCCGTCCTTTTTATATGGGATCCCCTCCCCCTCCAGACCAACATCGTTTTTCTTGCAAAGGTATATCAAATAGGGTTAAATCATTGTGAATCATATTTATACCATTAAAGTTAAGCGCACATATTTAGCATTTTTAAGAGAAAACTAGTGTACTGGACAATTCTCTGCTAACTAGAATTAATTCTATAAAATAATGTTAAAATTTGGGTGCTGTTAGCCTCCTCCAGGCAAGTGAACACCTGGAATGGACTATGGTGCTGTCAATATACAACCACTGCTTGTGAGGTAGTGCACTTATTTAGCAATGAGTCAAAATTGGCCCATTTTGTGCCTGTTGAAATTTTAAAATATTGGAACTGAAATATAGATTCTGAAATATAAGTACTGTTGAAATACACATAACATCACTCTGAAGTTAAGGAGAAAACATTTTCTAGGGTGTTATCTGAAAAATTTGCCTCCAGACATCCAGAGTGTCGCCCACTAGCCAGATCAACAACTTTACAAAAAGCTGGCTGTGCTCCTGATAATGTACCTTTGTTTGGTTGTCTACTGCAGAAGCAACGTGCCCAGAGTGGAATGAGTTAGAACAAGCTATGAGTTCAGTGTATTCTGTGATTCAAGGACTTGTTGATTTTTTAAAGGTGGGTTAATGTTATCGAATGTTTTGACTGTTTGCTTCTGTTTAATATTATGAGCTCAAGATTTCCATGAGGTGATAGTTGACGAGGCTAACCCTCACAAAGGGCTGAATCAACTGTAACCTCACAGAAATGGATAACAAATAGTCTAATTGTTTTGGTAGAATTCTAACTAAAACTCCGGAAAATTCCTTCAATTAGTGATTTCCAATTATTATTAGTATTAAACTTCATTATATCTCTCAGTTACTACGCGCGCTGTGATTGGTCAATTTAGCGGGCCGTATTCTATTGTACGGCCCGCTAAAATTTAAAGCTGTTTCTGTTACCAAAATGTACAGTGATTTACCGCCAAGTGCTCTTTAATAACATTTACAGCAAGTAAAATTTTAAAACTTTCTTTTACTTTAAATTGTGCTTTAAAACGTGTTAACGACTGAACAACGAATTTAAATTGGCTCGTTTTGCTTTCGACGTGCGTGAGAAATTTGAAGCCGTTCCTTGTGAATAGAAATAATTCCAGAACCCGTCAGACACACAGTAGAGATATACTCAATATCTTAGTAACCTCTTGTTCTCGGTCCGCAGACTGTAACTTACGGATTGTTCTGCGGCATTTTGTAATAACTACGCATTTTGTAATAAAGTTGCAGCATTTTGTAATTACCTGCAGTATTTTGTATTAAATGAAAACGACGTATTTTGTAATAAGAGTTCCAGCATTTTGTAATAAACGTTAGTCTACGCAATTTGTAATAACGTTGGTGACGCAAATTGTAATAAGTCTCTTCACACGATAATTTCACGAAGCATACAGATTGGCTGGATTCCCTTCAACACCAACCTGATGGAAAATCGGTTATTATATCAATGTAGGATTTTTTAAAACTGAATATGAGTACAGTATCTGCATGGGTATTTGTACAGTAGATGCACGCGAAAGTGGATAAATTACATTACAATGCTAACACTTTGAACAGGAGCTTTATTTCTATTTATTTTACATTATCATATTTAATTAACTCAATAATTAATCATTACATTTTACATGAAAATTATCTTGACGATCACTTATGATGTGAGACTCCTTTGTCAATGAATAAACTAGAACTTGAATGTACACATTTGCTGTGTGGCAAAATTTAACAACGACACTAGCGACAACAACGACAGCAGTCCATGATCATGTCTTTCCATGTCTTACTTTCGCCAGAAAATTTTCTTAATTCGAAACCAGCCCAAACCTAGGGCATATAGCACAAGCCAAGCATTGTGCCAACGATTGCTATTGAAGAAAGCTTTCACCTCTAATACCAGTCCACTTGAGGGGCCAGACGATCTGGTGGTCCATGTTCTTCATATATCTGTTGCAGATTCCTTGCAATGCAACAACTTGACTTCGTTTCCAGTGGTGCGAGCCTCAGATAACGACTAAACACGTCCATCGCAGAAAGGACATAGCGGAAAGTCTTACCAGCAAACTCGACGAGTTGAGTTGCTTGGTCAAGTCTATCAAATCAATTTGGTGCTGTGAGTGTACATGTTTAGCTCTAACAGCTTTCGGTAAGACTTTGTTCTTAAATACCGCGTTGTAAATACGATACTTGATGTTGTTCGAAGTAACATGTCGTATCTGCCGTTCAGTAAGCCCCGCATAGCTATCTGCGGCTCTATGTTTTAGCTTTTTATATCCCCCCGACTTAGTTTCTTTGAATGTTTTACCAACAATTCTAGATACATCGGATGTTTTCACAGCTTTCTTTCCATTAAAGTATAAGGTAGGACTCTCTTCAGGACCAAGAGCAAAGAGGTCTCTCCTTCTCCAGAACCGCACGACAGTACTCTTCTGTAACCGTGTCCGTTGGTTCACCGGGACGTTAAACTTTCCCTGGACAAGCAGTAGTAGAGTTTCGTAGGTTTCATCATCCATCGCATACGTGAAAGCTTCTCGCGCCCTTTTTTACTTTTCTCCAGCTTGAACCAACTGGAAACTACAGCAAAGCCAGAGGAGATAAACGCCATATAAAACCATTTTGAGCGGTCTGCTATGAGGAATGCCAGGAGTTACGCTTGCTCGATTCTGCCATTTCATGCAGTGACAGGGTTTCCGCGGCAGGGGTGCCAGTAACGCACTCTCCACATAGCTCTCTTTATTAAAAGAAGATGTTGAACTTCTTGAATGGTATCAAATCGTGCAACAAAAACATTTTTAGAACTGATCGATTTTTTAGATTAGTTCTTTTTCCTCATTTTTGTCCGATTCTTGGAATCAAGTTAGGTTCACGAAAAAGAAAGTAATAAAATGTCAACATTTGCGTGACAATGGGTGGAACTATTTCACCTGGTGGTATTCCATTCTCCATTCTAAAGATTTAGGAAATTTTTAAGGAATTAAGAATTTTATTTTGCAAAAATTTATACACCTTTCGGGTTAAAATTATGCCACATGCTTGTTGAAAATATAGATTTACATAGAAGTATGTGGGTCGTTTAGCTCCCGATATCTGCTTAAAAAAAGCATTTGACAAGCTATATTGTTGAAGGGAATCCCGCCAATCTGTATGCTTCGTGACATTATCGCGCGAAGAGACTTATTACAATTTGCGTCACCGCGTTATTACAAATTGCGTAGACTAACGTTCATTACAAAATGCTGCAACACTTAATACAAAATGCGTCGTTTGTATTTAAAACAAAATACTGCAGGTAATTACAAAATGCTGCAACTTTTATTACAAAATGCGTAAGGTATTACAAAATGCGTAGTTATTACAAAATGCCGCAGAACACGGATCCACGTTTTTCCCCTTTGATTTACGGCTTGCGCGCTTCGCGCTTGGTTGACTTATAATCCCGGCGTAGCGCTTCGGTTAACTTTAAATCTTGGTTTAGCGTTGACCGGCTTTCGAACAACCAGGCCCAGGTCGGTTAGGTGTGACTTTTGTTGTGTCTTGACAGAATTTACGAGTCCAATGTCTCACAGGTACATTCTTTCCTCTTCAGTCTCGCAACCACAGCAGATATAAATCCAGAATGTGTCGGAATCACGCCAGAGGAGGATGCCCCAAGGGACATCATTGCCCATTTGCACATTCAGAGGAGGAGCTGAAATAATGGGTGTCCTCGCATTACTTTCAATAGCAGAATCTTGTTTCGAGAGCCCGCGATCTTTTGATTAGCAATCCGGGGGAAATCAGTACGTGCGCCAGCATTAGTCACAGCGGCTACTCTTATTGCGCATGTTCAGAAACCATTATTGAATTGAACGCAGACATACTCAAACCGGTTTTAGGATTTCCTAGTCTTTGATTGGGCGTTCGGTAAATAAACGCTGACCGACAACGCGCGGGCTCTGGCAACGGGATTAGACTGTGGATAGTCCACTGGGCTACGATCCTCATTTAAAAAAGCGTCTTCATCGATATTTCAGTTCTATTCCAAAAGTTTGCCGAGAAGCGAGCATATTTAAGAACCAACAGACATCTTAAGCGATTATTTTACAATATTCTGGGCTCAATATTAAGCAGTTTGTTAGGGATTATATGAAAATGAAATTGAAATTCAAGACCAATAGTTTGGTGAATCAGTGATAATATAATATTCGGTACCGTGATCATTTGATTTTTCGTACAAGTGTGCTTTTACTTTTTTCTATTGTAGCACGACGAAGCTAATAAAATACAAAAAAAAAAAAGTTTTAAATCGTTGCAGCTGTAAAAATTACTGTCAAAACAAAATTTAGTTCGATTTCAAGGAAATTCCTTGATTCTTCCAAGAAATATAATACATGTAGTACTCTTAACGCGCACATGAACAAGATGATCTTAAGTTTAAATAAAACATATTCTTTAATAATTATTTGGATATGATCCAGTGATATCGTGGTTCTAATCTAAAACAAAATGCCAAGGAGCGAGATTATTAACCGCACTTTTTCATTACTTTGCAACAAAAAATCCCGCAGTGCATAAACCTTATCATTTTTGGAAGCCATCTTGACGGGTAGGCAATACGCGTCAGAAATAACAGTGCATGTATGGGAATCCGATGGCGAATAACATTTGGTAACAATCGAATTCTGAGCAGTCTATGAATAGCGAAGTCTATGTACGAGGCATAGTATTGCTTTAACTAAATTTGAGGGGTGTAGTTGTGCTAGAAAGCGTTCAGTCACCGTTGTAATTTTTCATACATTATATCTATTATATTTTTTCCGCGAACTTGTAAGCCGCGTACAAGTTGCCAAGCCGTCACGATCGCCCCCAAACCCGTGATACTTAAGGTCCATTCGATTTTATTAGCACCAAACGTTTGTTAACAGAGATCTTGGGTGATTACCTCAACTTATTTTGTGTACAGTATTTAGCAGTTTGTTATCGTTGGCGGAAAATTTAAATTGAATCCAAAACAAATGGTGTAGTGAATGAAAATAATTTAATATTCCGTACCGTGATCATCTGAAGCTAATAAAGTAAATACAAGATGCCATTTATGTCGAGTATGTCATAATTGTTGCCAATCAAAAACTGGTTAAAATCCAGCTAACATGATCAACAGGTGACGTTTATTCCTGTGCTATGCTAGCAGTAAAGTTCTCTGTGGGGACAGAGGAAAGTGCAGGCGTATTAATTATTGGCGCGCGAGTACACATTTTCGTATTAGACCGCCATCTTGGATTTGGTAACTGGGGGGATTGGGGCGAGGGAAATTTACTGAGGGAGAAGTTGTGAGGTGGATAAATGGGCGAGGGGGAAGGGAAAGGAAAAAAAAAAAGAGAGGTGGCCGTTATGGGGAGGTAGGCGTGTAATATGGGAATCCTTGTTTACAATATTTGCCTCATTAGCATATGGAATCAGTTTCTGATGGAGCTACAAATAAGTCAGTTCTGAATATTAAAAGGTCATAATACGATTAACTCTGCCAATGAATATGAGCCTGATTTATTGCATACTTTTTGTGCAAAACAGGTTTAAAAACTGCAATTTTACAAAGAATGTATGAGCTCATTAGCGCTCTTGCCACCTACTTTAATTTGGAGTTTTTGAAAGACTATCTCCTTGAATACACCCAAGGAGCTTAACATTTCACTATGTATTTTCATACACTCACCAGCTCTTTAGCTGCCTGGAGTCAATTCATATCTAACATGTTTCCTTCTGCGCGCAAAGCCGTATGCTAATGAGCAAATATGTAAAAAAAAATGACGTCAGCATGAATCCCCCTATACCACGCCTTTTTTTTTCAGTCGGGGGTGTAACTATTTTTTTTTAAAAAAGGCCGTATTTTAGCATATAAACACGAAGCACAATCGAGACGCGTTTTAGTGGCCGTTGCCGTTGTGGAGAGGTGGGCATTGTAAACAGTTTAAGATAACAGTAGGGAGTTTAAGTAATCACGACGGCGACGCTGAGGGTAACGTCGATTAAAAAATGAATTTATATTTTACCTAGGAACCTCGTGGTATTCTAAAGTCATTTACTTTGTTTATCAGTGTCAAAACTATCGCGAAACTGAATCTGGGACACAGCGATTAATTTGAAATAGAAATTTTAAACAGCCGTCGTGGTTCACGTTCTCTGCACAACGCAGAATTTGGTCATTTCACGTTGTTGTTTTGCAGAGGACGGCAAAGAAATGTACCAAGAATTATAACGCACGTGCACAGCTATTGTTCTGCACATTAAACGTTTTGCTTAGCGATGTTGCCGTTGCCGTTGCCGTCGCCGTTTTCTTAAACTTTCTAGTGAATGTATGGACTGTCCACCGGGACCAAAAGAAAGAAGCCATTGTGAAGAGGTGGCCGTTAGTGGAGTTGCGATTGTAGCTGATAAGGTAAATTTTAAAATCGCTCAAGCGAGCTGGCGAAGCTGAACACTAGCGGTGTTAGATCTAACCAAACGAACCCACTGCCAACCGAAATACCTTAATAAAGTGGAAATTAAATTTTTTCAAGTCAGGGCATTTTGTGCAGCGGTAAACGAAGAACAAGTCAGTGAATCCCCCCCCCCCCCCCACCCCCGCACCACTAACTTCTCCAAGGTGTCCAGCAACCATTTTTCCTTGCAACAACCCAAGCTTCCGGATCCGTCGGTTTGTTTAATGGCGGTACAGCGGTCTGCTTGTAAAACTGTAGCCTCTCTTGCAATTTGTTTACCACATCCGGGAGCTTTTGGCTGAGGTCTGTGTGTTCTGTAGGGTCAGCAGTAATGTTATAAAGGGCAAGTTTTATCAGTCCTCTTGCCTTATGGAAATTCTAAAAAGGAAAAAGACACGAATTATAAGCATAAGTTCTCCGTAACTAAGGAAACAATTATACTAACATCATTCCTTAATAGTTTAAGTACTATTTTCGTTTACAACATGGAAGACTGAAAATTAGTTCTTACATATCATGCCAAGCAGAACCTGGCAATGAAATTAAAAGAATGTTTTCACGTAGGTTTATATTTACCAAACTGTAGGTACGCTTCTCAGCATACACACTCAGCTAACTGGTTTTGTAGATTTCTTATAAAACAGGTCAAAACAATTTCACTTGATGTGTTATGACGCAACGCTTTCTAATCAGAAGCCCATGGGCTACTGTTTCAACTGAAAGTTTGAGCAGACAATAGACAGATCACTGGGCTAACAGGATGCGTTATAACATGGTCCGTTCTACAATATCCGGGCTTATACTTTAATTATTTTACTGACCGTATCCTTGGTACTTATATCCCCCAGTTCAGGCGGTTTGAACCATGTTGAATTAGAACATGACATCAGTAACTTCATGTCGCCCACACGAATTGCCGCGCCCTGGTACAGTGGGTCATCTACTCCATCTCATTATAAAGTTGCTCTTCTGGTGCCAAGTCAATGTTCAGAAGAATCTCAGTTCTTGGAGATGGTTTTCCAATAGAAATTGTGTCCCAGACGTCAAAACCATCCACGGGAACCGAAGAGGTATCAAGTTTGCCTCCTAGGATGGAAAAAATGTGAAATATTTCAGGGGCGGTTGAAGGAACTCTTGATATTGTGGGCTTGGGAAGGATTTCACACTTACATTCAGTTAACACTGATGTGAAGTTTATATGAAATAATTCATATATGAACTGCGGTTGTGGATGAAAGTGAAGAATGATCATCGCAGTTAATTTTCCAATTTAAGCAATTGGAAAGAAGAAGCCTGAAAAAAAAAATTTAAAAAAATCAGGGCTTCAACGGGATTCGGACCCGTGACCTCCGCGATACCGGTGCGATGCTCTACCAACTGAGCTATGAAGCCACACATTGGGAGCGAGGTCAATTAATCGAGTTCATATCTTCCCGTGAGGAGTAAAATGATGTGAAGTTTATATGAAATAATTCATATATGAACTGCGGTTGTGGATGAAAGTGAAGAATGATCATCGCAGTTAATTTTCCAATTTAAGCAATTGGAAAGAAGAAGCCTGAAAAAAAAAAAATCAGGGCTTCAACGGGATTCGAACCCGTGACCTCCGCGATACCGGTGCGATGCTCTACCAACTGAGCTATGAAGCCACCCATATGTGTGGCTTCATATGTGCTATCAGCTATCAGTATAAACCAAGGCTTATTCTGAGGTAAGTATTTCAATTATATTATTGCTTTAGAGTACGACACACGATGCCTAAGAATGATTTGTTATAAGCCACATGTCAAATTGTTTATAAAGATGACTTTGAAATGAAATTTTTCGTTCAGTCGTCCAATTAATGGCGCAATTTGTGTTTTCTAATTAATATTAGCTTTTCGTCTAGCGCGCTTGATTTTCACAGGCTAAACTAACCGTTTAGATGTGGTATAACCATAGCATAACTGTTTTTTTTTTTTAGGATTTCTTATTTGTCGGGATGTTAAGTTTACTAGGAGAATATATAATTGGTCTCAGACTTACAAACTGTTCAGGAATTTTAATGAAAGATGTAAGGCCAAATGGTTAGTTTCTCTTTAGTGAAACAATATTGATTTAAGCTTTACCCTTTCACGCTAAAGCATGAATAAATTATTGTAAAGTAAACAATTTCACTGACGTCCTATCGTAGGCGAGTTCTAACCCTTTTTCTCTTACGGAAGACATTTATTATCAGGAGATGGACTACAAATAACACGTATCGAAAGTTTGACTGCATTTACAATTTAATGATACAAATTATCTTATGGACGGTGCCTACTTTTGTTAGTGCGCATGCTTTCCGCACATCGCGCAAGGCATGGTTTAGGCGCCATGCGTGCGCTGGGGTTGGCATTGACGCAATCAACTACGCTACCAAGTACACGACTAAAAGAAAGCAAAATTTTCCTACTGTGACCAAATCAAATTTAATGAACCTGTATTTAAACCAGGAGAGAATACCAAAATAGCAGGGTATCGCTGACCACTAACTGTTAACGTCATCCAGCTGAAAAACTAGCTGTTTCCTGTGGAAAATTATACTGAAATCCGACTGTAAACATGTACCTGCAGATGGCGTAGGGCGCGCACAAAACAAGTGCAAAATACGCAAATGTTTTACTTACCGGGGAGGTTACAGGAGAAAAATGTAACGGGCACCGTAAAAGTTTAAAAAAGATCAATAACTTTAAAAAACGCTTGGTTACCCCCACATTTTTATGTTATGAAATGGAAGTGGCAAGCCAATTCAACAGCTGATTAGTTTCTGGTTGTGAGCAAAAGGTATTTAGACTATATTTCAGCTGAACCAGAGGAAGGCTGTCAGAGACGCTAAAAGGGCTGTTGCAACAATTTTGTTATTAAAAACATAGGAAAAATGGTTTTTATGCTACCATTTACCATGCAGTTTTAAGATCTTTATAAATGTGTTTGCTTTTCTGTTAGTAAAGGCAAATTCGAAGGAAATCTGTGAAAAATATCCTTTCCTAAATTTTTCAGAAAATGCTGATGTCAGCATTTTTTGAGATTCAAGGCTAATTATCTCGAAAAAATGCGTGGCTACCCCAACATTTCTTTGTGGAATCTCCAATAGCCTTTGCAAAGGTCTGCTTTTCTCATATGGTCCTTATCTGGCGCAACAAACTTTGTATTTAGTATGCACCGTCCTTAAAGAGTGTTCTATTTATTTTTATTATCTCAGGAGATTTGTAGTAATTACATACATATCCAGCGACAAATATCACCTGCAAAATAACTGAATCTATCAGTCATGCCCATTCAAACTTCACAGTGGACAGAATTTCTCTTGTGTCCTAAATGTAACTACCAATTTGACGACTGCAATCGGCAACCAGTCACCTTGGGATGTGGACACACGCTTTGCATTTCCTGTTTCTCAAAGCTGTCTAAAACACAATGTCCATTTGATCTCGTTCATACTGATACGGACCTCTCCAAGCTTCCATTTAACTATGCTTTGCTTCAGCTAGTTGGAGTGGAAATACCAGAAGACGAACTTCCCCCCCCACAGAAACTGTACAACACAATGCTGCTCAATACAGAGCATCCAAACGTTGTATTGAGAAGCTTGCATTGTTGTTAAAGCCCTTCACTGGTGCTGCAAATGAGACAGCTAGTAGAACAAGTAATGGTTGCAATCGGGGCTCTTCAAACAATCTCCTCTCAAGACCAATTCAGCGAAAGCTTGTGTCTCTAGTTAACTGTCAGTTTGCTGTCGCTGATGGCCGAGTGAGGGCCATGTGTGCTGCCAGAAGCCTTGGGGAAAGGACTGTAACAGAGCTTGTGCTATTGCATCAAAACAAGTCAAAGTTGCCTTCCCACCTCTGGGCTGCTATGCGGGATCGTGGTTGTCAGTTTCTGGGACCAGCAATGCAAGAAGAAGCTTTAAAACTAATTTTGTTGGCTCTTGAGGGTGGAGAGGCTTTGTCTAGGAAAGTTTTAGTTCTGTTTGTGGTCCAGAAGCTGAAATCGCGGTTTCCACAAGCTTCCAAAGCAAGCATTGGTCATGTAGTCCAGTAATGCTGTACAGGGCATCATGCTTTAAGGTATTCATAATCTTAATGAACCAGGATTGGCACTATGTTAAATGAACTGCTCTCTGAAATTTGTAAAATCTCCTACCACTTCCCTGGAAAATTCCTCAAAATTGTCTATTTTCCGTCTACTCCTGGAAGCTCCTGGAGTTTAAAAAGGCATTTTTTCTAAAAACATTTATAACACAAAAAGTCTGAGTTCTGGGTCCTGGAATTATTTTTAATTTGGAAAACCTGGAATTCAAACATCATTAAGTTAGAAGTCCAAACCCTGTTGTACTCCATCACTGAATTAAGTTGAACTCTGCTATTTTGAATGCTTAGGAGAAAATAGTAAAGATGTAGTTACATTGTATGTACTTACTGAAGCTCAGGAATGGATGGAAAGTATGATTTGTCCAGAGGTTATGGTTAGAGACCGAGTGCAGAGAGCTCAAGATCTGTGCTTAATGACCAAGAGCCAGATATTTTTGAGTAACATCAAATTACAGGAGAAAAGAGACTGACAGCCGATATTCTCCCAGTATGGCCTGAACAAGCTTGGTTAATAACTAATTAAGAGATTTATTTGATGACTGAAAATTTTAGAAAATCTTTACCGAAGAGTAACTATTGCTGGATCATTCATTTATGTACAGGACAGTGCTGGTTCTGTATTTAGAGAATATTGGACCAGCAATGCAGCAATGAAGCAATCTGTTTGGTTGATTTTAGCAGTTATTTATTCAAAGAGTGTACTCACATCTACCATTCCATGTACATGTGGGTCAGCTGTCAGCCCTTTGTTGCTAAAGTTAAAAAATGTTTACCATGACATTAATTTAAAATGTTAATGTTAATGCCTCTTACTGTAAACGTTTTGTTAGTTAAACCTGCGTGAGCTACATTTTGTAATATAAGAATGTATTATTATCGATGTTAATGCTAAGATTTTTCTCAGGTTGAGAGAAAAGACAATGAATCAGCTCTGTTTCAGCTAGACGAGCAGGTACAGTATGAGATTGTTTTTACTTCATTGTGAGACTAAGCCAATCTCAGGACTCGATAAAATACCCAAAAGGGCAGGGGCTCAGTTATATATGGGTTGAGACTCTGCACTGAGATTAAAGCCCTTGCGCCTTGTCACCCTTTGATGAATCAGCCATCATATTAACTTTTTTTGAACAGCCTAATGGTAGTCTACCATATTGTACTTTGTAGTTCAAATTTGACATGAAATTTGAACCATTTTGAATAGATCCAACCTGAAATGGTACCCTTTTGTGCCAAGACTCACTGCATAGTCCATTGTGGGTAATAACTATCCCGAGATCAGAGATAATCAAAGCACTCATTACTATTATTCACTGGTTTGGTTTAATGGTTCATGATTTACAAGCCTTTCTCCCTTACGAGAGACCAAGATCCTGTTTTGTGGGTGTGGCTTGAAATGCTTTTCACGCCTAAGAGGTACCAATTATAATGCAACAGATTGCCTCCTTTTTTGGGCTCAATACCCTAAAGGGTACTGTAAAAGCTCCTGCAGTGGACCTTTTGAGACATAACACCCTTAGAGGTACCAAACCGCATTTTTCAACCCCTAAAAGTGCGATGAGCATCCATATTCTTTTTATATGAGAGAGCCTTCTCCCCCGCCGCCCTCCCCCCACCAGGCCTTTCTGGTGTTCTCCTGTCATCCCATGTGGGTTAAACTCCGAGAAAGTGCAATCTATTAATTAAATAGTACAGCAAAACCAACCAACAGCCCAGCAGGTAAATACACTGTTGGCTACACATTGACCATGATCTAATGATTGATGCAATGTACCAGAAGCTGGTCAATCTTTGAAAATGGCTTTTACTTTGCATTTCCGTGATGCTTATAAAATAAGGACTTTTTTGTCGGTAGGTTAAATTAAATGGTCAAACAATAGACAGCTCACTCATGATTTCTTAATTGACTTTGACAGTTGGTTCGGAACTTTGATTGCCCACTAAGAAACCTCCAGCTCATTGTCCAATTATTACTTTTCAAATGAATTAAGAAGAATAGTAGCAATTAATAATTTATGTAAAGCCTAATGTCCTCTTTTAAAAATTTATGTTTATTTTGTATTAGTGGCGTACATGTAATGGTTTGCGGAAGACGCATGATGCACAGATAATAAAAATTGCTACAGAAGCAGGTCTGCACATTTCCCCAGACCAGTGGTCCTCACTGCTGTATATGGTAACCAAGATCACAGGTCTCACATGCAGTCAATTATTGACAAGGTTTGTGAACTATCAACAATTTTGTTGAGAGAATTATGAATTGCAAACTGGATTTTTTTCTGTTGATTTAAGTATCAGCAAGTTTGAGTAACTATTACTATATAGATTCTAAAATTAAATTTCCTTTTTTTTTTTTTTATTAAATTTTTTTTTTTTTTATTGCAAAACACAGGGAAAAAAAACAACTTACAGTTCAACTACTTACATTACTTATGGGACAATTACCTACATCACTTACTGGATAATTACTAACAATACAATTACTTACATTACTTACACTACAATAAGTTACATTGTATTAATCAATTAATTAATTAATTAATTAATTAAAAAGACTACTTACTACTTACATACAATACACGTTACTTACAATACTGACAAGTGCAACACTTGTTAAGGTTGACCTACAGTACAATAATATCCGTGCACAGTGTTAGCCTTAGGGTTTTCTTCATTTTTTTTTTTTTTTTTATACAGTTGCTTGTTGGTAAATACGTTTAATTATTATTATCACCCACTTAGATTTCTAAAGATTATCATTTGACGCTGCTCCAGTTTTGAGGCTGTTGTAACATGCCAGAAAGACAGAGAAATGTTTCATTTCAGGGGGCAAGTTGCGTGTCCTACACGACCATATATAATATCTCGCCACAAGAAAATTAAAATTAAGTTTCTGTTTATTCTTTGATTTGTCTGGCCTTAGGCCTAAGACTATATTTAAAGAAAGGTTGTATGTTCTCAACGCAAGATTTTGGCTTACAAGAAGCTCCTTAAAGTTTTGCCAGAAGGTAGAGACAACTCTACAGGACCAGAAAAGATGAATTAGGCTTTCCTTCTCAGTTTTGCAGAAACTGCAGAGATCGTTATCTTTTATTCCTACTTTTTTAAGAAAATCATTAGTCGCCAGTCGTCTATGCAGCAATTTGAATTGAAATACAATTAGTTTTATAGATTTTGTACACTGAAAAGCTAGCTGGTACGCCGCACTCCAGTCTATTGGTTCATGGGCTTCAAAGGCATAATCCGTAGCCCATTTTTCTTGACTCTTTGTTTAAGACCAATTATTTTTTTATAGGCCTGTCTGCTTGGTTTACTTGCTTTCATAAATTTCGTATAAAAGCTTTCGTATTGTATATTTATATTATTGTGTAAAGGTATTTTGATTTTTTTTAAAGCGGATAACAGCCCATAAAAAGCAAGATAATTTGTTTCAGTGATACCATACCGATCTTTGAATTCAGAAAAGGATAGGAAGGTGTCTGAATCTTTCATCAAATGCGAAACCCTGTTAATCCCTTTTTGCTGCCATTTTTTGCAGAAGATTGGTCTGTTATCGATTCTTATAAGGGAGTTGTGTCAAAGGCTCTGAGAGCGAAAATGGTCTGTATTATTCTCGTAAGTGATTTCAGTCCAGATATTTAAGATTTCCACAATAAATGGATAGGATAAATTGACATACTTTTCTAGTAAATTTCCTAGTAAACACAGTCAAAATGTACAAACTACTAGTAAATTCTGTTTCTTTAGGGTAATTAAGAACTTTTCCGAGAAGTAAGCAGTTTTCTTGGAGTGGAGCTCAATAAAAACTGTGAGCTTCAAGGAGCAGATATGTCCAAGGACAAATATCTGAGTATATTTTTAAAGTCAAATGGAGGCTATCACTATTGGATGCGAACCTGTGAAAAACCTATGAATTATCCTGTGAAAAAACCTGTGAAATACTAATTTTCATGTGTTTTTTCAAAGGCTTTTCACAGGTTTTTCACAGGGCGTGAAATTTTGAAAACCTGTGAACAGGGCACTTTTCACAAGGTCAAAACCTATGACAAAACCTGTGAACAAACCTGTGAAATAAAACCTGTGAAAAAACCTGTGAAAATACCTGTGAAAAAGAATCTTGCTCTGGAGCTTTTTCACAGGTTTTTTCACAGGGTCTAAAATCTCAAAACCTGTGAACAGGCACTTTTCACATGGTCACAACCTGTGAAAAAACCCGTGAAAAAAAACTGTATAATAGAACTGTGAAAAAACCTGTGAAAGATAATTTTGGTTTTGAGCTTGTTCATTGCTACATGTACACTTGCACTGTAGTGTCTAAAATTTCAAAACTGTGATTATAATAATCTGTGGGACATTTTCCAAAGTGTTAAAGCCTGTGAAATAGAATTTGTTTTGGAGCTTTTTCACAGGGACTGAGAAATACATTTCACATGTTAAAAATGCAAATTAACCAACAGTTTATTCACATTTGCTGCAGAAGCATAATTTGATTATATGTTAATTTTATACCTATTTTGCAGCGCTATTCCAATAAGAGAGAGACTGTATGCTGCTGTTGAATTTGAGTACAATTAGAACATAAATTTCACATTTGGCTTTGATTTACCACAGTTTTGAAATAAAGGCAAATCTACAGCTTTCACACAAATTTTCTGTAGATTTGCCCACCAAACCAAAAAAAGATTGGCCTAGATTGTCAAATTTTCCATGAACAATTTAACAACTCACATACGATTTCCATGCCAACTTGCTGGTGGTAACTCAACAGGTTGCTAAGTTAACCACATGCATGGTGCAGTGCAAAACAGATTTCAATCATGCAAAATTCAAAAAATGTTTCACATTTTCACGGCCTTTTAAGTGTTAATTTTTGTTTCAGAATTATTTTAAAAAAGTTTTTTTCAAATACGTTCCACTTTTTTTTTGCAGTGAAACGTCTTGATAGCTTATTCACAGCTTTTTCTTCACAGGTTTTTTGAGCATATTTTCAGTGAAATTTCTTCACAGGTTACTTCACACGTTTATTCACAGGTTTTAAAAGTGAAATTTCTTCCTATTTTGTTCACATGTTTTTTTCACATGTTTTTTCACAGGTCTTAAAATTCACAGATTTTTCACAGGTTCTAGATTTTGTGATTTTTCTACAAAATTTAGCCCTTGCAAAATTCACAGGTTTTTTCACAGGGTGTTTCATTTAACACGACACATGCCTTTACAAAGCTACAGATGAGCTCTCTATCGGGGTTTTGATATGTTATAATGTTTGTATTAATTTTGACTTGCATTACATGTCTGCTATACTAGCTGCGTTGGCTTTATTTCAAAGCAAGATAAAAGAATTTTACCCACCTTTTTCTAGGAAAAGATGTAAATAGAAACACAACGAGGTGCTTGCTGTGGTAAATGAAAGGTCATCATTGCTCCGTTGGGCTGAATTCCGGTAAATGAAATGTGTGAAAGTAAATTGAAACAGGACAAGCTAAAGCAGTGAAGGCAGCTGAAGTATCTTCACTTCTCTTGCGAAAAACGGAAGTCAAATGATAAAATAAAAGAAGACGAGCAAAAGCAATAAAGGCAGGTGAAACATTTCCAAGTTACGCAAATGTCATCCATCAATATCCAAGTAAATATTTATCTCGATTCAAAGAAAATTAAAATGAAGAGAATCGGAGAGGCAATAAGGATGATATGCGTAATGATGAGGACTAAGTACTGACTACATTAACTTAAGATCACCTTGTCAATATATTTTCAAGAGTCCTACGCAGAGGACCTCGGATTCAGTTCTTTTCAATTTCTGCTCCAGATAAGGTAAGAAATATCTCTATCTTGCCATAATTTTACTACCGGTCACTTTTAAAAGCTACGCTTTTTCAGGTTTTAATTTTCTTCTTGTTAAGGACATTATATTTATGGCGTGTTGGGAAATACAAAATGAATGTGCTACAAATTATTGGGAAATGCTTCTGGAGTTTGACCATATATAAACCGAAGTCTAGTTGATTGAAAAAAAAACCGGCAATAATCAGTAAAAGCTGACTTCTGGCTATAGAGCAAGCTCTCGATTTTGCTCCATGGCTTTGTCATCCCAGATGTGTCTTTATTTTTTTTATCAAGAAGTTTTAATTATGTCAATTTCCTTTGGTTCCAAAAATCAAGCTAAGAAGTACAACACAAAAACTTGTAACCGCGATCAAAATTGCGTCGATTGAATTGTTTGAGTAAACTGTTGTTTCAGGCTGTAGTGCACAGTTGCACTCTATCTGCTTAACAAACCCAAAAGAAAAATTGACCTTAATACCTTAATATACCCAGACGTTTAATGGAAAAAGTGTCTCCTTTCGCATGTAAAGAATGTATATTTATGCCTGACAGGTATTTTCACTGAATACTTTTCGCTTTGACTTTGGCGTAACTGACAAGCAGATCAATAAATGCAATAAAAGAAAATTTTTTAAACATGTAAAATACAGCAGATCCGAGAAGGTTTGTGGAAAAAAAAAAAACACTTTTTTTAGTCGTTCTAACTTCAGCAGGTTCAAATCTTATTTTTTCTGCTCTAAAGAAGTGCAAGAAAAGACTGGAGATATCGCTGGAGTATACGTTTTGTGTTGGCTTTATTTTTCAAAGAATTTTCACGGTGTACTTAGCGTCTTTAAGAAAAACATTTGCATATCAAAAGCAAATTAATGTTTAATACAAAGCGGAAAAACTGTTCCGAATGAGCGATAAGTTCGAGAGGACAGGGGGGAGATCATTAATAGCTCTTGACACTAAATTAAACCCGCACTACACAAAAGCTCGCTTACAATTTTCACCTTAATAGCGATAAAAGGTATTTCAAAAAAGAAACAAAATGTTTTCTTTCCGCATTTACGTTGGATGGGACTGCCATTGTTGATAAAGGAAAGTATCAACCCTTCATTATTTATTTATTTCTCTTTGGAAAACTCAAACTCAGAATATTACAAATAAATCGATTGACGCGGTATTACGATTTCATAAGTAAAATTTCTGCTGTTTACCAAGTCTCAAACGTAGCGTGTACAGTGGATTTTCTGACGGGGTTTGTGAACTCAAGATTCATAGGAAATAGACTGCATGCAAACGTTTGCAACTTGGCCCTACCAAAAGACAGAGTACATAATATTAAAATAAACTTGGTGCTCTACTCTGAAGAGAGATGATGAAGCATAACAATATTAATGTTTCCTATTAACTTCTGTCGAAGTGCCTGATCTCTGTAACAAAACTTGCGTTGGAGGTCATCCACACTGCGTCGACGAGTGGTATGCAAAGTTCAGCACGTTTGCGAGGAGACGGACTCGGGTCCGCGATGGAAAACAATTCTTTTGTTTTCTAGTCTGTTAAAAGCTAAACTATTTCTAAGTTTTGTCGAGTTTTGAAAGATGAAATGAAGAAGTGTGTAATGAGAATTACCGCTATATATAGACTAACGAAAGGTGAACAAAAACATATCCTGAATCAAAACAACAAGATCTCCCGCATTTAGCCGCTGAGCCGTTTATAACTAGTCGTTCAATACGAATCCTTTTCTTCGGCCGTTCGAACGCTTAGCATCATCCGTTTCAAAATGGTTTTTAGCAGTTCGAACGGATGGCATCATCCATTCGAAACTTTTCGTTAGCCGTTCGAATGGCTGGCATCATCCGTTTAAAATTTCTCCTTTGCCGTTCAAACGTTTACAGCATCCGATCGAAATTTTTCCATGGGCGTTTGAACGATATTTGAAACCGTTTTAAATGGCTGGAACATCCGTTTCTCATCCGTTCGAGCGAGATCAATAAAGACAGGTGGAGTGTTTCCAGTTCTTCTTTTAAAACCGGGAGTCATTCAAATGTCATCCGATTAATAACGAAGTATATATAGATCCCTATTGAAAGCAAATTAAGAGTTAATGTCGATTAGAATCGAAAAAAATTCAAAAAATGTGGCCTCAAACCAAAAAACTAGTAGTGTTTCAAATCTCCCGATAATTATAACTTGACAAAAGAGACTTCAGGGACAACTCTCCTTACTTACGCTTTTATTTTTGTGGGATATTATGAATCTCTTTTATAAACCTCGAAGATTTGCACAAAATTACAACTTCCGCACCATGATGTACACCATTCTTGTCCTGAGATGATGACATGAGAGTTTCTAATCTGTAACTAGGTACTTTTTGGGGTATTCTAACTCCTACAACAATTTAATGAAGCGTACCTTAAGCGTACCGTAAGTCATTAGCTTAGAAATTGTAAAGTAGGACCTTTTTGAGCTTCGTTCGAACCAACCCATTTAAAATTGCAATAAAGTCGCTCGTGAGTGACATAAATGAGGGCTAAAGAAGGCTCTTTTTTATTTATTTCTTCTCTTAAGGTTGGAGTTCAGTTTATTTCAAAACCAGCCAAAAGAATTTCTCCTGTCTCCCTCGAGGAAAAGATATAAATAGAAAAAGCTGTTTGTTGTTAAACACAAAGGGGACAAAACTCTTTTGGATGAGTAAATTCTTGCGTTAGCGCTAAAAATTATTGGGAATTGCTTCTGGATTTTGACCACATAATAACTCAATCATTGGTGTCACAATGAGAATTTCATGTCCTAAACCGAAGTTTAGTTGATTGAAAAACAACGGCAATAACTAGTAAAAGCTGACTTCTAGCTATATAGCAAGCTCTCGATTTTGCTCCATGGCTATGTCATGCCAGATGTGTCTTTATTTTTTTCACCAAGAATTTTTCAATTATGTCAATTTCCTTTGGTTCCAAAAGTCAAGCTAAGAAGTACAACATAAAAACTTGTAAGCGCGATCAAAATTACGTCGATTGAATTGTCATTTCCAGTAAACCGTTGTTTCAGGCTGTAGTGCACAGGTGCAGTCTACCTGCTTAACCAACCGAAAAGAATGAAATGACTGAAAACAAGCCATCTTTAAATTGACCTTAATACCTTAATATACCCAGCCGTTTAATGGAAAAAGCGTCTCCTTTCAGATGTAAAGAATGTATATTTATGTCTGACAGGTATTTTCACTGAACACTTTTCGCTTTGACTTTGGCGTAACCGACAAGGAGATCAATAAGGTTGGCGTTCCGTTTATTTCAAAGGTTGGAGTTCCTTTTAGTTCAAAACCAGCCAAAAGAATTTCATCTGCCTTCCTCGAGGAAAAGATATGAATAGAAAAAGCTGTTTATTGTTAAACACAAAGGGGAGAAAACGCTTTGGGATGAGTAAATTCTAGCATTAGCGAAGGGTAAGATCGGTTATTTCGGCTCTCGACATTTTTGTCAAAGACTTCCTTGGCGACTAAACAGCAGAAATATTTCTCGTGATATCAATCCAGTTAACTCTCGCCCCAATTTCTGGGAGTAAGAGAAGATCTTGCTGTGGTAAATGAAAGCTCATCATTGCCCCGTTCGGCTGCCAGTGGTAAATAGAATTTGTAAAAGTAAATTTTTAAATTTATTTTTTAAGAATTTATAAATGTAAAATGAAACGGAATGCAATGAAGGCAGTTGAAGTATATTCAATTCTCTTGCGAAAAACTAAAGACGTCATGCGAATGTCATCCATTTAATATCAAAGTAAATATTGATCTCGATTCAAAGAAAATTAGATGTCAGAGGAGAGCCAATAAGAATGATCTGCCTCATGAGGGCTAAGTACTGCGTGCAATTCATTAAGATTACATTGTCAATATATTTTTCAGAGTCCAGCGCAGAGGACTTGAGACACCAGTTCTTTCAAATTTCTGCTCTAGGTGAGGTAAGAAATATGTATATCTTGACACAATACTACTACCGGTTCCTTTTAAGAGCTAAGTGCTTTTAATAGTCTTGTAATGTTTTTGTTTTTAGGGAAGTAAATTTATGACGAGCTAAGGAATATGTGCTTTTTGGGAATCGCTTCCGAAATCAGGTGTTTGATTGTGTAATAGCTCGATGATCGGATCCAACATCTTGAGCTGAAGTTTCTCTGATTGAAAGACAATGGCAATAATTGATAATTAAAAGAGAACATTTCGCAAGCTCTCGATTCTGTCCTTACCTTTAATTGTCATCGGAAAAAGTGTCTTTAGTTCTTTTGACGAGACGTGTCAATTATGCCAATTTCCTTTGGTTCCAGTAAGACAAGCTAAGAAATAGAATGTAAAAACTAATGCGCGAGATAAAACGCACTTACTATGGAAAATTTTGTCTGTTCCGAAAAGGCCAACATATGTTTTCTTAAGGGTGCGATTCTTTAAGAAAACCCAAGATTGGATTCTTAAATCCGAAAACGGATTTTGCGTTTCTTTTCTAAACAGATTAATCCAAGATCACTCGGATCATGGTGCGTCAAAGGAACCGAAGATTCCACTCTGGGCAAGGATTCTTCGGTTCTTTCGATGCACCATGATCCGAGTGATCTTGGATTGATCTGTTTAGTAAAGAACGCAAAATCCGTTTTCGTATTTAAGAATCCAATGTTGGATTTTCTTAAAGAAACGCATTCATGCTGGTCATATCTTTTCATGGTCCTAACTTACTGTTACAAAGAAACTACTTGTAAGGCCCCAGTTATATGGTCTCGGGTAACCGAGACAACCCTAGCCCCAAGGCAACTTTAGCGAGCGTTTATATGTGAAAACGTACTCCCTGTAGGCCGAGTCAAAGTTGACCCTGCGTGATTATTCATAACCCTTATTGAATAATCAAATGTGCAAATATCCCTCTTTTTTGGAGTTTCTCTCGATCATTCGATCACAGTGGGTTTTGCTGAGTTAATTTTCACTTCTTTGATATGAATTTCTGCTTTAAATCCTAAATCTAGGCAATACGTGTCACTCGCCACGCCGAGCGATGTCCCGGTTAGGCGAGTCAAAGCGTTGATATGAAGAAAAGTTGTCTCGCTTGCCGGGGTTACCTTACCTGCCGAGGCGAGACAACTCGCCCACCCGAGTTGTCTCGCCCCCCGAGACGGGTTCACGATCCTAATGTAAACGGTTGGTTGAATTTTGCAAAGAAATAAGCTAAAAGTTACCTCGGCCAGGGTAACTCGGGGGAAGGCTTATCTCAGGTACCCGAGACCATATAAATGAGGTCTAAGATATATTAGATACACTTGACTGTTTATTGTATTTCAATTGGGCCCTAAAGCTGACCAGTTATCATAAGAAATGCGATATTAGAAAGAAATCTACGTTTGCACTGCCTCGAAAATTAAGTTACAAAATGACAACTAATTTTCTGTCGATTTTTAGAATCTCCCACCGGTTTACAAACTTTATGTGAGAGTCTTGTCGTTACTTCAGATAAGTCCCTCTGTGCTACTCAAGAGGATCAAGCTAAGAAATAAAGATTCCCAAAAGGATGTGACAACCTTCGCTACTTTTACCGTCTAAATTAAGGAGGTTACTAATTTCTGCCGTGCAGAAACGAGGACAGCAATGGTTGGGAACCTCGATCTTTTTAGTGATAAAATTAAACAGACGCTTACAACAAAACTGAATCTCAGTACTGGTGTTATTTAGTATCAATTACAGGTCATTTTGAACTTTTTTATTTCACATGTAGCACAGGCACTGACGCATTCAATTCAATATGAATCCCAAGTTTTGGCTCTCAGTTGCGTTCCTGATGTCCCGGATCGGTGTATTTCAAGCTGCTGTCCAATGCCAAACAGCGGAATACTCAATTGGAGGAATGTTCCTCAAGGGCCACACCTTTAAAACAAGCAAGGTTGGATGGCCTGGAGGGTGCTATTTGATGTGCGAAGAAGAGGTCACGTGTCAAAGCTACAATTTCGTCATTGGTCATAAAGTCTGCGAACTGAACAATCGAACCAAGGAAGCGAGACCTGAAGATTTTAGGCCGGATCAGACAAGGTTCTACATGAAAAGGGCAAAAAACAGAGGTACACTTCCACTTTCCTTTCTTGCATGTTCGTCTCATTTTTCCAATCAGTACAGCTATTTTCAATGCTAGCGTCCGTGGCGAGCTTAATTTTGAGCGCGGCTGCGGATTCTCCTACCGGAGCGGCGAAACCACCAGGAGAAAAGGTGGGATGTCTCCGTACATGGCTTCGGCGCAATGGACGTTGCAAAACTATATGCTAACATCCCACAGGCCGGAGGAAGGAATCACGACTGTATGTAAAACATACGAAACATTCCACCCAAACAAACCTCCCATACCTAACCTCTACCTCAGCGAGGTGCTAAAGCTTCTCTTAAAAGAAAACTCTTTTCATTTTTAACGGCAACTCATGATACGGCAATGACTACAGAAATGGCGGTCTCCTTGGTCAACATTTTCACGGCCGCGGTAGAAACAGAAATCATTAACCACAGCCATATAAATCCCCGGGCAGGGTTGTTCGAAAGCCGGTTAACGCTAACCCAGGATTAAAAGTTAATCGAACTATTAATTTTGCTTGTCTAAAAATGTTTTTTATTGCTCACGTTTTGTGTGGTTTAAGCTTAGTCAAGCTCAAAACTGAAGGACAAATATAATAACCAGAAAATCTCACCGAAAAAAGATATTTCGATGATGTCATTTCTCTATGGATCAAAAACAAAAAGGAAGTAAACACGGTTATAAAGCTGGTGAATAACTATTATGCATACCAGCGACCGTAAAATTCACCGCTGAAATTTCAGATAAAGAAATAATTTTGTTGGATAGATGCTTACAGTATACAGGGGGGAAAGATTTGAGAAAGAGTCTATTCTCGACGTGCGAGTGCACTTAAAACCGACAAAAACTCTCCAAGACACGCACTTCATCTCCTGGCACCCTCCAGGCGTCCGGATCATGGGATTTTTCAAAGGCGAAGACTTACGACTTCTGAGAACCAACTCTTCTCAAAAGCTACATTTGAAGAAACATTACACAATTCAAACGCGGATTACGCAACAGAGGTTGCCCACTGCAAAATAAACAAAGAAGACCCAAAAGAATTTTGCAGTTTGTGACAGAATATCGCCCATCTTTGCCTAATCTTAAGAAAATATTCTTATGAGTAAATGGCATTTAAAAGAAAATCAGCCCTTGCTAAGAGAGTTCTCTAAAGACCCTTCCCTGCTTTTATACAGAAAAGGGAGATCTTTGAAAAACGTCCTTCTTTAAAGCAAAGCTTTAGAGGTCAAAGTTTCTTCTTTTCAGTAGGAGTCGTGTTTGGCCTATCAACCATTTGTAGCATCAATCCGGAACAAAGCACTAGCATGTAAAATCCCAAAAAACACGTAAGCGTTTGCCTGAAATTAACTCAACCAATAAAAAGAATACTTTCCAACATCGTCTAACGTACATAAGAGGGTTACGAATAAGGTTTATCTGTTATTAGCTCTTCTTGTTTATAAAATTACTTGAAGCAAAATTACTTTATCTCAAAGTTACTTTATCTTTTCATTTTATCTCACAGTCCCGCTTGGTTCCATTCAAGAGCTTCCTGCTGAATCATGCAGTGAGATCAAGGCCAGTGAAGGAAATGAGATGGTTCACGGGGATTACTGGATATACTCTGACGAGAATGATCAGAAAATCCTGGCTCGCTGTGAAGGTACGGCCTTTTAGTTTATTGATAAAGAAGTTTAATTAACCTTTTAGCACCTCCAAAAAATTTAAATTTGCAAGAGACCGGAGTAGCTCAGTCTATTGATCGATCAACCAATAAATTTTGAGGGCAAACAGCCTTTTTGTTTTCAACGGCACAAGTATAAATTAAAGCGTCCAAAACAATCCAGAGGTGAGTGCTGATTGGCAGAAATATTGAATTTTTGTCCGCCTGTGGGAGCGATCGGTAACGATCTTAACCTTTGTGTTTAAAGAAACTGGTTTTACCTCTGAAAATTTCCCTCAATATACCTGGGACTTGATGCTAATGAAAAAAAAAAATTCAAATTGTGTCATGTTAGCAGATGACTTTAAAAAAGATTTATAACATTGATCTGATTGGCCCCTGAGCCTTAATGTTAAGAGTGTGCCACAGGATCGCAACGTAAGACATGGATGCAAATATTTTTCTCTGAAAATTCATTTTAGAGAACTGGCAGAAATTAAACACAGAACCCGTTTGCTTTGGGGCGCTAAATGACCAGTACGGCGCCTTTAACATCACGAAGAGTGGACTTCTCAAGACGATGAAGCTCATCCGCAAGTCGGGCTCGGTCAGATGCAACCCGAGATACCCGGAATCCTTCTGGGGCTGCTCAAATGTACCATGGTATGGCAAGAACAGCTTACAGACTATCATTACCAATGCAAAGAAAGAAGCCATCCTGCCACCTGCTGGAGACCTGAAATTACACGGGTGTAACAACAAAACACATTTTTACAGTCTTAATGGAACTACCCACACATCTCCTGAGCTCATTTTCCCGGACCTTCCTAACAAGCTGCCTGTGTCACGCAATCAGGAGTTGCAGATATGGTACGGACAGGATTGGAGGGATTGTAGTGAAGATAACAACGATGGCGCAACGTGTGTTGATGTGTATGCGTGGTACGCTTTAACATGAGTATCTGACTTATCCGAAGCAGTAAGTGCTTATAGCCACTGAAAAATTAACGTAAACGCTGCTCATATTTATCTTCTCTTGTATTGAACCTTGTAACTTAGCGCATAAATGCAGGAAGACATTCACGGAATGGAATGCTAAGAATTGTAGAAATATGAAAGTAGCGTCGAGCAATTACCAAGACGACGAAGCATTGTATGAACTATACTTTTTTTACCTGGCTGTAAGGGCTAATGTAGTAATTACACATCTAGGCTGTCACGAATAGTTTTTGAAGCTCTACTCTTTCTTCAACAGCATTCTCATTCCAAACTACAGCACATGTATCAAACATTAAGTATAAATAGCAATAGTTATCGGAATGTATGTTAATTAGTTTATACATTTGCATTCTTTGTATCAAAATTTACTATTCTTGCTGTTAAAAATATTAAAAAAAGATGTTGAATGTTTGTAGTGCTCGATGCGCTTAGCTACAACTACCTACAGTTCTCAGGCATGCCACTTAAGGAAAAGCACATTTTTTTCCAAAACTTTCTTTTTTATCCATAAATCTGTTCAACTGACTTAAGTCTCTAACGAGCAACATTTGGGCCGGTAAATGATCTTATGCATTTTAGCTTAACCATAACAGGCTTAAAAATCCCAACAGGTGGGAGGCACTCCATTTGGCTATTTACAAGCATAACAGAGGAGTTGAACTAGGGTCTGTCGGAAAGCAACTCCAGCTTTAATAGTGGTCAGAGCGAGACTTGAGCCCGCGACCTCCGGATTTCAAGTCCGGCGCCCTAACCACTCGGCCACGCTACCTCCACAGATGTTACAAGATGCCTTGTCTCCAGGTTGAAGTTCATTTTCGTGGACAGGTCTGCTATCCTGTAATGCATGTACCATAGTTTTTCCAGAGCACTGACTTCGTTCAGGCTCTAATACTGGTCTCCTTCACCATGTGCAAATCTTGACTGGTAACCCGCCTCCTGGCTGAAGAGCTGGCGAGTGCTAGACAAGGATTTAAATTTACTGATTAAATATCGGCCGTTTAGCGATTGAACCGTTGTTGATGTAATGTTTAAGAAAGTACCTGTAGTCAATATTTTAGGTTCGTTAGTAAAACTAGTTACAAGTTGTGATTTAGCTCTGTATTGACGTGGCAAAAGCATAATCTATATTGAAAGACCAACCTTTCTAGAACTTTCTTGGAAAAAACATGAAGGCGTGAGTTCACCGCGCTGTAACATCACTTTTCATTGAGTGTTTTCTTTATTTGGAAATTTCACTACGTGTTTAGTTGATGCGATTGACAAGCAGCCGTTACTATACAACAACGCAATAACAATGGGCGAGGGAGGAGGGTACTTCCGTATATTTGGAGTAGGTGCCGCGAAAAGTTTTACTGAACCTCAACCCAAAGCCCTAAGAACGAGGTTGACTAAACCCCGACCCTATTTGAAGACGATCCAATTGAAAATTGATACCCTATTTAAGGCCCAAACCAAGAGGAAATGCAAACCCAAAACATGGCACCCTGTTCAAACAAAAAAACAAAAACTAAGAATGGCCTGAACAGGTCAACTTTATTTTGTTTTGGTAACATTGGAAGTTAAGTATCAAGCAGATAATTTGTTTTTCGTTTCGCTGGAAATTTACGCACTGGAATTTTAGTTAATATAAATTATACCCTGTCTAAGGATTAGGCGGAAGGTGGGAGATGATTGACAGTTAAGGCTTCACATCGGACGGCTCTCAGTGAAAAGCCTTTCCCGAAGATGGCAGCTTTCTATTCCATGTCAGTGTAACTAAACCGACCGCGGATGAACGGATGAAGAATAGGAACGTGAAGGAAGACTATCTTCCGTGATGTATGTGGAATTTCGAGGCGATTAGAGCATTTGGAGACCTTTCCCTTCAGTGGACTCGTTAGGCTGGGATCACTCAGTACCCAAACTTTGGAAAGGATATCCAGAGGACAAAATAGTGAAGCTGACTGAAACCATCTAAACGTCCATAAATTGACCCATAACCGGTAGGTGAGAGAGCTTCCTGTAATAAAAATTATTATTTATTTATTTATTATTTACAAACCTTCCACGCCAAACAAGGAAACATGCCTCAAGCACGGTACGTATATTTTATTTATACTCCTTCCTGTCTCTAAGACTTAAGAATAGGACCGTTTTTCCTGGCCATACAAATTATTATCTTTCAACTGTTTTGAGACTTCAGTATTACTGCATTGTACGGACGCTCAGTTTGCGAGCTTGGGATAACTGTGTTTTGGACCGCATGTGAGGCGAACATTGTGATGCGGTGATATCTCGAAGAAAAACGAAGGCCTACCTCGGTAAATGCCATGGCTTGTAATTCTTTCGAATAGCTTTTATGCTGAATGTGACGTGGATCTTTTGGTTTTGCCCGGTTTTCTCTGACACTGATACTTGAATCACTTTGTTGTGCCAGCAACGCGCAACTTTGGGTTTCTTCTGCCTCGGGAATAAACTAATTTGTTTATACTTGACTAGAATAACCAAGGTCTTGGTAAGTGATATCAGCTTCAGCTTTCAGTTTCGGCTGATGAAATAATTGTTTGTTATTGGTGGATAGCAGACCACGCAAAATTTGAGATCCTTTCAGTTTCAGATTTGCGTCAATTGATTAATTGACGAAAACACAAAACGTGAGAAGAATCCTAATAAAAATGATGCAGGAAAACTGAGCAATACATTTCGTGTCTCGTTTGTCAGAAAATAAGGATTCAAAACAGTGAAAATCTTGGATAAAACGTCGGCGAAAACCTTTTCATTTCTGCTTCGGAAATTGGTGAGAAATGTTAGATTAATTTTGAAATTCGTATGTCGGCCATAAGTTGTGGTACGGTCCTATTTCTTAGAATAAGTTTGCCCGCGTTTTTTCAGGAAAAATATGTCACTACCAAAAACTGATTAGAGATGAGTAAACTTTGGTGAGGAAGAAGACAAGGGAAGAGGAAGAACGGTTATCTTTATCTATGTCAGAGATTTCTTGGGCGAATAATGATATGAAATATTTCTCGCGATATCAATCGAGTTTACCAACACCCTAAATTAATGGATTAACAGATCCGGCTAAAGCAACATGTAACTTTTGTCTTAGGATGTCGGAATAGTTTAATGCATCTTCGCCTGTAATAATAGAAGTTTATTGAGTTAGGGTTTCTTAATATCAAGAATGATCTAGAACAAGTTGAGTTGAAAAATATCAGAAAAAGAAAACTTGAACTTTTCGTTGAGACAAAGAAACTTGTTAACATCAGCAGGTGGCCGCATTAAAGGGTCCAGAGCGTAGAGCACACGGGAATCTAAAAAAGTGGGTACCCGAGTTCTTCTACTTTTCAGTCTGAAAGAAATATCAACATAGAGTTCTAAGAAGGTATACTAGAACCTGCCGGATGCGAGGAACCATTCTATTAGCTTTCCTTTGTTGCCCAATATTCTTTTCGGTTCAAATTGATATTTACTTTGATGTTAAATGGATGACATTTACGTGAGTTCCCCTTTGCCAATATAGTTAGAAATACTTACTCTGCCTTCACTGTTCTTCCTGTTTCATCTTTTCTTTATATTTTTCATTCACCGGGCATCAATCAATTACGAACTTGTTCGATTATTGATCGAACATGAAAGCATCGCTTAAATAGTTTTATGGCCTTGAGTATCTGTCAACAACAAAGCTGCCTTCACTTCTAGAACGTGTCAGATGTAATACACTTGGCTGGAAAAATGAAATATTTACAACACATGTTTAAAGAATGACAACAGATTTTGTTGAGAATTTTAAAGTGATGTGTTAACGAAGACGTCATCACCACCCTTGACGCGCTTGCAAATTGTGTTTGTAAAACAATGTTATAATTGAGTGGATTACGTACAAGAGAACGAAGTTCGCTTCATTCAATGTCACTGATATTTTAGTAGTTAGCAGCAAAGACGGAAGAAGAAAGTACCACAGAGAACCTCTGGCATCAGGCTGTTTGAAGCACCTCCGCAAAAATAAGGTACAAAATGACACATAATTTTTTATCGATTTTTGCAATCTTCAAACGTTCCCTTGAGCACATACAAGTAGCGAATTGGGACCTTCTCGTTACAGTAGTGAATGTGATGCGTGCTATTAAACGGGATCAAGCTAAGAAAAATAGATTCAATCCATTCTGTCTAAATTAATCATGTCATTAATTTCGTTCCCGACAAAGGAGAGCGATGGTTCAGAGCTGCAGTCTTTTAGATGCTAACAAGAACATGGATTCTCCATGGCAACTAATTAAGATCACTAACATGTCATTTTGAACGTTTCTATTTCGCTTGTAGCAAAGTCACTGAGGCATTCAATTCAATATGAATACCAAGTTCTGGCTCTCAGTTGCGTTCCTGATGTCCTGGATTGGTGTATTTCAAGCTGCTCTCCAATGCCAAACAGCGGAATACTCAATTGGAGGAATGTTCCTCAAGGGCCATACCTTTAAAACTAGCAAGGTTGGATGGCCTGCAGGTTGTTATTTCATGTGCGAAGCAGAAGTCACATGTCAAAGCTACAATTTCGTCATTGGTAAAAACCTCTGTGAATTGAACAATCGAACCAAGGAGGCGAGACCTGAAGATTTCAAGCTAGATCAGACAAGGTTCTACATGAAAAGAGCAAAAAACAGAGGTATACTTCGATTCTCCTTATTTCTTTTTTTACCCTTTTACAACTCAGTCGCGTTAAATGCTATTGCTTAGCATGTGTAGCTGGCTTTGTTTCAGCAGCGCGGACTCTCCAATGGGAGCGGGGAAGCCGCGAGGAATGATGGGAAGCAGTCAAGCTGAAATGTTTTTTTCGTGGCTTAGGCAATTCAACAAATTGTTATACTCGTAGTAATTAAAAAATATGAGTGCGTTCGACCCCGCACAAATATAAGGAAACTTTTGCAATCGCGAGCAGTCGTTTATCATCAGTCGTAGCAGCATTATGGTTAGGAACTTCATCTGAGTTAGACAAAGAAGATAAAGTTTTCTTCTTATAAAGTTGTTAGCCGCTACGTTGACATGACGGAGCGAGGTTAAAACAATCTTTTATTAAACTGGTAACACTGATTACTTGAGGTAAAATTTCTCGTATCCAACTAACGGTTACCAATACGTCATATGTGATCATGAAAAGCAGCCTCGCACCCATTTCTTCGTCGGAAGTAACAAATATTACACGAGACAATACTCCATTTTCGTGATAAATCAAAATTCTAACATGATTCCGAAGCTCTCTGCCCAAAATTCAGATAATTCTAATATTTGATTTTTGTAATTTTCAGGTGGCTCTGATCCCTATGTAAATATTTTATTCAAACTTTGCCAAAAGTTGCGTCTTATCATGCTTATTAAAATTTGACAATATAAAAAAATTTCACCATGCCGTTTTTTAATTATAAGTTGCTATGGTAATCTATTTTGTCACGAAAATGACAACAACGTGTTCACTAAAGATAGGGCAGTTTTTTGATACCATGATTGTAGCATCAAGTGATAAAGATTGGTTATAACGACCCATCAAAATCTAAGTGCTGGAAATTGTTTCGAGCCACCTTAAGCTCTTCTTGTAAACATTTGAAATAAAATTACTCCTGATAGATCTTTTGTTGTATCACACAGTTCCTCTTGGCTCCATTCAAGAGCTTCCTGCTGAATCGTGCAGTGAGATCAAGGCCAGTGAAGGAAATGAGATAGTTTAAGGGGATTACTGGATATATTCTGATGGGAATGCTCAGACAATCCTGGCTCGCTGTGAAGGTACAGATTGTAGCTTTAATTCGCCGGTACTCATTAGTACACCTGGGTAGAGAGAGGCACGCTGAGAGTTAAGTGTCTCGTCCAAGAATGCAGTACAAGGTCCTCGGCCAGGGCTCGAACACGGACCACTCGATCCAGAGACGAGCGCACTAGTCATGAGGCCACAGCGCCTCCACAATTCGGTCCAGCGACAAAACCAAATTCGAACCGAGCAACAAAATGTCAATCCGCCAGCTCGTAGCCTGCGAGAGGCTCACCTTTGAGTCACACGCGCGAGCGGCGAAGAGCAAAGCGAACCGATGGAGTCTGGTGAAGAGGCGCCAAGAAAGTGAGCCTGTCCTGATCTCTGTAAGTTTTTCATTTCTGCTTCGTCTGAGCGAAGTGAAATACCATTGGTCGAAAAGCGGGAAAGGCGAGAAAACTGTCAATTTGTTATGTTTGATCAGGAGCGATTAAATCCCCATGGAGTCGCTAATTTACCGCACAATAAAAAACAAGTCTTCCACATTTGGAGTCAGTATTTCTGGTTAAATTTCAAACTAAAGAGGGAGCAGGATATAGCAGTTGAAAGTATGTTAATGAATCAAGACGTACTTGTCCTGTTGCCGACTGCATATGGGAAGAGTTAAATATTACAAACGCATGTGATTGCAATCGGACAACGAAACAACACGAAGGCGTTTGCCCGTTTACCAGCATCGTCAAAGATCAGATTGCCAAAGCAAAATCATTTGGAATCAAGTGTGTTTCCTTAGTAGACATAAACTTTGACAGTTTTTCTTCGGCAAAACTTTATCAACAACGGATATCGCGCCCATCCGTTGCTTTGAAAAAAATTTACAATTTTCCCGAGAAATCTGAGCTGCCAAAGGTCATACTTCCGGTGAAAATTAATTGACGTATTCTTTTCTGCGGTTTCCGGGATGGATTTAAAAATTTGCAGAGATCAGAGCAGGCTCACTTTCTCGCCTCGCGGCTACCCCGCGCGCGCTTGTACTCCAACGTGAGCCTGCTCGCAGGCTAGCCAGCTCGGTTCAGTTGAGACATCAGCGGTCTAGCGACTACAATGTTTTCAAACAAAGTGTGCATGACCTAACTCTAAAACTAGTGGCAAGAATGTAAGAATGTGTTTAAAAACCTATCAATGCAGAGTGTCTGCGCTGAGTTCAAATTAATATGTTTAATTGTAGTATTGTTTGTGTGCTTTTTAAGTCAGCAAAATTCAAATGTATTTTTTGTTTGTTCCAACCGGGTATTCACAATGCTCAACCATGATTGGTGAGATTACGAGCAGACTCAGGCCCTTATTGCTCAAACTCGTGCTGTGATTGATTGAACTCTCTCGTTGCTCTGAAATAAGAAGTGCGTAGTCGATCAACCAAACAATCTAGGGGCAAGCAGTATCTTTGTTCTCCAGTGGCATAACTGGGTTAAATGAGCTAAAAGGGTTTGGAATAGGATCCAGATGTACGACGCAAAACAAACTCCTGATGACCATGAACGTGTCTGTTGGAAAACCTCTAATTGAACGATCCAGCAGTACTTACTCTTTACTGAGCTCTTGTTTTGCCTAGTTAGAGCGCCTCTGATTGCCTTGATGTATAATTTGGTCGATTCTAATCACTTTCCATGTTAAATACTTTTTTTACCATTAGTATTGTATATTTTTTATTAATTTTTTTTTTAGGAAACTGGCAGAAAATAAACAAAGAGTCCGTTTGCTTTGGGGCGCGAGATAACCAGTTCGGCGCCTTTAACATCACAAAGAGTGGACTTCTCAAGACAGTGAAGCTCGTCCACAAGTCGGGCTCGATCATATGTAACCGAAATTTCCCTCCATCCTACTGGGGCTGCAGTACAAGCCCCTACTATAGCAAAAACAGCTTAATGACTATCATTACCAGTGCAAAGAAAGAAGCCATCCTGCCACCAGCTGGAGACTTAAAAGCTGGCGTTGAAAACAAAAACCACTTTTACAGTCTTAATGGAACTACCCACACATCTCCAGAGCTCATTTTCCGCGATCTTCCCATTCAGGTGTCTGTGTCACGCAATCAGGAGCTGCAGATATGGTACGGACAGGATTGGACCGATTGGAGTGAAGAGAATAATAGTGGAACAACATGTGTTGATGTGTATGCGTGGTATGCTTAAAATCACATGAGCCGCTGACTTATCTGAAACTGTCAAAGCTAAAAAGTTAACTGAAGTTTAATTTAAACACACAATAAAAACGTGAACGTAAACTCGACTCCTATTAATCTTGACTAGAATTAAAATCTTGTTACTTTGGGAAAAAAATGTTTTAAGTCACTAAAAAATATTACATAAGAATCTTCGTTTACAATAGCATATAAAAACAATTCAGACTTTGATTAAGCTGCAAAAATATAAGTTCTGAATGTTGAAAGGGCATAGATAAAACACGCATTGTATGTGCTGTCGTTTTTATAAAATTTCGGCCAGCGCTAAGGGTGAATACAAACCAATATTAACTACAGTAGTGCAAGGGTGCTAAGAAAAGTTTGTAAGTTACACATATTTACAAAAAGTACTTAGCTTATTCAAGTCAAACATAAAGCATAAGTAACTGTAGACACTGGAATGAATTTTAAGCGGCTCGTATTTGTTAGAAAAATATACATTACTTGTCTCGCTTTTCAGTTGTACCTGTGTACATCGTGACCTACGTCTTAAGGCTTTTCGCCTTTTCTTTTTATCCTTTTCTGATCTTTTTGCTGCAGTGGTGGACCTTCTTCTGGGCTTGCAACCAGTGGAACAATTCCCGAGAAAGCATCATCGAGACGGGCAATTCTCACAACGGAATAGCCAAGTGCAGTTGAGGGAAAATTTGCTCAAGCTTTCAATGAAATTTCTAAACATTTTCGTACATATTTAATTGTCTTATAATAATTGACCCAATCACTCTGATCTGGGTATCATTGGAAACTGGATCTTTTCCTCCTTCAGAACTTGAGTATAAGTGATGCCAATTTTGGTTGAAGGTGATGACGTCAGAAGTGGAACAAAGGCCAACGCTCACCACAGCCGGTAACTGCCGACACAGGTGTCAATGGGTCAAGGGAGATGGGTATCCCTTTCTTGTCCCTATAGCCCTTTTCACGTTTCTTAGCCGGCGGGTTTTGGCAAGAGAAATGAAGGGCCCTTCGTTTCGCATGCTAAGGCCCTGCCTGCTAAGAGACGCGAAAAGGGCTATGGGGACGAAAATAGGATATTCCAGAATGTGGACAACCTGTGAAGCAGTCCAAAAGAAAAACAAACCTGAATTGGCCCTTTTCCTGTAAAATTACTTTCTAATAATAAAATCTTAAAAAGGTTGTTGTCACTGACTTAAAAATCTTAAAATAGACGTTTCGGCTAAAATACTATAACCTTCTTCAGTGATGAAATGAATGTTATCGGCGTCTAAATGTAAATGAGATGTTTATAAGAATGTGAGGAACTCGCGAGGGATCAATTTAGCATTTTGTAAATGTCTGGAATATGCGCGTGGTCATTAATTTAGTTCGGTTCGCGGGTGGAATGCCACGCTTCCAAGAACAATCTACGCGACCACAAGGGACAGCGGTCTATGACCTTGACATTATTAAAATCAAATTCGTGGTTGTTTTTCATACAGTGTTGCGCCAAAAGAGAGTTCTTGTCACATGTGAGGACGCTCTTTTATGTTTTTTTGTTCTGGATCTCAGTGCTCTGGATGTTTGACCGATGTAAAGTTTTTCCACAGTTTTTACAATTGATTTTATACACGCCACCAGTTGACAGGTCTTGATCGAATTTGTCCTCCGGTTTCTTCAGGATCGAACCAACCGTCTTGACGGGTTTATCGACGCATGAGATCATGGTGTCTTTTGATGTTGTATCGCTTTTCACATCTATCCCCACGGCACTGGCACTCGAGGTGACTAAGGCCAGACTTGAGTCCGATTCGACCATCCCCGAAAGAACCAATAGCGAACTTAAGCAGCGACGTTTTTGAGACGCGGACGGCAACCGGAAGAGGAGTGGAGCTAATTCTGGCGCGCTTCTGACCTGTGGGATCAACTGGAAAGTTGTCGTGTTTGTATTTTACACCAAACTTTCCTGACCAAAAAGCTGTAGTGAACACCTGGAACGAGAACTTTTAATTTCTGGTTAGCGTCCGCGTCGCAAAAGCGTCACTGCTTAAGTTCGCTAATACGTCCGTGGACAACATCATGAATTTGTTTGAATTCGTACTTGACAACAACTACTTTGTCTTTGGTGGTGTTTTCTACAAACAAATATTCGGCTGTCCCATGGGTTCACCTGTAAGCGCTATCTTGGCAAATTTGGTGATGGAACACGTCGAAGAGAGAGCGTTAAGTACTGCATACCCCCCCGCAAGTGGTGGTACAGATATGTCGACGATAGCCATGTTTGCCTCGCCAGTGAGCATCTCACTGAATTTCACTCCCATCTTAACTCGATCAACCAGCACATCAAATTCACAGTCGAAGAAGAGAGTGATAGATCCATCGCATTCCTCGACACGAAGACAACTAGAAATACTGATGGATCAATTAAAACCAGTGTTTACAGAAAAGCAACCCATACCGACAAGTATCTCCATTTCAACTCTCACCACCCTTTGCAACACAAACGCTCAGTGGCCAGAACCCTTCTTGACAGAGCAAAGAATATTCCGTCGACTGACGAAGACAAAAAGTCCGAAGTACAACACGTGGTGGACGCACTCAAAACCAATGGTTACACGGACCAATTTTTAAAAAGCTGCCAAAGAACCAAACCACCTAAAGCATTAAATCAGCCCCAAAATAATCAGCTACAAAGCCACAGAGGCTTTGTTACTTTGCCATATTTTCAAGGAATCTCTGAAAAAATTGCAAGAACTTTGGGAAAATTCGACGTAAATGTTGCTCATAAACCCGTCAAAACGGTTGGTTCGATCCTGAAGAAACCGGAGGACAAATTCGATCAAGACCTGTCAACTGGTGTCGTGTATAAAATCAATTGTAAAAACTGTGAAAAACTTTACATCGGTCAAACATCCAGAGCACTGAGATCCAGAACAAAAGAACATAAAAGAGCCGTCCTCACATATGACAAGAACTCTCTTTTGGCGCAACACTGTATGAAAAACAACCACGAATTTGATTTTAATAATGTCAAGGTCATAGACCGCTGTCCCTTGTGGTCGCGTAGATTGTTCTTCGAAGCGTGGCAGTCCATTCGCGAACCGAACTAAATTAATGACCACGCGCATATTCCAGACATTTACAAAATGCTAAATTGATCCCTCGCGAGTTCCTCACATTCTTATAAACATCTCATTTACATTTAGACGCCGATAACACTCATTTCATCACTGAAGAAGGTTATAGTATTTTAGCCGAAACGTCTATTTTAAGATTTTTAAGTCAGTGACAACAACCTTTTTAAGATTTTATTACTATGCCTGACTACAACTACAGTATTTTTAAATACTTTCTAATAAGTTCGAGTACTTCTCACGTAATTCAGTCGTTGGCAAACTCAACTGAACGCAAAAGGCATTCGACACTTTTTAATTAACAATATTTAATCATATCTTATTTACAATCCTTAAATGTGTTCTTAGGTCTTCAGTTCTGATTAACAATCTTTTCTTCGCTTGCTCTTGATATCTTTCTTTAGATTTCTTATATGTCAACTTATTTAATTAAACTTCCTTCTTATAAATCGTGAAAGCTTCGCTTTACGTGCATTCTTTAAACATGCCTCTGCTGAATAAGTATTTAACACATAATCATTGGATTTAATTTACGGTGATAATAAATGACCCAAATCTTAGTACAACTATATTGATCACTTGAATCATCATTAATTAAAGCTGAAATTAAGAAATAGAAAACATGCACGGTGCTTCTATCGAGTTCTAGTATAAATCTAGATCTACTATCTACTATTGTTCGGAATGCCGTTCTCTGATTGGCTACACTACTCACTATCTATTCTGCGATAGATAGTGACTAGCGTAGCAGTGTGCCCTTGTTAACAAAATGAAGGCCGCTTTTCGGCGTTTTCGAAGTGTCTGTGAAGACGATTTAGATAAGGTTTTGAACGACTAGTAGATTTATACTCAAACAATTAGATTATTCGCTCTCGATTTCTATGCGTGATACAATTCTCGAGCTCGTATTCTAATGAATTAATAGAAACACGAGTGGAAGCTTGGGACAACGTGAAATGACACCGTGGAAATACTTTTTTGGGGGCGCGATACAGTATTTTGCTGGTCAGCGGTACACCTTAACAAAACTACAAAATGTCTGCAACTTTTACATTGTTTTCACAGCGAGTCTTGTCGACAGTCAAAAAGATACAAAACTTAGAGCGCACACTGTAAACTTAGCTTTTAAACTCCGCTCATTTGTTGGATAGTTCTCAGTTAATATTATATATTGTGCCAAAGACAAACTGAACTTGCACACGGTGTGAAATTGTTGTTGTTTCGTGAGAGTACATGCTCGCAAGTGGCGAGCCAGTGGCAATTTACGTTACGATGTGCGCTAAGGCTAAAACTAGGCAGCTTTTATGTTGCTGTAGCGGTATTCTGAGGACATCAACTTCTCAAGTTTGTTGAATTGATGGGCTTTAACCGTATGAATCGGTATGTAAACGGCATTTCGATCAAATTCGTCGGGAAGACATGCTCGTGTTCGATTGGGGGCACTCGCGTAAGTAAACACGGTCATCCTGTCCTCACTCGATATCACCGAATTATAGACCAAGTTGGCCGAAATCGAAGCAGTACTTCGTATAAATCTTAGACACGTTGGTGTAACAAGTGTAGGACTGAATCCCCAAAAGGGTTCAAAATTTGGCCTCAACTCGAGGAAGAATTCACCAAGGTATGTTTCATCATAAAATATCCAATTTTAATCATACTGTACTTCAGGAAGCTTGAGGCTGACGAAAATAAAATTTTAAATTTTCATGTTTATTATTGTTTCTTTGTTTCTTGTCATAATTTCGAATTGTTGCAGTTCTGTATTTTGCTTATAGCGCCTCTAAAGTGTGAAAATTATTTTAAACTAGTTGCATAGCTATTAGAGTTTAGAAAAAAAAGCTATTTAGCTATTAGAAAAAACCACAAGAAGTACATGACATCTGATTATCTTAAGATGGCAGAAGACATGGAATACAAAGCTGTTTAAAGGATAATTAAAAATACATGCATATGTTATTGTAAGACAATAAAAATACCATAAAATCTGGGTAATGACAACTTCCAGTTAAAACTCAATAAATGAATTTCATTTTTAGTTATAAATAGGCTATCCCCCCTGTATTCACACAACAATCTTCTGATTATAAGGCCACCCAGACAATTTCTGACCACATTACCTTAGAGCCTGAGACTCTGTATAACTTTCTAAAATTAACATTTGTTTACATATTACTATTATCTGGATTTCCCAATAGAAAACTTCTTCTATTGTACATTTTTTTCTATTCTGGCTCAGCAAAAGTCCTTTTAGATACTGTCCATGGATGATTTCCACAACATCAATGCTGTAAAAACACCAACTGAGAGAACACTGACCACTGCTCTCCATATGGCAACTCCTCTCCTGACCATTCAGCCATCTGTTGATGGTGGGGAGAGGCAGGGGGCAGGAATCCGGAGAGAAATGCAAAATGCTAATTTGTCATTCATTAAGGCTTCAAATATTTTCAAAAACAAGAACTGAAAATGTTACTTGACTTTCATTTAGTGTCTTTAGAGACTTCTAGGCCGACGGGCAAAGAAAAATTCACCCTTGGGCTCAAAATGAGGCTCAAAATGAAACCCTTTGACAGTGGTTACGTCATAGCTGGTCATTCACTTGAAAGACGTGGGTAAGAGTAGCAAGGCTGAAAATGAAGGAAAAAAAGAAAAGGAAATGCCTAAGGACTGTGCAGCTAAATGACTAGGATGTGTTTTGAGTCTCTTAATTTACAGGGGACAGGAGCAGGACGAACAAGGGTGGGAGTCAAGAGATAGAGGTATGGAAAGTGGGAGAACCGGGTATGGGAAGTGGGAGGTTCTGACTCCACTGTCCCTTCCCCCACTTGATGCAGTACCTTGTCCCTAAGTAAAAGGTAAAGTCTGCATAGAGCCAAGTGGCCCATCAGGCCAGGCTTATCTTGGTTTCTGTAGCATGAACCGACTAGGAGTATTTCTACTACCCCCTGGATAGGATGCTAGTTGATCACAGAGTTACTCCCAGGATTAAATTCACCCGTACCCATATGTACACCTTTGTGGAGAGAGGCACCGTGAGAGTAAAAGTGTCTTGCCCAAAAACACAACACAATGTCCTTGACCAGGGCTCAAACACGAACCGCTCGATCCATTGCTGAGCGCACTAACCACAAGGCCACCGCACCTCCCACCTTGTCCCTTAGGCCTAACCTTAACCCTAAACCTAAAAAAAAGGAGTCTGTAGATTTCACTCAACTTTACCTCTTTTATCACTTGTGTATTTGAGACAATTTCTAATTTCCTCGCTTTCTGCCATTCAGTTTACTGTACCAAAGCCTGATTTTAAGTGATTCGCAACTACTGAAGGAACTTGTTTTTGCAACTTACAACTTCAGACTTTGCACAAAATTTCTCACTGGAGAAAAGCAATGTTGTAGAACTTAAGTGATGAACTAAATGTAATAAATATTAATTTGTAAGAAATGTATCTGTTCTTTAATACATGCTTTTGTGTCTAGTATCTGAGTTAGATGCAGCGAAGATATATTACCAATGGTTTGTAGACGACAGTAAGCCAATTCAGAGACACAGTGGCATAAACAAACCCACTTGTTAGCCAATTTATCACAGGAAAAAAAATAAATACATATAATTACATATATATAATTTATTGCCATCAGGTGCTATAATGTCTTGTAATAAAGTGGTTACAAGTTAAGTAAGAATCTTACAGAAGGGAGGATGATACAATATTATTACTAAGGGGATCATAATTAATTTCATATTGATTCAAAGCATGTGATATGTACATGTTGATTGCAATGTAAAAATTATTTTGTAGTGATTGAGCAAAGCTCATCTGAATTAAATTAAATGAAAGGAAAAACAATAACAGTCAAATATATATAATGTAGGCTTAAACAATCTTTAATGATACAGAAATATCTTGTGAATGAAATGAACAAATGTAACAAATGTTTTATTCTGACAGCAAACGACAGGTACAAAAAATTTATTTCACCCGTTCCAAAAGGCGCAGAAAGTCAGAAAGGTGATAGAAACGCCAAAACGCCAGTCTTTAAAGACAAATTCTTATCAAAGTTTCTTGGACGCGTTCCGAAATATAATCTCAATGAACAAGCGCCACACGTCGGCGCAAAGTGAGTGTGAATAAAACGGTCCCGACTTACATGTAGTACCTTAACCATTTCGCGCAAATTACACTTTAAATCCAACCAGTCTTCAAAATCCTTGCAAAACCTGCATACAGGACCAATCTTCTGCTTTGCCACAGGGAGCCCTCACATCCGTTTAGAACATGAATAAAAGATGAACCTACCTTTATCGCGCGTGTTTTGTGTTTTGTGGCGGCCATTTTGAATTTTTAATATGCGCGCGGTGTGCTAGTCCGAGGTCTGGAGCCGAAATTACGGAAGTCTGGGACGGGCGGGAAAATTCGCAAATTCTCGGAGGTAGCCGATCGCTCACCGAGGATAATAAAGTGACAAGGGATGAAACTTCTGACTAGCTTTCGTCGTATGTCTCTGCCAGTTGGGGGAAACGGAAATAGGATGTGAAAGAGAGACCGGAAGTCAAAATGCGGGTTTCGTGACGTGCGTGCAAAGTGTTGCAACATGGCGGACCAATGGCCTCCTCTTAATGTTGCAAATGTTTTGAAAAATAATTCAGCCAGCGCTGTGGAATGTGAAGGAATCAACATTGAGTCGAGAAACAAACTTAAAATAACGGAATGGTGAGTACAAAAGTTCAAGAGGCTTAGTTCGCTACTCGAATTTTAATGAAGATCGATGGTGTACGCGTCAGTCAGGTAGTGAAAAAATTTTTTCTCGACTTAAACTAGGCTGGTTGAAAACTACAGTGAGGCGAATGAAAGAAATTATGTGCCCTGTGCGGAGTTGTACGAAAGATATTTGGCGACTGGTTGGCAGGCGAAAGAAAACTGCCCGGATTTGAAGCCAGTAGATGCGAGTGCATTTGGTCGTGTAATTAGAAAGGTCTTCCCAAATGTCACGAAAACCAAACGAAGAACTGAACGAGGGAAGCCAGCTTCTCATGTCTATCTTGGGCTAAAGAAGAATAATTATCCCCTTGTCTGCGACTCTTGTCCACCTGACATTCCATCGTGGTCTTCATTTGCCCTCAACTACAGTCACCCTGAGTGGTTAAAATCAAATGTCAGTGCGAATGCAGTAGAGTTCATTAGAGTTGTTCCTTTACTATGTAATGACCGTAAAGTTCTGCAAGAAGTTGCTATTTTTAAAGATTGGTCCATCGAACTGAAAGTTGTGGGAAAGATAGTTTCCAAAGAGAATATCGACAACATTGTATCAGAGCTTTCAAAGAAGAGTTCTCTCGATATTCTTTTTTCTGTGCTTTCTAAAGTAGACATTTGTAAAGGATTTCCTTGCTCGAATGGGGAAATTCTTAAGAGAAGTTCTGTAGAACTAGTAACTGAGAAGTGGATCTTGGACAACAGGGAGATTGTGGAGTTTAGGGTGAGGTCTCCAGAATGCAGCCTTGTCTATGCTCCAACATCCAAATGTGCAATGTGTGAAAAATGCTATGGTTTAAAAAGATCAACTAGGGCAGCTGCTAAGGAGCAAAGTCATGGTCAAGTAGAGAAGGAAAAGAGCAGGAAACCTGAGACCCTTATGTCAAGGGAAGAACTAATTGAAAAACTCCACGACGAGAAGAAAAAACGTGTCAACTTGGAAAGGAGAGAGAAGTATCGTAGAATTGAATTAGAAATGAAAGAATTTGAAGAGTCTGACCACGAGGACTTTGTTTCCTTGTTTAACAATGTAGTAAAAGAAGAGTTACCTGAGGGAATGCGCATATTTTGGGAAGCGCAAGCTGATGCTCTGCACAACAAAGGCCCGACAGGTCACCGATGGCATCCAAAGTAAGTCTGAAATATGTAAAGTCTGAGATATTGTAAATAAATAAATAAATAAATAAATAAATAAATAAATAAATAAGTAAATAAATACAACAGTTTTCAATTGAGGGTTGTGAAATCAAAACCAAAATAATTACTTACTGATTAGAATAAACAATGAATATCAAACTGTAGTAAAACCAAAACCACAAACAGAATAATTACCTGATTACTTTTGACACTCAATTAAAAACTGCTCAAAATAATCAATTAAATAATTTACTACATAAACAGATTTATTATACGAGTGAGAAAATTACTTCATATATTTGTGATTGGCTGAGAGCAGACCAATTTATTGTTAATTTTCAATTTGTACTGCAGTGCAAATTAATGCTCTGATACAATCAAAATTTTGTTAGTTATGAAAGCTAAAGCAATTAATAAGTAATTTTATTACACTACTTGTGATATTTGGAATTTTTCCAAATTGCAGCCATAGTGTGATGACCAAAATTAATCGAAACATCTTAATTGAGCACTTATCTCCAATGGGGCTTTTCAGGAGATGTTTCAATTTTGCAAATTTAAATTGAACTGGCAGCTAAGAATTCTGAAACCCTGAACATGCACATTGTAAAAGTACCAAATAATGTGTTAGAAATATTGCATTCCGCATTGAGCATGTACATAGAGGATTAAGTCACAACTCATGTGACAGAGCTAAAGAAAGCTGCTTCTGGTTGCCTGATCCATTCCCTTGACTTCTAGAAAGCAGTGAAACATCCATTTTCTCATAATTATTTCCTTGGAAATTTTATAAGAATAATTTTTCTATTCCTCTGAGTTTATTTAATCAATCTATTATTTTGACCCATCCATCTTAACAAAACTGTAACAAGCAAGGTTTGACTGTAAACTCACCCTAGATGTAGCTCAATATAATTTGGCAAATAGCAAACCGTTACTCTTTCTTGCAGAGTCATCAGTTTGTGTCTCTCAATATGGCGCAGAAGTCCCAAAGCCTATGAAGAACTCCAAAGAAGTGGAATGTTGAAGCTTCCTTCTGGAAGGCTGTTGCAGTACCACAAAAATATAACCAGTCAAGAACCTGGTTGTAATGAAGATGTTCTCCAGTGGATGGTTCATGAGGCAGAGAAGAAAAATATTGGCGCAGCAGGGAAAACCGGAGGTGTTATACTAGATGAAATGGCAATACAGGTGCTATTTCCTGGCAGTTTTTGCAATTATCGTGATCACAGTTATATTGTTTCTGATGTTACTGAAATGTTCTTTACTAACCATGATTTATTGGCAATAAATAAGTAATAAAAGTGGTTTTCAATTGAGTGTCGTAAAACCAAAACCAAACCACCAAGTATGTATTAATTTGTCTGATTATACTTTCAAAACTCAATTAAGAATATTGTTCTTAAGTGCTAATTGAAGTTATGAATAAGTAAACAAAGGTATTGTTATTAAGTTTTAAGCATTTCATATTCTGTTGTCATTAGGAGGACCTTCAGATGAAGTCTTTTAATGGCAAGTGGCAGTTGGTTGGGCTTGTTGAGCTTGGATCTGAATATGATGACATGAACTTGATTCAAACAGGTAAGAAATTTAATAGCCCTTTTCACAGAACTTTATTGTTGCTCATTTGCATTAAGCCAATAAAATTTAGCATGTATGTGAAGCAATTTCGCTCTATTCACTGAACATAATTTCAGAGCTATGCATGTTCCTACATGTATCCCAATATAATTTAATTCAAGTACAGCAGACAGCTATTAAAGTGAAAATTGATTCAGAATTATACGTCACAAAATTTCTACATTTCTTATACTTCTAATTTATCAACGAATGGGAAACATTGTAATGATGCATTAATTATTGTGTGTTAATTGGTAGTACTATGTCTATTGCAGGTGAGACTAAAGTGCAAACAGCAACACATGTTCTCCAATTTGTTTACCTGGGAAACACTGGTTTTCGTTTCCCTATTGTTCATTATCCAACTTGTGAAGTTGACCCATCAACTCTTTACATCAAATTCTGGGAGACTGTTGGGTGGTTGGAAATGGCAGGATTTAGTGTCATCTATGGCTGCTGTGATGGAGGTCAGGCAAACCGTTCATTCATACAAATGCACTTCAAAGGAAAGGATGCTGTAAAGGAGAAATACACCACAACAAATATCCACACTGGACAACCTCTTGTATTTTTTCTAGATTCTTCAGTAAGTTTAACAAAATGTTTTAACAACAGTAACAATTCTTTGCACTAAGCAGTGCTCTAATTTGTGAAGTGTGTACAATTGCAATAATAAAATTATCTTCAATTATATACTACAGTATGTACTTCACAGCTTTGAAAAAGGACATAATGAAAGTTATAAGAACCTCTGCATTCAAGAGTGTTTAATGTTCTTTATTTGCTTATTACTCAATATTTAATAGAGACAAGTTCATAAATTCCAAATTATTAATTAAATTACTTTCCTTTGCCATAGTATTTCAAATCAATTTTTTACGAAATGTCAAAACAACTTGAATGTCCTGCCCCAAAGGGTAGGGTTTTTGAGCCCTTTTAGGCTTAAATAGGGCATGGCTTTTGCAATCTAGTCTTGATATCGGACGTATGTTTTTAAAAAGAAGCTACCTTTTCATCATTATCGGAAAGACCATCAACAAAGGCCTTTACAAATTATCTTTAACATTGGTCTGAACTAGGGAACTAAGTATATTAAAAAGGTCTGAAACAGGGTATTGATTAGTAAGGGTCAGGTAACAAACAGGGTATCAGATTTTTTATCAGGTCATAAATAGGGGAGGGAAAATTGCTGATTTAGGTCATCAATAGGGTAAGGGTTTTGGGAAGTGTGCTGCACACCCTCACCCAATTTTTCTGGGTGCCTCACCCCCTCTCCCCCCCCCCCCCCCCCTGGGTATGAAGCATAAAGTTAAGTCATTATAACTTTTTAATGAAGACTACTTGTCTCCTACAATAGCACAACTTCAAGAAATTACGAAATAACATTGAGAAGAGCTCCACAAGTGGGACATCACGAAATTTGTTGCTCCATGGAAAGCCGGTGTACTGGTCTCATCTCAAGGAAGCCTACAAATGGGACCAGAATAACCCGTCCCTTAAAATCCATGAGAAACTTAATGAAGATCACTTCACGTTGGGTTATGCAACCCGAATGCGCAATCACTTGGCTGAAAATGTGCTGAATGATAAAATGTTAGAACTACTTCAGGTACGGTCCCAATAGTATCAGATATCATTACATATAGTTGAATTTTCCAAGTGTTTATTCCTCAGCCAATATTAAGCTCTTTCATTTTCTTCTTATTAAAACTATTTCTTACTGTTGGGTTGTTGAGGGGATGACTAACAATACATGACTGAGCAAAAGGTTGCATTAATATTTGAGAATTTGCAGTGATGAAACTGTGGGCCACATTAACAATACTCTCGGGTGAAATTCTTGTAAGGTAATGATATCAAAGCTTTTCAATCTCCCACAAGCATCCAATTACTACACACTAGTACATCAGGCTTTAATAGATAACCACAGAAGATAATTCTAATTAAAGTTAATTTTTTTTTGGATCGAAATACTCCTATTGAACTAGATAACTGTTTCTGATTTTGCAAATTTGTGATCATGAAAACTAATAGAGTAGAAGAATGCACTCCCATATTAATTTTCATGGATGAAATGTAGTTCCATAGAATGGTGAGAGTACTTAAGCTTGATGTCCTCTCTAATAGGCACATCAGAATGATCTCAAGAGGCACAAAAAAGAGTCAACACACCTGGACTCGACTGTGGAACTCCTGCAAATGACCAGCATTTTAGTAAAAAATTTCACAAGTCCACTGCCATATGCAAGCACCGAAGATGAAAGATTCATCGAAAACAGGAGAGTTTTGAAGTGGATTGAAGATTGGGAGGTAGAAGTCAGTGGAAGGGTTGACCTAAATGCATCAGAAAGGAACAAATTAATTTTTTCTGATAAGCTTTTATTTGATTTGAAGTCCATGATTATTGGCTTTGAACAAATTTGCCTCATTTCATTTCAGCTGAACCCTGGTTGCACTATTAAGTCCATGTTTGTAAACAGTGACCTGGTAGAAAACATTTTTCGCCAGATTAGGGGAGGCAATGGGCAAAATAGCAACCCTACCTACTGTCAGTATGGACCAACCATGAACAGCATTCTTCTGGGACAAACATGCTCCACTTCCAAGTCCAACACTGGTAAAACTTCCAGCTTTTCATTTTCTAAGCCAAAAAGGATCAAGTACTGAAACTGAATTATATTTGCTAGACACTAATTTTGGAACCATTTATTTGCGAAAATTCTTAGGCTACAATAATTTTATCCGGTTCCAGGCTCACGTCAGTGGGAACTATCGAAAAAGCGAGCATGCGACGAGCTGGGTCTGGGAGTGAATCAAAGTGGCTATGAGTCAGTCAACTTGGAAAATGGAGCGTCTGTTAACAGTGACAATTTTGATGCCACTGACCTGAGGTTTCAATCCGTAGCTTAAGTAAAATTTAAGGCCCACTGGCAAAAAGCAATTTCACGATAACTGCAGAAATTCTCGCGCGCTCATTGGCTAAATTTTATTGTCAGTAATGGACAGACATGAATTTATAGTTTATGTGATGCGTCAACGAGCGAGAGCGGACAACTGGACAATTTGTTAAATTGCGTCTGTCCTGTTATTGACAATGATTTCGTCATAACATCGTCAAAGTAGTCTGCGGATATCGCCTCGTGGATCCACAGCTACTTTGACAATCTTATGACGAAATTCATGATCAATAACAGGACAGACGCATGAAAAACTGACGTCCATTTGTTAAAGGTAAGAGAACACACGAGGAGATGTAACACCGTTGAAAACATTCATGAAGTTATTGCCGACTATATTAGTGTCTATATTAGTACGGCTTCTTGTCCAATCTGAAAAGCAAATATAATTGGATTCTCATTTTTCATTCCTATTTTTTTTCGTTCTTTATTTTCTCAGGCGATATCAGATTTCTTTGTCTTTCTTTGTTACCTTTTAAGAGACCTTAGAAATTAAAATATATATATGTCCGACGTAGAGTCATAATACCACAAGGAGAGCATCGCGTCTCGACCGCTCAACAAAGGTAACTCCCTGTTCGGCGGGTCCTGCTTGGATGGGTTAGGAAATACGAATACCCCGTGTTGTAACAACTTCTCTTTTTTTCCTTTTTCCTTTTTCCTTTTTTTCTTCCCTTTCCAAGGCGATTTTAGTGGCTGCTGAACTCCCAGTCTTGTGTAATGTCTTTTTTTTTCTATTTATCACATATTTTGTTTAGATCATTTGGCCATGTCCGTGTTCATCTTTGAAGTGTTATAACTAATAGTTCTAATTCTCCTCAGTTCTCTTGTCTGTTGATCATCCAAAACTTTTAATCCAGGCTTGAATCATAATTTGAAAATTCATTCAGCTCGTCAATTTCGTGCCGTGAGCTTGGAACAGCCTACAATAATTGCGTTCACTAAGTGTAACGCAGTCCTAACCCAGTCTGCATCGAGAATCTATCGGACGAATTTGTTCGCCAATTCCCCCCCCCCCCCCATCCCCCCGCCCCCTCCTCCACACAAGGGACAAGTTACGGTGGCCGATCTCTTGTGTGAGATGTTAATAATTTGTACATAGTTTTTCCCCAGCTGACCGGCGCGTTTTCGGACGGATCACCTCTTCGGAGGTGGGACAGGGTCAGCTGGGGTATACTCCCCTCACCAAGCACACGTCAACGCACACGCAATGTTGTACAAAGCCTACTTGTCTCCCTCGTATCCCCTCCACGTAAAACGCACACACTAACAACGTTAAAAGTTTGGGCGTCCTCCACTAGGGAGTGACACACGTCCCGCCTGTAAATTTTAAGAAGAAATAATTTTTATTAGTTCCTATCCTAGCTTTACCTAGTTATTCCGTGTTCTCATGTTCCAGTACACGAGAAAGTCAGCCCAGTGCTGGTATGTTCGGAATAAAATCATGTTTCATTATTTCAGCAATGAGAATCTCGTTGAGTCTTGCTTTCGTAAAACTGCTGCGGAAAATAATACCGTACGCCGCGAAGAAGGGTGCAAGTTCATTTTTACTGTACAGTCGACTCTCAAATACTTTAGGGTGTTTTGTGCAAAGTGCCTGCAGCTGCCTGTGCGTTACAACCTTGCCTTCCGACTTGTCTTCTTTAACTTCTTGGATTGTGATTTTGGACTTCTTAGCATCATCTTTCTTTGCTTTTTCTGCCACTCGTTTTCTATGTGCCTCCGTGCGTTGTATTTGATTGTCGCGTCTAAAATCGCGCAGAAATTGGCCTGCACCCATCTTAAAATATCTTTCCACTACGTCATCAAAGATATCCTTTCTGAGGTCTGCAGTCAACGCCTGTGTTGTGTCTTCGTCGCACGATACACTAAGGCAACCGTTCCATGTTTCGAGCAGTCTGCTGTCGGCTTGTGCGATATTCATCGCAGATGATACCAAGTTTGACTTACAAAGTTTGAGTCGCTCGCTGTTCATGAGTTGAATTCTTTTTTCTTCCAAAGCCAAGAAAAACTTGTGGGCAGAATCAGTGATATGTGTAAGTCCTCCTTTACTGTATTGCCTCCGGTCGGTAATTGTTAAAGTTTCTGGAAACGCAGAAGAACTGTGTATCGATGATGATGGTGATGACAGACTATCAACTGCTTTCTTTTTCACATAGCACTCCTTCACTCTTCCTTGCAAGGATTCTTTACTGGAAAACAAATTTTCTTTGATGTACCTTCGGAAATTATCACGCGTTTTCGCCAGCGCCCAACCTCCACAGTATCTAATTTTCCCTTGCATTTCGACGGGCAAACTATTTACATCAACAAAAACTGGCGCCTGGGTAGGAATGTGATCTGATGTTGCCTTGGAGGCTTCGTGAATGATCGCAGCATTGATGGCGAAGGCGATGTCCGTCAAACATGACCAATGTTCCTTCTTTTTTTGGCTTTGAGGAATTCCAAAAATAGTAAGAAATTCTTTCTCCAGTTCAGAACTCAAAATTAAAAGATGCACGTCGGAAAAGTGCGCTCTAAAGTACTTTCTTTTTAAAGTCTCGTTTCTGTGTGGCTCTAAAGCTTTCCTAATGCAGTTATGTAGTCGATTCCAGAGAATTTTGACAAAGCACTCTCCAGCATCAATGCAGTCGGGCGTTAGCATTGCATCAAATAGAGTGTTTTTGCGATATGCAAGCGAATGCGGTTGGTTTGCAAGGAAGCTAGTGTTTTTAAGAGCAGATATAAACGAAAGGAAGTAGAAAGTTTCTGGTGGCTTACTTAGCTCTTCTTCGAAACTTAAATTTTCAAGTACCTCACGAAGGTCTACTTCTTCCTCGGTGCCACGTTGCTCTATCTCTTGATCAAAAAATCCATTCACAATTTGATCCAACTCCCGGATATCCTCCTCTGAAAATACGTCATCACAAAGGTCATCAACGTCATCCAACAGGGTTTCCTCATTGTTGGAATACATCAAATTTATTGTTTCCTCCTGGCAACAGGCGAGATTGTTTACCTCAAGGTGTGTGCCATTGTCTAAAGCTAAAAGGCGGGTCGAAAAGTCTTTAACGCACTGCGGAAGTGCAATTATCTTGCTCTTACGGAAGCCCACGACTTGAATCGCTTCTCGGCACCTTACCCTGGATAGGGCCACATAAAGATGTCCCGGAGCGAAAATACCCGAGACATTTACCTTGACAGCATCAAGGGTCATACCCTGAGCTTTGTGCACTGTGAAGGCCCACGCCGACTTCAGCGGCACTTGGTACCTTTCGGCCTTCACCTTCGTAAAGTCATCCTTGTCATATAGCTTCCACACAACTTTCTCGACCTTTTGCGTTAGACCTACTTCCGGAAAATTGACAATAGGAAGGCCGTCCTCAGCCGCAAACTTAATTATCTCTCCAATTTCGCCATTTGTTAACGATTCGTTTATGTTACAAATTAACATTACACGGGCACCCACTTTAAGCGGCAGGGTGTGTGTAGCCTGAACTTGCTTATCTAGCAGACATTTACTTCCAGTATCTTGCGAAACGAACACACGAACTTGATTCTCAATCTTGTTGAGGTACTGGGTGTTGACGAAGTCAACGTCCTCATTATGAGAATAAACTTCGGGAATATGCCCAGTTACACCTAACTTCTCTTTGTCAATGGGTCGGCTTAATTCTTTGATAAACGCTTCAGTTGCAGCGCAACATTCTCCTTCTGCTATTTCATTCAGCATATCGAGATACTTAATGTCTGTTTGCCTCATGACTCTGTCAAGATAGACAAGATGGGGAAAGCATTTCTCCCAGATGAGACTTTCGAAACAGTATCGACCAGGATCGATACTACTGGAGACAGGTGGTAACTGCTTGAAGTCCCCACTCGCAACTATTTGTACACCCCCGAAAGCCTGCTTTGATTTTCTAACTCCTTGAGCAATGAAATGAATTATCTCAAAGGTTCGCAAGCTTAGCATCGAAACTTCGTCTATTATGAGAATTTCCGTATCGCGCCACCTCTTGACTATTCTCTCACTTCTTAGGACTTTTTCCAAGATCACCTGAGTAATGATAAAAGTTAAAATAACCATTAAAACGTTTACGAACCCTCTGTGCAAACGAATCACCATCCAAAAGGGTTATTTGAGACGTCGACAACACTCCGACAATTAAATAAAGTGTGGATAAAGTGATATGGCCTGGCACACGCTACTGGTGATCACAAACGTAGTACATTTAGCTAAATTTGGCTGCAAACTGCTCTAGAAAAATTTTTCAAAATCTGATCGGATAAAATCTGGTCATAAGTTTAGAAGATCCTGTGGAAGGATTTTTATTACTTTGCAGCCGGTGTAATTGAGAGCAAGTGCTGAGACCTGTCGAAACAAGGGCTGAAGTGTATTCTGACTTTTTCTCAGGCTAGGACTGCATGACTGGAAGGCAATCGTAGATGTTTCGAAGTTGAGCGATGTACTGTATTTTCAAGCAGAGCGCGGAACTTATAATTACACGTTTTTGCCTTTTGTGGACCGAAATAACCACAGCGTTCGCGATAAAAATATTTTTTTCGTATAATCAGTTCAACTACTTGTGTTTTAGTTCTTTTTGAATGATCTTTTTAGGACTCTAAACACTTTCGGAATTCTTTGTTTTTTCATTAACTGATCAATCTCGATTCACATTCGCATTTGCGATGTCGCGTCTTCTACTATTCATGGTGCCACTCTAGGAAAACAAAAGAGACTGCTTACAGTCTATTTTCGGCAGCGAGAGCCGATGACAATACTGCAACGCAGGAGTTGTCACGTAAACGAATTTCCGTGGAACCGGCATCTAGGAGCTCTCTCTACTTCTGAACATGGTGAACTAAAAGTATTTTGAAAAAAGCAGTGCCTTTTCCGGTGAAGATCTACTAAGACACTGTGGTTTGCCTCGAACATTAAATGTGACCAAGGTATGATGTCACGAACTCGTGGCTTTTCCTCCAGTGCGCTTTGTATTCCATGCCCAGTGTTAACAACGAGAGATGTGAGATCCACAGGTAGCTTAGCACTTCTCAATCGGCATATCGTGGTTTTTAATGGCAAAGTTGTTTTGATTTACAAAAATTAAAATTAAAACAATTTGTACTCCCGGTCATAAATATTAGTTGACCTTGTATGTTCTACGGCCGCGGTGACCTTGACCTCAGGTCACGGGTTAGTATTCAGCGTAAAAAGAGGGTTGTGTTTTAGATCTACATGTACATGTTTATAGCACTCGTGAATCACCTAACAGATTTATATCGACATATCGTAATTTGGACTGGCTTCACAAGCATTTAAATAGAAATCGGACTAAGAGAAGAGTGGAATAAAGAGCCATTCACCCGCATGTCCGATGATTTGGCGCGCGGTACAGTGAAAAAAAAAAAAAATGATTCGGATTTACTCCAGTAAAAGAAAATTGCACAGAAAAGTCGGCCCAATCTAGTTAATCCAAGGAAAAATGGAATAAAACGGGTTTTGTGTGAAAGAGCGAACGATTTATCGCTTGTAATGAATGTATTTGTGAATGTTTAATCTTTTTTCAAGGCCCCGTGGAACCACCGGCCACTTTTAAACGATCAACATTTTCATCCGTCATCCTCGGCAGTTGAAGTCACTAAAGCAAGAAGCTGAATGAAAATGTTTGAGTTAAAAATTCTACACTAAATGTGTATTGCAAAAAAGAAGCTTTGATGGTTTAGCGGGTTTCATCCATCATGACGTGCACATTGTATGAAAATGTTTGATCATTGGGAAAGCCGACAGACCGGCTTAAGATTCCTCCTTAACTTCAAATGTTTGAATGATCTGTTTTCAGAGCCCATATTCAGCCGGATAATTTGTGATCAATTTAACTTTAGATATTGTGCTTCAATGACATAACAAAACTAAGGAATAATTTTGCAGCAAATGCGAAAGTGACCCCAACTATAACAGCCGCACACAAACAATTAAAAGCGACGCGCTGTTTTTCAGCATAAAAACACAGTAGGATTTCAGCCTAGCCTTTTGATCAGGACAATTTACCAGGCTCTTTTCTCTTTTCACCAATTATACTTCATAAAAAAATTGTTGAAATTCTACAATAATACGAATTTCGTGCATTGCATTGTTACGTTCGTGTACCAGCAGCGTGCAGCCATATATTCAAACATATCAGTTATTTCTCTGAAACCAAAAACAAACAAACAAACAAACAAAAAAACCAGCCAGATAAACATGAAACACACAACATACCTCTTTAGGTTCGTGGCAGTCACCAATTCCCGCAAATGAATGGATTGTTTTGGCTTTGTTTTTTAAAACCTTCGCTGCACGTCCAGTCGTGCTTGTTACGCAAACCGTTTTCTCTGTACGCTCACAAATTTGCTTCATGAGGAAGGACTTCCCACTACCGGCGGCCCCAGCAATAAAAGTATTGTGGCCAGCCAAAACGACATCCAGCACTTTCTTTTGACAGTCAGTCAAACCGCTAGAGGCAAACGAACAGCAACATAATTTTTAAGCTGATCTGAATCGCAGTACCGAAAAGGTCGCCAATTAACGTGAATCTCGCCGTCTCAAATCACAAAATTACCTTAGAGTTGATTGACATTGGCAAAACCTTCTCCTACTATTAATACTTACCTCATGTCGTCAGGTGGAAGAAATTTCCTAACATAACAGTCATGAAATTCCTGAATTCTTCCAAATAAATGAGAACTCTTTCGAACTCTTCCCGCCAGTGTGGCGTCATAAATCGGGAATATCTGGCCTTGGCCTTGTAGCAGCATCTATTTCCGGAATAAAATCATCCAACTTCCGGAATTAGAACTGACCAATCAGAACAAGCGACACTATCACTTCCGCTTCGATTCTGTCAATCAACGTTTCGCATTTCTCACTTCCGTGGCCCCCAACTGGCAGAAACATAGTGCGAAAGCGAGTTGTTTAAAACAACGCCAAAATATCGCAGACCTTCTAGATATTTGGGCTAAATGAGCGTAGATATATTTAGTTTAATGCTTCTTCTTCCCACAGAGTAATTTTCGTTAAATTACGAAGTAAATTTCTCCTCGAACTAATGCAAATTTAGAACGCTATCATTTCAGTTTCATCCCTTGTCATTTTCTTAGAGCTCCGATCAGGCTCCGAGCGATTTTCCGTAATTTCGGTTCCAGACCTCGCACTAGCACACCGCGCGCGTATTAAAAATTCAAAATGGCCGCCACAAAACACAAAACACGCGCGATAAAGGTAGGTTCATCTTTTATTCATGCTCTAAACGGATGTGAGGGCTCCCTGTGCTTTGCTGGATACCCATCGTTGATTTTGACAATTCTGAGGCGAGGGCGGCTGAAGCAACGCGATCCACATTCTCGTCCCCAGTGCTACTCGTCTTAAAATGTCGTTGACGACATACGCCGTTTCTCCGACCACGTGACCAAAAGAAACGGAGGCTCTGGGGACGAGAATGCGCGATCCACGCTTCGTCCGCTCGAGCTGGCTCGAGTCAGCAAACTACACATTACTCCACACAAAATGACTCCCCTGTACCACTATTCTTTACGAACATTGCTTGAGTATTAAAAACCCATTTAAGGGCGTCAAGCTCACCAATAACGAGAAGTATCAAGGATATTTTCAACCTTAAAACGAAGCAAAACACCGATCTCAGAGAACTGATCGATCGCAGGACAACACAGCCCGATGGTGATGACCACTGACCAGTTACTGTGACGTCAAAAAACGTATTTCCGCGGTGTCACGTGAAATCAGTGCGGGAATAGTTTTTTCAAGTTGTCCCAAACTTCCACGAAAGTTGCTACAAACACGGAGAACATGTTTCCTATTTTGTTCATAAAATTGCTAGACGAAAAAAGAGAAAACTTGCTTACTTTGATCATCAAAACGTAAATTCTCTTTGCTCGCGCCATAATTACGTCAACAGTTCTATCCTTCCATACGGCTGGCACGCCTGAAATCGGAACTGAACAATCAGGATTCAGCGGGAGGGAAAAACTTTTCTGTTCTGACGTCAATGTAAGTAATCAGGAATAGTGTTGAAATCAGGCAACTTTTCTCACTGGAGACGGCATTAAATATTCACGAAAAGGGATTTACAATTCCCAAAACCATATGAAAAAGCCATATGAAAAATATGAAAAAAAAAGTGAAAAAAAAAAAGTGAAAAATATGAAACGTTTTGTGTCTCCAAGCTTCCAATTCAGCGCCAAAAATTGATCGCCGGCGTTCGGCATAGCAACTCGCTCGCAGTTCGTCGAGTGTCGCCAGGTAGGGTAATAGTTGTGTTATTTTGAACAAAATATGCTGTTCCTCGTCAAATTAAACCCGGAATTCTCAAGTGAACTATTAGAAGAGGCCAAAGCAACTTTAGCATTGCCTTTATTTTTGTTAGCTGCGAAGAAAAAGGCTATTATCTTGTCGATTCGGTAGGACAGCTAACTTTTGACTGCCGCTCGTACTGCGGGCGCAGCCGCCGTATGCAAGGATGTTTCTATCGAGGTAGCAAAAGAAAAACGATTTTAAGCCAATCAGGGCACGTATTTTCTATGGGCTATTTTCTAAATGAGTTTAACCAGGAGCCATAATCGGGGACGGAGACCGTAAGTCTTGGGATCCGCGCGCACCTATGATATGGGACAATTTTTCTATTTTTAGAACAAATTGCGCCATCCTGACGTCATATATCCGCGCGGATCTACGCACGTGTCGGGGCCTCTCGCGTGGATGTTCTCACGTTGCGTGATCAAATGGTGAGAATTGCGAGATTCTCTTGCAGATTTTTCACAGCGATGGCGGGGAATAAGGCAGGGAATAAGGCGGGGAATAAGGCAGGGAATATGAACCAGGTCTCTTATATGTAGTTTTATGCCCTGAGCTAACGGAAAAGGTGGGTTTTTCAGGGTCGAAAACAAGACTTCAATCTCGCGCTGGGAATGAATAATAAGATCTGCTCGCGCTAGTTGTAAGCTTACGCGTATATGCTTTTGCGTTTGTTTTGACTTAAGAATATAGCAAGAAAACTCTCTACTCTGGTATCGAGTTAATTTGTGAGTTTCTCAGACAATGCTTAATCATAACCAAAACCTGATTTTCATGGTTTCTTATTGTTTCTGCTTGTTTGGCGAGTTTGCCAAAGTCTTTGAAAGGGAAGTCTGACGCGTACAACTAGCTCTTTACATAGATAGTGCAGCTCGTGCACTTTCAAGTCCGAGTGGGTGTTTTCAATTGTCAAAAAATCTTGAGAAAGATTTGTTTCGTTATCTTTTGTGCTGAGATGCTGCAACAAATTTCACGAACGCAAAACGGCCACTATCATCATGTGTGTTTCTTCAACAGAGTGAAATTTTACATTGCGAAAATGAAAATAGACAAGGAGTTTTGATAACTCGATCAAGAAAATCGAAATCGTTATTCGAAGTTGATTAAAGAAAGCGTCATCGTAACTTTGTTGATTATTTCTGCTTTATTCACATATTTTCAGCTTAGCTTTATGTTCTCAAACATTTATCAATCTTAAACACGTTTAAAAACTATGGAGTTATTGTTTGAGTTCGATGTACGTTTTCACATGAAAGTGCGGCGGAAGTACAATTTGTCATGTTTAGTGACTGTACAAAACACGCATCGGTGGGCGTTCTCATTCGTCGACAAAAGACAATTTACTAGATTTTTACACAAATAAAACTGAGCAGTATCTACGGACGTAAAGTTATTGGGCCTTGATGAAACATCAAGCGTTGCTTACAATTCAGGCGAAACTCAAACTAGCAATTGTTTTGTTTTACTTTTCGGTCGCGATAGACTGGCAAATTCCTCGCAAGCGTGTGGTAAGAGGAGCTAAGAAACTATGAAGTCCTGAAACTCTGCTATATCTAAATATATCCAGCTAGTGTTTTGTTGTGTCATGGAAAAGCTGTTAATCTTCAACATATGTGAAATTTACAGTGGAGTAATGTACAGCTCATGTAAAAGAAGCATCGGAACACAACTTGGTCAGCGATATATATAAGCTTAAAGCGGAACATACCTAAATTCGACACTGTCTTACTTCACTCCAACTGGAGCAGCTTACGACGAAAATATTTAAGCAAAATTCCAACAGACGTAAACGCGTTGAGTTGTGGGCCAAAAACATGAAAAAGTTCGGGAATTTCGGACGCCATTTCCCCCGCGCGACATCCGCAAAAATCCTCGCAGCATGTACGCGCGTGTGCCGCAGGCGATGGCGCAATTTGTTCTAAAAATAGAAAAATTGTCCCATATCATGGGGACAGCCCCAATACTAGAAATGGCGCGCGCTTACGGTCCCCGTCCCCGATTATGGCTCCTGGTTTAACACTGAATATAGTTTATCCATCGGTAGCTCTTTTAACTAACTTTTCTCATTTGTATTACAAAGTGATCGGGCCGAACCAACAAAATTGCCCAAAATTGCCTCTCATTCATGCTGGGCTACAATGTAACGCAAAATGCGAAAAGTTAACCGCGGTAAACGGCTATTGTGATACCCAGACTAATTCAAAACGTAGAACTCAAACTTTGTTAAGTAAAATTAAGCTTTAAACTGACTATAAGGGTGTTTAAGGTAACATTTTTCCTCATAGACGAAACACTTCCGAGGCTAATGTGTCCCGACGTCCCAAGTTTCATGTAATTCCGGTACGTTTAAACTTTATACTGGCATGGTCTCGCAACATTCATTAATCATTATTTATATGGGCAATCATAAAATATTACACCACAAGTAAATCTACATTGTACTGACTTCCTTTAAACATTTCTCCAGTTGTGGGGTGGACAATCACAGAAAATACCACGGTGTTATTCAAACCCCAAGTTACAAAATAGTTTCCTTTAGGGGCGTAGCCAAGAGTTGGGGGGGGGGAGGTCCTGGGGTGCCCGTGACCCCCTGTTGTAAGCCTTTTTTAAGCAAACAATTTACAACAGGTGGCGAAAACGACATGACAATCTAGTTAGTGCCCTCACTTTGACACAGTGTGACGCCCCCTATCCCCCTTTGAAAAATCCTGGCTACGCCCGTGCACTTAATCATTTATCTTACAATTTCTCAAAGCAAGCAGAACAGTGCTCTGATGTACACAATGTTAAAAGTAGCTCCCCTTCGTTCCCCGACCACGTGACCAAAACAATAAGCTGTTTTTACTCTGTGAAATTCTAACGCAGTTGAATTCCGAAATCTCTACAAAAGTTTAATATCATGTTTTAAAAAATCTATCTGCTACGAACCTACTCCTGCACGTTTTCAAAGGAAAATATAACTGTATATAAACGGTCTCAAAGTGAAAAGCCAAACTATTCACATGTTAACACGTTCCGACGAAAAATTGCTTGCCTAATACCCAAGCTTTGAGATGAAGTAGGTCTTGCAGGTTTCCTTAAAATTCAAAGCAGTTTTGTAAATCATGACATAATAATATCATGATCACATCACTACTGAGAAGGAACACTAGTCTCCGCAAAAAGTTACCCTTAAAAACGATCCGATCTTTGTTCTTTTTTTGTTTTGTTTTTAAAACACCAAAGCATTGAAGTAAAGTTAGTCTAATAAAGGTTTCCTTCAAATTGAAAGCCGTCTTGTGTATCATGACACATAATATGGTGACATGACTGTGTAAAAGGAAAACTAATCTATAAAAAACGTTACTTGTTAGGGTAACGACGTAACGGGTAACGCGTGACAGGAGTATCTGTTTTATTATTATTTGGATAGCTAGAGTAACACCGCCGTTGGCCCAAATAGCGCTCTGGTTTGACTAAACAGCGTTTCGGTAAGCCTAAAAAGTGCTACTAATTATAAATAACAAAGACTCGACCTTAGCTCTCAGTATTACTCCGTTACCCATTATGTGTTTTACTAAGAACACAAGAATTCTACTCTATCCGATAGTTCATATGTCAAGGCAGATAAAAATACTGCTGACTCTGTCTGTCATTTATTTGTGTATTTTCCATTCCCAGGAGAGAAAGGAAAACAGTCACGTGTCAACCTGGTACCTCCATGAGAAAATAACGTCGGCTGCAGATCTTGTTGAGGATGGCATTTCTGGGAAGAAAAAAGGAATGTACATTAAAAGCCTGTTTCAACAAGACTTATTGAAAGGGTGTGGTTGTATCAGTGTAAACATTAGATTAATATATGCCAAGTTTTAGGTGGCCTACTGTTGTTCAGGGGGACTGAACAAACTTTAATTTGGGTCTTTAAAGTGATCGCTTTAATAGTTTGGTTATATAATTTTATGGAAATCGGTTTAACTGGGAAAAATAGTATAAGAGTTTAAATTGACACTGATTTTGGGATAAAATCGCAGTCAGTCAGCCATGTTACTGATATCTACGTATTTTTTGTTAAATTTCTCGAATCAGTTTACATTGCCTTACATGTATATACCCTAACCAAGTTTTAGCAGAAACAGCGTGGCGGAAGTTATAAATTATAAGTCCATCTAAATTCAGCCCTATTGCACCCTCGAACTTCTGCGAGAGGGTTGACCTCTCAATATTTCCTTATTATTGAAATCAGTGTGCGAAGCTGATTGGTGATCTTGTGAACGATCAAATAGTCCAGTCGTTGAGCTCTTCCTTTCCCGCTCTGTATAGAGGTTGAACCCAGGCAGGAGAAGAGAAAGTGCAGGATTGTAAGTAGTTTGTAACAATTTAGCTTTGAAATTATGGCACGCCCATGTTCTGAGCCTTCGTAACCACACGAACAAGAACCTTTTCAATGAAGTTCTTCACCTCCGCTTGCAAAATCTTAACCGCCGCCCCAGAGATCGCCCTCGAGTTGGTCGTGTGCACAAAAACAAACCTACGGCTTCAAATGTACGCGGACATACGAAGCCCATTGTCCTTACCGAGCAGGCCGACGCGGAGACCCACAGTTCCAATAAAGAAAGGCAGTCGGGTTTCGACTCAGCAGTCGAAGAAATACTCGAGGACTTCGTTTCACAAGTCCTCCAGCATGTGGTGTTTTCGCCAGCTCAGATGTCGGCCATTCAGGAGACCGTTTCGACCTCCGTTAACGAAGCTTTGTGGGTCTTTGACAAAAAGGAGGCTTAAAGTTGTTTTACGGACGATCTTCGCGCTCCCAATCCTAGCACCCTGATTACAGCGACCCCTCTGGGTTTGCATCGTCCTCTGGGAAAAAGCCTTGAAGACTCCGCGCCGGTACCATCGGCGGAGGATTGCCTCAACCAGAAAACCTCGCCGCCAAGCCCTTGTCTGCTTTGACTCGGCCAGTACAACAAACCCTCCGGACATTTGTTTGCATGGCTCATTTCTATCAAATCCTGGCTAGAATGCTAGAAACCTCATGAAAGTCTGCTTGGAACTTGAAAAATGATCGTAAAACGCTAAAATACTAGCGTTTCCTTTCATCTGTTTAAATCCCCTTCGATAAACTATAGTTTATTTCGCTGTGAAAAAGACGAAGTGTTCGTAAATCTACGAGCGCGGACTGTATTGGTAAAACTGCATACTTACTTTGAAAGCGTTGGCGTTGACGTGAAAGCCCAACAGTTCGCGATGTACTTCTCGCCCCAAGGGTGATTGTTCAGTTTATTATCAGCTTTTTAATTTATTACCGACATCTCCAACTGATCTTTGGGTCCAAAAAGTTCGCAGCCTAGATCGGAATTTCCGCAAACAAAAGAAAAGGAATGTGCCCTTGATTTCAGCAGAGGTTTGTGGCGGGGGGGGGGGGGGGGGGGGGGAGGAGGTTGACGAGATTGCGCGACGAGCCCAAAGAAGGTCTGCGTAGGAGCGTAGGAGCGTAGGAGTGTCGCTGCGGCTCAGGCAACCACGCCCAGTTAAACTGGCTTGGTCCCAAGCAGTGTGGAAGCAGCAACAGGCCCGCCAACAGCATGCATATTGCAGCAAGAAATAAGGTGGAGTAGCGCCATCTGAAGTGCAACCCTACAGTATCCACCCCACTTAATGTGGATAAATTAGTGCTTGTATTAGTTAATCACCCTAATAGCTCTTTTGTTACCGATTTAATCAATCCCCTGTGGTATGGTAGTCGCATTGGTTACCTCGGCCCCATCAAAACACGATTGTCGTGTAACTTCAGTGGCGGATCTAGGGGAGGGGCCCTGGCGCCCGCTCCCACCCCCTTATTTTGGGCAAAAAAGAAGAAATGACAGAAGGAAGAGAAGCCGGCAGGTCAAGTAAAACACAACCGCCCCCCCCCCCCCCCCCCCCCCCACCGGATCCGCCACTGAACTTAATATCAGCCTCCCAACATCTCGACGTCGTTTCTGAGAGCCTAAATAAGGAAGTGCATTTGGGGAGAATTGCGGGTTCCTTTCCTCCCTCCCCTCTACCTAACTTGGAGTGTCACCTCATGGGCGTAGTCCCTAAAAAGCACTCTATATAATTTCCCCAAGGATTCCGCAAGAAGCGCGGGACGCCCGCATGAGAGCCTTATTTAACCCACTGACACCCGGAGATTTTCGAAAAAAAAAAACGCTTTTTGGACATTTTGGACATTTTTAGCCTAGATATGAGCTAAATTAGCTCTAATCTACTCAAAAAGGCATTTGCAACAAAACAGCATGCAACGCCTTCCAAACTAAAATGTGGCGTTCCAATTTGATAAAATTCAGAGTAAATACTGAGAACCACTTCAAAATGGCTACTTTTTCGGTGTAAAATAGAAACCTGTCTCGGAGAAAAGTTATTTTTACGTTGCAGGCTTGGAAGTTTCGTTGGAAATGAGTGCAAAATTGGCCTAAAGTGAAACGTAGAGCTTAGACGGAAATCTATGATTGCCATTTAATTCCAAAGACGATATCTGCAATATACTAAGAATCTTAAACTGGTGTTAAAACTCAGAGGAAAAGTTTCCCTGTTTGCAAGGAATGAAAAAATTCTTCCGAGCAATTTCCTATTCTTTATTTGAACTGAAATGTAATGTTTAAGTCACGCATAAGAAACCAAATGAGTTTTTTGAATTTCTTGTCTCGAGAGGTACCTCCATAGAAAACAATTCAAAATTTCTGATCCCCCAAACAACACAAGAGAGGATTCAAAATTTCCGATCCCCCAAAGAACACTAGAAAGGGTTCAGAATTTCTGATCTCCCAAAGAACATTAGAAAAGGTTCAGAATTTCTGATCCCCCAAAGAACACTAGAAAGGGTTCAGAATTTCTGATCCCCCAAAGAACACTAGAAAGGGTTCAGAATTTCTGATCCCCCAAAGAACTCTAGAAAGGGTTCAGAATTTCTGATCTCCCAAAGAACACAGGAGAAGATTCAGAATTTCTGATCCCCTGCAAAGCCAGTGTTACATCCAATGTAGCCACATTAAATCATAACACTGAAGACAGGGTTTAGATCTTGCTGCCTGCCTGAACAATGTCTAATCAAAATATTTTTTCTTCATAACAATATTCAATTAGAAATTTTATACAAATATAGCATAATTCTTAACAGATTCCATACACTCAGATTATACTGAGAGTGATGAAGAACAATTTTCTTCACAGCAGTCTATTAATATAAGTAACTGTAAACATCACACATTGTATTACAATGATCTATGCACTTCAAAATTACAGTAGCTGTAAGTTTAAAAAAACAATATCAAACAGTACCTAAGAGGATAGGAAAGTTCAGAATTGATCAAAACAGTAAGATTACTCAAACTGCACAACTGTAGGCATAAATGCAGACTCCACTTTCTCTGTCAGAATTTGCCCACCTTATGTGAAAGAAAAATTTCTAACAATTTCTGTTTAACTTGGAAATAAGGCACCTCACTGTTATAAAACAAAAAGAGCGTTCAGGAACACTACAGTACATTACAGGGATGACAATTAAAGACTGCAATATACATGAACATTTAAATTTGCAGTTGATACATTTAAGTGGGTCAATGTACTCTACATACATGTATACAGTGTCCTCCAAAAACCTGTTGTCATATAGCAGAGGCCATGGACTTTAGCTTTGCCCAACACGTTTTTACATCTTCAATCTAACTTTTTGAGTGGGCTACCAGTTCATTCACACTTCAGTTACGCAACCAGTTTAACCATGCTCAAAGGAGAAGAGTGTGGGTAAAATTGTTTTTATAAAGACCTGACAGATATGGATGCAAGTATTGTAGCTAATGCTACAAGCAATTCTATTCTTTCTTTTTTAATTTGGCATACTCATCTTGGAGATGTCTCCTGGTAGCTGGCAATAGTTTGCTGTCCTCAGTTAAAGAAGCCCTCCCAAAAACAATCATATCTTATTACTAGTTCATTACTAACTTCATGCTACTTGCAACTATCTCATTCCTGGTTGAGGGATGCAAATCTCTATTCTTTTTTCTATCCAAGAGGTTTTGTAGATAGAGGATAGCAATCTTTGACATGGCTTAAAGCTAACTAATATCTATCTATCAGATAGTTAGGAAACAGATTGACTAGCTAAAAACTAGCTTCCTGTGTAGATAGTCAACAGATACTTAGATGGCCTATCTATCTACTAACTTGTCTATCCAAAAACCACCACTAATGTAGTAAGCCAAAACCTAGGCTTTCTGAAGACTAGTCCTTACATTGAACAATAAAACACTATCCTATCTAGTAAAAAGATAGCCTATCTGAAAACTACCCATCACTCATATCGCACTGTGATAACCTACCCAAAACCCAGAGATAGTAAAAAGATAGCAGCCAATCTAAAAAATTATCCATCACTCATGTACATGCAGCACTTTAATATTTACCTAACCAAAAGCTTTCTTAGTCACAGGTGGTGAAACTATAGCTAACTATTGAAAACTCTTCATTATTCATTTTATATGGATCTTTGATAACTGTTCTTCAAATCCTAAACCTAAGTGAAATCTCTGTATTTACATAGGAAAATGTATAAATAACTAATAGTTTTATTTAAACCTGCTACAGTTGTACATTAAAATTTAATACCAAAAACCAGGCACATCCAGATGCAAAAGGAGGACAAAATCTGGCTGGAAATGAGTTTCCATTATGTTGCGACTTATCACAAAACTTACTTAAATTTAACATATATCTTTCTAAAATCCTGTTTGAAACACTTCTCAGCTACTTAAATTGGAGTCTAGTAAATGTTTACATTCTTCAGTAAATTTTCATGAAATGTAAACAGATTTCATGACCGGAAAAGCACAAAATATTCTTGACATGAATTTCAAATTTCAATTACAGTAATTTCTTCATGAAAGTATTTTTTTCAATTAATTTTATCCATGAATCATGGGTTTTTCAAATTATGGCAAGACTTATGTACAAAGGTCTGGAAGTGGTTAAAAGTAATTTTCCATAACCTAGCTGTGAATTATATCTGCTGTTCTAAATAACCTCTATTTGCATAAAGAAATGCCAAATTATAAAGGACCTTTGGAACACTGCCCAATTAAAGAGAACTTCAACCACCCTAATGAAAATAACATCAGTCTTTTGCAACTCAAGTAATAAGTGGCAAACAAATGGTCTTGATAATGTAATGTGCACATCTAACATAACCTCAAGAGCACCACCATCAACCTGAAAATCAAAAAGGTGAAGGATGTTGCTTTTTGATATCTTGTGTTTTAGGTGTTGTATACTACATATGTATGCCCAGTTGATCCTAGACAAGATATACACTAGATATATAAGAAGTATATGTAAACTACATGAGAGAGCTCACATTTATTGCACTTATTGTACTTTTACAATGAATGATTTTCCCAACACGAAATTGTTCGTATATTGTTGCGTTGAATACAGTTGCTTTCATAACTCCTTTAGGAAATGAACATTTGTATTCACGAAATCAACAAGACTTAACAGTGTGTTAAAGTATCTGCATCTTCTGTAATCTTCCACGATCAATTTAACCGGCCAGAACGTTTCCAGTATTTTAAGAACCGTCACAAATTATGCAAGAAAATCAGTTTACCTTGGAAAGCTGCAGGAACCATAACCTTTCTGTAAACCTGACGAGTGTAAGAGAAACCGCCAGCTGCTGGCAAATAGTTTGATTGCCACACTGTTTTGCCGACGAAACTTCATGCTTTTCCACCTTTACTGGGATTTGACTCAACTGGAATAACCACGGACATCTGTAAACAATTTGTGACTGCTTTCCAACGTAGAGCAAGGCTATATAATAACAGAGAGCTTTGTTATCGAATCCTAACAACATTGACCACGATCTTTGCCCGCCATTTGGATGTTTCCGTTCGATCCCATAATCCTTCGGTCAATCTGATAAATGAATAATTTTGACCAGCAGATTCCCTTTCCAAAGGAGTCGGTTATTTGCGCGCAATTTCGAATCCAACATTGTCAATAGCAGCAAGAAGCATGGAATGATTTGTCCAAGTTCAAATGAGTATCTTGGTTGCTTCGGTGAAAGAAAGGCAAGTCGCAGAAAAGTAAGTATATCATAATTGTTGCTCAACATTAGAGTTAGCTGCTCAATCTTTGAATCGAAATCAATGTTGTGGCTGAAGAAATTTCGTTGTTATATTTATTTCGCGATTACTGAAACACAAGAAAAACGTTTGTTCTCCTGATTTTATTAGCACCCGTAACGAAGAAATTATTCACACGCATTTCCTATGTATGAAATGCTTGCATAATAGCTTGTTAGTGTGCTTTTTGAAGAGGTAACTTAAAGTTTACACTGAATTGATTTGAAGCTACAGATCACGCTCGATACACTTCACTACCGCATTGCCTACATACTGCTCACTATTCTTTACAAAAGAATACACTCCCGATCAATTGATTAATGAAAAACAATGTTAATTCTATCGCTATTTATAAGAATACTTAGCTTCAATTGCTTCATTGCAGAGCAGAGGGGAAAAAAAAGGCAAGAATAGCGGCCCTCAATCCGAAACGAACACATTAAAGCAGAAAACGGAGGTGGCGCAGACGGCAGCTGAGTCCTGATTAAAATTCTTGTTATCATTGATGTGGACTTTAAACAACAGCTCGTAATTCTGGAGCCTAAATTCATATCTTTTTGAATTGAAAATAAAACCTCTCACTGTCCGAAATGAAACTGCAATTTTTGTCTCGATCCTTTGGCGTGGTTTCAAATCGTTATTAATAATGACCTAGCTGTGAATATTTCATTTGTGTACTTTTCTGATGCCCTTTACTCTGTGATCCTTTTGTCTGTAATGTGTTTAAAGTTACTATCCAATCGTTACTTTTTAGCTATCAGACATCTAGTTAATTTCTTGTGAATTATAAATAGACGGCCATTTCTGTCCTGTCACCTGACAAGGGGGATCAGAAATTCTGAATCCTTTTAAGAATTATGGGTAGATGACCGTTTTGTTCTGATAAGTTATGCACTGGGGGATCAGAATTTTTGAATCCCTTTAAGTCATGTGGGATCAGAAATGCTGAAATGTTGTAGAATTATAAATCGACAGCTCTTTCTATCATGTTAGCAGATTTGGTGGGGGAGGGGGATCAGAAATTCGCAATACTTTTAGAACCATGAACAGATAGCCGTTTTTGTCCCGTGAGGTGATGGGGATCAGAAATTCTGAATGCATTTAGAATTATAAATAGATGACTGTTTTGCTCTGACGGGTTGTGGACTGGGGATCAGTTTTTTGAAACTATTAAAGTCTTGGGGGATCAGAAATTCTGAATCCTTTTAGAATCATAGATGGATGACCGTTTTATTCTGATAAGTTGTGGGCCGGGAGATCAGAAAATCTGAATCTCTCAAAAAAGGAAAGCGCGATGGGTGCACGATCTTTTTTACATTCACGATCTTTTTTACATTAAATTGTACATTTTGGTGAAATTGGATGTATTGTCCCTGGCGGACTCAACTGAACACTTCTTTTTCTCCTTCCAATAAGCCAAAACCTTTCCGAAACACAAACTTTTTCGGCATCAAATACCAGTACCCTTCGGAATTTTTCCAAATTGGAATGCCACATTTTAGTTTGGAAGGCGTTATGCCTTTCTTTCCATGAGTATCGCGTTCTGACATTTTTGCTCGGGCATGAGCAGAAATCAAAATTTCGAGTTTTTGGACGAGAAAGTGACCTACGTCTATTTTGCCTTTCATTTTTCTCCTTTTCCTGTCTTTTTGCTACAGTTATCGACCTACTACTGGGCTTGCTATCAATTCAAGAATTCCCGGGAGAGCACCATCGAGACGGGAAATTCTTACAACAGAGTAGCCAAGTGTAGTAGAGGAAAATTCTGCTCCGAGTTTTTCACTCAAATTTCTAAGCATTTTCGTGCATATTTCACGCTCAATTGATCTAGTCACTCTGATCTGGGTATCATTGGAAAGATCTTTTCCTCCTGCAGAACTTGAGTATAGATGATCCCAATTTTAGTCAAAGGAGATGACGTCAGAAGTGGAACAAAGGCCAACGTTCGTCACGGGCGGTTACGGGCAGCACGGGTGTCAATGGGTTAAGGGTCACAGCATTCGCATAGGAGCAGCCGCGGCTGCCACAGCTGCGGGCCTACCAGTCTGATTAAGTTAAGTGTTTGGTCGCTGGTCGTCAGCTTGTTACCAGATTTATATACGCACTCCAGAATCAGTGGTACTTTCTGTCGCTCCAAAAATGGCTGGCGGCTCGGGCAATTTTTTTTAGTTGTGACCTTGCTTTGGGGGGCAAAGCGTGCCTTGCATGCATCTGTGGCAGTTACTTCTGCGTAGCAACTTCCTCCAAGCTTTGGCATAGCTTGCGTCTTACCATCTTATACCCTGCCCTTTATCTTGTCCGATCCAGCCTGTCCTGTGCTGGGGAAGATAAGAAAGGCTCTGCCAATACTCTTGTTCCGTTCCCATATTAGTGGGGAATAAGTCAAGCTTTAATTTTGTGCGCTTATCATGAAGTCGCTTCAAACCTGCCACAGGGCTGTTTCCCCTAAGACTAAGCCATATAGTTGCTTTCGTATTTTCTTGTCGTTACCTTTTACCTTATGGCTGCGTTACATCCTACACTTACTTGATTAAGCGGAATAGTGACATTATTCTATATGCAAAAGGTTTCATCTACATATATATGATGATAAAGAACCTGGAGTGAGGTCTCTCATATTCCTCCAACCTGTCAGGCCCTTAAAAAGTTACACGAGTGATAGTCCAGATCATTGCGTGACTATATGAATGTGAAAGGAGCATGTTAGAGACAGATCCGGGGGACGGGTTAGGGGGTTGACACCCGCTCCCCGAGTAGCATTTTATTTGTTATTTGTTCGACTCAATCACAAAATAGTTTTATGCGGTACTGAATGACGTTATAAAGGTGGTTTGTTTCACTTCCACTAATTTACTGGTTGTCAAGATAGGAAAAGAAGATGTACCAGTTTGGCAACTAGTACTACTCTATTATTTTTGATTTTCTGGTAATTAAAAGGGAAACTCCAGGGGTTATATCATACCTTCACAAACTTTTTTCAAGTGTCAGAGATGCTGAAAATGGTGATTTAAAGGTTAAATCAGAACTTTTTTTCTCAGACACACAGCCAGGGAACCCCCTATAGAGGCTTGTGCCTGCGGGTGCTTGCCATCCATGCAGTGGTGTCAAAAGGTAAGGTGTACTGAACCCCCTATCAGGAATTCCTGGATCTGCCCTGGCATGTGTCGCAGTTATTATCACTTTACACCTCTATAAAGAAGGGACTATGAATTAAATGATGTGGTCTTTATACCACCCAGCATTGATCCCCTGAATTCCACCCCTAGAAACCTGCTCAAGCATCTTAAGGCAATATTAGGTTATCCCTTGGTTAAGACCCCCTGCCAAGTTAAGACTTTTTCCTTTGAAAACAACATTCATGTTTTTTTGCCCTGAGGCCAGATCAAAATGAACATTAATAGGAATTTAGTGTCCTTAAATCGCATAATAAGATATTGTTAAGGTGGTCACATGTCTGATGATGTCATAACCTTGGCAATAGGAAATCCTCAAATGGGGCGAGAATGGTTCATAAGCAACATATCAGATATCAATAATTCTTTGAAGAAACTTATGATCTGTGCATAGAACGGTGAGAGTTTTTATTCTCACAAAAAGGACATTTTCATATTTTTTTTCTCTTTAGAGACAAAATATCTCACAATTGACTTGTTTAACTAGTTAAGGTAGTTTTCAATTGAGTGCTGTAAAACCAAAACCAAACCAACTATATGCTTATTTGAGAAAGTTTGGGTGGATTAAAAAAAAAATACATAACAGTTATAACAATGCAAATTGATACTCTCACCTTGTAGATTAATGCTTCCACCCTCCTCCATGAAATCTCCAAGTAACTTGTCCAGAAGTTTATTTGCCTGAGTCTTTACTATGTAAATGAAGTTGATCACGTAGAGAACCATAACAAATAATTTAATGACAACAGTGGCAATGTTGAAATGTGTTTTTCCTTTGTGATGTTGATCATAGCAGGAGAAGGTCTGGTTGAATCGCACTGGTGGTGGGTCAGTTGAATACAGTGAACAATTGTACACCAGAGGTGAACTTAAATCATAAGACTCTGCAAAATTGTACTGAAAACGGTAGAAATATATTGTTGATAGGCCAACAGCAAAAAGGTGAACACCCAGAGTCAACAGTTTGTACCTCCTGAACTTGTCTGGCGACAAGTTGAGTGGTGAATTGACTGATTGCTGTGACTCCTCATTCTGAATCATTTGATTGTGCTTGATCTTCCACAAGTACCTTGTATTTCCAACCATGGTAATTATCCAAAAGGGAAACAAAATGCCGTCCATCATAAACATTAAATAAAATTTTGCACCCAGATCTGAAGTGAAGTTGTCATAACAGCGTTGTTCCGTGGAAACATTCCATCTGGGGACACAGCTGAATACTTCTCTGTCATCTGCATTAATGCTTCGTTGAAAACCAAATATTGCAAAGTCCGAGATTACAAGCGCAAGACGTGGAATGAGTCCAAACACTATCTCTGATCGAAGTACCAGTTTAAGTAAGTCCTTCATTGCAGAAAAATCACAGCTTCAGATCTAGAGTTAAGTAAGGGAAAATAAGCACTTAAGCTTATCATATCACTCTAGCTAGGGCTGTAGCTAAACCATTTGCAGACCCTTGCATTTCAAATTGAAGCCCCATCAGGGGGTTCCCATATCCCGTTAATTTTTGGCCTAAATATCCCGTACATATCCCGTTAATTCCAGTTGCAAAAATTAATCATTTTCCTACTCAATATCGCGTTTTATCCCATTTTTCACTCGCAATCTCTTTGCATATTTATGGCTCATAACCCGGGCCAACTCTTTTTGATCGAATCATCCTCTTTAAAGTTAAAACTTGCTTGCCTCAATTTCGTTAAATTTAGAAATAAGTCCTAAACACTTTCATCAGTCAAATATCTCCAAACCCGCCGTCTTCTCCAAATTCAGCAATTTGTTGTCTCCAAATCCCTCCTTTTCAGCGGGCCACTTCTGGAGTTTCATCTCAGTTAAAACCCTTTTATGCAATACTAACCTTCAATGTTATAGTGGTATTCACAATGGATCAGGTTTCTATAAATTCTCTTCCAGAAATGGTATCCGGCCCGGTGGCAATCACACTGCGGAAATGCTTACCAAAACCGACTGCGTAATTTTTTGTATCTTGCAGAACTTCCTCGTACCCAGACTTCTTTGTAAAACTTCCTCATACCCAGACTTCTTTGCAGTACTTCCGCGTAACCAGACTTCTTCGCAGTACTTCCTCGTAACCAGGCTTCTTTGCCGAACTTCCTAGTATCCAGACTTCTCTCTCTCTCGTCACCAGAGACCAGCTATCAGTATAAACCAAGGCTTATTCTGAGGTAAATATTTCAATTATATTATTGATTTAGAGTACGACACACGATGCCTAAGAATAATTTGCCATAAGCCACATGTCAAATTGTTTATAAAGATGACTTTGAAATGGAATTTTTCGTTCCGTCGTCTAACTAATGGCATAATTTGTGCTTTCTAATTAATATTAGCTTTTCGTCTAGCGCGCTTGATTTTCACAGGCTAAACTAACCGTTTAGATGTGGTATAACCATAGCATCACTGTTGTTTTTTTTTGAGAATTACTTATTTGTCGACATGTTAAGTTTACTAGGAGAATATATAATTGGTCTCAGACTTGTTCAGGAATTGGTCTCAGGTCTGTTCAGGAATTTCAATGAAAGATGTAATGCCAAATGGTTAGTTTCTCTTTAGTTAAACAATATTGATTTAAGCTTTACCCTTTTACGCTAACGCATGAATCAATTGTTGTAAAGTAAACAATTTCACTGACGTCCTATGGTAGGCGAGTTCTAACCCTTTTTCTGTTACACAAGACATTTATTACCAGGACATGGACTACAAATAACACGTATCGAAAGTTTGACTGCATTTACAATTTAATGATACAATTTATCTTAAGGACGGTGCCTACTTTTGTTAGTGTGCATACTTTCTGCACATCGCGCAAGGCATGGTTCAAGCGCCATGCGCGCTGGGGTTGGCATTGACGCAGTCAACTACGCTACCAAGTACACGACTAAAAGAAAGCAAAATTTTCCTACTGTGACCAAATCAAGTTTAATGATCCTATACTTAAACCAGGAGAGAATACCAAAATAGCAGCATATCGCTGACCGCTAACTGTTAAAGTCATCCAGCTGAAAAACTAGCTGTTTTCTGTGGAAAATTATACTGAAATCCAACTGTAAACATGTACCTGCAGATGGCGTAGGGCGTGCACAAAACAAGTGCAAAATACGCAAATGTTTTACTTACCGGGGAGGTTACAGGAAAAAATGTAACGGACACCGTAAAAGTTTTCCAAAAAGATCAAATTAACTTTAAAAAATGCATGGTAATACCCCCCACATTTTATGTTATGAAATGGAAGTGGCAAGCCTATTCAACACGTGATTAGTTTCTGGTTATGAGCAAAAGGTATTTAGACTATATTTCAGCTGAACCAGAGGAAGGCTGTCAGAGACGCTAAAAGGGCTGTTGCAACAATTTTGTTATTAAAAACATAGGAAAAATGATTTTCATGCTACCATTTACCATGCAGTTTTAAGATCTTTATAAATGTGTGAGCTTTTCTGTTAGTAAAGGCTAATTTGAAGGAAATCTGTGAAGAAACATCCTTTCCTTCCTTTCTCAGAAAATGCTGATGTCAGCATTTTTTGAGATTCAAGGCTAATTATCTCGAAAAAATGCGTGGCTACCCCAACATTTCTTTGTGGATTCCAATAGCCCTTGCAAAGGTCAGCTGCTTTTCCCACATGGTCCTTTAATCTGGCACAAAAACCTTTGTATTTAGTGCACACCATCCTTAAAGAGTGTTCTGTTTATTTTTATTATCCCTGGAGACTTGTGGTAATTACATGCATATCCAGCGACAAATATCACCTGCAAAATAGCTGATATCAGTCATGCCCATTCAAACCTCACAGTGGACAGAATTTCTCCTGTGTCCTATATGTAACTATCAATTTGACGACTGCAATCGGCAACCAGTCACCTTGGGATGTGGACACACGCTTTGCATTTCCTGTTTGTCAAAGCTGTCTAAAACACAATGTCCATTTGATTACGTTCATACTGATACTGACATCTCCAAGCTTCCATTTAACTATGCTTTGCTTCAGCTAGTTGGAGTGGAAATAACAGAAGACAAACTCCCCCCCATAGAAAGTATACAACACAATGCAGCTCAATACAGAACATCCAAACGTTGTATTGAGAAGCTTGCATTGTTGTTAAAGCCCTTCACTGGTGCTGCAAATGAGACAGCTAGTGGAACAAGTAATCGTTGCAATCAGGGTTCTTCAAACAATCTCCTCTCAAGACCAATTCAGCGAAAGCTTGTGTCTCTAGTTAATTGTCAGCTTGCTGTCCCTGATGGTCGAGTGAGGGCCATTTGTGCTGCCAGAAGCCTCGGGGAAAGGACTGTAACAGAGCTTGTGTTATTGCATCAAAACAAGTCAAAGTTGCCTTCCCACCTCTGGGCTGCTATGCGGGATCGTGGTTGTCAGTTTCTGGGACCAGCAATGCAAGAAGAAGCTTTAAAACTAATTTTGTTGGCTCTTGAGGGTGGAGAGGCTTTGTCTAGGAAAGTTTTAGTTCTGTTTGTGGTCCAGAAGCTGAAATCGCGGTTTCCACAAGCTTCCAAAGCAAGCATTGGTCATGTAGTCCAGTTGCTGTACAGGGCATCATGCTTTAAGGTATTCATAATCTTAATGAACCAGGATTGGCACTATGTTAAGTTAACTGCTCTCTGAAATTTGTAAAATCTCCTACCACTTCCCTGGAAAATTCCTCAAAATGGTCTATTTTCCGTCTACTCCTGGAAACTCCTGGAGTTTAAAAAGACATTTTTTCTAAAAACATTTATAACACAAAAAGTCTGTCAGTTCTGGGTCCTGGAATTATTTTTAATTTGGAAAACCTGGAATTCGAACATCATTAAGTTAGAAGTCCAAACCCTGTTGTACTCCATCACTGAATTAAGTTGAACTCTGCTATTTTGAATGCTTAGGAGAAAATAGTAAAGATGTAGTTACACTGTATGTACTTACTGAAGCTCACCCTTGTGAGATGACTTTAAGAATTCCTAGGAATTCCTAGGAATTTCCTAAGAATTCCTAGGAAAAAATTCCTAGGAAAAAATTCCTAGGAATTCCTAGGAATCTAAGGTGTGAATTTTCACGGTAATTCGGACTCGGAATTCCTAGGAATTCCAAGGAATTCCAAGTTTACATAGAGCTGACTTGGAATTCCTAGGAATTCCTAGGAATTCCAACTGAAATATACTCACCTTGAAAATTCCTTAAAATTCCCAAAAATTCCTAGGAATTTCTGAGAATAACTTGGAATTTGTAGGATTTTTTGAGAATAGGTTGGAATTTTTGGGAAAATCTGAGAAAAACTGGGAATTTTGTATCATTTGTAGGCCAGACAAAATTTTGATGATAAATGCCTAGCATTAAAATAACAAATAAAGTCACTGATATCACATCAAACAGGTTTTAAATGAATGGTTTATTACATTGGCTCTCATGAATTTAAACATAAGAATAATCATCCTGTTTCTTTTTCATTACATCAAGAATCAAAAGTAAAACTGAAAACAGATATGAAGGTCAAACTTTTACATGTTTGATAAAAAGAGAACTTTTTCAGATAATTTACTTTTTTAGTTTACAAATCCAACAATTTTCCATACACAAGATTTTACCTTAAATTATTGTTATTGTGTGGAACATATCTGGATTTTCATGATTGTAAGGAATCAATGATAAGAACAAAACTGAGACATTCCTTAAAATTAAAAAAAGGCTGAGTTTGGGCAAACTTAGCTGCTGTTCAGTTATTTCTGTTGATTCTGCAGCTAGCCTCTTCATCTTCATCTTTGTTGTATGACACCTAAAACAAAATTTAAAAAAATACATTACACTGCGATATATATGAGGTACTGTAAGACTAAGATCCAAATATTTATGTGCTCACAGTTTAATACATGCAGCTAATTAAGGCCTGACTGTAAGCTGGTTGAAATGTTAAAAGAGAAGACTTGATAATTGTGAAGGTGCTTGTATACTATTGATAAATATGTTACATAAATCTTGAGCTTACAGTAGACTAAATCAAGGTTTTCCTTCTTCTATAAGTGTATCAACAACACTCGAATTGGAGGATATATATCACGGTTTTTAGCCAAATTTAGACGTTAGAAATATTAAAAAAAGACACTTAAAACATTAAAGGAACATTGAAATAATAGAGTAAACGCAAAAGAATATACGGGTGGACAAAATTGAAGATCAACACGGATTGCCATACAGTCAGGCTGAAACACACAGGAGACATATCAAACTCATGCAGACTGTGGCTGCCTCGTTGGAGTTTTTGTCAAGAACTTTGACTGGGATCAGCGAGAACTGCTATATTTGTTTCGTTTGAACAAGTGTGGCGAGAGAAACGACTTGTTATTCGCAAATCAAATTGTTTAGGCATGCCCTCTGGGCAACCTAAATTGTTTCAACCTTGCTTTAGCCAGAATTCATTTCATGCCATGACTGAGTGACCCACTCGTGTATGATTCGTGATGACAAAGTTCATTCAAAAGCTTTTGTCGAAATAAAAGAAGTTACTTTGTATAATATAGGGTTACTTGAATTTGATTACTCACCAAATAATTTTGTATACAGCTAATCTGCCCTTTGAATTTTTCCCTGTTGAAACATCCACAGTAAGACTTTCTTTTAGCTCCAAATCTTCGCCAAGAATAACATGTTTCTCATTAATGACACTCACGCTGTTTTCTTATAGTCACAGGACCGCAGAAAAAACCATTTTGATATAATTTTGGAAGTGAAATCTACTAATACGCACGAGCGATCAACTGTTAACGCTAAATTCAAAGATGGGCGCCAAAAGAGAATGACTAACGCGATCTTTGTCACGCTCAGTCACGAGGATAGTCACGTGAAAATTCGCGTGCTGTGATTGGTTCAGTTGATCAGTTGAGGAGAGAATGGAAACTGGAGAAGAAGGAGAGAGAGACTGGCAACAAGGTTGCCAGACCAGTAGCTTTCGATAGTAACTCTGCTTCCCTTTCCACGCTGTGTTGGTGGTCCTTTGAAAGATGGGTCTTGCTTCAAAAGGAAAAAACTACACAAACTTTTTACGAAGAAATCGAGGAAACTGGAACGTAGTTTAACTAGTTGATCTGTTCCCGACGGTTGTCAAGATAACAAAGGATCGTGAGGCACTTAAATCAAGTTCACTGCAAAGGTAAGGAATCCAATTTTATAGGGATTTTCTGTTATGATAAGCTATAATTCTAAATGAATCAAACTAAGCAATGCATGGCTTAACTGCAGAATACCCTGCCACTTCAAAGCTAACCCCCAAAATTGACTGGATACGCGGATACGCGGATACGAGGATGGAAAGAAGAGAGACCCTGGGGACGAAGCTATGAGCAATAGGAGTGGATACGCGGATACGCGGATACGCGGATATGAACTTCGCGGATTAAAAAACAGAACACTACTCTAATAGTTCTGTCGGAAATACTATTTTACCATTACACTTATCCTTTAGTCACAAATTCTAGTTCAACGGTTATAAAACAAAAGATTACTCTGATCGTTCTGTCAGAAATACAATTTTACCATTACGCTTATCGTTTAGTCAGAAATACTATCAGAAATACTAGTTCAAAGCAAACTTTCGTGTCCAACTATTCTAATTTGTAAACACGTGCAACATCCTTCAGAAATACGATAAACAAATCTTTTCCACGGTTAACATACCGCCAAATAAATTCGGCCAGATATGACGAATAATGTTCTTTCTTCCTTCCATGCGTAGGAAGGTTCACTTTCATCTGCCTCCAGTGTCCTTCCTGTTTATTTGTGTCATAACCCTCAGGACTAACGAACTCTACAGAGTGGTTTACAGTTTTGTGAATGTATCCGTACTTATCTAGGTTCACATACGCTTTCCAGCAGTCGCTCACTATGGTGGTGCCTGGTTCAATCCATTCTTGTACATGCTTCAATAATGTCCCTTCAGTCCTGTCTTCCACGCATACAATGAAGCACTTTCTCGATTCCTCTTCGATTCCGCCGAAAACCCACTGTCCCTCCACTACATGCCCGCGATGATACTTTCTCTTTCCAATCTTCGATTCGTCTATTTGTACAACTTTTCCAGGTCCTCCAAGTTTCTCTCGGTTTTCAAACAGTGTCACTTCACAAAGTTCGCGACAAAACATGTCCCAGTCCACTGCAGTGTGGGAGCCAAGGCCAAGTTGCTGTTTAATTTGCCATTGCTCTAATCCTTGGCTCCACCAGTACGTAAATTTTATAACCTCTTCTATGGACAGGTTGGACTGTTCAAACCAGCTTCCTTCTCTGATGCTCTTTTCTGTTCTGTGCCTTTTTCGTCCAATTTGCCTCCTGCATTCCCAAACATAACCATCAGAACGGTCACTGCACTCTCGAAGCTTCATTTCGGAACAGCAAATGTCACATATACGATTTGTCGCAAGAAGCTTTTCTTTTTTTAACCATTCAATGGTGTAGTCTTTCGTCCAAAGGTGATTTCGAAGCAGTTCATCATACGTCAAGAAACCAGTTTCGTTATTACGCCTTCCATAACTTCCTATAGAATGTGAACATTGTACACCTATTTCTTTACGCTCAACGGCCGCGCACCCAACTTGTATTCCTATTTTTCTTTTATGAGTCACAGAGTACATTTTCTTCCAATTTTCTCTTTACGCTTCTGATAAACGTGCAACGCATTACAAAATGTCCTTACCCTGTTTTCCGAATGCAAATTGACAACAAATGACCATTAATATTTCCATTCGCTTTCTGTTTCTTACACCGACAATAACTTCACACGCTTTGTTATAAGACATCTGATAAACGTATAGCGCATTAAAAGATGTCCTTATCCTATTTTTCATATGCAAAATTTACAACAAATGATCAATAATATTCCTTCCGCTTTCTGTTTATTACACCTACAATATCTTCGCACGCTTTGTCATAAGAGAAGACATTTGTTACAGCTTCTATTATTCTTCATCAACAAACAATACCACCAATCCCACTGGGCACAGGCAAAACCCAAACAATAACTTTGCGCTGTAACAATAATTGAAATCAGCCCAGTCAAACAACCAAAGACAATATTTTATGGTTTAGATAGCTTTCCTTTTGTTATATTCATTTACCCCCACACGAACTCACGGTAATATTATTAAACGTACGTTCTTATACAATTCAACTTTCTCTTTAACTTTATCGCACCTCGGTAATTCAATAGCACGGAAACCTCCTACAAATAAAACATATAAATATGACCTTGTTTCCATACCTTTTTACTCTAATTCCTCTTTATGTTTTCAAATTCATTATCTGTAATTATCAACAATTTTTCATTTTTGGTGTCAAAAAAAAAAAAAATGACATGTTTCGCACATTTATGACACAATAAAGCCCCTATAGCGTTTCAACAATAGAAACAACAAAGCAAATGATACGCTAACATGCCGACAAATAAATCCTACACAACGTTCTCTCGCCCATAGTCAAGCTGCACTGGCAATACTAACAACTACTTGATCTTGTAAAGATGTCTTCTTCTCGTCTTGCGAAGTTGCGAAAACAACCAGACAGCACCTGGGCACTACTTCAAAAACGTTTAATCGCGCTCCCGGATCCGTTCGAAAAACTTTCTCTGCCTAATGTTTGGAACTTCATCGTCAACAAGTCTCATTCCTTGAGCACTAATCCAGGATACGTATCCACAAGTCTTATCACCACGACAACTTTCATTGCTGGATCAGCAAGTACACTTGTCACTGGCACACAAGAGATGCCTCTAAACATCTATTCAATCTTCGTTGGTCCACCGACGACAGGGAAATCACAAGCCATTAAAGAATGTACTGTTTTTCCGATGGTTGCAGTGGTCAGGGAAACAGATTCCTCATCTCCAGTAATTCAAAAGTGCACATCCTCAGGACTTATAAAGACAATCGCTGACAACAAAAAGGGATTCCTCTTGTCCGGTGAGATTTACGATGTCTTATTTAAATTACTGAAGTCCGACGAAGAGAACGCCACTGGAGACGTGCAAGTTCTGTGTCAGCTATTTTCTGGAGAGGAAGCTTCATACAGGTACGCCACAGAAAGAACGCGCGAGATTGCATCAAACACGCCTTTTTCCATACTTGGTGCTACACAAGTTCCGTTTGCCGCCCGCCTTGTCACGCTATTAGACCAGGGACACGGTCTTATTGACCGATTTTTAATAACATTTCCAAAATGCCTCAGGCCATCCCCACAAGAAACGAACCAAGCAGTGGAAGCATTAAAGGAAAGTGCCCTTTCAAATTGTGAAGATATATTCATAGAAATCGCTAGATTGCATACATCGCGCTCAAGCTACACACTGACGCAAGAGGCAAATGACACTGTCAACGGTCTCAATGAAGAGTTCATTGCAGAAGTCAATGAAGCCATTACAGAAGGCAGGACCCCGCCAAAGACAAAAAAGATCGACGTAATTCTGCGCGTAGCTGCCGCACTCCATGTCTTCAACCATGTCGCTTCGCAACTTCTCGAGCATACACAACCCACACCGCCAGCAGACAAGATTGAAAGATCAACACTCCTCAGTGCCATTGATTACGTTACTTGGGCCGAATCACAGAAAGAAATTTTTGTTGAGGTAAGCATTGTACATAGTATTTCACTTCCCCTCATCATATCTCTCTGAGATACAAAACATGTAAACAAAACACAGGTCTTCCTTTATAATACAACGTGATAACATCCAAAAACGCGCAGCCGAATAGCCATAGTCACGTAAGTAGCGAAGTGTCAATTTCTCGTTCTAAAAACGTGAAAAAAGAAAGTAATACACAAACTGTGTAGTCGCGTAGCAAGGCTTAAAGATTTGTTTATAGTTCGAGTGGCCGGGTATTCTGCAATTTCTCCCCCACGTACATACCCTGCCATACACACGAATTTCCACGAGACCGCTTACGCCGTACCCAGTCGGTAACTAATTTGAAATGCACGTAATTTTAAATAATGTCACAATGGCGTACCTATGCATTGTGCTTGCTACACCGTACGCAGTGTTGTCTTTTAACGACTACTTTACCAACGGAAAATAATAACCCGTAACATGGAGAGTACAGTCTACGTTCTTTTAAGAGTCAGAGCCCAACAGAGCTAAACAGAATGTATGTTTTCCGTTTTAAAAATGATAGTTTACGTAAAATAAGCTAAAATAGCACATTTCACAAAGAATTTCCAACCGATGTTGTGCTTCGAAAAAAATTACCCTAAGATCACACAGCGAAGAACCTAAGAGCGCGCCTAGCAATAAAAAATGTGAATACAAATCATTCGTTCTTTAAAACAACGACCACGCTTTCCAATTCATACGAGTATAATAGCGCACATCTGTATTTTTTTGACCACAAAAACAAACATGTCCCCCTTTTTTATGTGATATTTTTAGTTCCTGGGCGAGTTGATAACACCAACACTGGACGACGAAAAACCGCAGCCGACAGCATTAGCAGTGAAGACCGCCTGCATCCTATTCTCCGGACCTGTCTTCACCTTCAGGGCATTCAAGCAGAGTGCCACTCGAAAGTTGCGTGGGATTGCGGAAGCAGAATTTCGAGATGCCATAGTCAGTTTGGAAAACTCTGGAATGGGAAAAATCTTTTCCTTCAGGATCCCGCGAACCACAAACCCTGTCACAGTTTTTGTGAAGAATAACCCAGATTCAATAACATGGCCGAGTGATCTGTGCTCACAAACAGAGTTTCGGCAAAGATACCAGTTACCAACGCATCGCAGTGTCACTCCTGCCATCAAGAGAGGGTTAGAATCAAGAGGCCATGTACCCTCAGGCTTTTTCAGTGATTAACGACGATCATACGAACTATGTACAACACATTCCCATATCTTTTTGAACTAATTTTTGTCGTAAATGATATTCTGGTTCCATCGGTTAAGAACATTTTCCAATCAATATAAACTATGTAAAATATTTTCACATGTAGTTTTCGAAAAAGTTTTCATTAGTTAATGTGATTATTACATTTCAGATTGGCGTGCTACAGTCAAAATGGTTTTAAATATTAAAACATTTTACACTTCATGGATCAAAGTATCTTCGTCCATTAATACTTCGAATCTTGGATTATTTCTAAGGGAGGGCTGGTGTTCGCCACCACGTATCCACGTATCCGCGTATCCACTTCAATATACACTTGGATTATTTCTAGGGGAGGGGTGCTCTTCCCAACCACGTATCCACGTATCCGCGTATCCACTTCAATATACACTTGGATCATTTCTAGGGGAGGGGTGGTCTTCGCCACCACGTATACACGTATCCGCGTATCCACTTCCATATACACTTGGATTATATTTAGGAGAGGGGTGGTGTTCGCCACTACGTATCCATGTATCCGCAGTCTTCAAGGAAGCAGCTTTGAAATGGCAGGGTATTCTGCAGTTACTCCAGTTCTTCAATGGTTCTCACAGATTCAGTTCGCTTGTTTCGGTTCGACAAAATCAACCATCGTTTACGTCTTTGTTGCACCATTAGCCGATCATCGTCAGTTAATTGTACAGTATATCTTTCTTTAAATCTGGAATATTGCTGCAACAGCCGATAGCACCTCTGGAAGGCGTTTCTGCGCACTTTTCGAATGTGTATTGCACCATCCTGAAGGAAATGAGAGGACGTGAGATATCCAACCTTCCTGGGTAGACGTCACAAGAGCCGCTAGACCCATTCTCCTCAAACTCGGTCGTGAAACAAAATGGCGGTGTTTTGGAGCTATTTTCGAGATTTCGTCGGGGCACAGAAAATCGAGGATTTAACGGAATCCAAAAATTTTTTCGCAGAACTATTTCAAATAACAAGGAGATTCGTTTTAGCGAAAAAAAATTTTTGGGGTTAGGTGCACTTTAAACTTATCAATCTGAACATAATATAGTAGTAGCAAAAAAATATTGCAATTGCATTGATTGACTGTTCACGGATGGGACGTGTTTCTATAGTGGGGCCCAGGTTGACTGAATTTACAACCAAACAGACTGGTGGGGTCGAGTTGATGTGGTTGGGTACCTAACAAACTAGAGATGTCTGGGGTCATGTTTCCCCGGGGACATTTAAAATTATAATAACTTCAGAGAGGTTCTAGGCTTTCTGGTAGAATATTATGAACCCATTATGGATGCTGTCAGTGTACTTTATGTTAATTATTAGCGCGCGCTCCATAAACGCCATAGTCTTTGGCTGACCTTCTTTGAAACCATATCTTTTAGCATGTACCCTTTTCAAGTTCCTACCGCCCCCTATCTCATAAAAAATAATCGTTCCCTTTATGCCCAAAATTTAAAGAAATTATAAGAATTTGCCAGGGTGTCATTGACGATATTCCTTTGTTGATGATCTTGCTTATTCTTATCACCTGAATTCATCCCGGAACTAAAGAGTTCTCAGTAATTTTCACCCAGATTCATTGCCAGCGAGATCCAGGCTGGGTGACCAGACTCATTATAGCAATCAACAGCTTCGAGGCGCACAAAAGAATACTGGAGCTGTGAGAGGAATGGGCAGTTTTTTCCGCCTCTCCCTCTACCCCCAAATGAGCTAATAAATATGCGAATTAACTTTTTAGGAAGCGTCACAAAGTTTGACCGCTGCAGCTTTAATACTGTTTAATTTGAAAGTTTGACATCGACGAGGGCACGCACTAGGAGTCCCCCTCCCCCCTCCCCCGCCCCCTCACCCACTCCACCGGCTAAACAGGGTTAAGAGAAACGAGATGTCCATCAGTTTACGGAACTAAAGAGTTCTTAGTGATTTTCACCTACATTCATTCCAAGCGAGATCAAATCCATACCTTCGAGGCGAATAAAAGGCTACTGGAGCCGTGAGAGGAATGGACGGTTTTTTCCTGCCTCTCCCTCCACCCCTCAAGTTAGCTAACAAAAATGCGAATTAGCTAACAAATGTAGAACATGTGTTCTAGTAAACTGAAAAACTTCTCGATTGCCGACAGTGTGGCTAGTAAGGACCTAGTAAGCCACACAAAAATAAGGGCAATATGATCGAATGCTTATTTTCTATACCGGACTGGCATCTAAAAATTCTGCATTAAGGTGGTTCACTGAACAGAGAATTTAAATGGTTACAATACAGTTCATTGGACAGAAAATGTATATTTGTATTCACACTTGTCAAAACAGAATAGGAAAAGTAAAACTTGTCCGAAAGTGCATGCCTTCCTTCCGGTGATCATGTGGTATCCTTTCAAGCAACGCGTGAATATAAATTTTAAATTGTCTCTAAGCTTAGCTCAGAAAGTATTGTACACTTTAGAGCGGTTTTCATCTAACTGTCGAAAAGTAGTTGAATTGCTTTTCCGTTACTACGCTATGCGATGGGCTCAAAAAACTTGTCAAAACAGAATAGAAAAAGGCGCCCTTTCTTAAATATAACTCAACGAAAAGTTAAACCAAAATCAATGGTGACTCACTCGCACGCGTTTTCCCGCGCTTCACGTCAGCTACAAGTATTCAGGTCGAGTTTTGATTGGTTCACTGTATTGTCCGTAATCCTTGTGAATGGCTTGAGTGATAACTTTGGTTTTATAGTTTTAGGAAAACCGCTGTAAATGGAAAAATAACAACTTAACATGATATTAGAGATTCAAAAATATTGTTTTCCTGTTCTGGAATCATGATGTTAAAAAGCTATAAAAAGAACGAATTATTGTACTCAGAGCGCAATTTAAAATCTTAAAAAGTGGGATATTTCGTTCGGATCTACTGAACTTCGTCAGCCACAATACAATTTGAATGTTAAGAAGAGTTCATGACGGTCTCGAGGGAACTAACATGGTGTCATAGATGCTGGCTAATTCGAAGCCATTGTCTCTGTTCTAAGAGGACTTACGTAATCGGACTCGATTGCTTCCTTTACGCGGCATTTGAACGTGTTGCTTTCCGAGGCAAGAACTTCTGTTTTGCTAGAATCCGACTGAATGTCCTGTGAACTGGCAATGTTCATGAACAGCTGACGAATTCCTCGAAAGATGTTCCTTTACTCGAGTTTCTAATAAACAAGAAGTTTCGCCAACATATTCTTTGTCACATTGTTCGCAATGAGTGTGATAGACTGTTCCACTCTTTTTAAGGTTTCCTCTTTTATCCTTAATAAAAACTAGTTGAGATCTTAAGGAATTGAAAGGCTTGTGGACAAGTGTGACATCGTGTGATTTAAATGATCTTTGTAGGCGTTGTGAAGCGCCCTTGATGTATGGTACTGCAGCATATATTCTCTTCTTGTTAACAGTTTCCTCGGACTCTTTCAAACCAGATCCAGTGTTCGGTATTGTTAGCATCCAAGCAGGATAGTTTTTTTTAAAAAAACATGATACTATTTTAATAATAAATAATAATAATAATAATAATAATAATAATAATAATAATAATAATATTGACATTGACAATGACAATGACAACGATAACGATAATGATAACGATGACTATAATGATAATGATAATGATAATAATGTCAGGATATTATTTACAATGAAAAAGAAGAAAATGGTGCAGTTCAGTACACTTTAGGAGTTTTATAAAAACAAATTACAAGCGCAACTAATTGCATTTCTCTTTTTGAGATATTTTCAATTTTTTAGATCAAAGACGTGAAAGCCAAATGTAAAATTTAGAAAAGAAAACAGACAAAACCCAAAAAATTAAGATTAATCAATCTTTCAATAAACCCGCTTGTTTACAGAAAAAATTTCTTGTACGAGTTTTATAGTTCACAACTAAATTTTCTCTTATTCTTATTGAATTAAATTAATCACTTGACACTACAGTGTGCACCGCCGGAGAAACACTATCTGTCCGTAATGCCTGTCCGAGGAAAATACCCGGATTGATGGCATTCGTGCAGGAAATTTTTTTTTAGAAGCGGGCTTATAGGAAAAAATTGACAGACGTAATTTAACCTGCGATAAGGCGTTCTTTTTAAGCGATGACGTAGTCGTCGCTTATAGCTGGCAAGCTTCATTCCTTTGGATAAGTGACTTCGCACTTTTTTCGGGTTCCGCTTATGTCGCGCACGATTTGCCCCTCTGTGAAAGCGAAATGCGCTCTGGGAGCTAGTAAATAAGACACACCTTTGCGGCCGACCTTTGGAGTTTGTAGGATCCGCGGAGTGCCTTTATTTTCAGTTTTAAAACGGAGATTTTGAGTGTGGATTGTGATCGAGTATCCGAAAAATTTGCGCTCACGAACACACTCAAAATAAGAACATATTGTCCATTTATACAACTTTAGATCGACAAGCAAGTCGCACACGCGATAGGTCAAAGGTCCACATTAAATTTACGTATTGGTGAGCGTTGTTTAGGGCAGACCCAGGGCCACACCTCTGCCTGTCTTGAGTTGAATTGAATGAGGACTGTCAGAGCACTGTATGAGCACTGAAATATCTGATTCAAACTTATGTGTGTGGCACACGCGACAGATTAAGGGTCCACGTTAAATTTACGTATTGGCGAGCGTTGTTTAGGCCTGAACTAAACTTATCTGTGGACTGAAATATTGGTGAAATTGAACTTGAATTGAAGAATAGCATTGAAGAAGTTCCTGTGAAACCAGTTAAGATAGCAGAAAGCAATGGAGAATAGTGTAACGAAAAGGTGAGCTACCTGAAGGTTTTGTCTTGATCAGAACTGGTTATGTAGCTTAGATCATGGTCTCTTTAATGTCTTTAATGCAATACAGGGCGGCGGTTGGGTTAGGGTAACCCGAAAACACCGACCCCCCGGTCCGCGGACCCCCACAACGGACCGGGTCCACGGACCAGCCTACGGACCGGTCCATGGACTACCCCTACGGACCCCCTCTACGGACCACCCTAAAATAGTGGAAAAATAATAAATAAAGATTTCACTTATGGGTTTTCTAATAGATTCAGGCTCGTGTCGGTGATTTTTCGAGTGTTACACTGTGCAAATGTAACAGACTTGGGTTTTTAACACCCCACCCCCCTCCCAAAAAAGAGATGCCTAAAAGCTGTTTTCAGCGTAAGGAGATGCCGATGGTAAGAAGGAAAGTTCTTACCTTCCATTCGTGGCTCAATCTGGCTATGGAAGATGTATATTTTAGGCCGTTTATTCATGTTTGTATCTGTTATTCCGCTGAGCAAATTGTGAAGCCTGGAACGAGGTCACGAACCCACGGGAGAATGGGCTGAAAAAATGGCAGAGGTGAAAGAACACAAATTTCGAGGCTTCCCGGAGGCTTCCCCGTACGTGTCTTTCGTATACTTAATGGCCACACCAAAGGAAATGGCAGTGTGTAATGATATAAATTGCACCCGAGCCTGAATCCAGGTCTGTTACATTTGCACAATGTAACGTTCGAAATTTCGCCGTCACGAGTAATCTATTAGACAACCCGTGACTGAAATATTTATTTATTATTTTTATTATACTTTGTGGGGTGGTCCGTAGGGGGGAGTCCGTGGACCGATCCATAGGTAGCCCGCGGACTCGGTCCGTAGTGGGGGTCCGGGGACCTGGGCTCGGTGTTTTCGGGTTACCCTTTGGGTTACACAACATTGATTTGAAAGCCAAAGAATACTCAAGTCATGTAACAGATGTAAGAGGGAAGTTCTGGTCTATGCTATTGTTTATGTTTTACCTGGAGGCAATATATCTTCCAACTTTAAAAAAAGTAATTCGCTCGTGGCAAATGAGTTATTGTGCAAGGTTTGGGTTCACTCAAATGTGTGTGTAGGCATATTGTAAAACGGCATATTGTAAAACATGGACTGGAGTGGACTGAACTGGATTTGTAAAACATGGAGTGGATTTGTAAAAGGTGGATTTGTAAAAGGTGGATTTGTAAAACATGGATTTGTAAAAGGTAGATTTGTAAAACATGGATTTGTAAAAGGTGGATTTGTAAAACATGGATTTGTAAAACATGGATTTGTAAAAGGTGGATTCGTAAAACATAGATTTGTAAAAGGTGGATTTGTAAAACAGATTTGTAAAACATGGATTTGTAAAACATGGATTTGTCAAACATGGATTTGTAAAACATGGATTTTTAAAACATGGATTCGTAAAACATGGATTTGTAAAAGGTGGATTCGTAAAACATAGATTTGTAAAAGGTGGATTTGTAAAAGGTGGATTTGTAAAACATGGATTTGTAAAAGGTAGATTTGTAAAACATGGATTTGTAAAAGGTGGATTTGTAAAACATGGATTTGTAAAACATGGATTTGTAAAAGGTGGATTCGTAAAACATAGATTTGTAAAAGGTGGATTTGTAAAACAGATTTGTAAAACATGGATTTGTAAAACATGGATTTGTCAAACATGGATTTGTAAAACATGGATTTTTAAAACATGGATTCGTAAAACATGGATTTGTAAAAGGTGGATTCGTAAAACATAGATTTGTAAAAGGTGGATTTGTAAAACATGGATTTGTAAAAAATGATGATTTAAAATTAAAGCGCGCGATGAGAACAGTACGGATTTTTTTTTCGCGCAGATCAAATCGAGAGTGATAACAATGGGGTGGCAGGCCTACACAGCTCCTATCCACGTGTAATAGCCGCTTTGAAAGTTTTGCACGAAATGGTATATCTTTAAGGATCTGCCCCTTTTGTATGGTACGACAGGGGGATCTTTGAATACTTCGCTAAGCAATAATCTTGTGCTTTTAGGAGGACATTTCACCAGAGTAGAGCCGTTAGAGGTCATAGGTCACCGTCTGTGTGGTTTCCGCTGTAATTGACACCCGTGATAAGAAGCAGCATAACTTGCAACAGTTAATCAAACAGCCCGACCCGGCGTAATAATACAAAATGCAAGTAACCAACATGTTCACAGAATATTTCAAACTTTGTCCCTCCAGAGCTAATATTTAGAGAGCTTAAAACACATCTTGCAACACAAATGAGCCAAAAAAAAAAAAAAAAACCCTAGCGCGTGGCAAAAAACAGAGATGTTAAACTCTACAATTTACACGTAGATAACAGCGGAAACCACACAGACCCATGACCTTTAACGGCTCTACTCTGGTGAAATGTCCTCCTAAAAGCACAAGATTATTGTTTAGCGAAGTATTCAAAGATCCCCCTCTCGTACTATACAAAAGGGGCAGATCAAAGCGGCTATTACACGTGGATAGGAGTTGTGTAGCCTGTCACCCCATTGTTATCACAAGGATCTGCAAACAAAATAAAGTTTAATGTTTTACGTTTGTTTTACAATTTTTTTACAAATCCACCTTTTGCACAAACTAAAAATGCAAAGATTTACGGAATTAAATAACATTGGATTTTGTTAGCCGCTTGAACAAACTTCTGGTTAATTATATTGTAGGATAACATCCGGTTTTCTTTCAATACTGTTACCTTCTTGCCGCTTATTGTCCCATGGGTGCCACAATCTTTAGCTTTTATTGCACGGTTTCCGATTTGATCTGCGCGAAAAAAAAAATCCGTACTGTTCTCGACGTGCGCTTTAATCTTAAATCATCGTTTTTTTACAAATCCACGTTTTACAAATCCACCTTCTCCAAATCCACCTTTTACAAATCCATGTTTTACAAATCCACCTTTTACAAATCCATGTTTTACAAATCCACCTTCACAAATCCATGTTTTACAGATCCACCTTCTACAAATCCATGTTTTACAAATCCACCTTTTGCAAAATCCACCTTTTACAAATCCACCTTTTGCAAATCCATGTTTTACAAATCCACCTTTTACAAATCCATGTTTTACAAATCCACCTTTTACAAATCCACCTTTTGCAAATCCACTCCATGTTTTACAAATCCAGTCCACTCCACTCCAGTCCACTCCTAACCCTAAACCCTATTTGAGAGAACGTGAACTATAAGACAGCCAATTTTTAAATTTCTTTTTCGAATTTTTACGCTTTCTTTCATATATTCTGTCTAGGACATTTCTGACGGTGTATACAAACTGAATAATCCTGAACTCGCGAGATTCGTAGGTTGAATATTAAGTCGTTTGTTAATCGACGTTGTCTTTGGCGTTGTTGCCGTTGCTACTTAAACTGCTTTCTGCTACTTGGACAGCGAGCGTCTGCCTGCACTTTTGATCATCTGTTTTTTCGGTTGCCTAGCTTGCGTTTGAGCGTTTGTTTTCTTTGTACTCGTTTGTCTAAACATTTCTCTGCCGGTCATTCAGTTGTTATTGTTTGTGCAGGGGACATCCGTTTCTTATTTAAACTGCTATTTAAGTTTCGAAATGTATTACCGAGAGCCCAAGCTCCCTTGCTTGTTATCAAAATATCAAAGAAGAAATCCCTACAGCGTTGGAGGTTTTCCTTTGTTTTGAAACGAAACGAAACGAAACGAAATGACATAAACAGATCCTCCACGAAAACATCCACTCAACGCGCGAGTAATATCCGCGTAAGAACTGGGTACAACTTAAAATAAATTAAGAGGGATGACCTTGGATGTAAGGCCTACAGGGGGTATTCACTCTCTTACCTTGATAATCTCTTGCCAGAATCTGAATGTCTGCAGCGAATTGACTTCAAACGGACTACAAACTCTCAAACAAGACTCTACTTCCAGACTAAGTTTATTCCAAACCGGCATAGCTTGATTACAAATGTGAATTAGCGAATGTAAAACAAAGTTACATTGAACTGAGGCTCTTTATTGTTATGTGAACATCAGCTATTCTCTAGAATACCGTGCAGTAAAAAAAACCTTTGCAGTACAAGGTAGTATATGTGTGTTTTTACAAGCTACAATCCTCGCCACAAGTCTTGTCAAGTCTTCGCTTTCAACGTGTACAATAGCAGTTGACTTCTGTTAACTAGAACCGTCAAAACAAATGTTAAAACTTTTAAGTATTGTTAGAAATGACAGAAATGGCTAAAAATTAGCAGGGAAACAATGTTTTACGCACATTTTTGATTAGTCTTCAAACAATGTATTTAGTTAGGGTCATTACGAATACAAACTTAAAAACGAAATGATATTTTGCTAACAAAATGGGACAAAAGATCGTAAAAGAGTACTGTTCTGCACTTAAGCAAAGGGGTTCGAGTACAATTACAGTAAATGTAACGGGCTAATCCAGGGGAATCAATTTTGGTGCGAGTTAGGGCGAGATTCGAGTTAGCGATAGTTCGACTAACAAGGAGTCAACTGTAATTCAAATCCCTTCCCCTCCCCCGCCCCTTAAAATGTTGTCCCTGTGGGCGTCAGTTGACTCGACCCAAGTCCGAATATTGTTTTGGAACAGATGGCATAGAAAGTAGTAAAAAAATGATCATTTACTGGTAATAAAGTTGACCCACGTGAAAGTAAGTGTTTTAAGTCTTTTGGCCAGGATTGTAGGGTGACTTCTTTGTGATCCATATGTTTATGTTATCTCGGTTTAGAAACATATCTACTTTTGAGACACTCATTTGCCTATGAATTCCAGTTTACAGTCAGACCTATTCATAAGACACTCAGACAACAACACAAAAATCTATCACAGTCGTCAATGGTAATGCACCCCATCAAATACTGATAACTACGGAAGCAAGACAACAAAACCTGCAAAATATTGAGAAGAAAGTTTAGAGACATTACGGTTAATAACTGAGCAAAAATGGATCAGCCGTTAGAGAAGTCTCTTTAAGATACATTTTAAAGACCCTCTCAATTGTCTGAATGGCAGCTTTTCTATCCCTGTATTCTATGTCATAACTCGTGAAATCCCCACGTACCCTTTTGTATATCTCCAGTAACCTGAATAAGGTACCGTTACGCCGCAAAATGTAACACCTAGGGAAAATATAACATTGACGCGAAATGCAACAACCTTTAAATAACTGCCACAGCTCTTGACCCAGAATAAAACAATTTATTTTATTCTTTAACAAGAGATGTAACAACGCAAAATGTAACAACCTTCTCGATATAGTATAAATTACTAGTAAAGCTTAGGGACGTTCGCGCGAAAATTTCCTGTCAATAGATTTTTTTAAAATTTTTACTGCAGTCAGATAATGAGTTACTTGTGTCAGAAATGCAAAAAAAAAAAAAAAAAAAAAAAAAAAAATAGACGGTCACCACTTCGTTTTGGAGATAAAGCGTGTGGGAACATACCTTGAGTTTGAAAAATTGGCGCACGTAATTCAGCATGGTCTACGGGGGTTTATAATTCAAAATATCGAGGGTGATTCAACGGAGGCAAACGATCTTTGTCATATTTTGTAGAGGTGGGTCTGTTGCGTAAATAATTCCAAATTTTCCAACGTTTTCACAAAACTTAACCATTCAAGAGGCATTTGAAACCGCCGAAAAGATAAACGAGGAGCTAAAAAGGACGGAATTTTGCAAAAAAATTCAAACTTCTAGTTGATTGATTTTCTTCATTTTTTCACTAAACGTAGAAAATTGGTAGAGAAAATGATCCATCAAAAGAAGAACAGGGGTCACCAAACGTCCAAGATCGTTAAAAGCAGACAAAGCTATCATCTGCCTCATCATTGTTCATTTTATTACTTAGCGCGCGCTCTCATGTATAACGTGGCGTGTGAATTTGCGTGCGCAGTAAGGATCCGCAGAAACAATTAGCGCGAATGTCCTTAATTTCCAATCACCCTGCAAGCATTTCCTCCTTATTCACTGTGTTTGGGTGGCTACACTTGGTCACAGCAACCTTCAGCACAGCTTTAGCTATTATCCTATGATGGTCGAAACCTCATAAACTTTAAAAACCGCTGTTTATGTTACTGTCAATACCAATAGAGGTAAAGTGGGAAAGAGGAGCAAAGGGTCACAATAGTTGTTACATTGTAGAAATAATTGTTCACCTTTCTCAGTGCTATAGTTTACCCAGTCAATATACTAGCCCATCAGTTTTTTTTCGAATAACGAAGACATTGAGCAGGGCTCCAAGGTTCCTTCTTCTACGGTGTGTGATAACAGAAATAAAAGCAATTTGCTAACATCATAACGTGACTTCTAACGTCTCTAACTGTGACTGATAGGTGTTAGTAATTATTCTTGCCTTCGGACATGTTGTGTTGTTGTTTATCGTTAGAGGATACCAAGTTGTCGTTCATCCTTAGAGCACGGACGGACGGACACACACTTGACATGACAAACACGAACAATTCTTCTAAAACTACTAGAGTATGTGCACGTGACGTCATCAAATTCTCAAATCCAAAACTAAAGAGCCCCTAAAGGTTCTATCCTCATCAGGCATAAGAGGTACAAAATTTATATCCGTTAACAACTTTCCAAATCAATGGTGTGCTTCGTTTGGAAACCAGCGCATTTTGAATTTCAGAGTTATGGCGGCCAATGACATGAAGCTAAGATCGCGTATGTCGAAAAATATACATTTATCTCCTGATTTTTAGCTAATTTAGGAGTTAAAGTATTAGGAAAAGTGCTAATGTAAACGTTTTTTGGTTCGGTTCAGATAATCAGTTGACTAGATAGCCAAAGTAAGTTCCAGATGTTTACACGGCTATTTTCCGGCCGCCATATTGGAGGACTAAGGAGGTCCTCCAACATGGCGGCTCCATATTAGACTTTATAATTTTGCGCGGAACATTTCGACGAATATCTCAATTTTGGGACAACGCACACACCTTAAACTGGGAGAACTGTCTTCTTTATTTATCGTCTATAATATCACAATTTCTTGACTTTATCCACTGAATGGTTTTTGATTATATTTTTTATTGCGTGACAATGGACACACTCTATTCAACGAGAGGAAATTTTGAGCTGGTCATGTGACCAGTGACTAGTAAGTTTATATACTTTGACTGGCGATAGGCGATGTTAAGCTTGACAAGAAGACTAATATGTCTAAATCTCCTTTATATACTAAGATCAGAGTTGTTACATTTTCCGTGGTTACATTACGCGTTAAAGAGGTTGTTACATTTTGCGTCAAAATTCGTTACAATTCGAGTGATAGATTTTTTTTACATTTTTCGTTAGTTGTTACATTTCGCGGCGTAAGGGCCCCTTTTTCTACGGAGCATTCATCCGGTGGAGTACTCCCACAGGCTTAAAACCCTACTTTCGCCGATGAGGTAAACTACTGTGTTTGATATAAAAGTCAAACGTCTGGTTCAGATAAGTGGGTTAACCAGGCTTGTGAATCAGGAGCACGTGCGTGACTTATGGCGTGACTACGTGACTAGGTGAAAATTCACTCTTATCAATATTAATGGACGATTAAAGAAGCTGAAACAAAGGTAACAAGACATTGATGAAAGCTCAACACTGGATTGAAATTTTGAAGGTTTTCTCTTCTTTATGGATGGAAATCGGAAAGTTTCCAGAGGGGTAAAAGTCTGTATGCGAGCCAAGTGGCCCATCAGGCCGGAACTTATCCCGGTTTCCGTAACATGAAGCGACTAGGAGCATTTCTACTCCCCCCTGGATGGGAAAGGAAAACCCACTAACTAGAAGACAAAACCAAGAAGAAAATAAACCGCGATTATTTATGTTTAGTTCCTACCTTTTTCTAGCAGCCACAGCTTCAACCACAGCAACCTGTAATACAGCTGAAGAATTCGAAGCAAGTTGATATGAACTTCATACATTCCCAAAGGAAACCACAGCACGCTATGAAATCGTCCGTGCGATTATCAGCTCCTGAGATGCCGGCAGGTGCTACTCTCGTCATTTTGCTGAAAGTGTCAAAAATTAAAGACCGTAAGCAGAGAAAGTGTTTTTGACGGAGCTGGGCAATTAAGAAAAAGCACTCTAGAGCTAGAGGACAACTGCAGTGTGCGTCATTCCTCTGGAACAGACCCTTCCCTGAGAATTTTGTCAGTCTTAGCCTATTCTCTTCAAGAAAATTGAATTCAAAACAAAACAAAAACACAAAAACCGGCGCTTCCCGTACTCGTTTAGGAGAGGCAGCAGCTTGTATATTCGCAATAATTCCATAATAGTTCCGTGATCATTAATACATATTTGTACGATTTCTTCCTACGTTCACGTATTCAGAGCCTGTTTCTTATTCTGCAGTGGGAATTGCTCTGTATCAAGAGATCATCAAGGTAAGCGAGTGAATCCCACATATAGGCCTTCTACCCGAGGTAATCCCTCTTAAGTTATTTTTAGACATGGTACCCAGTTTTTTCGCGGATCGATGCTACTCGCGCGTTGCGTGGATGTTTTCGTGAAGGATCTGTTTATGTTTCGCTTCGTTTCGTTTGAAAGCGAAGGAAAACCTCCCACGTTCTGGGGAATATCTTCTTTGATATGTTATCTACAAGCAAAGGAGCTTCGGCCCTCGCTATGTTATAATACCTTTGGAAACTTTAACAGGAGTTTCAATAAGAGACAGATGTCTTCCCTGCACAAACAGTAACAACTGAATGAATGGTAACAACTGAATGAACGGCAGAGACGAGTGCAAACCAAAACAAACGCCAAAACAAAACTAGTGGGATCATAAAACATTCCTTTGAGAATGGAATTTTTCACTACTGCATTTCCTAAGTGAACAATTATTATCTTCTCGCTTTTTACAACAAGTTAGAAAAGATAGAAAGCAACTGCACTCCTTAAAGATCACTGCAAAATTTCTATTATCTCACAGGCAAATCGATCCCTTCTTCAGTTTCCTAAACCTCCGCACTGAAAGAAATCCAACCCAAAGTTAAACAGAATCAAAAAAAGATCCATGATTCAAAAAGGTTCTTCCATTATTGCCTATAGCTGAAGGCCTATGCAAGCGCTTGCAACATTCTGAGGCCGAAATTTGTAGCGTCGTTATATGTTGCTGCTTTAAATTTGGAATGCTTCAAACAAGTCCCAACATCTCCTTTGTTGCGTAATCATTGAGGCGTAGCTCAAAAATGTGGCGCGCGTTCCCGACAGTGTTAGATTCGTTTACGTACACATCGATCACACTTTGTCCTTGGTAAACGTAGCCGTGGAGAATTTGATGTCAGCATTTTGCATTTAATTGTAATTGCACCATCTAAGGTGTTTTTGAACAATTCTTTAGTTAAACGCAAAACTCATCTTATGTTAGAAAGGCCTCGCCCTTATTAACAAAACGGGAAAAAATTGTTGCCTATTCAAAATGAATACGAAACACTTTATCTCAAGCAATGGAAAGTTTCATACTGGGCTTGATTTATTGGAAACGGGCAAAACACCGAGTATGGCTTCAAGTATTTCTATTTATGACCACTTTGCCTTCCTGGTCACTGATTCCCCTGACCTTCGTTGTGAAATCGAAGTTAAAAACTCTCTTTCCCTCACTGTAAACAGAAATAGCGAAAAACTTTGGCTTTACAGCTAAAAGGTAAAGGGTTACTTGGCGACAAACAGCTTAGACGTCGCATAATCCAAACGAATGATTAACTACATTAAGAAAAGCTCATTAGAAAGGATACAAAAACCAGGGTCGTTGAGCAAAAGTAACGAAGTCCATCGTTGATTGGCCCTTAATGGCGTTAACTTACTGAATCTAATACTCATCTTGTGCATTTGTTCAATTAACAAAAGTCTGACAAGGGTAAAGTAGTGATAGGTTTCGTTTACTATAAAATATGTGCATTATTATGCAATTAATCATAACAATTACAATTTCCTCAAATGTAATTGGTGCATAAACTGCTGTATTTTGCTCTAATTAATCTGCAAAGCTGTAATCGGACAGTGTAATCGGACAGTTGGCTGTAATCGGACACCTGTTACATGAGCCAATCATTTTAAGTCCTCTCCACTAAATCCACCAATCACAACATTGATTACAACTACTATGGTAACCAATTCAAGAGACTGACTTTGTAAAATTGTGGAGGTTTAGTCTCTGGTGACTGTTTTGAAAGAAACTTAACAGCCATTTTGCAAACTGTTCTCCATATTTTTAATTATAATATTTAAAAATGACTATTAAACGCTCTTTTTCAAATGAATTTTTGCTTTTGTGGGAAATTGTAATTGTTATGATTAATTGGTAACAAATCGTGATTAACAAATCGTGATTAACAAATCGGACTCCCGCTACGCGGTCGTCCGATTTTGTTAATCACTCGTGTGATTACAGACCAAATTGGACTCCACTCAGTCCTGTTACCATTATTAATGGATAAATACAATACTTCCGCGTTTCTCGGAGGTTGTCGATCAGTAACCGCACAGACATTACTGTTAGCTATAGAAAATAATACTTAGTATTAGGATGCAAAGTCATACGCTTAAAAGAATGAAGTATTCAGTCGAAAATCTGCACGATAATCAGCAGAACAGGGTCAGAACAGGAAACCAACAAAAGAGCTCCAGAATTACTCAATGCACTGCTCAATCCCTTATTCACATCTTATGTTCTTTTATATTTCAAATAGTTTTGTGGAGGTTACAGACTTAACCCCGTCTCTTCCATCTTCCATGCCAATTCGACGCCTCCTTTTCGCTCTTCTTTAACATTTAACAGGACTTCAGACGTAAATACAGATGCTTAATCCGTTGGAATACTCCCCAGTGTCTAAGTTCACTAGCTCCCTCGTGGTGTAAGTATTCAGTCAGAGTTTATTTTTATCGATGGAAAAAAACGTTTCATATACTCGACAGGTAAAAGGCGTAAAAGTTTATTAAGTTTCAAATACAATGGGCCATCGATCGATCAACGGACTTTGTATTCTACGCGCGTAATCAATCAAATTATTTTTCCTGGTTAGTATGGTTTGCACGAATTGAAAGCCTATATCAATTTGTTCAGTAATTTCCCAAAACTTGCGAGCACCCAGCTAGTACGTAGCAAAATATGATTCTTTTCACGAGTACTGAAAGATGGAGGGAAGTGCGGGCTCATTTTCGGAACAGCGGCTAATGTAGTTGCTTTGGCCGAGGAGCTCTGGGTACTCAAGTCCGTTAAAATTACAAGTTTCATGCTCAGAAGTTACACGTCTATTGAACCAAATCAAAGCTCGCTTCTTTTATGGTAGGAGTAGCCTTAAACGAAATCTTCTTACCACGATCTCAGATCGGTACGGCTTTTTCTGCCCAGATCTCGAGTTTCGTACGGTGAACAGAGTGAACCCATTGACTCGCGTGAATCTGCATCAAACAAGGCATAACTAGCTGTGCTGCTGGGATTGGCTGAACCGCGATAAGATCTTATTATGTGGGTGTCTCAAAAACTAAGACCTAAGACCTAAGACCTAAGACTCCCTCTGAATCTCAAAAACTAAGACCTAAGACTCCCTCTGAATCTCAGAAACTAAGACCTTTGAAAAATTCACAAGGTGTCAATTTTATTTAAGTTAACCTTTTGCAGAGCCAAAAGGATGAAACAACAACCATGATGACTTTATTTCTAATTTATAAGCAATATCAGAAGTTGCTTTGAGGTGGATATAACCAATTAGAAAGCGGAGGCAGTCAAATATCCGAGGCTGCTATGTACTGGAGGACAGTGTCTTTCATTTCTAGTACTATGAATTTCGTGTAATCTACAATTAATAGCTAATTGATGAAGCACTTGAAATCTTCTTAGGCAATGTTTTTTACATATTTGTTACACTAAAGGTAGCTTACAAAAGTTTCAAGTATGTGTCAATGCTTCGCCAATTCTTCTTTGAAAAAAAAATGAAACTGCCATTTTTTCTGTTTTTTTTTTTAGATGATCGAGTCAGGAAAAAAAATAGAAACGGATTGAAAACATGTAAGGCAGCCAGTTGTGGACTACTGAGGCTTGAGAGAACGAGCAGCTTGAACGCCGCCATTCTTTGCCTCTGCACAAACTTCGCCAAAATTTCCCGCGCTAACTTAAAGAAAAATGATTGACATGGTCTTGTTTTCATAAGAGCGGACCTCTGAGGAAAAAACATAAAGTTCAAAAGGTCAGTCTGCGAGAGGCGATTAGTGGATTTCGATCTTTTTTTAGGCCGTAAAAAGCAATCATGAAAACCATCAATGACGCTTAGGGCCAACGACGAACTGCAAAAATGACCTTCGCCCTCTGTCTTCACTGTTTGTACCGTGCTAGAGTGAAAATACTCGTATTGGTGGTGAATAAAGGAGATGTTTTTCTTCGGATTTTTGCACTGTCTGATTTGGTTAACGATTAAGAGTCCCTGTCCATAAATATGGAAAATAACTCGGCAAGGGTCGAAAATCCGATTTCGCTCATATTCCTATGGTAGATAGGCTAGGGCATGACAAAAACTACTGGATAGTCTTTTTGACAAAATATCCTTTTATTTCAAAAAAATATGCAAATTACCAAAGTCCGTTAAAATCGTCATTGGACGCACTATTTTATTAAACAAGTTTGAGAGCCTCGCATGCAAAACCACATCATTCTTCCGTCTTTAAAACACTCAAATATTTTTGTGCAATGTTCAATTGTGTGCTGGGTTGATTTTAAGGAATGTTGCGGTTTTTGTTGGGTGCAAAATAATTAAATTTCGAAGACATGTATTTCATTCACTTAAAAGTACTTCGTAAAAATAATTGATTTTCACCATGTTCGAAACCTTCAAATGGATTAAGCTTCTAGTGGTTGAATCGCAGAAGGATGGTCTACAGATTCCTGTAAAAATTTCTTTGGGCAAATGATTGTGAGCGACGCGAGAGCTTTTCAAAGTACGTTAAAAATGCAGATATTTGACCAATCCGTCGTCAAATTTCAATCTACGGGTTAGACATATATTTTAGCAAGCGCCACATGTCTTGAGCTATATTAAGTTGAAATAGACACAGAGCTGATAATTTCGAAATGTTCTAACCTTATTTGCTGTAAAAGGCAGGTCCAAAAGCCGATTTGACGTGTTTCTGTCACCATTCGTCGCACATAAAGCAGAAGTTTGCTTTTGTTTACACAACGTCCGATGTACATCGCCAACTGTCAACTTATCTAATGGTCGAATACCATGAATCTCTGACCCTCTTTCGACACATATGATCACCACTGCATCTAAGTCAAAAACGGTTAAGTGATTTGTAGATAGTTGCTTGCCTTGCACTACACCAAAATATTACGTTTGATCATCGTTTGATCTCTTGCTGCTTGAATCCTTGCTTACAGCGGTTCCTTATTTGTTCGTCACGCAATGCTGTCATCCCATTTTAGGGGGTAGGGGTAGGACAATTTCTAACCTAATACGTAAGGCTCCGTAAGGCTCGGAACCAAAGGAAGCACACAATCTTGTTGAGTAGGAAGAGAGTAAATTAAGCAATGAAAAGAATGAATAGTTAACCATTACCCGTGTTGTTATCTTTTACTAGACAACCGCCACCTACCCGCCCTGCGTAAACACTGTAACGCTAAACTCGTACCTAGGTCTTTTCGCGCTGTGCAATTATTTTTGGTTTACATATAATACAGTGGGCTACCCTCGGGGAAATGGGAGGTGGCCGCTTAATAGGGGTTGGCCGCTTAATAGAGGTTGGTGTGCCTTGAATATTTTTTCACCATCGGGCTATAAATTTAGCTAAATTTCTTAGTAAACATGGAGTCAATTCAAGACAATCATGATAGCCGTCATTCTCGGAGACCGAGGGGCAGTTAGTGGGGACAGGGAAAAAGTGTAAACGGGTCTTCTCATCCGTTTAGACTTTTCCCCGCTCCCAATAACTGGCCCTGCGTCTCCGAGGATGACGTCTAGTAGTGGTGCGTCCAATGACGATTTTAACGGACTTTGGTAATTTGCATATTTCTTTGAAATAAAAGGATATTTTGTCAAAAAAACTATCCAGTAGTTTTTGTCATGCCCTAGCCTATGTACCATAGGAATATGAGCGAAATCGAATTTTCGACCCTTGCCGCGAAATTAAGAATTTGTCTGATTTTTACAGGCAGGCACTCTTAAGCGGAAACTGAACACAAGATCAAAAGTGATCACTGAGATAATTTTTGCCGTTTCCGTCTACCGTAAACGTCATGCTGAACCTGTCTATGCTTGGAGTAAATTTTAATGGCTTCAGTGGCATAAAACGAAATAGAGCAAATGTAAGTACTAATGTATTAACTAACATTTCACTTTTTTTCCCAAAGCGGATGAAATTCACGTCGGTTGATGTGCGTGATTCGCGTTATTTTTAGCGCAGCTATCCGAACGGGAACTACTGAAAGCCCATTCACCAAAACCAAACAATTTGTTTGGTTTCCAAAATAACACCGTTGCCGATTCAAAGAAAACTAGTTTTTGAGATTTAGGAGATATGTCCAGAAATGCAGATAGTAACGAAAATGGCAGATTTGACGAAATTCAAAGGGGTCGTGGGTCTTAGTTTTTTGAGATTCAGAGGGGGTCTTAGGTCTTAGTTTTTGAGATCAAGAGGGGGTCTTAGGTCTTAGTTTTTGAGATTCAGAGGGGGTCTTCGGTCTTAGGTCTTAGTTTTTGAGACACCCCTTAACATGTTGCTTAACTTTGAGCATATTGTCCAGTTTTGAAATGTCAGCCAGATTGGCGCAAAACAACGTTTCTTTTTAATGAAAGAGAGATTCCAGCTAGCGGAAAATCTACGAAGTGCTCGCTCGCAAGACAAATTTGATCACTGCTTGTGCTCGCAAAAAGAAATGTACTGCTCGCAAAAACCATTCGATACCCGTAAATTTATCTTCAGTTGTAAGGGTCTGTCAGGTTTGTGTCCTGTCGATGTATGATCATATTTTGCACTTCTGAAAACCAGATCGATAAAAAATCTCCTATTTTGTAAATGACATTGACAAAATAAATGAAATTGACTTGGTAAATAGAATGTTTCTTTAGCTAACAATTCGAGACACGCTTTTAACATACTCCGGCAACAAAGTTCAACAACTGAAAATAGCAGTTTTAAATATAAACGTGCGAGTTATCGAATCTCCTAACGTGTTCACAATGATGGCTTAGAAATTCAGTCAAGCACAAGACATACCGTAATCTAATTTGATAATAAAAGCTTAACTTGAACCTGGTAGACATCGATCTAGAATTTCCATTCACTAAATTTAGCATCCTATCACAACACAAATCGATTTTCATTATCTTTTCTCCCGTTACTGTTATTTTTGATTTGATTTTCACTGTTTTATGTGGTTTTTGTTAAAAAGGAAAACAAAATGCTGTGTAATGAATTGAAATTCTTCTGGTCGGCGATAATGTATAGGACTGGTATAGATTTCTCATTTGAAGAATGTTGATTTAAGAGCAAATGCACAGAAAAATAGAGCAAAATGCAAAAATTGCGGCCACGGTCAAAAATGAAACCAATCTTAATTTTCAATTTGTAATGAGGTATTAACGAGTTTTCAAAGGTTTCGGTGTTTCTTTCTCAAAATACGGCCGGATTTTCGAATTATTTGAGAAAATCGATTTTCGCACTCCCACTGGCGAAAAATAGCAGAATAATTACCATAAATTGACATTCGTGTAAATGTCTTTTCGTAAGTAGTAAAGTCTATATCATCAGGAAGAAAGAAACTGATTTAAAAGGAGAAGTATCTGACACTTAATTTATGCCTGCTTTTTTGTTCTAGATGATGCTTCTTGCCACGAGAAAACACATTCTTTGATAAGGCTCCACCGCAGTCTCAGCAAATCGAGTTTCACTTCATAATTACAAACCGACTATTCGATACGTGGCCATCGTTCAATCGGGCTCGTTTTTTGGCTATAACGTGTCTAAGTGTTCTCCTTACACATCATATAAAAATCAGGTTTTAAATGAAACTATGGCGCTAAACTCTGCTTCACAGCTTATAAAGGATGACTTACTTTTACATGCCGTACAGCTATTCTCCATTTTATGCTGCGGTCCAGATTTTGTTGAGGAAAGCAACTTAACGGTAGTTCATTCGGTCAAGGGTCACGGCTTTAAAGTCACGGTAACGTCAGTCAGTAGGGACTTTAAGCAGCGGGAACGCGGACGGCAACGGGGACGCCGAAACCTGTGAGAAGGCTGGGGAGAGAAGGCCGTTGTGGCAGGAATTCACAAACATTAAGCAGCACCGTCCGAAACCGCGGTTTCCGCACTGTCAAGCTTATTGACATTATTCGTCCTCTGTTTATCAGGATGAACTAGGATGACTTCATTGAAAGAAGTTCGCAATCAACTCTTGATAATCACGATGAAGGTGTGTTAAACGATGACGAACTTCTACTCTTGTACGATTTAAACCGGTCGAATGATCTCGACCAACCTTATGATTCCTTTCCTGATTTTAACTTCGATGGTTTGAAGACGATTGCCGGTCCGAATTTCGCTTCCACAAACGCAACTTGCCCCTTCTCGCTGAGCTGTACAATGAAGTAAATGAACTTATTATCAGCAGATGTTTAATCAGACTGGCGCGACAGATCAGTGTGCGGACTGATAAAGATCTAGGTAAACCACTGATCTTACGACTGAAAATGGAAACAGCTACGCAAGTTTTAATGGTGTCTACCCTTTTAAATTTGTTAGAATTTCACCATAATGAGCCATTTGACATTTGAGTACTTCTTGAAAGGAAAAATTTCGATTGAAATTCGTGTAAGTTGTCTTTATTTACATAAGCTTTCAAAAAGATATTTCACGGTACTCACATGTTCGCCGACCGGCTTGAGTTGAATTCAGATTTCTCAACGTTTCTTTAAAATGAAATATGTCACATAACAAGAGAAGACAAGCATTAAAGTTCCTCGAAATTAGTAACACGGGTTATTTAGCGTTGACACAGCAGAGGAAACGAAAGCGAAAACTCACGTTTTCAGACAACGCGAAATGTGCTTCACTCACGTCGGGCCCGAACGCAGAACGTCAACTTGTTTCCCGCCAGTCATGCGCAGTGGACCTTTTGGCTTTTCCCTGATCTCATGGCGTTCCCGTCGCCGTCCGCGTTGTCTTTGCTTAAAGTCCCTAGTGACGCTCCTTCACAAACGGCTGTAACGCACACCGATGGAAATGAAATTTTCAAGATCTGGAAATGCATTCTAATACCACAACAAATTTATTTCATCTATTCTTACAATTTGTGGCCACGCGGGAAGCTCAGATTAAACAGTTGGATTTGATGTGTTTTTTTCTGTACTTATTCGATGGCGGCTATTTCAATGGTGGCCATTAATGTGTGGGACATAAGTTAATACAGGATCATAATTTCTTGGCAGGATTATAATCTCTTGGTTAATGTCGTTAAGTTGGGAGGGAAGGGCTTAAATATAACCGGATCCCGGGAGCTTTTTAAGGTCGAAAGGGGGGGGGGGGTGGTGGAGCTTCTCAATGGCAGTTTACCGTACCCTTTCTATGTTATTTGTATCTTGCGGTCTCAGTGTGACCGCGTCATCTTTATGCTCCAAAAATTCTTCACATGATACCATTTCCACATTACAAAGTGAGAAAGTATTTTATGGTGGATAGCAGCTACACTTCTTCAAAAAATCTTCAATTCGACAAAGGTAGGTGTCGAAATATCTCGATTACAGCTAAGCAAAGGAACCACTTCTACTGACTCCGGCAGTGATATCTCACGTATCGGAACAGCAATGGCCGCCAACAATGGTGAGAAACGAACACGCCTCGCTTCTAAGACGGACTGTTCAATTACGCCAAAATAGACCCTTGATCAAAAGTTGTTGATTTCACCTCTCTTTTTCCATGCCAGGAGCGTCACGCATTGTAATGACAGCGCATAAACAATTCACTAGATTAGAAACTTTGGAAATAGCATTATTTTCAGATTCAGGAAATGGGTACCTGTCTAATAGGAGAATATTTATATTCAGCACATAATTATTATCAGCGTTTTCCTTTCTGAGCAAGATCACTATTAGACACCGAGGCGAACGTGGAGCAAGGACGATCCACTCCCCCACCCTTAATGGTGCTTTTTTTCGTTCCTTCCAAAACATCTGTTCTGTCGGAAAACATCAGAAATTCAAGTGATTATTGTATAGAGGCCAAACTCTTTTCTGTCACTTCTGTTTGCTCCGTGTTGGACAATTTATCGAACAAGTTTGTATGTCGATTGTAAAATTTCATGATAGTTTCCGGGAAAATTAAAGCTAATTTGATTTCATAATTCAATTTGAATGTTTATACAGGCGTAATGGTGCACTACTGATTCTCTGAGATAAAAGTATATTTGGGCTGTGGATTTCTTGCCTTGTGCCTTTTTTCAACCCGGATTCAAAGTTCAGTAATCGGCTAGTTTTCATTATTGTAAACTTCCGAAAGTAACGACACTCGTTACTTTCGACTTTTGGGGCTCGTTACTTCGGAGAGCAAAAAAGTTATATGAAGTTGGCACGACTGAGCTCTGTTTTACGAAATAAAAGATAAATTTCGTTAAAACAGTTGTTAAACATGAAATCATATTCTTCGTTGCAGTTTGAAGCTATGTTTCTGCCACATGGGTAAGCTGCTTCATACCTAGACCGCGTTGTCAGTGGTCGGCAGGAAAGCTAGTCAGATACTGTAAACTGTTTCAACAATATCTCAGTGCGTTGGCCGAGTTTTCAAACGTTCCTTTTACTGAATAGTATACGCACCTGTTGAAATGATACAGAGTTGTCAATATCAATTTAAAGAAAAGTTCTTGTTAGTATACGTTCCTGTTACTTGATGAGAATTCTACGGTTTTTGTGTTAGCACGGCGCAACATAAACTGACGAAGCACAAATTGACATTTCACAACGCTTCGTGGCATAAGCGATACTTTCTCTTGTTGTAGCGTGCCTATGATCACACGGTAACTTTCACCTGACTATTGATTAGCAAAAAAAATATACCACTAAACCTTAAACTCACTGTTTTCGGCGGGGGAGGTGGGGGGTGGGGTGGGTGGGGTGCTTTATGGGTGGGCTCGCTACTTTAGGGATTTATTAGCGGTCACAAATTTTCGACGTTACTTTCAGGGGCCTCGCTGATTTCGGGAGGTTGTTACTTTGGGACGTTTACGGTAACCAAAAAGTGCAACCATGTCTGTATAGTGCAAACGGGCTTATAGGCATATTTCGGGAAACCTGGTCACAAACTAAGGCCACCGCGAAATGTTTCGCTTCCCATCACCCAACCGACGACAGCCTTTTTTTTTTTGGACGAATAAAGAAAATTTAGGCTCATTGCCTTCTCCCTTTTTTCTGGCGTTTCCATGTTTAGTACCTTTCATAAACATCTGCAAGTGACTCTTACATCTAAACGACGTCTTCGAACACCTATGAAAGTGAGAGTGGCGAAATGGAATTCATGGCCGTGAAGATATAATCAAGGTTCGCCTGGAATAATTTATTTGTTAATTTTTCTTGTTAAAATTGTCTCAGGGTAATTGCATGTCATTCCGTGCATCAGCTAACAAACACTTTACACGTGGGAAAATGGTGATAGTATATCATTGAACCCGACATGCATTACAGGCTGAATCTAGTAACATAATGGAAAGGTCGTGACACTGGCCGTACAGTTGTTGTTTCTAAGAGGTGTATGGATATACTCAGGAACTTTATACAATTAATAGTTTCATGGAAGAACATTTATCTCAGGTTCAAGGGATGATTTATCATAGTTCATAAAATATTCTATTCAGTAATAAAGAATACGCCATCACCTGGTGACCTTTGTAGAGTCTCAGTGATTAGTGATGAAACGTAATCCTAATCCAGTTTGTATCGGGAATTTTTGGGACGGATTTGTTCACCGATTTGCCCCCATCCCCACAGCAGGGACAAATTTACACCATGGGCACATGCACGCAGTCATGTATTCGCCGTATAGATTCGAAGTATGTATGATTTCTGCAAAGCTGCATGTATTTTGACCCGCTAGCCTTCGAAAACAAGTAACTAAACCCTGCGTCATGTTTTGTGGCTCGGCGACTGCAAATGGCTATGAGTTGTAGCAAGAAAACAAATCATCCATGTAGCTCGCAAATGGCCGTGATGACCTCAGATCTGTGTACAGAGACTAAATTTTCCGATTTGTATCTCGGCAAATTCGTTGTGCTCATAATTGGTTGAAAGAAAACAAACTTTCCGTCCTGTGTAACTCGCCTAAAGGCCGTGTTTTGTGGCCAGAATGGTTAATTCACCTTTTTCATTTGTGAAAACAAGATTTATATTCGAGTAATGTAAACAAATACTAACAATGAAAAAATTTAAAAACATCTGGCGACGCACTGTCTTGCAGGCTCGCTGGTCAAAGCTTTATTTTCTCAATTAAGAAATGTTTGTTACAAGTGTTGGCGATCTGAAATTGAATTCTAAGTGTCGCCAACAGTTCAAATGCCTTTCCTGGAAAATATTTTGTCCAGTACAAGTTAATACTTAATTAATTAAAAACACTTTTACCGCAGGCTTCAACTTCACGTGCAAATCGTTATCTGTCATTCGGTCAAACTTAGTTTTCTATCGAGCCATTTGAACGCCACCAAAGTAGACCAAACATGCAAAGTACTCGCGTGAACGCACTGCTCTAATCTTTGATTACTACTACTTTTATATAATATAGTCCTTTGTGACTACATCCATCGCAGCATCAGATTAAGAGAATTAAAAACCTTAAATCAATTGCTATTGGAAGCGGATTGTTTGAAGCAACAGTTTAAACCGCTTCAGTGTTTCGTTACCGTGACAATATACAAATTAGTTGGAATTTCAAAAAAAATTCTCAGATTTTGGTAGCGTTTTTCAAAGCGCCCGCTGAAAAACCCAAGCAAATGCTTATATCTCGTGCAAGAAGAGTATTTCAACATCTTAGAGCCATAAAATGAGCTCGATTCGAGCTCTGCCACATAACGAAAAGTCTTTTTGCAATTGTAGACTAATACTTGCTTTACAACGGCTATTGTCACATCATCAAAGGATATGTTTTTCACAGTGACAGCTGTCATCTGCAACCGAAGGACAGACAAATATAGAGTGCCAAAAACTTCTTCTTTTAATAGTAGTATCTAATTCCCGAAGATATAATTTTAACTATTAACGCGAGGACGTTTTTGCAACGCTATATTTTGCCAATTTATTCGGCCATTTTTTGGCCAGAGAGAGTGCAAAATCCATTTTCCCAAGTATTCCTGAAAGTAGGCCGTATTTAGAAAAATGAGCCCCAAAACTTTCGAAAACTCATAAATACCTCTCTATAAACTCGAAACAAAGGTAAGTTAAGTTTTGACCGTGGCCACGCTTTGCTCGATATTTCTGTGCATTTGCTCTTAATTGCTACCCTTGCTAACTTTGTGTTTCACACTGTATTTACAATTAATTTACTTATTTTCGTTTTGTTCAGTGCCTTACAGTAATCAGATCTAATCTCTCCTTACAACAACAGAGCAAAATTAAGCGAACAGGTCGGCTGAAATAAGGAATTGCCAATGACGCAATTATTTTGTTACTGAAACAAATTCTCTCAGTTCGCACTATAAGAAAAACCATATACACCAGTAAGGAGAATTTGTGTCACATTAGGACAGAACAAAAACCAAGTAACTACAACCGTTCGTACTTCTATCTGTTTTTTTTTTTGTTGTTGTTTTGTTTTTTACTTAAAGACTTGGAGAGCAAGTTACAATGCCAGAGTTTTCTTCGCCGGTTTGTTTGTTTCGAGAAATCACCAAAATGTGAGTGACAAAGTCTATTGCCGCTTAGGAAAAAGTGCGAAGTCCGCAACAGGCAAAGCTTACACTGAATGAGCAATTTTATCAGACGGCTCTCTTTCCGAATCGGAAATCAATTTTCTGTACCGCAAATTTGAGGATTCAAAGCCTTCGGGAATTTTTCGTTCTGTTTGAAGAGACTGACACGAGATCTTTCGAGTTCGTATACACACTTGAATTGTTTTAACATAAAGATGCGCTAAGCGAAAGTTAATTAATTTTCAATGATAGCGAGACGAGTAACTTGTACGTACTGTACTTACAGTTCTCCTTTATGGCGGAATCTAAGACCATCCAAGAAATTCTAAATTTCACTTCGTTATTTGGGTAATGCCGTGAATCGAAATTGTAAAGCAAACGAGATTAAAAATTAGAATGGTCTCTGCGAAGCGTTATTTGAGGACGTGATCTGTCCACATTCCGAAGTGTCTACAATTTGAATGACTTGTCATCTTAGAATGCTTAAATCAACAAAAAGGTCAACACACGAAGTGATGACCAAAGTTTTAGAACGTTCCATCACTATACAAATACTATTTAGCAGCCCTCCATTTTGACCTTCCTTCCTATTTAAGCCAAAAACTGTCTATTTAAAAAAATAATGATTTGTTTTTCACTGCTTTATCAAGGTATGCATTATGTTCTTATTAATTACTGGACTGTAAAAGAAAAAGAAGGCTTTAAGAAAAGCAAAAACTAAAACACGGTCTTTAGTAAAGCGCTCGGTTTATCATTGTGGCAACTGCTTCAGTCTTCACCTTAGAGGCAGATCAGCATCTTATTTCTCACGACGTATCTCAACAAAGTCCAGTGAACAGGTCTAAAGAATTCTTAAACTGATCACCCATGCCAAGAACCATAAGAACTCATCGGAGAAGTGCAAGAGAGATAATTTGTATGTTTTCATGTTGGTAATCAAAGGACAATGTGCACGTCAGTGATTGCATGACTGCCTGAGTAATGTTACCACGAAATCCGAAAAAAAAAAAAAACTTTTGATGGTTTTAAACGAGACCTTGGAAAGCGATAGTCAATAAAGTTCACTGATTCAATAATGGACACGTTCCAAGTTTTTAATCGCGACGATTTAACTGCATAAGGAGATTGTTTTATTAGTTGTTTTTTTTTTCTTTTACAGTGACCTTTGTACGACAAACATCCACTTTCGTAGTTTTCCAGTTGCCTAGCTATCATGACTAGAGAGAAAACCTTGTTTGGAACAAACTCGTTTGGATTGCGGCTATTCGCTTTATCGTGAAGTTCGGCCGCAAGGCATTCGCGGCCAGAAAGTGTATTGCCGGTTTTTATGTACATGCGATGTCATATTCCAAAATAAGAAATTACATATCCTTCTGAGGTTTTAGTTCATCAGATATATATCCTCTAAAAACTTCATGTTTCACAATTGCGTTCAGTGCCTTACGGTGATCAGATCTAACTTCTCCTCACAACAACAACGCAAAATTAAGCGCGTAGGTCGGATGAAATAAGGAATTGCCATCAAGACACATCAACACATTCTTTTGTCACTAAAAGGAATTCCCACAGGTCGTAGAAATAGATATACACCAGTAAGGAGAATTTGTGTGTCACATCAGGACCTTATCAAAACCAACCAATTACAACCATTAGCACTTCTACCTGTTGTTCTTTGACTGAAAAACTTGGTGAGCAAGTTATATGATGGCGGAGGTTTCTTCGCCGGTTTGTTTGCTGCGGAAAATTACCAACTAAAATATGCGCGACAAAGTTCATTGCATAATAGTACAGTGGGAACTGAAACACAGAGAATTTTAATCCAAAAAAAGCAAACCAGATTAAAAGATGTGCAATTTTGTAAGATGATAGATTGATTGTTTTCGTGCTGTGGGGCGATCAAGGCCAAAAAATGAATATCTTTTGAAATTAAAGCCAGTGAGACTTGAGAGCGCGAAAGCAAAGTAGTAGGATTAAAATGCCTCTGAACAACAAATGTGCAAAATACCTGGAACAGACTCAGCTGTCGCAACTGTTTAATTGGTTTTGCTGATCTGTTCTCCTGTTGTTTCTTCAAATGATCAAAATCTGCAATAACAATCCAATGAACACTGACGTTAACACAACCTTCGTAAACGACACTTTGGAGAAGTAGAATTTTCCTTAGACTTCTTACAGTGTTAACAACAAACATCAGACGAACTATTTAATTAGGCAGTCGAACCCTGAAACGTGAATCTATCACCACATTGTTAAACAAATGATGAAGTTTCTACCTGCTGATGTTTCTGCTCCAATCAGCACCCTAAAGGAATCGCCACTTCCTCCTTTCTCTTCTTTACCAAACACCTGTGAAAAAATCAGGAAGCTTCAACGTCAGATCGAAGGAAACGGAAAGTGCTGATGAAGTAATATTTAACTGAGAGGACACACTCTTCATATTACAATCTTGGTCAGAATAAAATAAAAAAATAAAACCATCCCTCTCCCCGAATCAAAAAATCAACGATGAAGCGGAGCTAAACCTAAAATGCGCCATTTTTTTGTCATTGAAATGGGGAAAGGGGTGGTCTTAATTTCTCATTGAAATTGTCCACGATTGTTTATTTTCCCCCTAGTAACGCTGTGACAATCGTTTGTCTGTTGTGTTTATAGAGAAAAGTGATTCGCCGCAGTGATTACCTTACGTGTCTCAAACACTTACAGTGTATCATTCGGTGCAATTGAACTTCCTGAAACCAATTTATCTTCAATTTTAAGTTTGTGTTCTGTCGCTGTGCATGCAGGCTCGATTACCAGCCGCTTTTCGAGGAACATAGACCGACTCGAGAAATAGCGGCGGCAATAGCGCTTACTCTATTAGCATAGCTTGAACACCACACTGTAAATTACATCGACGAAATGAAATTGACTCAGAAAATGGAATGTTTCAGTAGGTAGAGACAATTCTAAACACACCTTTTTACATACTCTTACATACTATAGGTTCAACAATAGAAACTAGACTGAAGTAGACTTCTACAATTTCCCTTCACTAAATTTAACATTCCGTCACAACAAGAATCGATTTCCCTCATATTTTCTCCCCTTTCTGTTATTTTTGATTTCATTTTCATTGCTTCATGTGGCTTTTGTTAATACGACCCCCTCCCGCCAAAAAAGCAACAACATTTGAATAGTGTCAATTTCCAGCCCTAGCTTCATAAGAATTGTAAACTTTCTGTTTCGCACTTACTTACAATTAATTTACCTATTTTCGTTTTGTTCAGTGCCTTACAGTAATCAGATCTAATCTCCCTTTACAACAACACTGCAAAATTAAGTGAGCAGGTCGGCTGAAATAAAGAATTGTCATTGACGCAATTATTTTGTTACTGAAACAGATTCTCTCAGTTCGTACTGTAAGATATACATATACACCAGTAAGGAGAATTTGCGTGCGCGTCAGGGCAGAACCAGAACTAACTAATTACAAACATTCGTACGTACTTTAATCCATTGCTTTTTGACTATATGGTTAGCAAGTTATAATGCCGGAGTTTCTCCGCCGGTTTGTTTGCTACGGGAAATCATCAAATGTACATTGCACAATAGTGGAAAAGTACGAGCTTTCATAATGAGAAGTTTCGCAGCGACTAAAACCTACAACTGGCCATTTTCTTAGACAGACCTTTTTCGACAGAGAACTTGATCTTCTGTACGGTACTGAGAATTCAAAGACTTCGCCGGAATTTCTCGTTTTGATTGCAAAGATCAGACACGCGAGATCTCTCGAGTTCGTATCCTTGATAAGTTTGCCTCTATTCGTATTTTTTTAGACCTAAATATGCTAAGAACACGTAGTCAAGAGGGCACTAGAGTGGAACCCACAGGGGAAGCGAAAGAGAGGGAGACCCCAAAACAGCTGGAGGCGCACGAGAATGGCAGAGTTGGCGGCGAAGCATGTTACGTGGAATGAGGCAAAAGGCACTGCACAAAATAGGGTTAGGTGGCGCGCGCTAGTTGAGGACCTATGTTCCACTTAGGAACGAAGAGGATTAAGTAAGTAAGTAAATGTGCTAAGAAAAACGCAATTTATGCAATCAGGATAAGGAGACATGTATGTATATACTGTACTTACAATTGTCCTGTATGGCGGAATCTAAGACCGTCCCAGAAATTCTGAAGTTCACTTCGTTCTTTGGGTGATGCCGTGGATCCAAATTGTGAAGCTAACGAGATTGTGAAGCGCTATTTGATCTGCCCACTTTCCGAAGTCTTAAAAAAAAAATGAGTTGTCATCCCATAATGATGCTCGGATTAACAAAAAGGTTAACATATGAAGTGATCATCACTATAATTAGCTTTCATATCATGACTTCCCTTCCTCATGTTTAAGCCAAAGAAATAATGACTTGTTTTTCACTGCTTTATCAGTGTTTCTAAAAGTTACTGGCAGCAAAAAAGTAGAGTTGAAGAAAAAAGTAAAAACGAAAACACGGTCTTTAGTAAACCGCTCGATGCATCCGTTGCGACAACTACTTCAGTCTTCACCTTATAGTCAGATCAACATCTTATTTCTCACGACATATATCGGAGAAGGGAATAACAGTGATGGCAAAGAAAGCCTAAAACGGCAGAGATCACCAAAAATCACAACGGACACACAGGAAATGAGTAAGTTTTATAAGTCTTGCGTGTAAAATGTTCATATTTCGGAATATTTAGCGTTCTAAATCGACCGTATTACGTTCCCCATACTTTCCCTTGTAAAGCGTTCAAATTTGTCACGGCTCCTCACGTAACCTAACACCGCGTCAGTTCAGACTCGACTCGGGAAGAAGTTTCTCAAGTGCTTCTTTTCGCCGAATGTTTACTTGTAATGACCCGTAATCGATAGGAAGATGCTTAGCTAGATATTTGTTGTTGATTTTGAGTTGGGTTGAGACAGAGAAATGGCGTTAGTGTTTTAGTGGATGTTCATGAAATGGCCATAAATCGTAACGTTCTATGTAAACAATACGCCAGCACAGAAAAAATAATTGCTCTCACTATCCATGTTAGAATAATATGCAGGAATTACATTAGGGACAAATGGCCATTTTTGCAGGGGGTCCCCTTAACTTGAAGGGAATAAAATATTTTGACCCACTTTTCTGTGCCCAATCATTCACTCCCCAAACCCAACATTTGTGCCAAGTTTGAGCGAAATCGGTGAATTGAGCTGTGTCACCTCCTGCCTGGTTCCCCTGGTTTTGTCGTGACACCACCCTTAATAAATGCAGTTTACGATAAAAAATCTAATTTGCGAGTTTTTCCACAGGCAACTTTTTGAGATTGCTAATGGGAGGTAACCTTAATTTATATTTCGCTTTTCTCGAGACGTGAGCTTGGCACTCCCGTGATGTGAGGCAGAGGGGAGAGAGCCTGGGAACGAGGATGTATCCCATCATACACTAAAAGCACAATCTAAGATCACGTGTTCAAAAGTATGATTCCTTCGAAAAGATGGCGGGTATTGTGTCTTCCAGGGTAAGACATTTTGGCGTTTTTTCTGTTTTTATTTGCTCTCTCTGTGGCTTGTTCTTATACTATCATTAGCAAAATTTACTCCTTTATACTGAAAACTAACTTGCAGCGTAAGGAAGCGTTTTTAGAGGGTAAATTCGAGCACATGGCAATAACATTAACACTACGTACCACAGTCAGTACATAAGCTACTAGATCATTAGGCTGGTCTTCAGAGCAAATAGTGTCCAAGAGCAAATAGTTGTGTATATTTTTTAACGCTAAATTTTAGCACAGTGTTTTAAAGATAGATTCTGTCGATAAAATAATTTGTGTTAGTGTTTACAGTGGACCATTTTCCAGATTGGGGAATACGACTTAATTTTGTAAGTGATGTATAAGCTGCCTTATGTCAGGAACTAGGGAAACTGCAAACCGAAAATTATAGGACATTGTACTCAATGCAAAGACAACTCAACTCAGGATTTTTTGCTGAAATGTTTAGAATTATTTTGTTTTCTTTATTTTTCTTTCTTTAAAATTCATTATCAGGGGTTTCAATAAGATTTTTAGCTGGTGGACATTAGACTATGACAGCCAGGCAGAAAAAATGTAAGGCCCGATGGGCCTTGCAAAGGTAGGGAGCAGAAAATTTTGAAATTCTAGGCTTGCACAGATGCTTGCAAGAATTTTTAAATTCTCTGTTTTTTTTTTTTTAAATACAGTGAATGGTGAAAAATGTACCGTTAGCAAACCATGCGAACAGCGTTCTGGATTGACTTTTGTGATGTACGAGTTTCCTTCTTTCCATCATTTTAAAAGCGAATTAATAACTCAGAATAAAGGTTTCAATGTCCAGGAGAAAGATGAACCTGAGCGTGATACTATTCTTTATTTGGTGCAAACAGGTTATATTTTTTGTCTGCTGTTTATAGAAAAATGAAACTTGAGACTCGAACTTGGTCATGTGCTGGGAAACCAGTGAAAACACCAAACCAATTGAGATGACTATCAATAATTTTGTCGCTTAATTTCTAGCCTTTCACACTTTATAGACAGAAAAAAAGAACATTTTCAAGTATATTTTCGAAATTATAGAGCATTTTCACGTGACATCATCAAATTCTTAAATCCAAAACTAAAGAGCCACCAAAGTTTTTCTCATCAAGCATAAGAGGTATTAAAGTTATATCTGTTTACAACTTTCCAGCTGAATAGCGCCCTTCATTTGGAGACCAGCGCATTTTGAATTTCAAAGTTACATGTATGGCGGTGCGTGACATAAAGTTTGTCGAAAAATATGTATTTATCTCGTGATTTTTAGCTATTTAAGACATTGTCGTATTTGGAAAAGTACTTGTTTAACTGTTTATTTGTTCAGTGCAGATAATCATTGTAAGTTAACCAAAGAAAGTTCCAGATGTTAACACTATTTTCTGGCCGTCATATTGGTGTACCACAGAGGAACACCAACATGGTGGCTCCATACTAGGCTCTGTAAATTTGTGCAGAACGTTTCCACGAATAAAGTATCTCAACTTTGGGACAACGCACACACCTTAAACTTGGAGAAATGTCTTTATTTATTTTCTGTAATATGACAATTTCTTGACGTTATCCACTGCATGGTTTTTTATTTTATTTTTTACTGCGTGACAATGAAAACGCTCTATTATGTTAATTTCGCTTTAAATCTAAATAGCAACGAACCATGAACTGGCAAGTTTCGCAGTAATTGGATTTCACGGTTAATTTCAAACCATTAACTCTTGCAGGGAAATGTGGAAGTACATTTAATATTTTATTGTGCAAGTAAAAGGTTTTGAACAAGAAGACTGTACTAATCAAAACAGGCTCCTAGGTTGAAGTTTCCTGTTAATGTAAATGAATATGTAAATAATTCACTTCTCCTAAGCAAGATTATCTACGAAAAACTTTTTACTTCTCACTTCACAGTGCTACTTTGACACAAAGTAAATAACACCCTTTCAATGTGTCGCGCCCCAACGTTTATTTTGCATGAAACTCCACCTACTTCTGGACCTTTTCTTTGCGGGAGCAGAAAATTATTGAGTTATTTGCCGCATAATTTTGACACTTTTCAAGTGGGTTTTTGTGCATAACATGTTTCTGCAAAGCATCATTGGGCGAAATTGCAGGCCAATTTGAAGATACAACAGAGATAATGTGTACTTTTACCGGCAAAATCGTGTTTTGTATGACTTGAAATAAGCTTATTTTTTTAGATGACTGTTAGTCTCGGGGAAACAGCATAGGGCAACAACATTACTATATAAATTATCGGTGAAGTAGCCGGGCAAAGTTCTCTTCACAGTGGGTCAATTTGTCTGGTACCCGGCCCTTAATGTAACCGCTGTTCATTATCATTTTGCAAAACAAAGGAAAACCATGAGATGATAAATATTATGCCTCTATGTGAAATAAATCATACACACGACAAGAATCTTTGGAACTACACGTACATGTGTACAAAAACTACTGTATTTACGGAGGGTAACGATTGCCTCAGTTGGTCTTCATTGTAGTTCTGAGAATTTGGTAGCACATCAAGAAAATATCTCCTAGTCGATTTTGTTTATCGTTCTCGCTATACTTCTCTGCTTTTCCCTTTTTGAAACACCTTTTGTAAACCAGATATTGATCTTAGAAATGTAAACTTTCAATATCTAGAGAATAAACAACCGCTGATCTGTTGTTAAGGTGGCACTTGAAAAAATTGAGAGTTGTGTAGTATGTTCAATAACCTGAAGATATTTAACGTAAGTAACGCTTCGATTTACAGCGAAAGATGACTATCTCCGAGATCACATGATTTTGGAATGCAGTTTGTAATCTTTGAACTTTTAGCCTTCCGAATTAACAAAACTTTCGTTACCTTTGGGAAATCTTCGGAAGTCTTCGCAGATCTTCGAGTGATCTCCAGAGTTTTATCGTCGGCCATCTTTGGAATACCTCGGAATCTTCGTATTTCTTTAGAAATCTGCGTTGTTATTTGCAAACGACGTTTTTGGCGAGAGTCTTGATACTCGTTTTAGAGTGTGTTTCAGATTGTTGAACATGTTTGCAGATAATTTCATGATATAATCGTGTGTTCATGTGATTAATTCAGATGACCATCCGTACTCCTTTCAAAAGTAATTTTCATTGTCCTGGCATTTTTCTGCTTTATTGAATTATGTGTTTGAAGCTTTATTCGATGAGAATTTAATGTTTGAAGATAATTTGAATTCTGGCAAGACAATTTATTTAATTGTTGTAGAGAGAAGTTCGTTGTCGTACCGGCCATTTAAATCGCATTTTGCCTTAAAACAACCCACCCAGAGATAAAACTGTCGCGTTTTGACCACAAAGATTTAGATGGTGTTGCCAAATATAGTGCCACCGTAAAAACTCAACGTTGTTTATTCACTTAAAATATTTCCCGAAATCATTTCGACCAAAATGGTGGCTACCAGAATCGAGATCTCAGATTAATTACGGTCGAAGGTTAGCTATTGAATTATATGTATCAGTCGTTCGAAACAAATAAATACTACGACTTTTTCTGCTAGAAAAAAAAAGCCTCGTCAAGCAATCCTTACAACAATATATTGCCACCATTTTAATCGAAAGTTATGAAATTAAAATTCTTATCTCGTTGCCATCTCCATTGTTGAATAACATTAACTCCTCGTGTATTTCAGTCTTTTCTTTCGTTCGGCGGGTCATCCTCGCCGTTAAGCCATTTCTTCTGCTTAAAAAGAAGAAAATAAAGAGAAAAATAATTTTTTTCTCGAGACAAATGTATTTCCAAGTTACACTGTTGCTACCAGGGCCCGAAGGAGCGACCAAAGCTCGTATGACCTGAGAGCAACGGGTAACGAGAAGAACAGGAAATAGCAAACAAATTCAGCACAAACATCTTACGAACTAATCGCGCAAAATTATTTCTTAATCCTTCTCTGAAACTTTCCATCGTAGAGATTACGGCAAAACTACGACTCTTTGGTTTATGAACGAAGGTGTTTACAACACAGCAAAGAGAATATTATTGCGAGCGAAAGGAAGAACTTAACTTTAGGAAGGTAGAAATTGTTCCGTTGGCGAAGGGCAACAAGATTAAATTATATACTCACCATTAATGTTTTAATTCATCCATCTCGTCCTGCTGTACATGGAGGAGGCCCTTACTATCTTGAAACTTTCGAGCAAAATGAAAAATTGTTCAAGTTGGTGGATCAGGTAACAAACCATCACTTACACATGTAAGGATGCAACCTTAAACAATAATTAGAGAGAAATTGCATTACTACGGTGCAATGTTTAATAGCTTTTTACCATAGTATGTGAAACATCAGACTTAAAAGACCTCGGTCACAGTTTTTCACTATGGACCTCTCAGCCGAAAAAATAACATATAGTCCTCTCACAAACCACAAGCTTGACCTGCTGATCTCAATTATTTCAGATATCTACACTCACCAAAGCCTTCCTAAAGTCATTAGGGTCGATTCCAGGGAGCACCAGCTGTAGCAATGGTAGAACATGGCTGTGGCCAGCCGGGTATGACTCATCTGCCCTGACAAGTGCTTCCACTCTTATTAAACACTGCTAGCATGATGGCAGGCTTGAAGCACTCTACAAATGCTGTCAGGTCATCATCCTTCAGCTTAGATTCTTCTGGAATGGGGGTCTCCCAAGAAGTCTTTGGAAATCTCCCTCTAATGAAAAAAGAAATTAAACAATTTATGGTGGTACATGTAAGTTTAACATAGTCAAATGTAAGTAAAACTCTTATATACATGCATATGTACATACATACATACTGTATACTGTATTTAATACTTCATTACCTCTCAAATTTTTAAGTAGCTAAAATACGTAAAATAAGCTAATACACGTACATGTACATGTAGCTTTCGCAAGGTGAAATTCAGATACAGTGGCCATATAGTCATGTAAATCATCAACATGTACATGTGGTTGTAATGTGCAAACAAGTACGTGTAGTGTGATGTCTGAATAAAATTCCATCAAAACTGAACATTGGATACAATGTACCTTAATTTTTGTACTTCCAGAGTTTTAACAGGATTAATGGTCATTGGATATCAGCCATTTAAATACACACCAACTCAACTGGGGGTAGCTGGGTCTTTATTGCCCAAGACCATACGTGATGCTCCCCCTAACGGGGATGTAAATAGAAGAACAAAAAAAATTACAGATTTGCACTAAATTCTAATAACGTTGATTGCTCACTGATCGCAAAGGGAATGCTTACTAATATGGCAACTGTTCACTTATACTTGCCGGGCGTGGCATGGAATTTCTGCTGCAGTATTCAATTGTGACGAACAAGTCTATCACTCACATAACATGCACAACAAACATGGTGAACAAAATCTGTCTTGTACATGAACACGTATGTGTCAAGTCTTCATGCGGTCATATTAATCACAGAATTTAGCAGGTGAAACCTTTCGAACTGAACTTCTTTATAAGAAAACTTTACCTAGTAGATTGTCAAACCAGGTAAGCAAAATCTTCCTCACAGCCAGTTAATTTGTGCAGTGCCCGGCCCTTAATGAAACCCCTGATGTCGGCATTTATGATCAATAAACAAATTACTACCTACTTGAACCCACTGTTGTGCTTTTCAGGCAAGAGTGTTGTTGGCAAAAACAGAGAAAAGTAAAACATTGCTTTGCTAAATGTAACATCATAATGACGCATCAACAACTCCACTCATCGAGCATCTCTTGGGTGGAGTCTTCTGAAAAATACCTGAAAACAAGACAGGCAGGTTCAATGTTGTTCTGATCCAGTACATAAGAAGAGCACTACCATTTCACTCTGGTTTTGGTAATATGCAGTTCACCTGGGAAAATAGTCCACTTTAAAGTTAACCAAGGCTGCTGAATAACAAGACTAAAGATGTATCTGTACAGTTGTCTCCATCTGAAGTGAAATATTTGTAAATATGGGTGAGAGCATGAACTAAGGGCAACTCTGCATGTTGTTTCATCTTACACTTCATCACCTTGGTGCTGGTATTTTGTGGATAATTCACTTCAGATTGAGGGATCTATGTCACTATGTCACGGTTTGCACATTGAAAAGTTAAACCTAAATTTTTCAAGTTCGTCGTTTGAAATTTGTGTCAATCCCTTCCTTACAGTATTTCTTTATTGTTTATTATTACATGTAGCTCTTTGGTGTTTTTCTATATTTTAGCTAATAAACTATTATTTTCAGGTTTTCTTCAGTTTAAAGGTAATAAATTTTGTACATGGCCAAAGACACTAACACAGTACATATACCTGTACAGATGATGTTGCACATGACCCTTTTTATTCAGCAGTCTCAATTAACTCAAAACTGGACTATTGCCGCAATACAGACACGCTCTCAACTTGAACTGGGATGCTACCCTATTGTATCTAATCCCCTGCAATTCTTATGGTTGTCTTCAGCAGACAGTGCACTCTCGTAAACCTAAATCAAACTCTTGAATAAGTGACGTTAGTGCTTAAACTCAGACTGTCTAGTAATTGATTTAATATTTGAAGTATGGGTCAAGTAAAGGGTAGTTTAAAATCCCTGTTTCTTGAAACAGTTTTGTAGTAAACTAAATGTACATGTTGATTAGACAGAATTTGTGTGCATGTAAAATCGTCCCATAGTAACATGGTACATGTACAAATGCTACATTCTGTAGATAGGTACATTTACACAGTGCGCCATACTATTTAAAAATATACCCAATCAGAATAGAGTAAAGGTGTTGTATACTCGACAGTAATACATCTAACTTTCCCAGCATGTGCCGAGTTAATTGTGTTTGCCACTGTATTTCCTATGGCATGGTATTAAAATAATAGTTACATGCAACATGTTCTTTGGTATACCTGTACTACATGTATGAAATATCCTACTTGGCACTTGTATGATCTTCTTGGTATACAAACTCACCAAAAAATCTTGTGTGTAAACCAAGGAAATGCAAGTGACTCATGGGATATTCCATGGTAAACCCTTCAAAAAACACTGCATAACTAGTATACTGTACATTTTGTACAACTTACACTCTTGAAACACGGACCACATGTTTCACTGTCTCTTTAAGTTCTCTGGTAGATAATAGAAAATAATAAATAAAAAAGTTTGTTATTATTCACGTGTCATACACATAACACTTAAAACAATACAGACTGTAAAGGTGTGAGACTGGAGGACGACGTTCTTTTACTTTATCAGCAGCAAGACTTTGGAGTAATGTGCCTCTAAATACCAGAAAATCAGACTCTGATAAGTCCTTGAAAACTCATTTATTTAAAACGATCTTTGCAGCGCAGCAACATTTAGACAATTTTAGGATTTAGCTTTTGTATCTATTTATATCTATATTAAACGGAAGTTTCTAATATTATTATTATTCAACTATTCGCATCTCCCATAACTTTAGGTTTTTCATCTTTGTTATATTATATATTTGTATTCATAGTATTGTTCATTTTTCAGTATGTTTTTTTTTATTTTCCGAGGGCCACAAGTTTATTAGACTTTGGCTATTAACTGTTAACCCTCCTTAAACAACGTCTTCATTATTATTATCATTATTAGTAATTATTATTATTATTATCATTATAAGTAATTATTATCATTATTATTATTATTATTCTAACTATTAAAAGGGCCTCCAGGTGAGTTGTTAACCAAGTACATGTAATGTTCACTTTTATTACTATCATTATAATAAGAAATTTTAATATTTTTGCTTGAACTTTCAGTTGTGTAATCAAGTATAAAATGTACAGGTATAGTATTTAACATACTGTAGGCAAGAAAATCAAATGTTCTTGGGTCATGGCCCAAGCCACACTTCATTGCCCACTGAACCCTGTGGCATGATATTATACATGTGGGGATCGAAATTTGTAAAAGTTGAGCTTAAATCTTTAACTTGTATTGGAAATCCACTCTATAAAAATTTCACACACAGGAAGTGTTGAAAGTCTTATATTAAACAATTAGTTTATGAGCTTGAGATTTCTATCATGTGATAGCGGACGAGGGCGCAAATTGTCTTGAATTGCACAAGAAAAGCATCAAAAGGTCTCAAAACTTACATGGGATGTTTCTTCAGTCCAGCCACTTCATATTTTGAATGAAATGTAAAGTCCACCAGGTCATAAAGAGATCGTCATGGCAGAAGAAGGTCATCTCTTGATATAAGTTCTCACTTCCTAAAGGGAATTGATAGAAAGTAGAGAAGTTACATGATGTACTTAATAAGACTAGGTACATGCATGTACATGTATACCTTCACAAATGTTTTGAATTTATTGTCGCTTGGCTTTGAATTTATTATACACAATGTAAGTGAGAACCAACCAAGTAAGAGACACGATGTGAATCTCAGTAATCAATAGCATCATGCAACGCCTGTGAACATTCAGCTACAGTATGTAGTGGCCAGTGCGGCCAACACTTACACCATAACTCTGTGTCTGTTGCATGAAATGAATAGGAGTATTTCTCTTCCCTTCTGGATAGAATGCTATTGAAAATAGATGTACATGCACCTACGGTTATCAAGGCTGTGATCAAAGGAAATGAAATCCTGGGTGCACAGCACTTAAGCTTATTTGAAAAAAGTAAGTTTTTCCAGTTGCCCAAAGGCCAACGTTAGTGGCCTGTGGGACCCGGGCACCTCTAGAGCACAGCCCTGGAACTTATGGTGCTAATCTTATTTTATTTTATCCTCCGTGTGCAATGAAATGAATTTATACCCTTACTTGAGGGAAGGCATCGGCATCCTACCTGAGGCCTGTCTAAATTACAAACGTGTATACTGGGACTCAGTCAGCCTCATTGCACAACGATTTTGTAATCGAAATTTCACCGCATGTACCTATATCTGTACACGTACCTAAGTTCGATAGATACTTAATCACTGGCTGCTGGTAAAAGTGCAATCACACTAGTATATTCAGCGTGCATTATACTCTTAGTATTCACTGTATGCAATAGCCAGCAATCGCAAGCACTATTGGCATTTTGGCAGTTTTACCGATTCGTTGTGATCCTCGAACGCTCCTTGATAACAAGTATGGCAGACCAGAAAGAAGAGGACAAACGAATCATTACATGCGCGGCATGCAAGATTCCCCACAGCATCCACATTTGTGGTCTGCCTGGACCTCACTGCCCGGGTACGCAAGGCCTCCCAGCTACCGAGGCGTCAACCAGCTCTGAAAATTTTGCAGGAGTCATCAGGCGCGGAAAACGAACTCACCAGCGCAGCAGCCGATCAAGCCCATGTTGCAAGCGACATTACCGTCGATGAGGAAGCTATGCTACAGGCGAAACTAAAGCAACTCCGGCTTAACTGCAGAATACCCTGCCACTTCAAAGCTAACCCCCAAAATTGACTGGATACGCGGATACGCGGATACGCGGATACGAGGATGGAAAGAAGAGAGACCCTGGGGACGAAGCTATGAGCAATAGGAGTGGATACGCGGATATGAACTTCGCGGATTAAAAAACAGAACACTACTCTAATAGTTCTGTCAGAAATACTATTTTACCATTACACTTATCCTTTAGTCACAAATTCTAGTTCAACGGTTATAAAACAAAAGATTACTCTGATCGTTCTGTCAGAAATACAATTTTACCATTACACTTATCGTTTAGTCAGAAATACTATCAGAAATACTAGTTCAAAGCAAACTTTCGTGTCCAACTATTCTAATTTGTAAACACGTGCAACATCCTTCAGAAATACGATAAACAAATCTTTTCCACGGTTAACATACCGCCAAATAAATTCGGCCAGATATGACGAATAATGTTCTTTCTTCCTTCCATGCGTAGGAAGGTTCACTTTCATCTGCCTCCAGTGTCCTTCCTGTTTATTTGTGTCATAACCCTCAGGACTAACGAACTCTACAGAGTGGTTTACAGTTTTGTGAATGTATCCGTACTTATCTAGGTTCACATACGCTTTCCAGCAGTCGCTCACTATGGTGGTGCCTGGTTCAATCCATTCTTGTACATGCTTCAATAATGTCCTTCAGTCCTGTCTTCCACGCATACAATGAAGCACTTTCTCGATTCCTCTTCGATTCCGCCGAAAACCCACTGTCCCTCCACTACATGCCCGCGATGATACTTTCTCTTTCCAATCTTCGATTCGTCTATTTGTACAACTTTTCCAGGTCCTCCAAGTTTCTCTCGGTTTTCAAACAGTGTCACTTCACAAAGTTCGCGACAAAACATGTCCCAGTCCACTGCAGTGTGGGAGCCAAGGCCAAGTTGCTGTTTAATTTGCCATTGCTCTAATCCTTGGCTCCACCAGTACGTAAATTTTATAACCTCTTCTATGGACAGGTTGGACTGTTCAAACCAGCTTCCTTCTCTGATGCTCTTTTCTGTTCTGTGCCTTTTTCGTCCAATTTGCCTCCTGCATTCCCAAACATAACCATCAGAACGGTCACTGCACTCTCGAAGCTTCATTTCGGAACAGCAAATGTCACATATACGATTTGTCGCAAGAAGCTTTTCTTTTTTTAACCATTCAATGGTGTAGTCTTTCGTCCAAAGGTGATTTCGAAGCAGTTCATCATACGTCAAGAAACCAGTTTCGTTATTACGCCTTCCATAACTTCCTATAGAATGTGAACATTGTACACCTATTTCTTTACGCTCAACGGCCGCGCACCCAACTTGTATTCCTATTTTTCTTTTATGAGTCACAGAGTACATTTTCTTCCAATTTTCTCTTTACGCTTCTGATAAACGTGCAACGCATTACAAAATGTCCTTACCCTGTTTTCCGAATGCAAATTGACAACAAATGACCATTAATATTTCCATTCGCTTTCTGTTTCTTACACCGACAATAACTTCACACGCTTTGTTATAAGACATCTGATAAACGTATAGCGCATTAAAAGATGTCCTTATCCTATTTTTCATATGCAAAATTTACAACAAATGATCAATAATATTCCTTCCGCTTTCTGTTTATTACACCTACAATATCTTCGCACGCTTTGTCATAAGAGAAGACATTTGTTACAGCTTCTATTATTCTTCATCAACAAACAATACCACCAATCCCACTGGGCACAGGCAAAACCCAAACAATAACTTTGCGCTGTAACAATAATTGAAATCAGCCCAGTCAAACAACCAAAGACAATATTTTATGGTTTAGATAGCTTTCCTTTTGTTATATTCATTTACCCCCACACGAACTCACGGTAATATTATTAAACGTACGTTCTTATACAATTCAACTTTCTCTTTAACTTTATCGCACCTCGGTAATTCAATAGCACGGAAACCTCCTACAAATAAAACATATAAATATGACCTTGTTTCCATACCTTTTTACTCTAATTCCTCTTTATGTTTTCAAATTCATTATCTGTAATTATCAACAATTTTTCATTTTTGGTGTCAAAAAAAAAAAAAATGACATGTTTCGCACATTTATGACACAATAAAGCCCCTATAGCGTTTCAACAATAGAAACAACAAAGCAAATGATACGCTAACATGCCGACAAATAAATCCTACACAACGTTCTCTCGCCCATAGTCAAGCTGCACTGGCAATACTAACAACTACTTGATCTTGTAAAGATGTCTTCTTCTCGTCTTGCGAAGTTGCGAAAACAACCAGACAGCACCTGGGCACTACTTCAAAAACGTTTAATCGCGCTCCCGGATCCGTTCGAAAAACTTTCTCTGCCTAATGTTTGGAACTTCATCGTCAACAAGTCTCATTCCTTGAGCACTAATCCAGGATACGTATCCACAAGTCTTATCACCACGACAACTTTCATTGCTGGATCAGCAAGTACACTTGTCACTGGCACACAAGAGATGCCTCTAAACATCTATTCAATCTTCGTTGGTCCACCGACGACAGGGAAATCACAAGCCATTAAAGAATGTGCTGTTTTTCCGATGGTTGCAGTGGTCAGGGAAACAGATTCCTCATCTCCAGTAATTCAAAAGTGCACATCCTCAGGACTTATAAAGACAATCGCTGACAACAAAAAGGGATTCCTCTTGTCCGGTGAGATTTACGATGTCTTATTTAAATTACTGAAGTCCGACGAAGAGAACGCCACTGGAGACGTGCAAGTTCTGTGTCAGCTATTTTCTGGAGAGGAAGCTTCATACAGGTACGCCACAGAAAGAACGCGCGAGATTGCATCAAACACGCCTTTTTCCATACTTGGTGCTACACAAGTTCCGTTTGCCGCCCGCCTTGTCACGCTATTAGACCAGGGACACGGTCTTATTGACCGATTTTTAATAACATTTCCAAAATGCCTCAGGCCATCCCCACAAGAAACGAACCAAGCAGTGGAAGCATTAAAGGAAAGTGCCCTTTCAAATTGTGAAGATATATTCATAGAAATCGCTAGATTGCATACATCGCGCTCAAGCTACACACTGACGCAAGAGGCAAATGACACTGTCAACGGTCTCAATGAAGAGTTCATTGCAGAAGTCAATGAAGCCATTACAGAAGGCAGGACCCCGCCAAAGACAAAAAAGATCGACGTAATTCTGCGCGTAGCTGCCGCACTCCATGTCTTCAACCATGTCGCTTCGCAACTTCTCGAGCATACACAACCCACACCGCCAGCAGACAAGATTGAAAGATCAACACTCCTCAGTGCCATTGATTACGTTACTTGGGCCGAATCACAGAAAGAAATTTTTGTTGAGGTAAGCATTGTACATAGTATTTCACTTCCCCTCATCCTATCTCTCTGAGATACAAAACATGTAAACAAAACACAGGTCTTCCTTTATAATACAACGTGATAACATCCAAAAACGCGCAGCCGAATAGCCATAGTCACGTAAGTAGCGAAGTGTCAATTTCTCGTTCTTAAGCTTGTTGTAAGTGCACCAAATCTATTTTGAGAGCCCACGTGTTTCAACACCCAGTCAGCACGATGCAGCAAGTAGAAATTTGCAATGCTTATCATTTTTTCCTTTGAATTATTTATAAGGATTAACATTATATGAGATCTATAGTCTTTTCAATACATCAAGATGTAGGTTTTTTTTTATTTGTCATTTATTTATGTCAGTTATTTATTTGTTTCCCACTGACTCATAATCTTTTTTATTCTTTTGATTTTGTTGTGTCATGAATTAAAGTGACCGCGAGGACAAGGAAATACAAGAAACATATTGATGATCCCACTATACCCATACCAAAATCTACAAGATTTGACCACATAAATTGCTTAAAGCAGTCTTCCCAGGCCAGTTGATGTCATCTCTCTCTCTCTTGCATCACTTTTTCCTGGAGATCATTTCCAGCACCATGAACAGAACACCTCAGAGTTTTCGGCTCGCCTGAGTGAGATGGCTATTGACAGAAATGTTGTGGATGACTTTGATGGACTATGGAGTCAACCTTTATGCAAGAATTGAAGCTTCACAGAAGCATTTGATGAAATTGAGTTGCCTATACACTGTACCTGAAAAGACTACAGAAATACCAATTGATGTAATACACACAACAACTCAGATTTGTCCACAGACAGTGATTCAGATAATGATGTTGAAGTTTCTAGTTCTGACTCCTCTGAAGAAATTGAGAACTCTGACACTGACGGCCATTCACTGGACTCCCCTGATGAAAGTGAAACTAATTGTTCACAAGAAAAGAACATTTTCTGCCAAAGAATATGCCTGTATGGCTATTCTGGCCTTAATTTCAAGACATTGTATGACAATGAGAGGCTACTAAAGATATCCTTGTTTTAATGAAACTACGGGTAATTTATCCAGAGAATGTCACAGTACAGTTTTGTACAGCAAGCGTGTGGAAACTGTGAGCTTTTCATTTCTGACATCTGTGAGAGATGTCTTCCTCTTTTTCCTAAAGTCATAAAGGATCAAGTCAAAAATTGTTCAACAGTGGGCTGTGATGGGTATGTGTGTGAATCTACAATTATATTAAATATATACATGCATATATATACTTTTGGTTTTATTGGAATTGTAAATAATATATATACATTTATGCTGACAGGAATTTTTTGCCTAATCTATTTATCAGATCTGAGAGCATCCACTTTTCTATCAGTTAAACTCTGGGTGTTTGATTTAAGGGTCCATACGGGCACATATACATTAACAAATCAGGTTGGATCTAAAAAGCAATGTTATGAGTGCTATAGTTTTATGTTGAGTTGTCAGACTTAAACTGGAATTAATGTAGTAACATTTGTTTGGAAATAATTACCTTGGAGCTTGACAACAATAAAAAGGTATGGAACTCCAGGGAAATGATCCTGTTGATTTTTACTAATTCACAGAAACTGATTCATGCACTGAGTTCATCTTTAATTTTGACATTTTGGGAAATTTATAGAAATTTCAAACACAATATTTCATGTGTTTTAGCTGTTCCCAAAAATTCCCAGTCATACTTTTCACTATTCCCAAATATTCCCAGAAATTCCAAGGTCTTGGATTAAGCATAATTTGCATGGCTTGGAATAACTTGGAATTCCTAGGAATTCCCAATAATTCCCAGTCATACTTCCACTATTCCCAAATATTCCCAGAAATTCCAAGGTCTTGGATAAAGCATAATTTGCATGTCTTGCAATAACTTGGAATTCCTAAGAATTCCTAGGAATTCCTAGGAATTCCCAGACTACTGGGAATTTATTTCGCAGGGGCGAGGAATGGATGGAAAATATGATTTGTCCAGAGGTTATGGTTAGAGACCGAGTGCAGTGAGCTCAAGATCTGTGCTTAATGACCAAGAGCCAGATATTTTTGAGTAACCTCAAATCACAGGTCAGAGAAAAAAGACTGACAGCTGATATTCTCCCAGTATGGTCCTGAACAAGCTTGGCTAATAACTAATTAAGAGATTTATTTCATGACTGAAAATTTTAGAAAATCTTTACTGAAGAGTAAATATTGCTGGATCATTCATTTATGTACAGGACAGTGCTGGTTCTGTATTTAGAGAATATTGGACCAGCAATGCAGCAATGAAGCAATCTGTTTGGTTGATTTTAGTTATTGGCCCTGCTGAACTAACTTAATCATGGTAAATGTTACCAGAGTTATTTACTCAAAGAGTATACTCACATCTACCATTTTGTGTACATGTGGGCGAGCTGAGCCCTAATGGCTGCTAAAGTTAAAAAATGTTTATCATGACATTAATTAAAAGTTTTAATGTTAATGCCTCTTACTGTAAAAGTTTTGTTAGTTAAATCTGCGTGAGCTACATTTTGTAATATAAGAACGTATTATTATCGATGTTAATGCTAAGACTTTTCTCAGGTTGAGAGAAAAGACAATGAATCAGCTCTGTTTCAGCTAGACGAGCAGGTACAGTATGAGTGTTTTTACTTCATTGTGAGATTAAGCCTTTCTCGGGACTCTTAAGGATAAAATCCCCAAAAGGGCAGGGGCTCAGTTGCATGTGGGATTAAGGCTCTGCACTGAGATTCAAGCCCTTGTCCTTTTATCACCCTTTGATGAATCAGCCATTATATTAACTGAAATTTGAACCATTTTGAATAGATCCAACCTGAAATAGGTACCCTTTTGGGCCAAGACTCAATGCATAGTCCATTGTGGGTTATAGTAACCATCCCAAGATCAGAGATAATCAAAGCACTCATTACCATTATTCACTGGTTTGGTTTAATGGTTCATGAGTTACAAGCCTTTCTCCCCTAAGAGATACCAAGATCCTGGTTTGTGGGTGTGGCTTGAGATGTTTTTCACCCCTAAGAGGTACCAATTATAATGCAACACATTGTCTCCTTGTTTTTTCTGGCTCAATACCCTAAAGGGTACTGTGAAAGCTTCTGCAGTGGACCTTTTGAGACTGAACACCCTGAGAGGTACCAAACTGCATTTTCAACCCTTAAAAGTGCGGTGAGCATCCCCATTCTTGTTGTATGAGAGAGCTCCCCCTCCCACTGGGCCTTTCTCGTGTTCTCCTGTCATCCCATGTGGGTTAAACTCCGAGAAAGTGCAGTCTATTAATTAAATGGTACAGCAAAACCAACTAACAGACCAGCAGGTAAATACACTGAGTCTGACATCGTGTTGGCTACACATCATTGACCATGATCTAATGATCAATGCACTGTACGAGAAGCTGGTCAATCTTTGCAAATGGCTTTTACTTTGCGTTTGTGCGATGCTTATAAAATAAGGACTTTTTTGTCAGTGGGTTAAATTAAATGCTAAAACAATAGACAGCTCACTCATGGTTTCTTAATTGACTTTGACAGTTGGTTCACGACTTTGATTGCCCACTAAGAAACCTCCAGCTCATTGTCCAATTATTTTAACTTTTCAAATGAATTAAGAAAAATAGTAGCAATTAACAATTTATGTAAAGCATAATGTCCTCTTTTAAAAATTTATGTTTATTTTGTATCAGTGTCGTACATATGATGGTTTGCGGAAGACGCATGATGCACAGATAGTAAAAATTGCTACAGAAGCAGGTCTGCACATCTTCCCAGACCAGTGGTCCTCACTGCTGTATGGTGACCAAGATCACAAGTCTCACATGCAGTCAATTATTGACAAGGTTTGAGAACTAGTAACAATTTTGTTGAGAGAATTGTAAGTGGAGTCATGGCACTGTTTGAAACTCAATTATATCAGAGGAACCAAATCTTTTACAACTATAAATTGCAAACTGGATTTTTTTCTGTTGATTAGTATCAGCAAGTATAATTTGAGTAACTATTACTGTAGATTCTAAAATTAAATTTCCTAGTAAACACAGTCAAAATGTTCAAACTACTAGTAAATTCTGTTTCTTTGGGGTAATTAAGAGCTTTTCTGAGAAGTAAGCAGTTTTCTTGGAGTGAAGCTCAATAAAAACTGTGAGCTTTAAGGAGCAGATATGTCCAAGGACAAATATCTGAGTATATTTTTAAAGTCAAATGGAGGCTATTGCGTTCATTATCCTGCAAATATTAATTTTTTAAAAATTATTGGGGAATATCACATGGTGGCCTCAAGGTTAGTGAGCTTGCTCCGGATCGAGCGGTCCAAGTTCGAGCCCTGGCTGGGGATTCAAGATTGGGCCAGACACTCCTCTCACAGTGCCTCTCTCCACCCAGCTAGGTGTATAAGTGGGTATGGGTGAATTTAATGCTGGGGGTAACCCTGCGATAGACTAGTGTCCTAACCAGGGGGAAGTAGAAATACTCCTAGTCACTTCCTGCTCACAGAAACAGGGATGAGCTCTCATCTGATGGGCCACTTGGCTGGTATGCAGACTTAAACCTTAATTACCTTCATCACTTGGAAAGTTGGGGCACGTTCAGTCATTTGATTTAGACTAATCACATTCGGGCAAAAACATTTGATGGATTAGATAATGTACATGTACCTCTGAGTTCTAAAATGTATTACCAGTAGTTCAGCCGTATCCATGTCAGTTCTAAATGTATAAGACTTTGACAATCAGAAAAATTTTTATACCTAAATTTACCTAATTTCTGGTATGCTTTGATGACATTTCAGGGGAGTTTGCTTGAGACATGGTTTGTATTTGGGCAAGTTTGGTTGAGCCAAAATTACCATAGCGAGATCAAACAAGCCTGACATGTCTCCAACCCGGGGGGGGGGGGGGGGGGTTGTTTTGGGAATTTCTGGGTGGGGATGTGCTGCTGGGACCCTGGAACCCTTAGCCTATACCAGAGCTAGTTCAGCTGAATTTTGCAAACCTATACTAGAGTGAACTCCCCAAATCCCCCCATCTATCAACACTGTTGAGGCTGATTTGCGTAAATTTAAACTTGCCAATTTGGTCTTTTTCATATTTTTGAGCGGCATTTCCTGGTTTCCTTACTCTAGATAAAATCTATCCTAGAGTAAACTGCTTGAAAACCATACCCTTCACAGCGGCTCATACCTATATAGCCCATATATGGCAGTGCCCCCCCCCCGGGCCTCCAAAGCATACCAAAAGGCCCCCCCCAAGGCCACCAAAGCATACCAAAATTCAGCCTAGAGTGAACTCCCCAAATCCCCCCATCTATCAACACTGTTGAGGCTGATTTGCGTAAATTTAAACTTGCATATTTGATTTTTTTCATATTTTTGAGTGGCATTTCCTGGTTTCCTTACTCTAGATAAAATCTATCCTAGAGTAAACTGCTTGAAAACCATACCCTTCACAGCGGCTCATACCTATATAGCCCATATATGGCAGTGCCCCCCCCCCCCCCGGGCCTCCAAAGCATACCAAAAGACCCCCGCCAAGGCCACCAAAGCATACCAAAATTCAGCCATCGTGTCAAAAAGCCTTGATATCATGGCCAGTTTGGTTGAGCCAAAATAACCATGACAAGATCAAACAAGCCTGAAGCACACCAAAAAGGTATGGTTAGGTATGTTGTACCTAAATCCAGCCATCGTGTCAGGAAGCCTTGCTATTTATTAATCAAATGTACTGTAATTCTATTTTGGCACATCAAAAAAAAAAAAATCAAAAAAGAAAATTAAAACTAAAATATCTTGTCAATTAGGCCTTCATTTTGCAGGATATCAGGACAGTAAACACGGTTTCTGATTGGCTAGTTGCAAATTTTGATGGTTTACGATAATAAACAGTTAACACACTTGGGCAGATAATCTGATAACTCTTAACTGGTGACTTGTTGATTTTTTAAAGTCCCTGGATTGCATTCCCAGCAGTTCTATCTCAGTGTTATTTCTAAATTAAACCATGGTTAATCCATTGCATTTCATTCTGTTTTAGCTACAATCACCAGCCTCGTTTTCTGACAGCATTGAGCAGCTCATCATTTCTCTTCAGAGATCTGGGGATCCTGCCAATCTTTGCCAGATGCAAAAGCAGTTTGAATTGCTGTCCCAGATTGATGCCTCTACAGGTTTGACCCTCAACCTTTCCTCTTGCAATTAACAGTGACTAGAGCTAAGTTAAACGATCTTGAAAATATATTTATTGGCAATATTATCTAATGTCCCTGGGAAGGATACTCCCACATAAAAAAGAATGGGGGGGGGGGGACTCACCCTACCTTTTAAGGGTTAAAAAAGAGGTTTTGGTAGCTCTTAGGGTATTCAGCCTCAAAAGGTCCAAAGCTGGAGCTTTCACAGTACCATTTAGGGTTAGGGGGGAAAAGAATTTCAAGCCACACCCAAAAAAACAGGATATCGGTACCTCTTGGGGATTCTTCTTCAAATTTTGTATGAGCACCCCCGTCCTTTTTATATGGGATCCCCTCCCCCTCCAGACCAACATCGTTTTTCTTGCAAAGGTATATCAAATAGGGTTAAATCATAGTGAATCATATTTATACCGTTAAAGTCAAGTGCACATATTTAGCATTTTTAAGAGAAAACTAATGTACTGGACAATTCTCTGCTAACTAGAATTAATTCTATAAAATAATTTTAAAATTTGGGTGCTGTTAGCCTCCTCCAGGCAACTGAACACCTGGAATAGACTATGGTGCTGTCAAAATACAACCACTGCTTGTGAGGTAGTGCACTTATTTAGCAATGAGTCAAAATTGGCCCATTTTGTGCCTGTTAAAAATTTAAAATATTGGAACTGAAACATAGATTCTGAAATATAAGTACTGTTGAAGTACACATAAAATCACTCTGAAGTTAAGGAGAACGCATTTTCTAGGGTGTTATCTGAAAAATTGCCTCCAGACATCCAGAGTGTCGCCTACTAGCCAGATCAACAACGTCTTCAAAAGCTGGCTACACTTCTGATAATATACCTTTGTTTGGTTGTCTTCTGCAGAAGCAGCATGTCCAGAGTGGAATGAGTTAGAACAAGCTATGAGTTCAGTGTATTCTGTGGTTCAAGGACTTGTTGATTTTTTAAAGGTTGGTTAATGTTATCAAATGTTTTGACTGTTTGCTTCTGTTTAATATTATGAGCTCAAGATTTCCATGGGGTGATAGTTGACGAGGCTAAGGGCTGAATCAACGGTCACCTCACGGAAATGGATAACAAATAGTCTAATATTATATTTTTGATAGAATTCTAACTAAAATTCCTTCAAATAGTGATTTCCAGTTATTATTAGTTGTTAAGAGACTAATAGTTGCGTGACCGTGACATGTTGTGTTACCCGAGTTACCAGTTGACATGTAATACGAGATTTTGTATTTTGAGCCTTTTGTTTTGTTCTGTCGTATTATCGAGATCGTGTTGTAAGAAAATATTCGCATACCGTCATCGCGAGGAGAATAAACGTACAAGTTGGACCCGTTTCAGTTACTTCGTTGTTTGTTTCGTCATTTTACGATTGGTACCGTCAACCGATTACAACATTAGTATTATTATTCATTTTATATAATAATTAAATGAATGCGCGTGCTCTGATTGGTCAATCAGCTATGGTTCATTGTGCCAGTAAACTCATGGAAATTTCGCGTGTCTTCTGAATTATTATTAATAATAAAAGGAATAGACCACAAGTTTTTATGGTTTACAGACTGATAAACCACTTAAGATGGTGGAAGAACACGAGAAGAATTCGTAAATCACTCGCCTGCGGCTCGTGATTTACGAATTCTTCTCGTGTTTTTCCAACATCGCGCGTGGTTTATCAGCCTATTGCTTAAATATCTCGCAGTTACTACGCGCGCTGTGACCGGTCAATTTAGGGGGGCGTATTCTACTCTACGGCCCGCTAATAATTTAAAGCTGTTTCTGTTGCCAAAATGTACTGTGATTTACCGCCAAGTGCTCTTTAATAACATTTACAGCAGGTAAAATTTTAAAAATTTCGTTTACTTTAAATTGTGCTTTAAAACGTGCTAACGACTTAACAACGATTTTAAATTGGCTCGTTTTGATTTCGACGTGCGTGAGAAATTTGAAGCCGTTCCTTGCGAATAGAAATCATTCCAGAACCCGTCTGACACACCGTAGAGATACAGTCAATATCTTAGTAACCTCTTGTTCTCGGTCCGTACAGACTGTAACTTACTGATCCTCATTTTTCCTGTTTGATTTATGGTCTGCGCGCTTCGCGCTTAGTTAACTTATAATCCTGACATAGCGCTTCGGTTAACTTTAAATCCTAGTTTAGCGTTGACCGGCTTTCGAACAACCAGGCCCAGGTCTGTTAGGTGTGACTTTTATTGTACCTTGACAGAATTTATGTGTCCAGTGTCTTACAGGTACATTTTTTCCTCTTCAGTCTCCCAACAACAGCAGATATAAATCCAGGATGTGTCGGAATCACGCCCGAGGAGGATGTCCCAAGGGACTTCATTGCCCATTTGCACATTCAGAGGAGGAGCTGAAATAATGGGTGTCCTCGCATTACTTTCCATAGTAGAATCTTGTTTCGAGTGGCCGCGCTCTTTTGATTGGCAATCCGGGGGAAATCAGTACATGAGCCAGCATTAGTCACCCCAGCTACTGTTGTTGCGTATGTTCAGAAACCATTATTGAATTGAACGCAGACATACCCAAAAACCGGTTTTAGGATTTCCTAGTCCAGGTTTTTGATTGGGCGTTCGGTAAATAAACGCTGACCGACAACGCGCGGGCTCTGGCAACGGAATTAGACTCTGGATAGTCCTCCGGGCTACGATCCTCAGTTAAAAAAGCGTCTTCATCGATATTTCTGTTCTATTCCAAAAGTTTGCCGAGAAGCGAGCATATTTAAGAACCAACAGACATCTTAAGCGATTATTTTACAATATTCTGGGCTCAATATTAAGTAGTTTGTTATGGATTATATGAAAATGAAATTGAAATCCAAGACCAATAGTTTGGTGAATCAGTGATAATATAATATTCGGTACCGTGATCATTTGATTGATTTTTCGTACAAATGTGCTTTTACTTTTTTCTATTGTAGCACGACAAAGCGAATAAAATACAAAAAAAATGTTTTAAATCGTTGCAGCTGTAAAAATTACTGTCAAAACAAAATTTAGTTAGATTTCAAGGAAATTCCTTGATTCTTCCACGAAATATAATACATGTAGTACTCTTAACGCGTACATGAAACAAGATGATCTTAAGTTTAAATAAAACGTATTCTTTAATAATTATTTGGATATGATCCAGTGATATCGTGGTTCTAATCTAAAAATAAATGCCAAGGAGCGAGATTATTAACCGCACCTTTTCATTACTTTGCAACAAAAAATCCCGCAGTGCATAGACCTTATCATTTTTGGAAGCCATCTTGACGGGTAGGCAATACGCGTCAGAAATAACAGTGTATGTATGGGAATCCGATGGCAAATAACATTTGGTAACAATTGAATTCTGAACAGTCTATGAATAGCGAAGTCTATGTACGAGGCATAGTATTGCTTTAACTAAATTTGAGGGGTGTAGTTGTGCTAGAAAGCGTTCAGTCACCGTTGTAATTTTTTATACATTATATCTGTTATATTTTTTCCGCTGCGAACTTGTAAGCCGCGTACAAGTTGCCAAGCCGTCACGATCGCTCCCAAACCCGTGATAGTTAAGGTCCATTCAATTTTAGCACCAAACGTTTGTTAACAGAGATCTTGGGTGATTACCTCAACTTATTTTGTGTACAGTATTTAGCAGTTTGTTATCGTTGGCGGAAAAATTTAAATTGAATCCAAAACAAATGGTGTAGTGAATGAAAATAATTTAATATTCCGTACCGTGATCATCTGAAGCTAATAAAGTAAATACAAGATGCCATTTATGTCGAGTATGTCATAATTGTTGCCAATCAAAAACTGGTTAAAATCCAGCTAACATGATCAACAGGTGACATTTATTCCTGTGCTATGCTAGCAGTAAAGTTCTCTGTGGGGACAGAGGAAAGTGCAGGCGTATTAATTATTGGCGCGCGAGTGCACATTTTCGTATTAGACCGCCATCTTGGATTTGGTAACTGGAGGGATTGGGGCGAGGGAAATTTACCGAGGGAGAAGTTGCGAGGTGGATAAATGGGCGAGGGGGAAGGGAAAGGAAAAAAAAAAAGAGAGGTGGCCGTTATGGGGAGGTAGGCGTGTAATATGGGAATCCTTGTTTACAATATTTGCCTCATTAGCATATGGAATTCAGTTTCTGATGGAGCTACAAATAAGTCAGTTCTGAATATTAAAAGGTCATAATACGATTAACTCTGCCAATGAATATGAGCCTGATTTATTGCATACTTCTTGTGCAAAACAGGTTTAAAAACTGCAATTTTACAAAGAATGTATGAGCTCATTAGCGCTCTTGCCACCTACTTTAATTTGGAGTTTTTGAAAGACTATCTCCTTGAATACACCCAAGGAGCTTAACATTTCACTATGTATTTTCATACACTCACCAGCTCTTTAGCTGCCTGGAGTCAATTCATATCTAACATGTTTCCTTCTGCGCGCAAAGCCGTATGCTAATGAGCAAATATGTAAAAAAAAATGACGTCAGCATGAATCCCCCTATACCACGCCTTTTTTTTTCAGTCGGGGGTGTAACTATTTTTTTTTAAAAAAAGGCCGTATTTTAACATATAAACACGAAGCACAATCGAGACGCGTTTTAGTGGCCGTTGCCGTTGTGGAGAGGTGGGCATTGTAAACAGTTTAAGATAACAGTAGGGAGTTTAAGTAATCACGACGGCGACGCTGAGGGTAACGTCGATTAAAAAATGAATTTATATTTTACCTAGGATCCTCGTGGTACTCTAAAGTCATCTACTTTGTTTATCAGTGTCAAAACTATCGCGAAACTGAATCTGGGACACAGCGATTCATTTGAAATAGAAATTTTAAACATTAGCCGTCGTGGTTCACGTTCTCTGCACAACGCAGAATTTGGTCATTTCACGTTGTTGTTTTGCAGAGGACGGCAAAGAAATGTACCAAGAATTATAACGCACGTGCACAGCTATTGTTCTGCACATTAAACGTTTTGTTTAGCGATGTTGCCGTTGCCGTTGCCGTCGCCGTTTTCTTAAACTTTCTAGTGAATGTATGGACTGTCCACCGGGACCAAAGGAAAGAGGCCATTGTGAAGAGGTGGCCGTTAGTGGAGTTGCGATTGTAGCTGATAAAGTAAATTATAAAATCGCTCAAGCGAGCTGGCGAAGCTGAACACTAGCGGTGTTAGATCTAACCAAACGAACCCACTGCCAACCGAAATACCTTAATAAAGTGGAAATTAAATTTTTTCAAGTCAGGGCATTTTGTGCAGCGGTAAACGAAGAATAAGTCAGTGAATCCCCCACCCCCGCACCACTAACTTCTCCAAGGTGTCCAGCAACCATTTTTCCTTGCAACAACCCAAGCTTCCGGATCCGTCGGTTTGTTTAATGGCGGTACAGCGGTCTGCTTGTAAAACTGTAGCCTCTCTTGCAATTTGTTTACCACATCCGGGAGCTTTTGGCTGAGGTCTGTGTGTTCTGTAGGGTCAGCAGTAATGTTATAAAGGGCAAGTTTTATCAGTCCTCTTGCCTTATGGAAATTCTAAAAAGGAAAAAGACACGAATTATAAGCATAAGTTCTCCGTAACTAAAGAAACAATTATACTAACATCATTCCTGAATAGTTTTAGTACTATTTTCGTTTACAACATGGAAGACTGAAAATTAGTTCTTACATATCATGCCAAACAGAACCTGGCAATGAAATTAAAAGAATGTTTTCACGTAGGTTTATATTTACCAAACTGTAGGTACGCTTCTCAGCATACACACTCAGCTAACTGGTTTTGTAGATTTCTTATAAAACAGGTCAAAACAATTTCACTTGATGTGTTATGACGCAACGCTTTCTAATCACAAGCCCATGGGCTCCTGTTTCAACTGAAAGTTTGAGCAGACAATAGACAGATCACTGGGCTAACAGGATGCGTTATAACATGGTCCGTTCTACAATATCCGGGCTTATACTTAAATTATTTTACTGACCGTATCCTTGGTACTTATATCCCCCAGTTCAGGCGGTTTGAACCATGTTGAATTAGAACATGACATCAGTAACTTCATGTCGCCCACACGAATTGCCGCGCCCTGGTACAGTGGGTCATCGTACTCCATCTCATTATAAAGTTGCTCTTCTGGTGCCAAGTCAATGTTCAGAAGAATCTCAGTTCTTGGAGATGGTTTTCCAATAGAAATTGTGTCCCAGACGTCAAAACCATCCACGGGAACCGAAGAGGTATCGGGTTTGCCTCCTAGGATGGAAAAAATGTGAAATATTTCAGGGGCGGTTGAAGGAAATCTTGATATTGTGGGCTCGGGAAGGATTTCACACTTGCATTCAGTTAACACTGTTGAAACAGGACTGTAACTCCTACCCTCGCATCCGTTTTCACGCGAACTTCTATTTAAAAATGGCAATAGCAACGAGGAGAAATCTGGAGCGAGTTTCATCGCGCAATTGCTTGTGGAGTGAAGCCTACATTGGGGACAAAACAAAAGATCAGAAGCCATATTGTGCCCTGTAACGATCCCACAAGCGATTGCGGGATGAGACCCGTCACAGATTCCTTCACGTTTTTAAAGTGGCGAAATACATAAATTCTACTAATGAAAAAGGTCGCAGGTTTGAAACAATTACTTCTTGCATTTGGCGATAATTTCGCTGTTTATGTCACCGATAGTGAATTTCAAAAACCCCAAGTCAGAAGGAGGTTTCGTTTCGCAGTTAGCTATAGCTCACCTATCCTTGTTGCAAACGACTACTGAGCCGCTACAAAGCACAAGGGACTCTACTGTTATGCCCTTAAGCAAGTCTTAAAAATCTCCATTTTTGATGATTCACTGAATAACTTTACTCACATGATAAAAACAAGAAAGAGCTACATTTTTTGTTAAGAAGGTCCTCATAATTTTTGCCAGCAAGAACATCATACTACTCGTAAATTTATGTTTCGAGTCGTAGCAACTTTGCCCAAAATCCCACATGCGCACGCGTCTTTGCAGAGAACCAGCAAGAATGCAAAAAGGGTGCCACACAAAAATAGTTACGTTATGGGAAAGATACTCTTCACAGATCGCCTTACGCTTGAGAATTAATCTTCTTTCCTTGCGAGTCTATAGAGTGTTGGCAAGGATGAGTACGTTTACCTGATCATCTAATGAAGCTCCTTTCATTGCTGATAGTCGTAATCAAGATCGTCTTTGGCCCCGTGCACACCACGCCGCAGAAATGTGACAGCGATGCTTTTTTTTCCCTACGATTAGGCCTACCGTCCACACTGATCCGTCACAAAAACGGAGCTTTTCGAAAACGCTCTTCAAACTGGATCATTTGAAAACGCCGGCTTTGCGTTTTAGTGTGGGGGAAAAACACTTTGAAAACGAAGTTTTTGAAAACCGTGACGATGACGTTACTATAAACATGTTATTTCCCTGTGCCACGTTTCCTCAAACACAAATCTAAAATGACTGGTGATTGTTGCGTTTTCAAATTTCTCTGGCGTAGTGTGGACAGAAAACATTTGATGCCTTTACAGAGTTAAAACGCCGTTTTCAAATTTCTCCGGCGTAGTGTGGACCGGGCCTGAAAAAAAAACCATGATAACGAAAGCTTCTAAAAACACGTGGTGTTCAAAGCGCCTTACCTCAAAAACGAGCACGATGATCAAGAGTCGTTCCCCCCCCCCCCCCCCCCCCCTTTTTGCCTTTTTGGCAAAAGTTGATGTTTTAACCTAACTGCATGGCCAGTTTTAAAAAATTGTAGGAGAGGGGGGGGGGTGGGGACAGTTTGGGCGTAAACGTCTTTAACCGCGTTCTTATATAATTAGTTTTTTTGGAGGCTAATTAATTTTTGGTATTTTCACGTGATGTTGGTTTGCTTCGATCCGAAGGTGATTTTATTATGTTTGCAGTCTTACCTGCGAGTTTGACTAGTGTAGGATACCAGTCTGTTGAGTGAAGCAATTCTCTGCTTTTAACACCTTTTCGTTGTAACATCTTTCCATGGACAAAAGCTACCCCTCTCACCCCTCCCTCCCAGAGAGTTTTCTTCTGACCGCGCAGTGGCCAGTTGTATCCACCAGAGCCTGGAAGTCCTCCATTATCGGTTGTGAAGATCAATAACGTGTTTTCCCAAAGACTGCAAAAAAGAAACAAACGTGCCATTGAGCAGTTATTGACTGGTCTTTGGGATAATAAACAGTTATTTTTTTTTTATAGATCCCGCTTCTCGTACATAATCATATTGCATCCCGAAAAGATGCATTTTAATGTAACCGATGTCACGTGACCGAGAAACGAAGATTAGGTCAAACGCAACTGCAGCAAACCTAGCGCAATATCGTCAAGAGATTGTGGTATGTGCAACAACTTTCTGGCTTTTTCTTGTTGGCTGTCTCCTAAATCGTATGCTGAATATGTATATTCTAAAGTACTGAGAACTAAAACAGGGCACAGGTGTATCTAAGTTTTCATTCTAGCAGCTAATATAGTAATCGAATGAATGATAGAGCGGTTTGAAACTGAGTTTCGTAATACCAAAGCCAAAGTAATCATTATGGCCAGTCACAAAGGACACTGACAATCCAGTGAACCAATCAAAACTCAAAGCAAATCCACGTAGCTGACGCGAAGCGCGGGAAAATGTGTGCGAGCGAGTCACGATTGGTTTTGGTTTTCCTTCTGATTGGATGACAAAGTGGCGCGAAATTTTTAAGCCAATCGCTTTGCGTAGTAATGCAAAACGTAATGAAACGAGATTTACTTTCGACACTCAAGTGATAAATGAGAAAAGAATGCAGTCATAGTCAGTTCAATAAAGTTGAAGTTATGTCTTACCCCGCTTTTTCTAAACTATTTGTCACGTTGCCAATAGCCTCATCTACAATGTCCAACATGGCGGCATACGTCTTCCTCGTTGTATCGTTAATGAAGCCATATTTGTCAATGTATCGTTGCGGTGCTTGGACAGGAAAGTGAACATTTTGGAATGGCAGGTAGAGGAAGAGAGGTCTTGAGGAGTCGTGCTTCTCTATGACTTTCTGTGCTTGCTGTGTACAAGATTAAGTAACGCAATCAACTTAAACATATTTGTCACGCAATTTTTTTATTTCATGAGACGGAAGACTGCGTGACAATTAAAAGAAATACATTACTTGCAAAAAGTAAAATTTCAGACGTTTTATTTCGGGCGTTTAATTTTCAGTCACTTATTGCATTTCGGACAAATTTCGAGCAAAAATTTACTGAACCATCAAGGTTTTGCAGACACACCGACGAGAAAATATCACAAATTCTTACGTGGAAACTAAGAGCTTTGGAGCTACTTTAAAGTCTTAGACTGTACTGTAAATATTTCGGACGCTTAAAATTTCGAACGCTTAAAAATTTCGGATGGTTGTATTTTCGGACACTTTTCTCGTCCGAAATTATTTGCAAGTAATATAAATGCACGTTAGTGCCGCAAACACTCTTTCAGTGTATATTCCTAGAATAAATTTTTTATTAACCAGGAGGACAGTGTTACAATACTGCGTTAAAGGAGTTATGCCACGGTTTGTGCAGCTTGAAAAGTTTAGCCTAAATTTTTCAAATTCGTCGTTTGTAATCCGCGAATGGTCTTTCACAAAGCAAACAATTCGTTTTACAATTCAACAGCACATATATAAGCAACATCAGCGCAGAGTTTCTACAGTTTGGTGACCAAAGCGCCCTAATCAAATGCCAGCTGTAGGTTAGTTCACAGCCCTGTCGCCGGCGTCAAAGTGGGAAGCTTTTTGTTTCCTTCTTTTAATATCTACGATGTTTTGCGCCGCTGGCGTTCCTAAACAGCACAAAAACAAAAGAATATCTAGACATAAGTATTGTTAATGCGTATAAATCTATACATAAATCAGATAGTTTGTACCGTGAGAAAGATTCAACAGTTCAGTGTAATTAAATTGAGCCATGACAGTCAAAATAAAGAAATTAAATCTGAAATTTCACCTCCTTAGCAACGCGCGCTCGCGCGCGTTGCTAAGGAGGTGAAATTTCACTTCCGGTTACTTACGTCAGCCTGAGCGAAGAAAATAAAAATAACTCAATAACTTCCAAATTCGCTCACATGTTAGATGTTTTTCTTTGTGTTTCACAAAATGCAAAATAAAAAAAATACAAGCGAAGACAAAATAAGAGAAAGACAGAAAAACAAGAGCAATAGAAAGAGAAAAACTAACTCCGTGTGGCTTTGTTTGATCTTACCGAAGTGTGCTGGTAGTGTCAATTACGCACGCGCTGATAGGGTAACTTCCAATATAAATCGGGCGCACTTCCGGTTTCTTTAAATGCTAAAGGAAACGCGGTTTTCCCTTAAATCCGGCCTTTTTTTAAAGCCAACGTTGGAAACATAGCTATGCATTCCTTTTTCGAAATCATGCTTTTTTCAGAAAATTACGAAATTTTTAATATTTTGAAATTCTCTCAAAATCTGACCTTTTAGAGATGAAACAAAATCTATGCATAGCATAATGAGGATTTAAATTAAAAAATTAAATCAATGAAAAAAATTCCGATAAAGTAATTTGCCTGGGAGCTTTTGCGTTTTTTCAGTATTAGTCACATGACCATGGGCGTGGCCTGATGACGTCATCACTAGTGTTATTAATCATGAAAAAGTTAAAACACATGAAAATAACTCTGAACTAACTAAAAATGACGAGGTTATATGAGATTAGATTTTCCTTAGCAACGGCTCGAAAAGATCGGTTAATGGACCCTTAAGGTGGTATGGTACCCTCAATATGGACCAAAAAGTTTGTTTAAATATGGTGAAGAAAGATCAATTGTGTGCTATTGCACTCAAGAAAAGAAATTAAATTTCTAGAGTTTTACTCAAAATGGTTGCTATGGAAACCAGCCACAGCCTTTTGAAGAGTGTTTTATAGTATTGACGCCAACACTTCCTGCTCTTTTACAAAACAAGAATTGACTGTCAAATAAGCATATCATGTAAGTTTCTGTTTTGTTCTGTGATATGAACCTAAGTTTTGACAGTTAACTCTTATTTTCAGTGCTTTTTACAGCTTTATTTGGAAATAACCTTATTTTTTACCACACCCAGTGGACAAATCATCTCATGTCACGTGACAGACCTTAAAATGTTACGATCTTTTTGGTTTATATCATCACGACACTATTGGTCTTTGATGAACCCAAGTTTCAGAAATTCTACTTAAAACCCTTGCAAAGTAGAAATGTTGGTGCAGAGTCAGTCAGTACAAAAGTAAACTTTTGAGAAAAATGCACTTTAAGTTTCCTACACGAAGTATTAAGCATTTAACGAGCCACAAATAGTGGGGGGGGGTGCAGATTGGATCTCGGGGGAGGGGGTGCAATGGTTGTTCTATTTTGTAAAAAGTTACCGCAGTTGTGGGAAATATTCCTTGTCATAAGGGAAATGAATGAGCCTGTGATGGCAATTCGAGGCAAAGCTTTTCACAAATAATTATACCAATCGAGTTGTGCATGTCTTAAAAGTTTTTTCTAAATAGTTTCGTTCATATAAGTTAAAAATAATCTATATTTTTGGTCACGTTCTTATAGTAAACAGTCGTTGCTATGGCCGTTGCCAAGTGAAAAAACTTATACCACTGTGTACTTTCCTTAAATTTCACACTCATCTGGAAGGAAATTCGGCAAGATCGTTTCAAAATGTTTTTGACAAGTCCTCAAGGGTCTTAAGTCTTGTATTTCCAAGAAATTGAATTTTTCATGAACATCGCCATATTTTAGGGTACCATACCCCCTTAAGACGATCTTAGCGTTCGACTATCAGCAATGAAAGAAGCTAATGAAAGCTGGTTAAATTAGATCAGGTAAACGATTTAATTCAACACAACTAAGTATATAAGTGAACTTTTGCAGCTGATATCGTTCCTTGAGGTATAATAGGCCTGGAAAAAGAATACTTGTTAGCCTTGCCCGTCCTCATTTGAACAAAACTTCGGTTGCACCAGAGCAGAAGAGGCAAAATATTTGCAGCTTCTCACGTACATTTTTTGCCTGTTTTTTGTTAAAATGGAGAAAATCAGTAGAGAAAGTGATCTATGCAAAAAAAAAAACAAAAAACAAAAAGAGGGAGACACCAACAATTTTAGGAAGTAAATTGCAGGCGAAGTTAGCGCATCCGGTACCAAGCCCTTACTTATATATACTTATACTTGTTTCTATTTCTTCCTTAGCGCGTGCGCTTGATGTATGACGTGGAGTAACCTCGCGACGTAAATTACGTGTTCGTGCTCAGTAGGGATGCGCAGTAACAATGGGGCTGAAATTCTTTGATATATTCATAAATCACTTAGTCTCCTCCGCAGCCATTTTTTGGGATGTCACGCAACGCTCCCCCAAAGAAATGGCTGCTCACATCCGAACAACATTCCTCTCACGAAATTAGCCAATCAGCACTTCCGTTCCATTTTTAAGAACGTTTTCGCTTCAAATTCGCCCTTTGAAAGTTGTCCAATCAGAGAATGTTTTTTATCTTTGTATCCCGTCGTGGGAGATGTCACAAACGAACATACAGATTTCCGGCTTTTGCTTAGGGACATCAAAAAACACCGGCGACGCTTGAACGAGCTTTCTATGTAGCTGAAGACTCTTCAAAGTTCAAGCTAATTATTAGAAGCTTTCAACTCAAAAAATTATTGTCGAGAAGGAAGAGTTCTATTTTAACTTAACAAAGGAACTGGAAAATCAAGTAGTTTTGCTCGATTTGTTGACAGCGAGTTCTGAATGCCGCTCTTTCCTCCTGATTTCAATCTGTAGGAAGCGTTTAGCCCCTGATTGACGCTTACAATTTGACATTTCCAGAAAATATATGTTCTCTCATTAGCTGAACATAGCGATGAGCACATGAAGCACTTGCACTTAGGCTTTTCATTTGCATTTTCTTTTCGTCCGTCATGATCGTAACCCGCGAACACCGCCTATTTTTGGAGACGTTGGGCGTGAAACAAAAGCCAGAAATCCCTCGCATGTTCGCACCGCAGGCCTTTTTGCGTGAAAGCTTACGTCATTGACACTTTGCTATTATGTGATTGGTCTGTTCAACAGAGCGCAAACAAACCACAAACACAAAAGGAAAAGAATGTGGTTCAGATGTGAGCAACCGTTTCTTTGGGGGAGCGTTGTGTGACATCCCAAAAAAGGGCTGCGAAGGAGACTATAAATCACTCTGATCCGCTCAACCTAGATTTTCTCATTAACAGTCAACAACCTAAAACACCTTTTGAACGAGTTCCAAAGGATGGATTGTTCGCACATTTTTCTTACCTTTGTGAAAAGGTTTGCGGAGTATGTCCCGTTCATATCCCGCACTGGGGAGGTATTATCCCGAAGATCTAGAATTCCGAGGCGTTCATGTTTGTAATGATCCCCACATCCCGTGTAAAACCCGTAATGCGAGTCGAACCCCCGGTAAGTCGGAGTGTATTTCCATTCAAAGAAGCCAAGATGCCATTTACCAACCATATGAGTGGCGTATCCTGGGAAAACAGAAACAAGTAACAGATCAAAACAGGACATATAACTGCTGGTTAAAATGACGGGGGATAGGCTTCTTGCTGTTGTTATTGTTGTTGTTGTTTTCCCATGTCATCCCCACTCCACTCTCACTTTTCAGGCATGCCAGCACTAGCAAGGGGAGTGTGAGGGAAAGAAGCGCAGAATTTTTTCCTCCTCCCTGATGCTTGCTATTTTGCCCCCAGCCCTCCACCCTCCAATTCCGTCTACTCTCGGGTAAAAAGATGAACATGCACCGTGGAAACTCCCATGTACCCATGAACAGTTGCCCTCATCGTGTTTTCCAGGTCTCAGGACCTTAAATAGCGCCTTAAAATACAGTGTCTGTATATGCTAAATTCTGTGTGTGCAGTGTCTGCAACAGCTGGTGTTCGCCTTTGGTATTTGCAGGGGTATAAGCAGCCATTGTTTCCCTTAAGAATCGAACTATACAGCAAAAATTGAGTATATCAACTTTTGCCAACGTTCAACGTAGGAACAGGAGGTCACACTAGTTTTACTGCTAACAGTCAATAATTCTGATAATCTAATTTGTGTTTTAGACCCAAAGCCACAGCGGATTCGTTTTCTTTGTGGATTCATAGCTTTTTCGCTTCCTGCTTCGGGTCAACAAGCATCTCTGTATGATGAATAAGCACCAGGTCCTTTAGCGGAGGTCTAACGTTCATCTGTATATCAATATTATCACTCCAAGGTACACGCAAGCTTCACGCACTGAAAACCCTGAGCCGGTTCTAAAAATAGAAACAGGGCACGAGTACACTACAATCTTACCAGCCTCTTTTAACTTCTGCGGCAGGGTTGTTAAGTTCAGCGGCATTCCATAAGGTTCAGGAGGTTCAATCACAAAGTGCTGTAAACCTGTGCAAGTAAAACAGAACTCTTTAGTCACAGACAATTCTCAAACTAGCCTGGTTTAGGCTTAGCCCAGGCAGGCTGTTTTGGCAGGCTACTCTTTGAATACCGACACCTCCTGACGTTGCGTGACACAAGTTGAACAGTTATGTCACGCAGCGGTCGAGTTCCTGTTATCATTCAGTTCGCATTGCGTGACAGAGAGGGCCAGAACTGGACGAGATTTATAGATACACTCCTGTTGATAGAAGAGGAATATTCATTATTTCACCTATACCTGTGTGTATGGGATACCTTCCTGTCATGAGGGTACTTCGTGTTGGCGTACACAACGGCTGAACGTAGTAGTTTTCCAGGATCACTCCTTCAGTCGCGAGCCTGTTGATATTTGGAGTATGAATAACAGAACCTTGAAATCCGACATCGCTCCATCCTAAATCATCGATTACAACTAGGACTATATGTGGGGCTTTGGAACTACTAGCGAAATGCAAAGCGACCGAGAGTGAAAAGGCTACAAAAGCGAAAGAACACATAGCTGCTGGCTTTGATCGAGGCATGACGTAGCATGTGATTTTCTTTTGAAAAGTATTTCAATAGCCCCAGTCCCCCTCAAGGTGACTTGACCAAGTGTACCGTCACACAAGCACGCAAATAGATGTTGAAAAATGGGGTTGAAATGTTAGCCTATGTTCCTGTCACTGTGCACATGTTTGTTGACATTTGTACTTTAGGTTGGCGGTCGTCCTTTGCACATTCTGTTGGTGGTTGTGAATGATTTTGGATGGAGTGATGTGAGATTTCATGGCTCAAAAATCCAAAAATCAACACCCCAAACATGGACAAGCTGGCGGCGGAAGGAGTCATTCTGGATAATTGCTCTGTACAACTGATTTGTTGTTCTCCAACGAGAAGTGCCCTTCTCTCCGGCAGATATCCAATACACACAGGTTTGCTTAACACGCTTAATTTGCTGTTTTTGTGACTCAAAAAGGTTTGCATGATTCTCTAGTGTGTCACCCTCGCGCACAAGGCAATATGCATAAGCTTATTTATTATAAGGCTAGCTCCGTGCAGTTAAACTTTCCATTATATAAGCTTAATAACATGGAAACTGTCATGATTTTGTGACCTAAGTTATTGTGGGTATAGCTCAGGAAGGAACTTGTGGCACTTAAATTATATCTTCAAGTCTGTCCTTTCTTGATAGCCTACGTGTGGCTGTACCCACCCCCAGAGGAAAAACGTTTCTCCTCGGGGGGTGGGTACGGCTACACGTAGGTTACTCTCTTGAGTACAGGGATCCAGGTTCATCCAGAACTCCTACCTGGTGCATAGTCATCAGACATTACTGTGGAAAGGAGTCACAGTTACGATATCTCATATTTATTTATATTTGTCTTATTAGGTATGCAGCATTCAATTATACAAACTGAAGAGCCCTTTGGACTGCCACTTAACTTAAAAATCTTGCCTCAGGCACTCAAGAAAGCTGGTAAAGCAAAAATTCCTTTCAGCTTTATGTTAAGTTAAGTGTAGTTAAATAATTATAGCGGAGCTCCAGCTGGGCCACCAGGGGGAGCCCATAACTATAGGAACGGAACCACATGTATGCATAGAAATAGAAAACCATGCAACTCTTTTTTCATGGTCAATGTGGCTAGTCGCATGGATCACGGGGGCATGCGCCCTACGAAAAATGATGTCATGCAATGTGGTGGCGATACTCCAGTTAATAGGTCAAGGGAGGCATGTAGCCTTACTTTACAGCATACACATTTGATATTGGACATCCATATTATGGTCAACTGACACCTGTCAAAACAACGTATCTGCTTACCAGGATCACACAACTGTATAGCATGCTCAAGTTTAGAGCTCATTGAGGTCACGTGTTGTTTTAAAGCTGACCGCTGATCAAGTGCTGGTTTTCAGTTGGATTGCAGGCTCATGTCAGGTTAATTTGTTGGAATCAGGGCTGGGTTGTTTGGAGGCCAGTTTACGCTAACCCAGGATTGAAAGCTAATTAACCAAAGTATAAATTTTGCTTGTATACAAATGTTTTTACTGCTTTTGTTTTGGGTAGATTGAGATTATTCCAACTTAAAACAGAACACCAAACAATATAGCCAACTCTTGCCTTGCGGACACCCCGCTATTATGGACACCCACTATTATGGACAAAATCCGGATCCCCTGTGAAAGCTATAGAGGTTTGACTGGAAATGACTCCTGCTATTACCAACCCTCACTATTACAGAACTACGGACACTTTTGCGGTACCAAGATGACAATTTTATTGTTTTGACTCTCGATAAAGTGGACACAATGTACTTCTCATATAACATAATTATGTACAAATTACAGTCTGCTGTTCATCATTTGTCAAAATACACTTCAAAAGACTTATGAATGTTTATTTTCACATCAGTTCTTTTTCTTGTCTGCACAATAGTCCTTGCTTCACAGACATTGTCTACGTTATTTATTGCGTGTTAAAGGCACCATTTATCTCACACCGCGCTATTATGGACTCTTGCTATTACGGACACTAAGTGACCTCCCTGAGCGTGTCCACTATAACAAGAGTTGTCTGTAAACAGGAAACCTCATTGCAAAGTCACAAAACTCAAATCAAAATTCTCTCTTATCCTGGGTTAGCTTTATCGGGCTCTGAACAACCGGGCCCAGGAGCTCTGCTTTTAGGCTTGGCTCTAAAATCTATATATTAATGTTTTATTAGTCACACTGGTCACTTTGTCTGATGCAAACTTTAGCTTAATATACATACTTGAGTTTGGGAGAGCCCCTTACTTTATAGGAGAGTACAAGATTAAGGTTTTTGCCATTGATTATTATAAAACATAATGATCTTGTGTAGAAGTAGAGCAACCCATTGCTGTCTTCCAACTTTGGAAGATTTCTACATTGACAAATTGAATCCATCAAATGAATCTCTTTTGAACCCCCGTGAATTATGAGAAATATATAAATAAATATATATAGTCATGATACTCGATCAGCATCAAATATTTTTATTGATTACAGCAGGATGAACTATGGAAAATTTTCATTAAAATATAGCTAGGGGGGCACAAATTTGGAATAATCTGCCTAATAATTTGAAAATATCAAAAACATATCACTCTTTTAAGAAAAGCGCAAAAGTTTGATAATATGTACAAAATCAAAGTATTTTACATTGTTGCAATAGTCATGAATGTTAATTACTTCTAGGACAAAACCTCTATAACTATTGCAGTTAGTCTGATTATCCATCTGCTGTTTTCAATAGATTGTAAATTGTAGATAGGGGGTCTTCCTATAAAAGCTTGATTAGAGCTTGCTAAGATCTCCTGCCATTATATGTGTTTTGTTGGCAGATAATTAATTCTAGAGAAATCATTACAAAATGTAGTATAATGGACAAATAAAAAAAAATACTACAGTCAAACTAAGTGAAGCATACCCCTCAAGATTACAGTAATGAATTGATTATTTGAATATTGAACCCGCTAATCGTTTCAAGAATGCAATAATGAATTGATCATTTGAAAATTGAACTCACTAGTCATTTCAAAAGTCAATATTAAATTGAGTTTTTTGAACATTAAACCCATTAGCTGTATTCTTGGAATGACTAGTGGTTGCTAATTTCCACTTCCATTAAACTAAAAATTTGTAGCAATTTTTCTTGCATGTACCATTACGAACAGTGCCCGAGCTAGTTTATAAAGTCCTTTTTGATCTTTCATTCCCAAACTTTTTGTTCATCAACTCTAACCAAAGGAAATCACCACTAGCAAAGATTTATGTTTCAATTTTTGAACTGCATTTTCTCCTTAGTTTCCAACTTTGAGTTGAGAAGATTATGAAACACTGAGGACAGTGTTTGACCACTTTTCCAAACAACATTAAAAGTTCATTAAAATTCTCCACTATAAGTCATATTTTCAACTGTCTTTTCAATGTTTGGAAATGAGCCCAAACAAGGTCTTGAATGTTTGATATAATTCTTACAATAGTGCCTTACATCAGATGGTGCACCAGTTAACTGACATTGTAGACACATTTTTTTGTGGCAAATTAACAATTAAAAGGCAAAAAACACATGTCTGTTATAAATGGTTTACATCATTTAGAATCCCTTTTCTTGAATTTTATCGAGGTCCCTAGAGGAAAAATTATGGTGTAGTGGCTTAATACCTTTCTTCAGGGGACATATGTCATCAAGACAGTTAACTGTACTATTTTTTCCTGCTAAGACAAATGGTAGAGGCGAGGAGCCACAAGCCATACATGTACTTGCCAGGAGGTGAATATCATACTCAAAAAAACAGACTAGCACTTGATAGGTTTAGAGATTTGCACACACCCAATGCCTCTAAGACTTGCATGGGGTAGCCAGCAAGTGTTGATTGCCAATGCTATAAATGTCCCATTTCTCAGTTAGTAGTTTGTCAACCATCTGGTCATTCTGTTATGATACAAACTGAAACTTCCCAGCATCACCACAGTATGTTGCCAATATAATCTGTATCAAAATGTCCTAGACAAAATTAGTTCATTCAGGTGATCTCTGTTCCATGAAACATTAAGGACCAGTAGTAGTTTTGAGTGGCCTGTTGGCCTGATGGTAACTTCTTGAACTATGGTTTGGTGTCTGGTGGTTGAAACATTCTTTCTGAATGTGATTAGTTGTCTCGTGAATAATATAATATAATATAATATAATATAATATAATATCTTGTGATTATGGATACATACACTGTATTAATTGCATAGCATTTGACTTTTTCTTCTCTCTATAGCAAGCAGAAAATGTCATCCTGATGCATAATGTTTCCTCACCCTTATTTCTGTATCTGCCATTTCAATGTATGCATAGACCAACAGAAGCTCCTGAGGAATATGTGGACAAGTACCATTTCATTAAGGACGTGAAAAGGCGACAGTAAGCAGCCATGGTTGACATAGTAGATGAAGCAATAGGGAATGTAACTCAAGCTATGCAGCAAGCTGGGTGAGTGAGTGGACTACATAGCTTAATCATCACTGACAGCAGGAGTTTGTGCCAGGCTTACTTTCACTATGTGTTCTCTTCCCTGGGCATTAGACATTTATATGAGTGTTAAACCCTTGCAGGCCCCCTCTTGAGTCACAAGTGTACAGTAAATGGGTACTGGTAAGCCATCAAACTCTGTTACTAATGGCAACCTGTGATGAACCATCATCTCCCTGAGGAGATAATGTAGCTATACCCCTGGGTGCTTTATGCTATGGCAACTGGGGTAAACTGCAGCAGTGTCAGCAGTTTGAGAAGAGCTTGACTGTCCTTTATTACCATGTCAAGTTACGTTTACTTCTTCTTGGTTAAGATGGAACAGTGATATTGAATCTGTGCTGCCATCATTCAGTAGTCATAGCCTTTAAACCATGACCAATTTTTGAAAATCCCTCCACTCATACTTCCAAAAAATAAACTTTATGCTTGGGTATGTGTCACTGTAGGATGTTCCAGGCTCTCGGTCAGTGGGGACAATCAAAAAAGCAGAAAGACAATAAGTCGGGTCTCACTTGCCACCCACCCACTTTGCAATTGTCCCTTCTGACCGAGAGGCTGAGGTAGGCACTGTATCACTGTGAAGGATATGGTTCTCAAGCGGTTTAGCCAGAATCAAAGAATTTCAGTCATTAATTTGTAAACATTTTAAACTGATCAGAATTTACATGTAGTCTGGGCTACAAATTGACATTACCAAGCCTGCAAATAATTTTTGTCTATAGGCAGTTCATTTGTCAGGACAAGGACCAGTTTTGGGCTGTGCGTGCTGATTAAGGGGCAGTATAATTTTATTTAAGGGCCTTATGCAAAATTGAAAAAAAATTGTGTCTCTTCTGGCATGCAGACCAGCTATTCAAATCAGTATTGGGGTAAAAAGAGAGAGAATTTTAATTGATTTCATCCAGTTTCATGGTTTTTGCATAAACTCTTCATTTAATTACTTTAATGACATTTTTCTGTCAAATTGTTTGCTTGTTTGCTAGTTGAAAAGTTTAACACTGTAAAAAGCCTGTTATTTGATGAAGTTGGCTACTGGCTTATTAAGACATGCAACGCAAATTAGAATTTTTGCTATAAAAGCTAAGCAGGTTTTACTTTCATGTAGCTTTTGTGACCACCATCCAGGTCATTTATCAGAATCTTATTTTTAAGAGCAATACATTGCGAGTGGTATTAACTGGACAAAATGATACACCGTTTTCTAAGAAAGATAGGCTGAATGTTCTTGTTGGGTGGGTGATTGTGCGCCTCTCAAATAGATATTTTTAAATAATATTCCCTTAAAGGGTCAAGTGAAAGAACTTTCTTGCTAAACCATGTATGGTTATAATTTGTTTGTTAGAGTGGGAAAACACAGTTAAAATTACCCTCGTATTTTATGTGAATAATTGTACATCTGTAGATAGTAAACAGTGCTACACAATTTTAAATAAATCTTATTTTTAGAATTAGCAATACCTCTTGTTTTTGCTGTTTTGACTGGGAAAGGGAATGAGCTTTAGTCCCCTGAACATTGGTAGCCAGCAGGTCGTGGGACTGTAGAAAGATCAAAAGAATCTCGAACACGGGATGGGAGTGAGCGAACAATGCCGGCCGATGCGCATTGAAAAACACCCGAATACACCGTCCCAGGAAATGCAAGAAAACGCGAGGAAAACGTTGGAATTCGTGCAATTTTCCACCCATTAACTGAACGGTAAACGCCAGGGAACAAGCGTTTTCTTGAATTCACCGCAACTCACTGTCCCAGAAAATATAAGAAAATTCCTGCGAACACAGGAAGACACGATATTTTCCAAAAGTTCATCGAACGGTGAACATTGGAAAACAAGCGTTTTCTTGAGTTCACGCGCGTTTGCCATCAGGGAAAATGCGAGAAAAGCACAAGAAAACTTCTGAAAACGCAGGAACACGCAATAATTTCCGTGCGTTTACCGAACGGTGAACGCTGGAAAACATGCGTTTTCTTGAATTCCCTTGAATTCGCCGTCTCGGAAAATACAAGAAAACAGGAGAAAACTTCTGTGAACGCGGGAATGCACTATGCTTTCCGTACGTTAACCGAGCAGTGAGTTCTGGTAAACAGTGTGTTTTCCGAAATTTCACGGCATTTGCCGTTCCGGAAAACAAGGGAAAACGCCGGTTTTGAATTGTTAACCACGGGATGAACGTGAAGTTTTACACCGGGAAAACATCTGTTAACACAGGCAAACAAGACATTCGCCAAGTGTTAACAGACCGGTAAATTCCAGAAAACAGGCGTTTTCCGGCGTTCACCGTAATGGTAAACTACCGGATAATGGAACGAATACTCAAATTCCCCGACAGCAAAACAACTGGAAAATCTTGGATTTTCCGATTGGTGAATACCAGTAAATGTAAGCAAATGCCACGTTTTGCGTAAATTCACCGCGCGTTTTCTAAAAGGTAAACGCCACTTTTTTTGCCGTGCCAGTCTGGTCGGACAAAAAAAATTGGTTGTCGTTAGAAATCAAAAAGACACATTTGAGACATTTTGGTATTTTAGTGTAGACACTTCGCCAAAATATTGGTTGTAAATTCGAAAAGTTTATAAGTCAACTGAGTGTGAAATTGCTACTAGCACCAGCAAGGGGACCTTTACATTACTTCTGGTGTTATTTTACCTGTTGAAAATTCACAAATTTACAAACGTTTATACCCCTAGTCACAAAAGCGTTTCCAACGTAACAAGTTTCCCAAGACGTCTAAGGAAAACGGGAAAAGCGATGAAACAATCTCCCGCGTGGACATTCAGAGACTTGAAAATTGGCTGAAATGAATTCTTCGACTTTTTCTGAAAGCAAGTTTCCCCTGGATGTTTTTGGGGTCAATTGAATAAAAAAATTGCGTAATTATTTAAAATGTGGAATTGGAGGTGGTCGTGACTGTATAGCGTGACTAATCTGTACATTCACGCTTTTCACAAAAACATTTCTATGGTACGGAAACTATATTTCAACCACACTGACAGACGTAAAAAAAAATATAAGAGTTAAAAATTAAACTGATTTTTGATCATACGGACTAGAACAACATTTGGTTACGTTTTAGAGGTTTTAAAGTTTTTGAAAGCGATTGCATTCAGATAAACGAAACGTGAGTATTTGGGCCGTGTATTCAATTTCCATACTATTATAATCGGGTCAATGTATTACGACTGAAAATTAATTCCACAGCACTTGGTAGCAACAAACAACGAGTAATTACATAAGACCTCAGTTTTTAGTAGTTTTTCAGATGAACGTAATTCAGACTAAATGGGGCTTCACGATCTTGCACAACGCCACCGCAAAATGCGTAAATTAACATGTAGGGGTTGCGCTAATGTGATGTGTTTACATTTCGGCATAATTATAATATTTGAGACGACGTACTGCGCGTGATCAAATTCTTAGAATTGGAATAAAAACAAAACCGATAACAAAGCTTTTTCGCGTAGTATTGTGTGGCAGTATAACAAAATAACTTGTCCCATATTCGGCCACAAATTTCCAGTTAAAATATTTTTCATTTTAGCAGAAATACCCGGTCAGAGTGTCCGACCAAGCTAAGCTTTTACCTGTCAAAACCTCAAATTTACCGGACAATTTTCCGATGACCGACTGTTATTTGTAGGCTTGCATTAGTATGGCAACTTTTATCGAAATGACTGAAGTACTGTCAGTGGTGATAGATAATTCTAGTATATTTATTATCCTGTAAGAGGGCCACTAGTTTATTAGTATGTACATACTATTTTGTGTTACCCTCGTTAAATAAAGACTTAAGCACTACAGGGAATGGTTTTTGGTGTACACACGAGTTAGGATAAGGTTGCAGCATAAAATTCAGCTGTACATGGTCTACGTCACATGGGATGAGGATTTCCGAGTTCTAGTGGAATAACCCTTCCTAAAAAGTCACAGGTTATTAAGTTCCCTAGGAACATAGCCAAAGCAGTGGTACTGAATGAAGTGTTCCTTGTACTTGATCTTCTCTCGTAGTCTGTGGGAAGACACCTTAATGATTTTCACCACAGATAATGGTGGTATTCCAGTCCACGGTGGATATAACTGGCCCCTCCGTGGACACAAAGGCAGCCTTTGGGAGGGAGGGCTCAGGGCAATAGGCTTTGTTCATGGAAAAATGCCACAGAAGACTGGAATCAAGTGCACAGAACTACTTCATGTGACAGACTGGTACCCAACTCTTCTCCACATAGCAGGTAAGCTTTCAGTCAAAGAGTATATAATTACCCTAGATTGTTTTACAGACTTTCCTGCCACTTAGTGTTTTTTGCTATTGCATTCGCGGAGGTCACGGGTTCGAATCCCGTCGAAGCCCTGATTCTTTCAGGCTTCTTCTTTCCAATTGCTTAAATTGGAAAATTTACTGCGATGATCATTCTTCACTTTCATCTACAACCGCAGTTCAAATATGAATTATTTCATATATTCTTCACATCATTTCACTCCTCACGGGAAGATATGAACTCGACTAATTGACCTCGCTCCCAATGTGTGGCTTCATAGCTCAGTTGGTAGAGCATCACACCGGTATCGGGGAGGTCACGGGTTCGAATCCCGTTGAAGCCCTGATATTTTTCAGGCTTCTTCTTTCCAATTGCTTAAATTGGAAAATTTACTGCGATGATCATTCTTCACTTTTAATAAACAAGTGTATCATCAAAGAGTTACTGACTCTTACTGTGCCAGTCAAAAACCCGTGAACACTGTGATTTGATTCTGACAGGTCAATTGTGCACGTCTTATTCACAATAAAGTTCAAGACACGCAAGCAAACTTACAAACCACACACCACATTACCGTTTAGTCAGGTTTAGTTTTCTCATTCCTAATTGGCTTTTGCCTTGCTACACAATAACATTTCATAAATATTGCTGGTATTCCCAGTTTTCTGAGTTTCGCAGTACATTCTACGAGTGCTCGATAACAACTACAGGGACATTGAAAATCATCATTGAGCACCATTAAGTTGCAAGATATTGATATTGCGTTTCTTTGGAGTAATTTAACCACTAGAACACTTCCACATTTTAAAGCGATTACTGAGAAAAACTCTTCTGTTCCTCCACTGGATGGTTTCAACATATGGCGCACCATATCTGAAGGTGCTCCTTCGCCAAGAACAGAAATTCTGCACATTGATGTAGCACCAAGCTCTGGCAAACACTATAGGCCTAACAGCTATGAGGGGATTGCAATTCGTGTCAATGACATGAAGCTGTTAATGAGCATACCTAATCTAACATGGTATAAGCCCCCGGAAATGTTTCCTGAATACCGGCAGCAGGATCAGGTATAATTTTCATGCTCCCTCTATTCCATACAAAATTACCTTTAAATGCATGGTAGGAAACCTGAAAATAACAGTTTAATAAGATAGAAAAACACCAAAGAGATAATGATAAACCATAAAGGAACAAGGAGGCTAGGGATGGAGAAGGTTAGCACGGATTACAAACGACGAATTTGAAAAATTGAGGCTAAACTTTTCAATGTGCGCAAAACGTGACTGAGCTCCTTTAAACTATGATCAGTTCTTTTCTATGATTGCTTTCATATATTTTACATATTACAGGTAGATAACTGATATAACAACCCTTGCACGTGTGGACCATAAATCCCTGCCTCTCATTATAAACAACATACCCCTGGATAATATGGAAGGAAAAATTGAAATTACAGTACAACGGTGTCTGAGTACATTTTTTGACTTTTTTTTCCTGTACAATCTTCTCCAGAATTGAGACTTTGGCTCGTTTATGGTACCTTGAACTTTGAGATTGCTCTAGATTATCATTCTTGATCAACCAACCAGTATTTCTTGTGTAACTTTATTGGCAGGATGTGGGTGACAGTTCCAGAATAAAAGTTGCACTTTACAACATTACTGCTGATCCAAATGAACATGTAGACCGGAGAGCAAAGTTCCCGGATGTGGTGAAGAAATTGCAAGATAGAGTGCAGTATTACTTCAAGGGGATGGTTCCTATCTTGAACGAACCTTCGGATCCGAAGGCAATGAAAGTGGCAAAAGAGAGAGGGTACTGGGGCCCATGGAGAGGCTAAAGTGGAACCGTAGAGAGTTTGTCATTACACCGTTATCTGATTGCATTTCATCGGATTGCAGTTCAAGAATTTCACGGAAGATCTTGGAAAAGATTTATATACCCTCTTTGAATGTAATCCATAGTTTGAAACATACCAAGCCGAAACATGTGATGTTTACACTATAAATTAGAGCACTCCAGAATCGCCGTAATTATGCGCGAAAAGCTGCTCCCGTGGCAGCTAACTTCTCCAGCAACAGGTGAGGGTTTTCTCCACCCAATCCGATTTTCCTCCCTCCTGAAAACGAACATTTCTTACCAACGACTGCTGTCTCTTGGCTTACTACCACTAACTTATGACAGGGAAATCCGAGATCTTTTTTTTACTTTATAATTATTTCTTGAGCTACTGAAGTAAACCTTAATCGGATTGTTACTTTTGTTATGCATGGCGGTTCTCACACTCTGGACCCTACCGACCCTACCCTTGTGTTAAACCCTGTTTGCTTAAAACCCCTTCTTTTCAGGATTCGTTAACAGAATTGTAAAACCCTGGAAGTATTTGCAAACTAGCCTCTCCTGAAATATTCTTGAGACTGAGTATCTTTAAGAAATCTCTGCGTGCTACCTATTTTACCCTACTGGACACAACTTTTGATGTAGACATGCCATGCACCTGGTTCCTTTCTCGTAACTGCTCGTGCCACCAAGCCTGCAAATAATTTTTGTCTGTAAGCAGGTCATTTGTCAGGCCAAAGACAAGTTTTGACCAGACAAAAAGCCAGTCTGGTCGGATAATTTTTTTTCTGTTGTTAGAAATTAAAAATAAGAGACATTTGAGACATTTTGGTATGTCAGTGTAGACCCTTCGTCAAAATGTTGGTTGCAAATTCGAATTGCTTAAAAGCAAAGTCAATTGAGTGTAAAATTGATACTAGCAACAGAAAGGGGACCTTTACATTAAGTCAGGTATTATTTTACCGTTAAAAATTGACAAATTTACAAACGTTTGTACCCCTATTTTGCCTTCACTCACGTGACCACACGTGTATTCCGTAGTTTTCCGCGTATCAAGTTTCCCAGAAAACCACGGGAAAATCCCGCGTAGACAGCTTGTCAGTATAAAAACTCACAATAGCATTCAGAGACTTGAAAATTGGCTGAAATGAATTCTACGACTTTTTCTGAAGGCAAGTTTCCCCTGAAAAGTTTCGGGGTCAATTGAATAAAAAATTTGCGCAATTAGATGAAATTCGAATTGGAAGTGGTCGTGACTGGTGACTAGTCTACAAAGCGTGACTGATTTGTGCATTTGCACGCTTTTCACAAAAACATGTCTACGGCACGGAAACTAATTCAAACTACATTGAATCACAGACTTAAAAACACCTATAAAGAGCTATAACTGATTTTGGATCATACGGACTAGAAAACATTTGGTTACGTTTTAGAGGTTTTGAAGTTTTTGAAAGCGATTGCATTCAGATAAAAGAAACTTGAGAACTTGGGCTGTGTATTCAATTTGCATAATGTTTCAATCGGGTCAAATTACGACTAGAAATTAATTCCACAACACTTGCAGATAACAAACTATAAGTAACAACATAAGAACTCAGATTTTAGTAGTTTTTCAGACAAATGTAATTCAGACTAAATGGGGCTTCACGATCTGTCACGACACCAGTGCAAACTGCGTACATTGACACGAAGCTTGAATGGTAGCGCTGATGTGGCATGTTTACAATTCGACGTGACATTTGAAACGATGCACTGCGCGCGATAGAGTTATTTCTCAGAAATGGAATAAAAACGACACTGTGATAACAAAGCTTTTTTCCGTAGTATCGTGTGGCAATATAATAAAATAACTTGCTTCATATTCGGTCACAAATTTCCAGTTAAAATATTTTTCGTTTAGCAGAAAAGCCCGGTCAGACTGTCCGACCAGACTAAGCTTTTACCTGTCAAAACCTCAAATTTACCGGACAATTGTCCGATGACCGACTGTTATTTGCAGGCTTGTGCCACTATTTGTAATTTTTTTGTAATTTTATTGGGATCTTTGGGATTGTAACTTTATTGGATTTCACATGGTCGGAGATTGCCCCTCGCTTGGGTAACATGCTCCCTTCATGCTAACCCCTTTGGTCTTTGCTTAATATATATTTATTGTAATTTATTGTAATGTTGAAATAATATTCCAACTCGACCTGAATAGAGGACCCACATGGAAATCAGCTGGGGCTGATGTGGCAACCTTGCTAAATGTGTAAGTTTATTTATTTAAATATTGATTCATTCATTTATTCATTCATTCATTCGTATATTTGTGTATCAATTTATGTTTTTATATATTTACGAATATTTATAGATTTTGAGTTTGCAATAATTTCATTTTGTGTTCTGCCATTGTGTTGAGTATAAGTTAAAATAAAGCTGTTTTGAAATACTGTTTTACATCTTACATTCTCCTACGGTTTAAGCGAAAGTTATTGTAGAATTTAGGTCAAAATAAACATCAAGGCAAAGTCCTCCAAACGTTTTTCTATTTTGATCCATTACGCCCACGCTCGTAAGCATCTAACCGTCTTCGTGCATCTGTACTCTGAGGCTGAGGAGCAACTGAGTCCATCCTCCCTTTAAAAGAGACCAAGGCTAATTTAGATGAAAATCTGACTTTCTCTTAGTTACTAGACGGATTTTGTTCTTCATCCAGCGTTGGTGGCCGCTATGTATCTTATTAGTACTAATTTTTGTAGCCATGGATTAGAATAGAGCTATGTGTACCATTGGCATAAAGTTCTTGGGCCTCTAATCAATTTCTAGGGCGAGCTCGATGTCAGTGAACGGGTCTTCTGGAGGGAGATCCGTTTGTCCATCTAAGAGGCCAGAGATCCTGGCTTTCTTCCATCCTTTCGCGATGTGTCGTACACCAACAGGACTACTCAGGTGGCTGCAAAGGTCCACCAACTAGACTGCATGAAGTGGTTTTAGGACTGTTAGTCGCGGATCCACATTAATATCAGTGCTGTCGCCTCCCGATTCTATCTGCTGCTTTACTTGACTGTTAAACTACTGTTTATCATCTGTAGGCATGCCATAGAGCTTCTACACATTATACACAATACGCAGACATGTGTTTCTTCATTCAATTGAGAAAACAAGAAATATAGGAGGTTATTAAAGTTTGCTGGAATTTTGTTGTCGCTTTAAGTTCGCGATTTTTTAATAGCGAAAATCGCGAAATTAAAACGACGCCAAAATAAGTACCAACAAGGTAACACGGTATCTGTGGGATTGATTCCTGGTCGCAGCATTGGAAACAAACTAGCGAGCATGTGATTCAAATCAAGGAGTACATTATTAACAATTATTCACCGAAGTGGAGGTGAATGTGCTGCCTTTCTGCTGTGTGCAGAAAGGCAGCACTTTGGACTCTTTACGCCCAAGGTAATTTAATTCGGTCCTTTCAATGCGTCAGGAACCGTTCAGAGGCTCGTAGAATTAGTCCTTTCCAGGCTTGGCCCAAATTTAAACTGACCGGTTACGACCCAGTGCTACAATTGTAGTTTCCTGCCTTGGTCTTGTCATCTCAGTCGAGATGTCAGCATGGACTCTAACAAATGCAGTTGTCAAGCAGTAGCCAGAAGCTTATAGGTAACTCGTAGCTTGGGAGCCTCTTGGATATACTCCTACCCAAAGATATTCACTTAGAACATTGCGGAGACAAAAATTTCCCAAGGAAATAGTAGCAGTATAACTCATATAATATAAGGACAAGAATAGGCGATCTAATCGCCACAGAAAAAGTCTTTTGCTGTAAAAAAGGTTTTCTCAACAATAGGAATTGAACAAATCTGTTGATACACTTCTGTATCTTCTACACCACAGTTAGATCTTGCCCTTCTACTGAAGAAAATAAAAAAGTACACGTACGAGCCACGATAAGGGATAGTGATGATTTCAGGCTCCTCAATCGATGAACATTTCCTACAATAAAGTAAGACTTGGTTTAAAAATGGAAAAGGTTCAGGATCATCCTCTTCCTTTCATGGTTGAAAAGGTGTGGTGCTCACTCTTTTTTTTTTTTTTTTTTTTTTTTTTCAATGTTAATGTTATTTAAGGGTCGATCCTCCTAAGCCTCACGTCGGGTAAAATACCAAAACTTCGGGAGCTTTCAGCCATGATAGCAAATAATTCATACCAATTTCTAGCAGCCTTTGCTAACCTGTTGCAAAGAGGTTTTTCATCCACCTCAATTTTTTTCGTAAGTGAATGACTCCACTTGCATTGAAAATCCACAGAAACGTTCTTTGAAAAGAATTAGAAAAGTATAGACGAGTGCAGTTAGGCTCTTTCTTCATGGCATTTTCCGCAATAGTCCATGACTGCGGGTCAACTAATATACGTTTTTCAGCAGAGTGTCAGGAACAAGGGAGCCCCCTAGAAATGGCGGAATGCTCCTTTATGTGACTCAAGTGGGTTAACTTTAAAATAGAGGGGGTAAGTTTCTAAAGAAACTGTGGTACTGCGTCGGTGGGGAGTATAACAAGATAATTTGGTTTTATCGACTGGGTTGATAATGTGAATTGGCCACCGTAAAGAGATTCGAAAGCTGACGTTTCGAGCGTTAGCCCTTCGTCAGAGCGAAATTAGTGTAACAATGCGGTTCATTCGCTCCGACGAAGGGCTAACGCTCGAAACGTCAGCTCTCGAATCTCTTTACGGTGGCCGATTCACATTATCAACCCAGCTGATAAAACCAAATTATCTTGGTAACCTTAAAATAGTCATGTATGAGCAAAACGGGAACTACAGAGCAGTTAGAGATGTCTGTCAGTGGAATTAACTGCTAAAAGTACGAGAAAACGGGCCTGGACACGGCATTAGGCTGATTTCGCAACAGGACGGGAACGTCGGATGACGACTACAGGTCGCGCGAAATAACCTGGATTCTGTTCTAATTTGACCATATTTGGGTATTTGTACTGCGCGCGCGGTCGTCAAGTGAAGTTCCCGTTCTCTTGCTAAATCAGGCAATTGAAAGCTCATGGACCCAAAAAGGAGAAGTAAATGTACATCTAAGAGTAATCACAGTTGTAACACACGTATTAACTTACCAGAAGAAACATGTCACAAGGGGCTGTAGAGTCTCCTAAAATGTCTAATACAGGAACGTCAGGCTGCACGCGCGAGGAAACGCGCCTAGCAAAACTTACTGCTTAGGAAAGAGTATTAATTATTAACTATTATAAAATAACCGAGCTACTACGCGCGCTCTCATTGGTCGATAGGTGTGTTTAGATGAAAGTACGTAAACACGGTTGTGGTGTTTTAGATTCGCGCGTATTTTTGAGAATTACTTTATGAAAGCAATAGAGCATGTTGACATAGCCCCATCTAAACACTCGAGTGGGGGGGGAGGGGGAGGGGGAGGAGGCTGGGAGAGATCTCCACCCTCCCCGTGTTTAGATGAGGCTATGTAAAATGGTGGCTTTTTTCTAGAATGATTTCTATTGCACAATAGAAAATTATCGGCCAAAAACGTGAGTTTAGTAAGCACTCCTGAAAGATATATTAGGATAATAATAAGGAATTGCGGGTATATTCAGGGTCTACCTACTCCTAAACAAATACCGGGACCCCCTTTTTCATTTCCCAATTTCATTCCCTAAGCATAAATAGTCAGCAGTGAGAGTTTGAATGAAAATCTATTGTGAATTCTTTTACGATGATGTCCTTAACTGGGAACCACCCGCAAAAACGGCTAGGAAATGGGGCACGATCGCACTTGTGACAAAAGGAATTAACGGACAAAGAAAGGCTGCGAAAGAAGCTCAAAGGAGTCCCTGTTCACCCAATTCCCTCCTCGTTCTTTCCCAAATTTGCATAATGCTAACTTTTCTAGTCAGGATCAAAAGCCGACTGCTGGTAGTCTTGCCTTGCTTTGTTATAAACCGGACGTACAAAGTGACGTCCTACCCTTCCCCTTAGGAAAGGAGGCTTGCCGCAGTGCAGTAAGAGGTACCTGAGGGGGAGAAAAAGGCCATGTCCATGGGATAGTATGTATTTTGTGCAAGAGTGGAGGAGCCGGCAGCAACAGCCAGAATGTACTGCGCCTCCTTCTTTATAATAAGATTATTCATTTCGACCGTAAAATACTTTTAAAATATTATACGTGTTCACAGGTGAGTAAGTATCCAAGACAAAAGAATTAACAAGCGTATTGTTCAGCTCATTATTTGTGTTTTAATGGCTGACTACAAAATCTCACAAAACGAAATGACACAGTGATGGAACTTTGCATAACGGACCTGCCTCATTTACAGAGTAGTCTGTAAAAGCGAAATTTCTAAACCCAACGTTTTTCCTTGTGAGTTTAGAGGACTGGTGCAGTTTGCTATGGAACTCGATATCACATACCACTTCCTCTAAATCTTCAGGAGCTTTCTTGCAGTAATGTCTGAGAAATGTGAACAGAATAATCACGACTTTCGCCACATCACAGTGCTTTCGTTTCTCCAAGGGCCCCAGTATCCTTTTTCTTGTGCAACTTCCATCGCCTTGGGATCCGGGGGTTTCTTTAAAGGAGGCACCAGCGCCTTCATGTAATATTGCACTCTATCTTGCAATTTCTTCACCACATCCGGGAGCTTCGCACTGAGGTCAACGTGCTCAGTTGGGTCAGCGGTAATGTTAAAAAGCACAACTTTTATTGTGGAATCAACACTCAGATTCTGTCAAGAAAATTACAAAATAAAAAGAGGGTAATCATGCATTGCTCTCCAGCAATACTGACAGAAGCATATGCAATCACAAACAAGCCAAAATGTCAATTTTTAAAGTGGATTATTACTGGTGAAAACAATACAGATACACAATAACTGTTTTAAAATTTCACATCCTTTGGTTCTAATCAAGTAATAGGATGTAGGGCCCACATGACTTCATATTCAAAGACGTTGGTAGTTTATTTGCTGTCCATCAAAAACATATTATATTTGCATCATATCCAATGCATGTAAATGAAATGGACGAAAGACATTTTGGTCAATTCTTGACTGATAAAACCTAGAATATTAAAAAAAAAAAGACTTAATATTAAAAACATGACCATTGTACCTGATCCAACCACTGGTATTCAGGAGATAATTCTGGAGGCTTATACCATGTCAAATTGGGCACACTCATCAAGAGCTTCATGTCATCAACACGAATTGCAATCCCCTCATAATTGTCAGTTAATTCATTGTCCACACCAGAGCTTGGTGCTAAATCAATGTTGTGCAGAATCTCTGTTCTTGGCGAAGGAGCACCTTCAGATATGGTGTGCCATATGTTGAAACCATCCAGTGGAGGAACAGAAGAGTCTTTCTCTGTAATCCCTTCAAAAGTTGAGAAAATTGTTGAAATAAAATCATGCTATTTTTCACAATACTAATAACATCAAATTGCAAAACCATCCATGCGTTACTTAAATATAGTGTTGTAAATAAATTGCTTTCTTCAGCATATCTGCACAGAATTCTATCTTGAGAAAGTTAAGTGAATGAAAATTCTTAAGAAAATTATGATTTGGTGATCAAGATGCACTAAGTAGCTCAACTGGCCAAGATACATTCCCTGCGTAGTCTCCTCTTGTCGACACCATCTTGAATTTTGCACACGAGATTGAACTGGTCTGCCAGATGTTTTCAAACTTGAAATTGAAAGCTCACACATGCACAACCTATAACAGTGTCCCTTTAGCATAATACATTTGTGGGTTATAAATTTTTTGTTGGGTGAAAATCAAATGAAAATCCCCTTAACTTGTGCCACAAAAAACCTTTGAAAAACCACTAAAAATCCAGTGAAATGACAATGAAAAAAATCAGTTAGATCTCCATGGCTTTTCATTTGACAGTGCAATTATAACCCTTAAAAAAACTTTTTTCACTAGGTGAATATAAGCCCATGACTTATTATCAGAAAAATAGGCTGAAATCTTCCATATTAGGTAATTATTGCTTACCAGTGAGGTAGAGGAGAGTTGGGTACCAGTCTGTTACATGAAGTAGTTCTTTACACTTGACTCCAGTGTTCTGCAGCATTTTTCCGTGCACAAAGCCCACCCCTCTGAGTCCTCCCTCCCAAAGGCTGCCTTTGTGTCCACGGAGGGGCCAGTTATATCCTCCAGCATGGGGAATACCACCATTATCAGTAGTGACAATCATTAAGGTGTCTTCCCATAGACTGGAGGAAAGAGCCAAGCACAAAAAATAGTACATTACAAAGAATTAGTATAACTGCTATGGCTGAATAATTTAGTAGCCAGAGAATGGTTACTTGTGGCTGAAGAGCTGCCTGAGCTTACAAAAAGTCCAAATCTTGGAGATTGTTGGTAATTCATCTGAGAGTACCTCAGTTTCAATCAGCAACTTTCGATATATTAAAACTCAGCTTGATAGTGAGGCCTAGAGGACACAGACAAAAGAAATGAATAAACATGGCCGTTCAATTTCCTTTGTTTGTCTCCTCTAAGCCTTGCCGCCAAGCTGAATTTTAATATTATTATCGAAAGTGGTCTATTCCCTCAAACAAAACTTGAAAAGCTAATGCAGATCAATACTATAATCATAATACTCGATGGTTCATTTGAAATCCTCTCCCACAATTGACTGGTCACACTTGACCAATATTAAAATAATCTATTAATAATTACATTCTTTATTGAGCAACTTTCTTCATTTCAAGGGCCTTGACACTTTTAAGAACCAGTCCACAAGACAAGGAGGCTTGTGTATTTACTCTCTCACCACAACACTCAGATTACCTGCACAAGTTTTTAGGTATAGGAGGATCTAGTGAAGCAAAAGTGAAGCAAAAGTGAAGCAAAGCCTGAACTTCACTTTCAGTAGTCAGGACTGTCATTGAGGGTCGTAACCCATAACACCTGTTACAGCTGGAATATGCTTGATGGGACCTTGATGCTACAGGTGAACTTGCCTGTTGTTGATGCAATTCACCCATAATGTAGCAACTTTGTTACGGTTTTGAAGATCAAGGCTACAAGTGAATCAAAGCTTAATGCCTGCCCTGCTAGTGAAGGCAAGCCATATCAATTCAGCTACAACACTGAGCTACTGTTGTCTGAGATAAATTAGCTGTGTTTTAATCAACACCAGGGGAGGTACTCCCAGAAAAATTGGGTGGGGGTGTGCAGCCCACTTCCCAAAACCCTTACCCTATTATTTGACCAAGATCTGAGATTTTATCTTTCCTATTTATGACCTGACCAAAAATATGATACCTACTGATGACTGTTGCAGCCGGCACAGTTGCCCTAAACATAGTTTATGACGGCTTAATTCATGATGGTCTTATCGATCATGAAAAAGTGGCTTCCTCTGAAAAACATACTGAATTTAAGACTATTTATGACCAAAATGACCAAAATCAATACCCTATTTATGACCAAAATGGCTGAAAAACCCTATCCTTTGGGGCCGCATATACCTATATACAAAGCCCATATAAGGGGGTACCCACCCCCAGGTAGTCAACTCACTCACCCAGCTCGCTGCATAGCTTGAGTTACATTTCCTATCACTTCATCTACTATGTCAACCATTGCTGCATAATCCCGTCGTGTTTTGTCTTCAATGAATCGGTACTTGTCAACATATTCCTCAGGAGCTTGTGTTGGTCCGTGCACATTTTGAAATGGTAAATACAGAAACAGGGGAGAAGTTGAGGCATTGTGGGATAAGATGACACTCTGTGCTTGCTGATGAAGTGAGAAAGCAAAACCCCAATGTGATTAATTTGCAAGCGTGTATTCACAACCTATACCACTGCCAGTTTTGTAATCCCGACCCCTCCTTTCCCTGACTCTAACCTGTACAAATCTGTTTAACACGAGTTTGCAAAGCATAAGCCAACATCTCCATTTCTCCCTGAAAGCTTTAAGCCAGGATATTCCAGATACACATGTACAGTTCCATGATTCCAGTTAGAACTTAGAACAAATAATTGAAATTAGTGCTCAGCCAGTTTGTAAGAAAACCAGTTTGATTATCATGCGCTAAATATTTTAAAATGGCTAACCTTAGCGTAAAGCCTGGCTGAATAAAATCCTCCTTTATCTTGAACTGGCTCTTTGTTTTCATGCAGATCAAGAATACCATTCCTTTCATGATTAAAGTGATCTTCAGCTCCTGTGTAAAAGCCATAAAATGAATCAAAGCCACGATACGTTGGGGTGTAAGGCCATTCATAAAAACCAAGATGCCACTTTCCAACCATATGTGTTGCATACCCTGCAAAGAAATTAAATTATTTTTTGTAAGTATTAAAATTAGCCGGGCAATTCACCTTGTTTTTGAGTAAGCAATTCAAAAGAATTTTTACTCTCAAATGAGATTAGTTGGGCTAATTTAAATGCATACAAAAGAATTTTAAATTAGCAGCCATTTATGAATAGGCTCTATACTGAATCCCTGTCAATTGAATCTGGGTGCCTTTTTATCATGAAACATACATCAAATTGCTCCTTGACATTGATGAAATAAATCTATTGTAATAACATTATTGTGTAACTCGCTAAACTTTCTCCCTATTTTTCTGCTCTCACAAAGCATTAAATAATTGGTACAAAAATAAACATTTCTGAAAGCAGATCATTCAAGGAATTATGGGGTTTATTGAAGATCCTTCAGCCCCTAAATAAATACTGGGACCCCCCCCCCCCCCTTTTTTTCCAAATTTAAGTTCTCTTGATATACATGTAAGCGGCCAACAGACAAAGTTTGAAAGAAAATCTATTGTGATTTCTATTTTGATGGAATATTACCTTAATCCTCTCAGGTCACTAATCACCAAGGAAACCTCCATACCTATGTGCACATGTACTCTCCTACAGGAGGTAACATAATAAGTATAGGGATTCTTTACCTGCTTTCTTGAGTGCCTGTTGTAAGGTTGTGAAGTCAAGTGGCAGTCCATAGGGCTCATCAGGACGTATTACTCCATGTTGTAAACCTGATAATTACAAAGAAGACAGTTTTAAAACTGTGGATAAAAATTCTCTATGGTAATTCACCATGATGCCCCAAGACTCTTCCCAAGATCATCTGGGGATAATACAGAATTCACTGTTCAGAATGTCATTGTTTCAGGTTGTTTTTTAACTTCAATTAACATACCGGTATTTTATTGCATTTTACCGTGCGTGACATTTTTAACTATTTTTTACTGTTAGAAACATATTTATGTTAATTTTTTTTACTTTTTTACATGCACTTAAAATTGGCCTCGGGAAGGTCAGGATCAAAACATCATGACATTTCATCGTTAGTTTTTTTTTATTACAAAATCAATTTATAAGAAATAACTTATTAATTTGAAGCTTATTGAACTAAACCTATTTACATGTCATTACGAGATGCTCCAATTCAAGGGCTAAAAAGAAGTCGATTTCAGACACTATGCAGTATGTATTACCTAAAAACGTGAGAATTAATTCAGTAGTATTTTTAAGAGCACTGCTGATTTTCATGCAAATTGGCATAGCATATGATCGGGTAGCCAATCACAGTACAGGATTTGATTCATCTGGCCCGCTCAACGGAGCTAGCCATATAATAAATAAGCTTATGCATATTGCCTTGTGGGTGGAACACTAGAGAATCATGCAAACTTTTTGAGTCACAAAAACAGCAAATTAAGCGTGTTAAGCAAAGCCTTAAAAGCACACCTGTGTGTATTGGATATCTGCCCGAGAGAAGGGCACTTCTCGTTGGAGAGCAAATCGGTTGTACATAGTAATTATCCAGAATGACTCCTTCCGCCGCCAGCTTGTCCATGTTTGGGGTGTTGATTTTTCAGCCATGAAATCCCACATCACTCCATCCAAAATCATCCACAACTACCAACAGAATGTGCAATGGACGACCGCCAACCTGGAGTACAAATGTCAACAAACATGTGCACAGTGACAGGAACATAGGAACAATTTTGAATCTCATACTTCAGGCGTCTTAGCTTCGTAAGATCCGTCCGGAACAAGGTATAAAACAAAACAGCCAAAGAGTCACAAGCTTTTCATGTGACCATTGTTAATGACCAGCTTACCCAATCATCGCAGACAATATCAAACTGAAAGTAATAATACCCTAACAACACATTGGGCAGTCAAAAACAAAGACGCTGACATACGACATTTGTGTTCACACTCGGATACATACAGCCCGTGAGCCATTCTTTTGCTGTCTATTTTCTCCTGTAGCCGTTCAGTTTAATAGTAAGTAGCTCCAATTCTTGTCGTATAAGCTTTCGTGCAGGTTGTAACCATGCTTCTGAAAAATAATAATTCGACACGAATCAAAAATCCCCGCGTGGCTTAGCGTCCTCCCCATAAATTAGTTTCCAGCTTTTACCGCATCTCCTTCATGGAGGAGGATTCACCGGACTCACCCGACGATTCATCAGATCATGATGCCCTCAGCCCTGAGCCGTTTCGCCGTGAGAGTCAGACAGGAAGATGTTATCTGCCTTGTCGATATGCCCTGACGATTTTGTCTGCTTCGGGTTTCTGTGTTTTGTTTCTGATGAGGGTGAATTTGAGTGTTGCTATAGTGGCGATGGTTAACTCTACATACGCTGATGCAAATGCTTCGGCTAATAACCCTGAATGCCAAAGAGATAAAGTGAAAACCACCAGGGTAAAGGTGAGTTTGTTAGTCCTTGGTTTGACTTTGTTGAAAAAGGTGATTCCACAGGGAGTCTTCCTTGTACGAAGTATGAATGTTATCAACGGTCCCGGAAGAGAGGACCGTGGTTGGCTTGAATTGGGGGGGGATTCATTGATCCACCATGATCGAGGTGATCTTGCATCAATGATCCTGATTCAGATCACCCCAAAGGAATACATCCTTAATTTGTCACCCATGATATTTAAAGGTAATCAGATGGTATACTTCTCAAATTAAGATTGAAATAATTTCACTTGCGTTTTGTCAAGATTCCAATACTTTTTCTCACCTTAAGCCATGCAAAATGGTTATAATTTTGACAAAATGTGCATGATATTATTTCCTAATTTTACTTGTCACCATTTTATTTCCCATACTTATTTCATAAGACAAAGAAAGGAGAGAGGAAGAGATGTCTTATTCTCATCTAAATGTTTCAAGAATTCAGATATAATCTGCTTAAGATCTATACATCCAAAGATGTGATATTCCCTATTCCCAATGGCTTCAGTAAAATGTAAAATGTGACAAACTTTGCAATCAATCAATACCAATTGAAACCTAAGCTAGGCCATTGATTGTCATTGGAAATCAATGACAATCAATGAAAGGTCACACACATAGCACCACCAGGAGAACAAGGGGTTTTCTGAAACAAATACCATGAAAATAGCTTTGTGATGTCATCAAACAAGTACCATAGGTGTAACACATTTTACATATTGCACACAGTTTTTACGTACCCCACTCCACCTCCTTCTCTGCAAGGCTAATTAAGTAATTATATGAAATTTATTAATTAATTAATTAAACGTTTACACCGTAGCACATAATTGCAATAAATATTTGCCATAGTGGAGGTCAACCCCTCAAACCAACCCAATAGTGTGCTCTCTAATGCATTAAAAACCAGTATATGATCAAACTGTAATGTCAGCTCATTTCAAAATGTTTGTTTTATTCTGCTTATACATGTAAGCCCCCTAGGATATAAGCCCCTCCATTTATAAGTCCATCAAAAACGCCTTATAAAATGTAGCTGTATATATAAGCCCAGGACAATTTAAGCAGCAGTTTACAGTATTACAGTTTACAGTGCATATTTCTCACAGATAAGCTTACCATTTTTTGGCATTTGTTTTATACCAGTTCCAATTCACCATCTTACGTAGCTAGACAGGGCACAGACTAATGTATTTGTAAGCTGTTGTTGTTGTTGTTGTTTGGGAAATAGGCCTTATCTGTGTAAATGAAGTTGTTAAATGTACCATAATTGCAAATAAGTTATAGTTGACACATGCATACAATCACAAATATTAATCGTCCACCTTCTAGGATGGAGAGTTTAACTGGGATCAAGAAACTCAAGGTTAGTAACTTTGGTAATTTTGATCTATAAATATGTAATGTGGTTCAATTTTTGACTCTGCTTTTAATTTTTCAAACCTGAGTCTTATCATCACTTTTTCAGGGGTTCTTAAAATGAATAACATGCACACCACCTTCCCTCCCTTAATCCCTAAACCTACCCTACCCCCCTCAGTCCTTAACCCTACCCTACCCTACCCCAAATCCCCCCATGGTCAATGTTTACCATGCTACTCCAGCCCATACTACCGCAAGAATTTTTTGTTAACGGCGTGGCCATGGACCGAGCACGGTTCATGTTCTACCCGGGGTTTATTTTTTATTTTTTTAAATTTTTTTTGGTTTTGTCACTGACCAGACCCAAACTTGCTCTTGGCCAAATTTTAAATCACACAACCTGTGATGTTTTTTCCCCAAGACCTGTTGAAACATTAATACACGGACAATCTTACAGATATTGTTTTCTTTATTGTGTGTAAAATATATTTTCTTTTGGTTTTATCAAAGCGTTGGATCCAAAGGGAATAATAAATAGGCTAAAAAAAGGTATTACGTCAGCCATGGAATGCGCTGATGTTGCAGCTTTCACTTTCACTACGTGACAAGTAAGATCGTGTTTACTTTGCACGTTGATTTCACCAGAAGCAATGGTCAATAAATTTATTTACAATTTTGCAAGTATTTCTTTTGGGTAAATTGAGGCAAATGAAATGAATTCTTTGGCTGTTTCATCACAGCAAGTTCTGTCGAGGTCAGAAGGAAAATTAAATATTTGCAAGCCAAGCAAAGAACGTGTCAGAACATGCGAGGATTACGTCATTGGTAGGGAAATAATCACCTTAAGTTACTAAAGATAGCCTGGATAATGTAGTTCTTGAATTATGTGACTCGTGTGACTACTTTGCTAACCCTTTACTCATGGAAAAAACAAGTAAATTCAATCATGACTTTTAAGAAAGCAAGCTCTTGTTAATAGTGTTATTATCGTATCGTTCATGCCTATACATATCTCGAAGAAAGTTCCAAATTAAGATCATTATGTCATCAGAGATTTCACAACGGCTATACAACTGAAGGTGCAATAATACAGTTTCTGTTGATCAAGTGATGTGGTGTCTACAGTAATTAATAATCATCAAGGACTGCTTTGGAATGTGTACTGCATTGCAACGATGGTGCTAAGAAGACAGTTAAATTTTAAACGTGCGGTTATAAGTTCTAAAAAACCTTCTTGTTTATTTTGTACTCACCTACACCCTGTAGATTCGAACTGACTCAATCTCTTACTTTGTCTGTTAAATCATCTCCACTAGGCCTTGCATAATGGCTCTTTGTCTTCGTGCAAAACCTTTCATATGAAATTGAGTGTGATTTGCATGAAAATGAACCTGTAGGTGGAACACATTTCCATATTAAATGGTCTTGCACAAAGACTCATTTTGGTGCAGAGGCAAAAGGCAACTCAGAAGTGGCCTATTAATTGCTACAAATGTGCTTGCATAACAGAAATCAAATCGCATGAATTTACACTATGAGGAGCAGGGTATATAGTTGTTTTGTATATAATAACTCAATAGACCATTTTACAGTTGTCTGCTCAGTGACCTGGCCTTTGTATGGCAGCGAGGCTAGAGTTGACCTTGTTTTGATACAGACCTCACTGCTTTTGTTGTGTAAAACAAGTTGTTCTGATGCTAACTAGGTGCATTTACATGACAAAAGCAGTGAGGTCTGTATCAAAACAAGGTCAACTCTAGCCTCGCTGCCATACAAAGGACAGGTCACTGAGCAGACAACTGTAAAATGGTCTATTAAGATATTTACTAGACAGTCACACTTTGTGTATTCAATGCATGCAGCTGTATATGTAAATACATGTAAATACTACAAGTTGTACTACATTGAATTTTGACATACCATAAATCCTTAAATTAGCCCCCCTCGAATAAGCACCCCTTTCGAATCAGCACCCCTCCTATTGGCCAAAATTTAAAATAAGCCCCCCCCCTCAAATGAGCGCCCCTCTCCCCTCCCCCCCATTTTGTTAACAAGTAACAAATGACGTATAGTTTTTGTTGTGTACTATTAAATTTGTGCATTGTTTTAGTTTGTGTACTCGTTAAGTTTGCAAAAAAATTACAAGTACTAACGGTGCTGTGATTTAAACTTTAGGATTAACCTTTTATGTCGATAAACAGCTTATGTTGTTGTTTACGTGCAGATGATGTATTATAAAAATGATCATGTCAGGCCACGATGTGGGAAAAATTAAATAAGCATCCCCCATACAATACAGCTCATGTACTACACTTTATGAGAGAGCTCAGTCGTAATCAGTAGCTTATTATAAGGATTGGCTCACTGGACTCGTGGATTGAGTACTCTGGGTCAAGGCACTTGTCTGAGTCTCAGGTGTACAAAAAAAGCTTAACTAGTCTACATACGAGCCAAGTGGCCTGTCAGACTGGTGTTTATCTCTAGCTTCTGTAGCATGAATCAACTAGGACTACTTCTACTCTCCCCCCCCCCCCCCCCCCCAGGATGGAATGCTAGTCTATCACAGTGTTACTCTAGCATTAAATTTGCCAGTACCCACTTATACACCTGAGCTGGGTGGAGAGTTTCAGGAGAGAGGCACTGTGAGAGTAAAGTGTCTTGCCCAAGAACACAACACTAGCAATGTCCTCAGCCAGGGCTTGAACTTGGACCACTCAATCCAGAGGCACTAACCAAGAGGCCACAGTGCATCCGCTATTAATATTGATGAGTACTAAATGGCAAATTGTTAGTCAACTAAAAACTGCAGGAAAGAATCCTGCAGTAGATTTGGACACTGTTCTTACGATGTTTCCACACGTTTCCGCTGAATTACTTACATGTATTAATACTCTCTACCCAGGGCTTATCTTAGGTTCATTCTATTATGGTTATATCGTCACACAGCCTCCAGGTGGTTGGTTAGGGTCACAGTTTGGCGGAAAGTACTTGTTTGGTTTTGGAGTACTTTTGACATCTGTGGTGACAATGTTTACTCCAGCCGCTGCACACCACAGTGTTGGAATGTTACTTCTGGTTAGAGTAGTGGAGGGTTTTGGACAGGTAAATGTTGTTGTGATCTTCTTTCAGTCTTGGTAATCAGTCCCATAAATCAAGAGTGTAATTAATCTTTCCCTGTTCAATCATTAGAGATGTGATCCACCTCAAAATTTTTTCCAAACAGGTGATACATTTCTCATCTGCAGAGATCTTAAGGTAACATGAAGTTCAGGGTCTACCAGTTCTTATTCAAAATTTCTGATGATCATCCTAAAAATAAACTGTCATTGTACATAATATTGTCACTTCCCGGGGCTCGCATTTCCACTCTATGCCTCTCTAAATATATACAACCTCTGATAGCAAAATCTTTGCTCTACATTTCACCAAATAGTAGAGTTTTCACATTTAGATACTTTCCACTGTAAAATATATAAATATTGCTTGTAGCAATGATTTACTTTTTAGTTAGTAACAGAATTGCTCCCTCTAGGGAGTTGCATTTCCAGCCATGCATGCCATGTGGAGCAGCTGGGCTCCACCTTTAGAGAGAAGTAAACTTTGCACCCTTTCTTACGCAGGTAATGTGGTGCATACAGTTTGTTCAGTCAATAGTTTATTTGAAGTAATGCAAATTTCTTTTGAACTCATGGGGTAGTTTTCCCGTGTTTTGAGGTTTATAATTATTAAAAAATTAAAGACATTGATGAGTTTAACAGTCAAATCAATGACTGAGATCTATAACTTTTTGCACCATAAAATGCAATGACTGCCAAGCGAAATGAATGGTAAATCATAATATATGTTGAATTGTGACAGGAAGGTCTGGGGCCCATTAAATTGTTTAATGAACCTGATAACTTGACAAAAGTCAAACATCACACTTGTATTTGGGTGTACATGCATTTGGTGCCATTTTTAGTGTATATATATAGAGAGAGAGAGCTCAGGGGGTACCCTACAAAGTTTTATTTGTGGCGGCTCAGCCCCGAGGTCCAACCCCTTATACCCTTTGGTATACCATTTTGGCCAGAAAGGTAGCCCTTTCGTATACCTATAACTGAAAAAAGGTGCTCCTTTTACATACTTTTATAACTGGCCTGTATTATGAATAAATTGCCAAAAAAGAAAATGTTCTGACTTGTCATTTCGTTTACACAGCCGTAAGGTGGGTCTTTTCGGAATAGTTTATAAATAATTGAAAATAACTAAATGACAGATTTCCCTACAGTTTCATAAACCTAAACTTGTGAAATCTCTAACCTTTCATATACCTGAAGCCTGTTCAAAAGGTCCCCCTTTCAAGCAGAGCCTCACCATATAGGCTATTATTAGGGAATAACCCCAGGGATATTTATTCAAAGAACCTCAAAGCTCACAAACAGGTAACTCTCAATCCAGCAATTCAACAATCCAGATGTAAAAATGGAAATCCTCTAAAAAAAATGGCTATTAAATATCTGCACTCTGACCCACATCTAACTTGCAGTGCAGATGGAATATTTCCCCATAATACACATGTAGTAGTAACTAGCAGTATGTTGTCAACGTCTGCGATGCAGGCTAACCCAGATCACACTCTGAAAAATGCTATTTTATAATATTATTATTTATAGTTACTTCCCTTCTGTTTGCTTTTCCTTCTAAGGCCTTATTATAGGTACAATACTTGGAATGCCAATTGCTGGTTTGCTGTGTGCCTCAGACATTTGGGGAGGGTGGCCATCTGTATTTTATATTTTTGGTAAGTACATTTCTACAATTTTTAAACAAATGTCTAGCAGACTATCATTGATAGCTGTTTGAATATTAAATCCATAAAAATATTGACTAAATGATCAGTTTCTAGAGAAGCACTGGCTAGTCAAAACAGCAGGCTCAAGTACGCTCCTAGCATGAACTGAAAAGTCATGCAAAAGTATTATATAACTAATTTATTATAATTTACTTTTACCTTTCTAGTAGTTGCCTACTCGTAAGACTAGAATATGTTAACCCAATTATGGAATAACACTGCACTAGCCATGAACCCACAAGTACGCATTGCAGACCGTTTATTTGGAACGTTGTCTCAGTTCCTTGTCTCAGGACTGTCAAGGCTGTAGCTAGAGAGGGAGCATGGGGTTAGGGAGTGGTCTACATTTTCCATTTTGCTGGCACTGTAAGATAAAATTGAAAAAAGTCTTAGTTTGTAATCCCCTGATAATCTTAGCTTGGTGTTTTGACCTTTTCCAAAACTGATTTTTTTTTTTAGGAAATATTTTAAAGAGAATGCATAAAATAACATTTCAGAACATCTGAATGAAACATTTTTTTAATCAACATTTTCTGGGGGAGCATGCCCCCAGACCTCCTACATGTAGATTTGAATGAGTGTAAACCATCTCTTTCGTGAAACAAGCCCTCTGCTCCCTGAATTAATGAGAACTCTGCCAGACCGCACAATTTGAATTTAACATACTAATAAAACAATTTGGTCAGCACTCTTGTCATATACTAAAATTATTTAGTTTAGTCACATTTCATCTTCCCAGGGGCTGTAGGTATCCTCTGGACTATTATGTGGATGACATTAACGTATGATAAACCAGAAAATCACCTCCGAATATCGATCAAGGAGAAAGAGTACATTCAATCAAGTATAGGTTCAGGACAAGATGTTACCATAAGAGTAAGACTGCATTTTCTTTTCAACTTTTGTGTGTCCAATAATATATTTTTTTCAGTCAAATGTCAAGGTGTTTGTTCAAAATTTGGCCTTGTAGACTTGATCTATGTTGAAGTGAACCCAGCATTTTCAGTATATCAATTAGAGCCTGGTGTTGTTTATCAAATGAAGAAACAATCAAGACATATGATATTTAACACGTTAAGTTCAGTGAGTCAAAAGGAAAGTTCAATTAAAACATCACCAAATTAAAGTAGATTTTACTCACTTTATCTCTAGTCCATTAAGTATAAGAGAAGTCTTGTGTAGAATTTGATATTCAGTGGAGTATAGAGTGTTTTACTGCAGCTTTCTTTTCATTGTTGTCAAATGTCTTTAGACCCCCTCAAGATTGTAGAAGTTTTCAGAAAGCAACATACCCTAAGCAAGGCAACATAAAAATTAAAGTTTTGTTGTTCCGTTCTAATTGAAGATGAAATTCATGCTCCCTGTTTGATTGTGCTCTGTGCCCCCCTGACTTTGACTTGCAGGCAAATGTAGGTACAAAAAAGTGTTGAACACTCCAATAAATACTGGTACTGACAGTAACTCAAGTAAACACAATTTACATGTTGACAAAAACATCATGCCATTGATATTGATTGATCCATTGGATACAGTAGCAAATACAAATAAACCTGCATGTAAAAGTCATTGAGTAAGGGCTTATAAATTCTTTTGATTATGGTATACAAGGTGGTTTTAAATTTAAAATCTTTTGATGAAACCTTAGTTTGTGACCATTCAGATGAAAGCTATTGAGCAGTTCTTTCATGTTTACTTGCACTGTTGATCTGCCTTCATGTAAAAGTTCATGAACAAGAGGCTAAATGTTTTATTGTTTGGTTTCAGAAATGTAACACTCCATGGCCCAAGATTTTGAGATCTCCAGCGGTCTGGGCCATAATCATTGCCAACTTTTGTGACAACTGGGGATATTTCACTTTTGCCGCTTGCTTGCCATCTTATTTTAAAGAAGTTCTCAATTTTTCAATCTCTGAGGTGTGTATTGGATATTACACATAATTAATGACTAACTTTGAAAAAAGTCATCATCTATACCATCCAAATCTCGTGCCTTAATTGTGCATAGATATCATGTCTTCACGTCCAAAACGTCTATCTCATGCTTAGGCTTGCGTCTAATGTAGCTATAAAAAAAACTGAGCTACAGCTTCAATCGACCCACTTTTGAAAACTATGGATTCAAACCAATGCAAAATTCCATGTGCAATGTAGGTAATGGTGCATCCTTATTCAATTCTCTAATTTTAAAAGGGAAAATTATAGTACAGGGACATTATGTTTGGAACATGTTTGGAAATCTTCTGGGGAGTCTTCTTAGAGAATTTTATTTGCATCCTGTGAATAAAAACGGTTATTCTCAGTCAATCTAATAAAGATCGTTCTGGAGCTAAATTGTCAGCATGGAATTCTGATTTGAATCTCTTGAGCAGTGGATAATAATAATAATAATAATAATAATAATAATAATAATAATAATAAAAAATAATAACAAGAACTTTATTGAAATCTCCTTAGAAAACCTATTTACAAATCTTCACACATTCCACTATAATAATAAAATTAATGACAACAATAATAATAATAATAATAATAATAATAATAAATTGAGTGCGTAGAAACACATCCGTTTACTTAGATTAAGAAAATACTGCCTTTGCTGTATTCAAACCAACAACACTGGATTGTGGGCCATTCCACCCAATTTTATTTTAGCACATCAGTATCGTGTGTTTCACAATAGTGCTATATTATTACCTTACCAATACTTAATCCACTTTTTCCCTTGTGGAACACAGGTTTAGAAAATATAATGAACTAGTACTGTTTTGTGCAGTACCTTTTGCCACATGCCATGTAACCATTTCTCCTCCAACTCTTCCATTCTTGAGTACCTCCAGGTGTGATGGGGTCTCCCCCTCTCTTGCTCTTCACCTGTGGGTTACCCTCTAACACCCACTTTGCTACTTGTCTGTCTGGTGCCCTCAGCGTGGGGCCAACCAACCCAAGCTCATTTTCTCATATCCTCCTCTATCAGGCACTGCATGCTCTGCTTTTTTCTCATTATGGTTTCTTGTAGGCCACCAAGTCTGCAGGGTGTTCCTCGAGCTCTTGTTGATAAACAACTGCAACTTCTGCTTCAGTGCCTTGGTCAGCCTTCAAGTATCAGAACCATACAGGAGCACAGCCTTCACATTTGATCCAAAGACTCTTAACGTGATCTTAGTTGTCAGTACTGTAGACGCCATATTGATCTCGGCATTGCAGGTCTCGCCTTCCCTCCTAATGTGCCTGGTTTATCCCCGTCAGTTCCTCCCTTCTTACTCACAATGCTGCCGAGGTACGTGAACTCATCCACCTCTTCAATTGACCCACTCCTCTGCGAACAACACACCACTGCCTCGTTTGGTGCCGATACACTGGCATCAGCTTTGTCTTTGTGGCGTTGATCTTCGGGCGTACCTTTGTACCTTATTCGTCCAAGCTAAGGCCAGTGTCTAATCCCTCATGTTCTGTATTCTGTACGACAGTAGGGTCAGATCTTGAAGAACTACTGGATACTTCTACCCCCGGCGAAAACCGTCCCCATCATCCAATCCAGGGTGATCAGAAACAACAAGAGGGATAGCAGCCAGCCTTGTCTGTACTGTCCCTCATAAAGAGCTCTGATGATGGTGTGACTATCGTCATGGGCAACTCTCTGCTGAAGCTATCAAAGTCCTATTCAAAATCTCTAAAGGAGAACTGCCACCCAATGCTCTGTTCTACGATAACCCTCAGTGTCCCTATCTGGTTCATACAACTTCGTCCAGCTTGGGACGCCACCTATTCCTCTTTCAGCCTCTCGTCCAGTGCCATCTTGATGAACTCCAAGATCATTTAGCAGAACACTTACTTGCCATGTTCAGCACCATGATGCCATGCCAGTTTTACAGTGCCTAAGTAGACCTATGATGGTATGTTGTCACAGGCTGCTACCTTCCTACTCTTCTTTTTCTTTATAGCATTCTTGATCTCGACACATTCGATGCGACCTGTTGTGACATTTAGCTCGTTGCCTGACTGTACCTCCGGCAGGTTGGACAGCTCCTCATGGCTAAACACTCTTTCAAAGTGCTCTCTCCACTAGTGCATCTCCTCCTCCGCTGTCCTGAGCAGCACACCTGCCTCATCTTTCACCGGCTTACACGTACTCTCGAATCTCCCGCTCAGCTTCCTGATGATCTGGTACAAAGTCCTCACCTCGCTCCTCTTCCAAGCCTCCTCAGCCCTTTAGGCCGCTGACTCCACATACACTCTCTTTTCTCTCCTACAGCCTCTCTTCACCTCCAGCTCCAGCTGGATAAATTTCTGGAACAATGCAATCAGTTAATACAAAGAGGTAATGAAGGCAACCTTGACACTACCCAACTTCCAAGGCACCTGTCATACTGAGAAACTCAGTGGAAAGTCACCCATTTTCCATCTAATTTTATTTCAAGGGAAATGTTTTTTATATGTTTCAGAATGGCTTTCTTTCTGCCGTTCCTTTCATATTGTGTTACATATTTGGTGTCGGCGGTAGCTTTGTGGCAGACTGGCTACGTTACCATAGGATATTACCTACTGGAGAAGTCAGAAAAGTTTTTAGCACAGCAGGTGAGTTAGGAGAATCACTTCCCTCAACTGACTCCAGAACATTTCTTGTAATTAATTCTAAGTTGAAAGTACACTTAGTAATGTGCACTAAGATTAGATTTCGTGATGTATACAGAACGATATTACAGTCCAAAAAATTGTTTTCCTGCTCTGGAAACATAGTTAAAATATAAAATAATTTCCTGCACTCCGAGCGCAATAAAAGTTCAAAAGTGGACTATCTCGTTCGACCTCAACCGAACTTCATCAGCCACAATAAAAGTGTAAATGTTAAGAAGGGTTACATCATATTCATTAGGGTCTCAAGGGAGATGAAATAGTCATGAATTTCCTTAGTCAGTCTCCTCCAGAATAATCAAGGTCTGAGCTCGAAGTAGCAAGTATTGGACCTTGATTTCTGAAGAAGATGACAGAGTAAAGTAAATTCAGCCCGTTAAGCAAGCCTTGAAAGCCAACAACTATCCAGATTGGATGCTAACAATAGCGGACACTGGATCTGGTTTGAGTCGGAAGAATTGTTCAGCATTATTTCCTTCTATCTCAAGACGAACTTCTAACACTGATTTTCATGGTGGCAGGTTTCCTTGTCCCCGCATGCCTCTTGGTTTCAACGAGCTATGTTGGGTGTGATTATACAAGCCTAGCTGTCACCCTATTCTCACTGGCTATCGGTATACAAGGTCTCAACGGATCTTCTTATATTGTCAATCATTTGGATATCGCACCCAGATTTGCTGGTATTCTTATGGGGATAAGTAATTCAATTGGAACAATTTCTGGGATCATTGGGCCTTATGTGGTTGGCTTTTTAACAAATAATCAGGTAATTTAAATACTATTTTGATATCATTAATGTTTTGCAGGAGTTGGTTTAGAAATCCTTCTCATCAAACTTTCATTACACTTATTTGTGTTGCATTTCTTAGCCATCCTTTGCTTGTGATAGCAATGTATAGAAATGATCAATATTGAAAGGGTCTTTACTGTACCTAAATGACAGTTTTCCTTACACTTTTCTAGTCTTCAGCTTGTGAAATCCCTGCCCTCTAAAATACCGTACCTCCAACCTGATAAAAAGATACCCCAACGGAAAGTCTCCCCGGCAAAGTTCATCACAAAGAATACTCCACCCCTTGACATTATATTAAACATAAGTCCCTTTAGGCCCATTGCAATAAATCTTTAAAAACCGATGACGACACTTGATGTTAAATGAAGTAATATTCCTATTCTAAAGTTGTAGCTTATTTTAATGTGAGAAACGTGTATAGAAAAAGTCACCCTGGACTGCTCAGCCTCGTTTTCATGTGTTTTACAAACGTATGTTGCCATAATATCCCATTAGATAGAAATATAGTTTTTATTCGCTATACGGATATTCTTTCTAAATGTTCCACTTGATAGGGTGGTAGGAAAGGGGGGGGGGGGGGGGGATGGAATTAATGGAAGCCATTTTTGAAATGGTAGATCGCTGATACCATTTTGTTTAATTTCACCCAAGAACCAAATCTTTGATTCGTTCTGTTTCATTTTTTCCTTTCCAGCCAACAAGGGCTCAGTGGCAGAAAGTTTTTTACATATCAGCTGGTGTGTATGTATTTGGTTGGTTAGTCTATTTACTGTTGGGAAGTGGAAGAGAACACTCGTGGAACACACCAGATGAGGCTGGTAATATTCCCAACGAACATACGCCTGTCATGCCAAACATTCTTTCAGTTAACAATGCAGACAACGATCGTAAGGATTCATCACACTCTAGCTGAGTGTTGACGACATTCAGTCAGTAAACACTTGTACTTCCAGGGTTAATCTTTAGTTATTTTTAAATAGGATTTTTAATTTGTAAAAAGATGGCTCTAAATTTTAGACCTGTTTAAATGAAAGCCATTGAGCAGTACTTAATTTATGTGGTACTGTTTATTACAGGTGTTACTATGCGGTACAAGGTCGTTATAACTTTTAAATTTGATAATTAAGCCTTATGTGTGTGAGAATGAGATTATATGCTAACATATCATAGCACTCTATTTAAACATGGAAGTATGGACTTTTACAGTTCTAGCCTTTCAAAGAACAGCTAATTTTCCGTGTAAAAATAAATATTAAACTAAGAAACGAAAGATGCTATGCATCAACAACAACATTATACATGTCACCTTAACTGTTTAAAAAAAGTTTTAAAAAATGTATTTGAAATGGAAATAATCTGGTTAAAACTATTTACATATACTTTACTACAATTCTATCTTCCGCAATAGTGGTAAAAAAGTTGGGGGTTTTTTATGGGGAGAGAGGAATGCCCTTATTCCTTTCGTTATATTTTACATGGAGTTTGGATGGGTTGAAAAGTTGTGGTTTTTTTTGGTTCGAATATACCACACGGGTATTTTGGGGTGTTAAGACACGGATATAAGCGGGGATCCTCATCGGTTTTACCTTCAAATATCCGTAGGAATTTTCATAATGGAACCATTTTCGTATATATCTGCCGGTTTGTTATTTATCAATTGAATGGAAATCACGTGAGTTAAAATTTGGGAGTATTTGCTCTTTGAATGTAAGCAAATCAGACAAACATGTAATGAAATGTTTATCGTCTAGGGGAATCTTTGTTTTCAATATTTTCCTCATTAGCGTGAGCGATTCCGTTTCTGCTCAATCTACAAAAATATCAGTTCTGATTAATAAAATGGCATAGCACGATTAACTGTCCCAAGGAATTTGAGGGCGATGTATTGAATACTTTTTGTACAACACAGGTTTATAAATCTCCCAATTTTATAAAAAATGTGTCGAAATGTATGAGCTCGTTAGCACTTTTGCCACCTAGAAATTTTTCAGCTTTTGAAATCCGAATTCTCCTTAAATATTACACCCAACGAGCCAAAAATTTCACCAATTACTAACTTTTACAAGCTTTTTAAATGTTTGGAGTCAATTCGTAGCTAACATAATACCTTCTCTGCGTAAGCCCGTAAGTTAATGAGGAAAATGTCAACAATGACGTCAGCAACCAACGCTCTATTTATCTTACTGCTAAGTGACGAAAAAAGATGCAGTATACATTTATTAATAAAATAACAATACTGACAAAAGTTCAGTTGAGGCCAGAAACTACTGTTAAAAGTGATGTTTAAAATTCTTAAAAATCCAAACATTTTTAAGGATTTTTTAAAAACATGAATTTTAACAGTACTTTCAGGCCTCACTGTATTTTTGAAAATGAAAATGCTACTGAAGGACAAAAAGATTATTATTTATAGAATAATACGTTTAATAGTGCAGTTCAATGTAACGTAAAGTTTAAAACGTGTTGCCTATTTAATGTAAGTGTGGCAATTTTGTAGAGCAAGTTTTACTACTGTAAGTAGCAAAAGGTAACTGTTTTTTAAGTGATATATTGTCGTGGCGTGCTAATTAGCCTAAAAGAATACTTATTTGGTAGTGTTCTGAAACAGAAGCATATCACCTAGATAGGTGATATGCTTCTGTCTGAAATTGTAAGTGTTTGAAGCAGTATGTAGTAAAATAAGTAAATTGTGTGCTTTTATATTGTACCGGTACTTCAGGCAATCAATTATTAAAAAAAAAGAAAATAGTATAAACACTAATTATATACATGAAAAAATTACTCCATTCTGACTGGCTGCGAGCAGTGCAATGCAAGTGTAACAACAGTGCAAAATGTATAACACCAGTGCAAATTCTGGATTCTGATTATGATTGGCTGAAGGACAACAGGAAATTTTCTAAGCCAATGACATCACGTAAAATGATGACGAAACTTTTGTACGGAAACTTTGCAAAAGGTTTTCTCGAATTAGAAAAAATGGCTTCAAGGAAGACCTTCCGGCACTTCCTCCACGCGAATTTTTTTAATGTTTTTCAAAAAGCTAAAATTGCACAAGCCGAGAGTTCAATTCCAAATTGAACTCGAAACCACATACATATACAAAATACAACCCACAATCCCACACTTTGCTCTAAACAAGGGCTATCGCTCGAAACGTCAACTTCACAACCTCGCTTCGGCGGTTAATTTACCTGAATCATAATAGCTAAGTGTTTGCTCGTATTTGGAGTGTTTTCGCATGACGTCACGGCAGCCATATTGGTGTCCCGAAACAATGAAATGGCGGCAATGTTGATGTACCAAGCCAATCCTGTGGGAGTTGAACTTTTACTCTAATGTAAACACTTTCTTTGTTCCAGTACATTTGTCAATTTTACAAAACCGATCGGATAAATTTATTGAGCAAGACAATATTTTAAATCCAGAACAGTTTGGGTTCAGACCAAACACTAGAACCACGGATAGTTTATTTATTCTCCGCCAACTACTCCATAAAAAACACCAAACAACACAAAAAGCTTTATGTTGGTTTTATTGATTACGAAAAAGCTTTTTATAGTGTATGGCAATACGGTATGATCCATAAATTATACAAATACGGAATTCAAGGAAAATTCTTGAATGTCATAAAGTCCCTGTATTCTTCAATAAAGAGTTGTGTTAATATTGACCAGAACACACTTACAGACCTATTTCCATGTAACAAGGGGATGATGCAAGGTGATGGTTTAAGTCCAGTTTTATTTTCTTTATTTATGAATGATTTACCGCGATATTTTGTACAGAACAAATGCCCAGGCGTGGTGTTAGGAAATCGATCTCTAAACTGCTTAATGTATGCAGACTGATGATTTGCTAGTAATAGGCCATTCTCGAGAAGGGTTGCTACAATTGCTTGATGTAATTCATAAACATGCTCAAGATTGAAAGCTCAAGGTTAACACCAAAAAGTCAAACATAATTATATTCAGTGGTAACGGACAAAACAAGAATAAGGTAAATTTTAAATATGACAGTGAAACTTTACAAATTGTTGAGAAACAAACCTATTTAAGTATAGAAATGACGTCATCTGGTCGTTACACCTATGCAAGAGAAATTCTTAGCAAAAAAGCCATCAAAGTTCTCTCGATAATAAATCGATCTTTCTCTAACACGGATGATACAGCAACAATTACGATTAAGAACAAACTCTTTAATGCCCTGGTTAAACCCGTGTTACTTTACGCATGCGAAATTTGGGGACCGGAACTATCATCATACAAAACACCTTTTGATAAAAGTACAATTGAACAAGTTCGTATAAAGTTTTGTAAACAGTCATTAAACGTTCCATGGTATACAGAAAATATTGCTTGCAGAGCATAGCTTGGCGGTACCCTTTAAGCACGACATTAAAGCATCAATCTTCAGCTACTGGCAAAGATTGAAGCATTCCACCAACAACGTTTTGTTACCATAAGCATTTCGATATGTAACAAAACATACAACTTTATTTGACATTCAACAGAATGAAGAAATCAGTAAAAGGTGTGAAGTAAAAGAACCAGCAGCACGTCAAGAATGCACGATTAGTTATAAAGAAAACCCTCAGGTATCAATATTTACAGAACTGGCTTGAAACCCAGAATATGTCATCAACAAGTTCAAGAGAGAAATTTACACAAAAGGAAGTGACATTAATTACAAAGCCAGCACACAGAATTAGCCTGACAAAGCTTAGATCAGGATGTCATGCATTACGAATACAAACTGGAAAATATGAAAATAGAGGAGCATTAATCCCAGTACAAGAGCGAACATGTTTAGTATGCAAAGAAAATTGCATAGAACATGAACAGCATTTCTTGATGTATTGTCGGGGGTATACCACATTAAGACGTGAGCTGCACTCACATATTTCAAACGCTGACACCCATCACCCCAGTTTAAGTGATAACGAGAAGACAAGTATTTACTTATAGCAGAAAACACAGTTACATCTAAAATAATAGGTAAATATATCCATTTAATGTTTCAAAAAAGAAAAGAGATTCTCGATTCACAAAAGTAATTAGCACTATGAATTTCCCAATTTATTGTATACGGATATGGTAAATATTATTTTGTATTGTTATTAGTTAACGTTGAAACCTTTATTGTAACTAGACCAATACCTCCCTTTGGAGAGTAAGGCGCAATAAAGATATACTATTATAACTATTACTCACTCACTCACGCACGCACGCACGCACGCACTCACACTCACTCACTCACTCACTCACTCACTCATTTTCTACATGACGATGGTGTAATATGTTGGTGGAGGACTCCTTGTCACGATATAAAATAAAACGGGCAGACGTTCAGGACAAGAAACAGTCTTGGACTCAGTCCTGTTCAACAGAAGAGACATCACGTTATGTTTATAAATGTAAAATTACTCTCCCTCTTGCATTTATATTCACAATTAACAAGAACTTCCTCTTCTCAATTCGGAGAATTGTTTTCTTAATTGCCCGGTAGTTTTGAGAATTCGTGAACGATTTACATGCTCAAAGTTTAAAAAGGTTGCCCAGGGAATTTTTTAAAGTGCGTCAAGCGCAGTTTTCTTCTCAACCCCAAACATCCAGCGACTGAATTTCTAAAACACTGGAAGAAATTATTGGAAAATTCTCCCGATCTTTTCTGTCCGAACAAGTTTTTCGCTTTGCTTTATTACATAAACGCTTCAGGAATAACCTCTTTTTCTATCTACTCAGCTTGTTTATTTTTCTTACTATTTTGAGTAGTTTTTTTTTTTCCTAATTAAGTTCATTGTTTTAATCTTCTTTTTCTTTTTGTGAATCTGGCAAAGTATAATGGTTGGTTGGTTGGATTTTTATAAGTTTGTTTTGATTCCATAAGCAAACCACTCTCTCTGAGATAAAGGTCGTCCTTCAATTGACTACCCTGCACACTGCCAATTTTCTTGTTTCATCCATGGGTTCAAAAACCGCCAATACAAGACTAAGACCTCTGCAATCTCCTTTTATAATACGCTAAAATAATGTGGAAATTAGGTGAAAAGGAAAATTATTTCAGCACATTTTAATTTGTGAAAAAAATTATCAGTTTACTTCTAACATTATGCTCTGATTACCTTGCTCGTGGACTGCGCATCCTCGCTTCGCAAGATTTCAGCGTACGTAGCACACATAAGAAACTGGAAACTTTATCTTTGAGGTTAGCTTGCCAGACAGGTCTTTTTTTTGTTTCGGTCAATTCTTTTAAGGTGGCCTAACAATAGCTTTTTTCTTTGCTAGTCTAGTGATCATGAACATAGGCCAAGATAAAGTACCACCCGAAACCTGAACTAAGCCAGTACTCGAGAAAATACAATTTTGGCCTTGAGAACGTTTCTTTCCTCTTTCTTGACTTCTCTAGGAAAGAGCGAAGAGTCGACTCTGCTAGCAGGAACACATCTCCTTCGCAGAGAATGTGGCCCATTGGTTGTATTCAACAACTCATGTAAACGTTTGCCCCTCGTGTGGACAACTCGAATTGGAACGTTTTTCAAAATGGCTAGCTGAAGAAATCAGTCTATTGCGACCTGTAAAAACATAAATATTGCGCTGTTCGCAGTCGCTATACTGAGTTGGAGCGAGCTGAAGTGTGTCACGAACCATATATCAATTATATGTTCTGTTGACGTTTTTGGCTAACTGGGTTTAAGTGAAATTCGACAATGGCAGCTTTTATCACAGTTTCCCATGCAAGAGTTGAAAAACGTTCTGTTGTTGCTTTTGGCTAATTGATTTTTTAAGTCAGATGTCAAAAGGCTTGAGAAAGCATCGTCAGACACAGTTTAAGTCGCAACAGGTGCAGATTTTCCCAGTATGTAAATCGCTTCAACGTACCTTGCTCCTTCCATTTCGAAATGGACGTTTGCAATAGTAACGTTCAGTTCTCTTAAGCCATTTTCTATGGATGTCAATGTATTTCTCCCCTTTTTGACTCGATCTGTTAATGCTAATCTGCTTTGACTACTAACTTAATCATTTTTAAGAAAAGTGTTTTAAACTAGTGTTGACTTTCCACTTTCGCCTAAGTGGTTTTTAATAAAGATAAACAAGAACTACTTAGGGTAGTTTTGGTTTTACTACAACACATGTCGGCGTGTCCTCTTAAATGTTCATCAAAAACTCAGGTTCACACTGTTTTTTAACACTGTTGTTGTATCGAAACAATTTTCTTAGTCTATTTTCTGGCGGTAAAATATAGAGTTAACTGTCTGTCTGTCTGTCTGTCTGTCTGTCTGTCTGTCTCATCAGTGACTAACCCACAGCAGGGAGCGCTTTGCAAACAAGTTTGTTTTCAGCTGCATGGAACTACCAAGGTGAGAGATCCACACGTTATTGTAGAGAGTATTTAAAGCGAAGATCGTGGTTCATTGTTTTATCAGCCACCGGCGCAAGATTTTACAGAGCAGGTCGTACGATTTCTAGACTTGGAGCATCATTGCCTCAGGCAAGTGTAACGTTAGAATTAACTGATTCATAAATCACGCCTTAATATTTCAGGCGATGCTTCATCTCAACTTAAACAAAATGGTTAGGAACTGAAACTCTCCCCCTGTTTCAGATATTTAACTGTGTTCCCTTTGGTCTGTGCTCAGCATCGAAACCAAAAATGTTTTGTTAAACATTTTGGTGAATTTTGATAAAATATATATTGACTATTTTCATTGATTTCGAAGAAAAGGAACGAAATTCAGTATGTTGGGAAAAGAATTTTTTTAAATTATCTTTTATCTTTTATTATCTTTTAAAATAAGGTTCCATGGTTTACGCGGGGTAGCTTTGGCTTATTCAGATTTGAGGAAAGAAGGCCCAGAACGTGATATATGAAATACGTGAGACCGAGTTCGACCACATGTCCATACGGAGAGAAAAGAGTTAAAAATACGATGCACAGTAGAGAATTTGAGCATGGAAATGCGATAAAACACTACTATCAATCTCGAGTGTTTGATTAATCGTCTCAATCAAAACTTAAACTAAGGAGAAAACAAAGAAATAAAATCGTAAAAATCTATACTGATTAAGATCAAATATCTAAACATTGGCAAGGTTGTGATTTGATTTCTTTTAACTTGATGAGTTATTAATGAGTTTGAAGAAGATTGTTTGCAATGAAGCAAGACACGTAAGAAGCATTATACTATGTAAATAGATCATTTGAATTTAAATCTGAGAAAACGTAGAATTATTTGGCTGCCTAACACACCCCAGCGAAATAGTTTGGCTAAAATATTATGAGGAGTGGGACCCATTTGAGGTCGATTTGACAAGTCGCCAGCTCAGAATAAGGAAAAGTTGGAGTAGCTTGAAAGGCCAATGGGATGTATTTTTCACAGTGTAGATTTGCCTTATCTAGCTGGTAATATTTTACTGATTATTTCTTAAAGGCGTTTTGTTGAGAACAGATAGCTTACAGAAGGTGAAGACAAAATGAAGGTTAGTACATTCAATAGGAATTTTTGATTGTGCTTGATGCAGTTGTCCTCTTATACCTAAACAAGAGACCACCCTTTGTAACGCGCTGCTTAAACAACGGTAAAAGCAGTAAATTTCCTTCATGTTTAGATTTGACAAAAATTGTAGGGAGTTAAAGTTAACACCCATATTAGACAGGAGACAATGGTTGTTGACCATTCACCCAAAAATTTCGGAATTTTCGATCAGAAAGTAAATGGTGAGACAATTTTGGCTCGAACGATCGAAAAATTTCAGAAAAAAAAAAACGAACGTCTTGAAAGGAAGTCCAAAATTTCCAACCGAAATCCGAATGGAAAATTTGCTTGCATTTGCAATTCTTCACCACCATCGTGGAATTATGATCAGTTCGAACCCGTCCTACTCAGGCTCTTTCGGTAAATTGAGGATTGTGAAGTAACTGGTAAGTCGCCAAACTGAACGGAACATACCATCAGGGATTTTTGCTTACCATTTTCAACAACCGTTGACGAACCGGTTCCCCCGTGTAAATGGTAAACAACCACTTTTCATGCACTACCTTCTTTTTATAAAAGATCACCTATTTCTTTTCAGCTTCTTTTAGCCTACGTTTATTGTTTTTCTCCTGGTGATGGTCGTCTTTCTGACTGTGGTCACCGAAACAGATAGCAAGCCTGTAAATGAGTACGATTACGTAGAAGGAGCTAAGGCTGTTTACATGAAGAAAGTACAAGATGCCTCGCGTTCGTTGGACCAGGCTCTGAAGAGAGAGCCCTGGGAATGTTGTTGTGCCAGATGTTATCCCTGGTGTGTCTGCTGTTGCCCAAAGCCTGAAGTTTAAAAAAGTTAACCTCCAAATAAAAGCAGCTATAGAAATTATAATTAAACCAAAACTGTCATCAACCAAAAGGCCAGTTAGTTAGTTTTTCGAATGCTTGTTGATTGTATGACTGAGAATGATGGTAACACCAAAATTAAAACAGGAAAGATCGAATACTTTGCTTGTGTACCACTGAGTTGCGTAATAAGTAACTCGGACGTCTCTCAGCCTTCACCCCTCCCCCCTCCCCCACCTCCCAGTTTATGGTCTGCTGACCATGTAGCACGTTTAAAATAGTACGTTTTCGTTGTTTAATTAGTATCCATGTCGATTAGGTAACAGCGAAGTGTATTATCGCCTCAACAACAGTGATGGAAAATTAGGGGAAAAATTTATTATAACTTATTAGAAGCTGAATCATTGGATAATGCAATTTCAATAGTTTTCATTGGCTTAGCCATCACGGTATATTTAATAATCATTCCACGAGCGAGGGTTGGATATATAAACAATAGCCTCCATTTGGGGTGAAAATATGCTTGGATATTTGTCCACGGACATAATCTGTTTCGAGAAGCGAACAGTTTTCCGAGAGCGTAGCTCCAGGAAAACTGTTAGCTTTGAGGAACGGATAAATATCCCAGCATATTTTTGCCCCAAACGGAGGCTATTGTGTTTATTATCCTTCTAATAATACACATGAAAAAATTACTCGATTCTGATTGGCTAAGAGCAGTGCAGTTCAAGTGTAACACCAGTGCAAAAAGTGTAACATCAGTGCAAAAAGTGTAACACCAGTGCAAATTACACATCGAAATTCTGGATTGTGATTGACTGAAAGAAAATAGGAACTTTTCTAAGAAAATGATATCACATAAAATGATGACAAAAAGTTTCTGCTGAAACTTTGAAAAGAGTTTTCTCAAATGAGAAAAAATGGCTTCAAGAAAGATCTTCCGGCACTTCCTCCGCGCGAATTTTTTCATGTTTATATTATTAATAAATAATCATACGGTTTTTCTCGTTCAATTTGGAGATAATTTGCACTTGTGAGTTTTTCAAAAAGCTGAAATTGCACGAGCCGCTTCGAGTCGTGCAAATTAATTCCAAATTGAACTCGAAACCGTATGATTACCTATACAAATATTTTTCGCAAGCACGCGCGGATTTGAAAATTGGGGAATATCCTCGGATATTCTATTAGCTGGGGAATATTCGCTCACGTGACGCGTTTGGCCCAATCGCGCGCGAGCGAAAATATTTGATGGATTATAATGCTTATTTCAACACAACGAGGAAAGGCCAGAAAGACCAAGTCCGAGAACTCTGTTGTAAGCATAATTTTCCACAGACTTAAAAGAGGTTTTTCAGCCTTTTATAGAATTTGAAAACGTTTAGCAGACTTCTTTAATTTGACAACGCAACCTTGTCTATGCATAGCTTGTATAACTTGTAATTTTTAATAAAACTGGACAAGTATTTCCAGGTTTCCTTTAATGGAATTTTTTTTTCAGGGCTTTGAATTGTTAACGTCATGCTCTTGACAGTGCCCCTTTAACTCCATCCTGAATCCAGTCAGAAGCTCTGATTAATCAACTGGCTTAACTGAATGATATAGTGTAAACAAGTTTTTAAATTGTACACACTGTATAATTCAAACACTTTATTACAACTTTGTTAAAGCACTTCATTGCAACTGAATGAATTCAAAGTTTTGTAGCAGTTTATTTCATTTATCTAAGCCTTCCCTATGTTTTTTCCTTTGTTGTTGTCAAACTAAGTTCATTCCTTGTCGGTCAGTATGAACTGAGTTGGGACTTGAACCTGTACTTTCGTCGCCCCACCATGGCATACTTCTCTGTTAATTGGGCTTTTTCGCTTAGTGTTAGGCAACTAACCAAGCGATCACACAACGTACTGAAATATCATAATATCTCAAAAGAAACACAGAATAGCCATTAAGAAACATAGATGGGCAAAACTGGAGAAGGCTAAAACGGACTTCATTTGGGTAAACTTGAAAAATGGCGACCCGACTTCAATCAATCTCCCATCAATTTGCCGGAAAGCTGCGGTCATTTTTAATGTTCGGAAATCATCCTTGTTTGTTATGTGTCTGTTGTTTAGCCAGAGTGCTTCTCTACCAATTCAAATCTCATATTCAACGAAACTAAACAGAATTGCCATAAATGTTGTGACCTGGTCTTTTTGATATCATTCGATCCAATCCACGGGGCGCCTTCTAGATGGGAAAAGACTCCACCAGTCAGTTCGAATCTGCCTTGTCCCATCCAAAGTTATTGGTGGGAAATTGAAGCTATAATTTTGTGTGCATAACCTCAAGTCGCTGAATTACCGTTGTCGTACGTAATTGCAACCACGTCCTTGTGCACAAAAAAGAAGATCGCTTCCTCGAGCTGTCAGAGAAAATGTCAGAGGGAATGTCAGAGAGTGATTTAAATACGAAATCAAACTTAATGATTGAATGATAAAACAATTATTGAACTCGGTTATTGCCAAATTTCGTGTCTCGCAGATCAATTATTTGCCTCAGCCCTCGGTAAATACTCGATCTGCTTGCCACTGACAAATCACGATATTTTGCTCAACCTCGATCAATAACTGTTAATTGCTTGGTTATGTTATGGTACTAAAGACCTACATGGTTTTCATTTCACAGGTGTAATCTATTTGGCACCACGAAACAGCAGCAGAAAATAGAAAGATCCATGGAAATATTCTCTAAGTACTCTAAGAATTGGAGCGGGCACTGTCCCGAATGTTCCTACACGATCGCTCTTGAAGATTTTCTAGTAGTTTTATGGGGGCGTGTTTAAAACACGAAATGGCGAAATGACGAAATGACGAAATGGCGAAAAGGCGAAATGGTACTGAAGTTAAGAACCAAAGTTGTAAGATATTATCGCTCCACTGAAATCTTCAGCTGTTTCCGAATTTATTCTGTAGATTAATCCAGACAAATAAAAGAAACATCTACAATTACAAATTAGCCGTCACGGACCTTTGGGTAATTTGGATTCCAGTCTCTCTCTGTTAACAGGGTGCGGTTTGAGACGCCTAGAACGTTCTTGATCAAAATGGCGGCGTTTAGTTTTGAACATGCAGCTAAATACAGGAATTGCACCCCATTAAAGAGCTGACCATTCCCAAGTCAGCGCAAACTTAAGCTAACCGAAACGCTACTCAGGCTAACCGGAGTGCTGTTCAGGCTGACCAAAGTGGTATTTAGGCTAACCGGAGTACATTTTTGTCTGGTGCAATTCCTGTCTTTAGTCGCAAATAGTTTTGACATCTGAAGAAAACGATTTGTTTATCTCATACTTACCATCGAGCAGCCGCTATGACGTTATGCTTTGAGTTCCAGCAATCACATGGAATGGATTATCAAAACCGAACCCACTTTGCGATGACCTTTATACACGATATTTGGCAAACATGTACTTTGGGCACTTTGCACAGAAACGGAGTGATGTTTGTTGGATGTTTATATCAAATAGATACAAGGCAAAATTTGTAAACAAAACAATTACAAGTACCAATGCAGAAAAAAACAATTCTTCCTCGGAAGAAAGTGACCACACTCCCACCCCTCTCCTCCTGAACTCAAAAATTTAATGCTCCGTCCCGAAACAGAATAAATCGGGCAACAATAATTGCAACTTTTATTGAAGTGGTTATATCTTATAACTTTGGCTCTTATCTTTAGCACCATTTCGCCATTTCGCCGTTTCGTCTTTTCGCTATTTCGCCATTTCGTGTTTTAAACACGCCCGTTTTATGGCTTACGTTTCTGACAGAACTTGCTTTTACATAAAATATTCCGACTCCCAATCAAAATTCCGCCCTTGTTGGCAATTTTTTTTAAGGTGATTCCCTAGTAAAAGAACCCGCCATAGATTTCCGATGAAACTTGGTATGTTGTTGTTACAGGGCAGAGAGATATTAAAAAGGTAGTAAAAAGAGGGGGTCACCGTGCTTGTTTTCACGCCACAGTCATGGCAAATACAGTTATTTAGGTGACTTTTGGTAATCTCCGTGCGCAACAAATAAGCTCGATTATTTTTCAATGCAGCGTGTTATGTCACGCAGAGTTTGACTTCCTTTGATTGTTTATTCATCTACTTCCCAGAAAAAATGTCTTCAAATACCCTGCATTTTTTTATCCTTTAAAGGAAACATAATTTAGACATGCGCTGTTGGGCCCGTTATGTCTCCCTCTGTAGTATTTATTTCATTTGCCAAAAAAGTAGCCATAGATCTCTGCTAATTTTTTTCTCAGTTATTGAGGATTTTGTTCTCATTAAAATTATGAAATAAAAATGTGGGGGGCACCGTGCTCGTTTAAGAGAAAAGGAGCATTTATTTCGCTATCGAGCTCAGTTTGAGGGAAATCTCTTACGTTTTGTACGTCTTGTTAACCAAGCTTGCTCGGAACCGCACAGGGGAAATATCTGTCCTCGGTCTTTTCTGTGCGTCAAGACCTCGGCCGATATTGCCAGAATTAAAACCTAGGAAACGAAAAAGAGAGATTATTTTGAAATCAGGTAGTAAACCATTTCAAGGATCTTCATGACAGTTTGGATGAGATGCTAATATCACTGGCAAGCGTACAGTGGAACATTTTTATCATATTTGTCTTCAAATCTACTTGGGAACTGTTACATGTGGACGAAGAAAAATCTGCAAGACTCAACTGACATCTCTGAGAATTGATCACTGAGATATACTACCTGGTATCGTTAATTTGTCGTGTTGCAAATGATTTCAGAGACCCGACGTTTTTGTAGAGATTATAAATTACAGTTTACTCCAATCAAGAGATTATCAAGGTAATCTCCAAAATGGAAATTAAAGGGGTTTTTTTCCCAAGATTTTGAACAAAACTTTAACTGTTCTAGATATCTGAACGTTAGCAATGAATTTCAAGTAAACCCTGATATTATGATACTCATTTTATTTTCCTTCTGTTACTTTACATCACAGTGGTTGGCTTTCAGTAATCTTATGCACAGCAACAGCTGCACGAATCGAGACAATCCGGACAGCAACAGAATTGACGTCCCGTGTCTGGGGCATCCGTGTCTGGGCCATCGTCATCAACCTCATCAACATCATCGACCTCATCATCTTCCTGTAAGGAACGCGAGGCGCGTAGGAGCTTCTTCATATACACAGGCTTGGCTCCTTCCACGTATTTGTATTCATTTGCAGCTTTGCAATCTGTCTCGGTGACCATAATCAGAAAGGCGACCATTACCAGGACACCCACAATAACCAAAGGCTAAAAGGAGAAAAGGAGTTAGTTGTTCCTCATCAACGATGGGAAGGATCAGATGTAGATTGGCAGTACTCTAAATATAGTTTGCGAACAATATTTTCTTTGTATGTATAGTGACAAGAGAGCATCAAGGGTCAGAAAAAAACCTCAATATAGGACTTACTCTCAAGGTAATCCCTCTTAAGTTATTTTGAGACTTCCTCTGGTTTGTAAATCCTAAAGGCTGGTTTCACTAGCTACGGAGTCGTAGTCGGAGTCGTAAGAGCGCTTACGACCTAGTGAAAATCGAAAATCGAGTCGTAAGGGGAGTCATAAGCTCGACGGAATCGGAGTCGGAAGAATCAGTACGTTTCCATTTCTTCCGATTCCGTTTACGACTCCGTAATTTATGATCCATTAACTCGGAGTTCGAAGCAGAGTCAGAAAAACCAACCAATCGCCAGGCCCGGAATCGAACATCGTGATTTGTTTATTCTTCCGCTTCTGCTTGCGACTCCGACAATGCAGTTTTCAGTAGATCGTAAGCGACGGAGTTATAAGCGGAATCGATGTTCTGCTTCTGACTATGTCGGTTTGATTCTCACTAGATCGAATCACTTTAGGCTTCTGATTACGACTGCGACTACGACTCCGTCGCTAGTGAAATACAGCCTTAGGAGGGTTTGGAAAAAGCCGACCCCATGACGTGTATTTAACTTTTGTTGAAAGGCCAAGTGGCTTTACGCACATTGTCATCCTCCCAAAAACATCCAATCAACGCGCGTGGAATATTATCCGCGGAGGAACTGGGTACATGTCTCAAAATAACTTTTGAGGATTACCTTAGGTATAAGGCCTGTATGGGATCGAGATGAACTCTCCTACCCTTCCCCCTCTGTCAACAGTGTCTATCAATAGTCATACCCATCAATCAGCAAAAGAAATACTGAAAAAAGTGGTGCGCATTTAGTACAAAAAAACTGTTAACGATTAGCTTGCTTCCAGACTACTGTTCTCTCAAAAATCAGACAGGGAATATGGAGGGAGGGTTTTAAGACGAGAAGGTTTCGCCTCAACCTCTTCTCGCACAGAAAGTCCTTTTTGTGTTTGTGTTCATGGCAGTAAACCCTTGTCGGACCCTGACAGAAAGAGGCTAACTTCAAGCAGTGTACTCAAAACCAGGAACAGCAACGCCAAACAATCAGCAGTCAAGATTTAAGATACAAGATGTAAATAGAACTTGGTATCGAAGAAGGAGTCTTGGCTGTGAAGACGTAAGCAGACATGGCCATAAAGCTGTAAATTAGTGTGTATACTGGTGAACTTAGGAAGGTTGACTTGGTTCCCAGCGATCGCGCAGCAATAGATGCAGGCAAGACTGCTCAACACAGTACAGTGCACTTAAGTCTAGCTCAGGCAAATGAGTTAGCAGAATTTGAGAATTGTTTCTTAGTACATGCCGCTCGATCGACTTATATACTCTTTTCCCTATTAAGGATTCCTTGGCGCATATGAACTCACTAATTGCATCGAGCAGTCACATTAAAGCATATCAAAGATGCAACCAACCACCCTCCAAAGTGAGTATCATAAGGAATACTCAACGAAGAAATCACATCGACTCAGAAAAAATTCCGAGTTCCAGATGAGATTTGCACCCACAAGCCTCCGTGATCTAGCCGGACGCTCTAACCACTGAGCTACTGGAGACTCTATGGTGAGCAAAAGTGAAATGTGAGCCTTTGACTAGAACTGTTAAGTTAGCGCATATGAACTCACTAACTGCATCACGCAGTCACATTAAAGATGTAACCAACGATGTCAAAGATGCAACCAACCACCCTCCAAAGTGAGCATTACAAGGAAGACTGAGTTTTTAAGTTATAATTTTGTTTAACTGACTATAAAAAAAAGATTCGTAGGTTTCCCTTAAAGACAATTTCGCTCTTTTTTCCGGTTACTAAATGTTAAAGTACAGGTGGATTTCAAAATGGTTTAAATGTACCTACCTTCATTTTGACTTCACTGGCTGTAAACTGAGTACTGATCTCAAAAATAGACCTGATCCCCTTAAAGAAAAAGAAACAAAGAAGCCTTACGAACCAGCGCACCAAAAAGAGACTTCTTGAAAACTACATGAACAATATGCGCAGCATTGCGTGCACTGTGAATGGTTAGGTATGTCCCTTTTCTCTTACTAACAAAGACATTTCAAAAAGAAAACTACGATTTCCTAACCTGGCAGATAAGATGTATAATTCGTCTTGTTCTTTTTCTTCTTGTTCTCGCTGCTTTCGACAAATAAACTACTGACGTTGAAAATGACAGCTATATATAGCTGTTGATATATTATCCTTATTATATCTAATTGATATCAATGTGTCATAGTAACCAATAGCGTTGAGGACTAAAGTTATCGACCAATTACAACTCCATCCCTAACGCACGTCATCCTTCCATCTCTCAGTATAATCCTCTTCCGTGTGTTTTTACAGTTAATAATATTCCAGCAAGTAATATTGTAACCTCATAACGACCTTCTATTTAGCAGTGTACGACTTTGCTAATTACGTATGTAGTCAAAATATCACAACACGATATTAAGCCACAGATTGCATAAATATTATAGGCGTCGTCAGGACGACTACTGGGTTTCCAAAATATCCCGCGTTCCCTGTTTTAACTCAAACTATAAACAATTTATAGTGCAATTTTACTTACATTTATGTAAATGCTGCAATCTGATTGGCTGAGCTATCGTGTACCGGAGATCATCTACAAAATGATGGGGTTTTCTTGTTTTTCCTCAATCTCGGTGGAAGGTTTAGAAAGATCAACTTATAATTTTATTCCCAGCGAGACTTTAAAAAGTACATTTACACTTACTCGACCTTAAAACTGAACATTCTTAAAACAAACTGATATGCGCGCGTACAAAAGTGCAAAAACAATTGGAAATTGTTATCTGAAGGAAGTCTAGATAGAGCTCTGATTTGAAAGCTGAGGAGGCGGAGGCCCAATTATTTATCACCTTAAATCAAGATTTTTGTTGTTTTTTTTGTTTTTGAATGGAATTTTTATTTACAACTTGAACGCTTACACTACTTACATTACTGATGTTACAATTACATTTACACTTACAATATACTTGCTACTTATACCACTTATACTTATACTACTTATACAATTTTTTTTTTCCTTAAGTGTTTAAAAGAAAAAATTCCTCAAAAATTCTCCATTTTTTCTTAAACAGATTGATGTTATTCGATTTAAAGGAAATATACTTTTCGGTTTGATATTTATTTAATAAAATTCTTTCAAAGTGGCTGAAAGATGGTTTCGTTTCTTTACACCGGCAAGTCCACAAGTACGTTTTTCCTAAAATGATTATATAGTTTAGCAGATCCATCTCCCCCGTTAAAAATTCTAAAATAATCTCGCGATATTCTAAAGAGAGGTAAACGCAACTATTAAGTTTATTTAAATTTTTTTCACATATCTCATTCCAAAAGGAAGTAGAAAAAGAACAGACAAAGAAAATATGAGATATGGTATCAGTAGTCTGATGACAGAAGGAGCAGTTGGGGTCAGAAATATAGGCTATCTTACAAAGTAATTTATATGTATATAGAAGAGAATTCAGTACTTTATACTGAAAAGAACGTACATAAGGTTCATTTGCAACTCTCAGTGGCATCACGAATGCTTCCGAAAGTTGCTTATCCTCTAGATTAAATTCTTCTCTCAACTTGGCCCATTTCTTTGGTTTTTCGTATTTTTGCTTTATAAGGTGATAATAATCACGACACTTCAATTTTTGCCAATCGAGGATATTCCCGAAGTTGGGCTCATGAACACGCAGTTTCAGTGGAACTGATTGCCTTAGACCTGTCCATACTAAGAAGTTGGAGTTCTTCAGTCCTGCACCCTTGACGACATTGAAAGACTCAATATTTGTCATTTCATAAAGTAGATGAGTTGTGTATATGATATTATTATCAAAGAAATGTTTATAGAAGACACTTCCGCCGTCAATTCTTGTTTCTTTGTTGTTCCATAAAATATACATATGTATATTTTCGGGATCCTTGACTTCTCTTAATTTTGACCACCAATCCAATAGATCTCCATAGAAAGTTGCTGAGATTGTTAATCGGTTGATATCGTAATTGCACTGAATTAAAAATAACCCCTCTTCGTTCACCAAAAGATGATCAAGATTAGACTTCCAGAAACCAAAGTAATCTGGACTATTCGTCGACTATTCGTTTTAACCAGCTTAGCCTCAAAGACTTAACCATATTATCATAATCCCACATTTTAAGGCCACCTTGGTGATAGGGTGCAAATGTTGAAAGTCGGATAACCTTGTCGTTACCATTCCACAAAAATCGAAAAATCAGACCATTGAATTCCTTTATGACTTCATAAGGAGTACATATCACCGAACTAGGATAGATCATTTTTGGAAATAAAAGTGTTTTAATAATATTTACCTTCCCGTAAATTGATAATCCTCTTGACTTCCATAGATTTATTGTGTTTTTAATTTTTTTCAACCTCTGTTTGAAGTTTTTTTCTACTAATATTTGTACATCATATGTAATATATATTCCTAAAAATTTGACGCACGTTCTGCACTTGACCCCTAGTGGTTCATTTTCACAATTCTGAAGTGACCCAATCCACATTGCTTCTGTTTTCATTACATTTAGTTTAAGTCCAGATACTTTCTCAAAAAGTTCAAGCAATCCAAACAAGGCTCGCGCTGAGTCCAAGTCTGATAGGACAGCAGTTGTGTCATTAAATCAAGATGCTAATATTGACTTGTGTTATGGTCTTAGTATCGATGTGCAGATTTCACGGAACAAATCGCCTAAAATTTATTTTAAACTGTCGAGAGCACAAAGCCTTAAAAAAATGCAAAACCAGCACTAAACAACTGGGCATTTGCATGCTGTTTAAATCGTTCAAATGTTACGTAGAAATGACACAGAAACAACTATCTTTATACGTGTAGCACGGATTTTAATGATTGAGTACTTTATTTTCGAACTAGGCTGCTCAAGCAATGAAAAAAGCGTTTTAGAAAACAGCCCTAAGAACATACGCGCGCTGATTGGTTAAAAATCGTGTTTCTATTAAACAATTAGGTTATGAACTCGAGATTTACATCGCGTGATAGTTGACGTGGGTGCAGCCCGAGTCAACTATCGCGCATAGAAATCGAGAACGAATAATCTAATTGTTTTAGTACAAATCTACTAGTCGTTCAAAACTTTATCTAAATCCTCTTCATAGACCCTTCGAAAACGCCAAGAAGCGGCCGTCATTTTGTTAACAAGGGCACACTGCTACGCTACTCACTATCTATCATAAAAGAGCTTGGTTACCAATTACGCATGAGCAGAATATTACTTGTAACAAAACACATTTAGACGGTATTATGCATGAGAACAGACCAGTATTTGTAGGTAATTATTTGCAGGTCAAGTGGTGGGCCAATAAAAAGGAAGAAAAAATCGAGAGATTGATAACTTGTTTTATTTTCGGCTAATCCTCGTTATATTGCTGTGTTTTAAAAGTTTGACCATGCTAGATATTTTTGTGTGCACCTAAGTTTTATCAGACGCCAAGTCCTTTCCAAATATAATCCCGACTATTTTTGAAACACGGTAAGTTCTTGTAATAATAACCCATGACAAAAATAAAAACCTTCTGGAAATAAACTCACCAAAAAAGCATTTTGAATAAAAATATACGCTGGGCGTTTTATTGGGATTTGTCACGGTATTGGGTGAACAGGACATCATTCTTTTTTATCGTGTAATCTCAAAAGGTGTCTCGGCAAACTGCCAAGTAAATTTTATTTTAAGGAGAGAAAGAATGATAGAGAGAAAGGTGTTAGCAGTTCTAGCTATATAGCCCAGTTTCACATTCTCTGAGCTGGGTATTCTTTATCAGCCATTTACACCAGCCATAGAAATGGCCCATTGTAGTGAGTCAAATTCGTCCAAACAAAAGCCTTTTGTTGTTTGTTGCGCTTAGAGAATTGTGCCGAGATTCCACGAAGATAGATTTGAAATCGTCGCAAAATTGTCGGCGTGTCAAATTGACGGCATTAGGAGAGAGGGGTTTGGAAAGTTGCACATTAAGGTGCTGTAAACACAGGGGTACCCAAGGAAGAAAATGCGCTTCAGTATGCTTAATTCGTTTCTCAGTCAATATGTTTTGTGCATCAGCGAACCAGTTGATTAAAAATTTGTGAACACTATAAGGATGATTCGATGTTAAAAACCTTTACGAACTATACTCGGCGCGAGGACGAGAGGAAAAAAAACAAAACAAGCAAAACTCAATCTTTTTTTTTTGAGAATCTTTTTAATCTTTTTAAGGGTTTTCAATGGTGACATAAGCGTAAATATTCCGTAATGTAACATGTCTTGAGCGTTTTTTTTCCTAAGTACATACCGAATAGCCCTTTGGAAGTATGTAATAAGGTTTATTATTATTGTTATTAACCCCACGCAAGAAACCTGGAAATGCTGAATTCTTTTACACGATTTTTGATCAGTTGATAATAGCGCGCAGCACAACGCCACAAAACAAAGAAGCTCAGTATCCATGGTTTGACTTGGTCAAGAGTTGTGAATTTTAAAACTAACTTGCCTTACTCGTAAGCAAAGAAAGAATAGAAAAGGCTTTGTGTATGAAAATTCGCGCTTTGGACTGGAAAAATCGCCCGACTAAGCCGTTGGATTGAAAAAGGATCAATGCGATCGTTCTCATTGAGTCTTAAAACAAAAGCATCGGTTGCTGACGCGGCTCTTAACAAAAGAGTTGTTAGTTTTAAAACTATCACGCTTTCACTTTCGTAACGTAAAAGAAAAGAAATCCTTTTTCGTGTTGTAGAAAACATTTTCAGTCTCTGCAATTCTCTGCTCTAGCAACGTTCGTTCAGCATTTGCTTGTTGAAGCTGAGCTAGGACTTCATTCAGCTGAGTAATAATGGAGTTGTGCTGAATTCTCAAATAGTGGTTCTCTTCCCGAAGACGCCTTATTTCGGCCTCATAAACCTTTGTAAGAGAGGGCTGTATCTGTGCCGGTGCGCAACTCTGTGCTCGATTGTGTTGAAAATGAGTTACAAAATTGCCACCAACGACGGACTTTACCTTAAATTTAGACAACATTACTTATCAAGTATCAGTCCTCATTACACCCGGACGTTTCTATAGTTTTCATCATTTGTGTCTTGTGTTCATTCATGGATAACTTGAAAAAAGCGATTGCTTTTAATAGAATGCCGATTGCGTCAAATGAAACAGAAAACAAACAAGGAAAAAAAAAAAAAAACCACCCACACATAAGATCGGCCCTAAGTCTGTGAAAAATACTTGAAAGGCGGGTTTATTTTTATAACTAAGGGTAGTATTTTAACAGCTATTGGCCTTCGTAGTCTTGAGAACGTATCAAAGCAAATAAAGAGGCGCGCGCGCGAACTCAGATCGCTTGAAACTTGACAATGGATCATTTTTATCAGGGAGGTGAGAAAATAACCATCTATTGTTTTATTCGTTCCTGTTTAAGCGACCGCATTTATCAATTTCAAATAATGCGAACTGATCAATATCTAAAAATATTGCTGCCTTGTTTGCGCGAAGTGCTTGTGCCATTGAATACCTAATTCGGTAGGCTCGATTTCCGCCGCTCTCTCATGTCTGGTCTACGTTCCTCCCCGAGGCTTCGGGGAAGGAGCGCGAGCTCCTTTCCCGAACAGCGGCTGGTAATGGATCCCACTAATTCGGCCGTGGTTTAAACCCGGTTTAAATACTTTGTTAACATTTGCGTTGTCATTGGGTGGTTACTTTTGGGGTTTCCTTTCGTAATTCATTATTGTTAAAATCAATGTGTCGGCTTATTTTAACAGCGATGGGAATAAATGCGAGTAGCGTGCGTCCATGTTCCGACATGCATTCGAGTGTAAGCCATAACATAATAAAGATCGTCGCTGGAATAAAGTGACGTGTAGTTATTCATCTCGCAAAGAACTCAAATTTATCCCGGTTTCTGCTTTTTGTTTTAGTTTTGTCTTTTTTTTTTTCCAGAGGTTGTAAAAGCCCGTCAATATAGTTTCAGAGCGCTACGAACACAAACCAAGATCCTATTCTAACATTGTTAGATCTGAAACCGAGCTGCCTGTCAATTTTACGGAATGAGAACTTTTCATTGAGTTCATCACTCTTTGCCAGTCTCTCAGTTGCGACATTCCATTTCTTAACCGACCCTCCCTGAGTAACAAGTGAGCTCAAACAAAAAGTTACTCTCACTCCCTCCCCCAGGTAACATTTGACACGAACGCGCTTTCGACAAATATTCAAATTTCCCGCTCGTGCAGTGATCGACTATCTTTGAATTCCTCTCGTGAATGTCGCTATTGTAATAACAGCGAGTTTGAATTTCCCTCGTAAATTAATAAGCCTTTGTTTGGCGCTAAAGCTATTGTTTCAAGATCTCCTTCTATGGCCATATTTGTGACACTAAACAAAAAGCATTGTCTTTGAATTTGATCGGCTTTTCTTGATACAAGCATGCAAATCCCCAGTTGTTTAGTACTGGTTATGCATTTTTTCTTTTTTTTTAAAGAAAAAAAGCTTTGTGATCTCGACAGTTTAAAATAAATTCTTGGTCATTGGTTCTCTGGAATCTGTGCTTTGATACTAATTAGACCATAACACAAGACGATATTAACATCTTGATTTAAGGTGATAAATAATTGGGTCTTCCGCCTCCTCAACTTTCAAATCATAGAATACAAATGCTTTATCAGAGCTCTATCTAAATTTCCTTCAGATAACAATTTCCAATTGTTTTTGCACTTTTGTAAGCGCGGATATCAGTTTGTTTTAAAGGGGCTCAGTCACGGCATTTTGAGTTATTTTGGCCACATACAAAATTACTGTTAAATGGTAGGAAACCTGAAAATAACAGTTTAATTAGATAGAAAAACACCAAAGAGATAATAATAAACCATAAAGGAACAAGGATGGCTAAGGATGGAGAAGATTGACACGGATTACAAACGACGAATTTGAAAAACTGAGGCTAAACTTTTCAAAATGCGCAAACCGTGACTGAGCTCCTTTAAGAAAGTTTAGTTTTAAGGTCGAGTAAGTGTGAATGTACTTTTCAAAGTCTTGTCAGGAACCAAATTACAAGTTGATGTTTCTAAATCTTCCACCGAGATTGAGGAAAAACGAGAAAACCTCGTCATTTTGTAGACGATCTCCCGTACACAACAGCTCAGCCAATCAGATTGCAGCATTTACATATATGTAAGTAAAATTATACTATAAAATGTTTATAGCTTGAGTTAAACGTTCATAACGTTAACGAGGGGGGTGAATAGGGCTATGCAAATCCGCCAATCCGTGCCTTTTTTCCACCAAATCCGTCGATCCGTCAATATTTTTGTTCAAATCCGAAATCACATTCACATCCGGAAACAGAAGTATAAAAGTTCAAAAGTAAACTGGTAATTGTGAATGCCATTGTTAATTTCGTACAAATAGTAAAGAAAGCAGCATACTTGATGGCTATAACATAGTACACTTCCAATAACAGTCTCACACCTGAGTTTAAATAGGCTTCGTTCGAAAAAAAAAAATTTGGATGAACTCATTAATATACCAACCAAGGCTGGAGAAAGATCTGTGATCCAAATTTCGCTTAGGACCCAAGATCCGAACATCAAGACAAGCACAATCCGGAATCCACGCCATAATTTACAGCTAATCCACGATCCACAGTGTTTTCCAAATCTGCGAACCCGCTTGATTCACCGCAAAAATCCACAATCCGTGCGCTTTTTAAGGCCAAATCCGTCGATCCGAAAACTTATTCACCCTCTCGTTAACGTAGAGAAATCTCGTTGCAACAAAGAGTGAACCGAGAGCTTTCCAAACAAAATGACACAGCGATTGCGACCTTGATGAGGAAGAAATAGATTGGGAAAAAAAAAACATTTCAGCTAACAAGAACATGCGCAAAAAGTGCCAAACTTATTATTTTCCAATTTAAATTCCTCCATAGACGTCCGCCTACAATTTCCTTTTTGTAGTGATAAGGTTGAAGTTAAAGATAATGATTTTTGCACCTTTTGCAAGGAAGAAACAGAAACTTTGCGCGATATTTTCTGGCAATGCAAAGTGACTTCTCATTTCTGGGGAAACTTTTTCCAGTGGCTACAATCATGCTCTTTAATCCAGAAAGGAAATTATCTTGCCTTGACCACTGCTTTAAGGCGGTTCAAACACTAAACTGCAAATGAATTTCTCCTGTCTAATGAGCAGATATTATATCTGGATGTATAAATTGAGAGATGAAATTCCCAACTATCCACAATTTTTGCCCCTCTAGAAAAAACTTATGAAATCGGTGAGCTCAACCTTCAGCCTGAAATCTCTCCTTGGCTACTTTTAAAGGGTTAAGAACACAAAAACTACAAAACTCAAACCTTACGACTGTGATATTACCACATTAGAGACCTACCTATGCTTGTCTAATATGTAATTAGAATATGTAATATATGCAATAACAATATTTATTTTTATAATCCATCAAATATTTTCGCTCGCGCGCGATTGGTCTAAACACGTCACATGACCGAATATTCCCCAGCTAAAATAATATGTTGTTTTTACAAGTGAAAAGATCACCATTGCTATGGTTACATAATCCCTTAAAAAGTACTTAGATGCGTTGCTGTATGATCGAAACATCATCGCTTCGTCCTCGGAAAGCTTCGGTTACATTCGGTTATCTTCGGAAATTTTCGGAAAATGTTCGGAAACGTTTGTCTGGCCTTCGGACAACTTTTGAAGAATCTTCGGAAGTCTTTGGAAAGTGTTCGGAAATCTTCGGAAAATCGTCAAAAAGTCATCATTAGTATGTTTATATAATAATAATAATAATAATACATGGCTGCTTGTAGATATGGAATTTCTCTTGTGTTTAACTTTATATCTCACGAGTGAGCCGCGCTCACTCGTGAGATATCAAGTTGAACACTCCGAGAGAAATTCCATATCTACGAGCACCCTTGTATTGTCTTCTATGTAATGGCGTTCAATAACCTTTGATAATTATAATCAACGTAAGAAGCGTATGTAAATATCGCACATCAAAGTAACTGAAGCCTTTAACTCCAAGCTGTAAGTAGCGCACTGTAAATTTATTGTATGTAATGCTTAGATTGTATTACAGGATGTAGACTGTAATGTGTAGATACGTAATGTGTAGTTTTGTTTTGTAATTTTAGCGCAATTTTAATCGTTTGCGAAAAATAAAGCTGTGTGTTAAACAAAAAAAAAAGAATTATCTTAGAACGGATTTTAATGATTGAGTACTTAAGAATGGCTGACTGTTAGGATCGAGAACCGCCGGTCAACGACCCATTTCGCAAATCGCTCATATTTTGCCCAAAGATACCCTTAGGTGACCTAATTCTAAAAATCATACTTCAAGGTTCCACCGAATTTTTATTTTTCAGAAATTCGCGAAAATTTGAAAGCGCGGTCAAAGTGCGGTTTTTCGTGTAATAAAATGACCGAAATAAGGTGCGAGGACGAAGCGCTGGTAAAGTCTTAAAATAAATTCAACTGACTTCAAACTTCACACAAATGTGGAACAACCACTCTAATTTATTCCTCGTTTTAAACTAATCTCAGAGATGTTGATATAGTGGTTTTCCGAACCATTTTAAAAACACCTATGAAGCGTGTGAAAAATAACGGCAAAATATAGGTCATGTTTAACAGCATAAAAATGCATCTGGTACCTCACTTTCCGATTATTTTACTTTACAGCCTAGAAATATCATTATTAAACATATATCATGCCAAGTTTCATGCTCGAACTCGCAGTATTTCCCTTTGAGAAAAACGAAAATCTATGTCAATGTGTTGGGCGCAAATAACACAATAATTATACACGAACAAGAGACAAATCAGTTTCAACGGCGAAAGTAAGAGGCCATCATTCATTAAAATCCCGTCAATTCACTGCTATCAGTAGAAACATAATGTCCACTACATAAAAACTGTTTTTTGACGTTTTCGAAACATTGCGCGTTAACTTTGTTTAATTTCCTGTCCGCCGTCATGTCTAGTCTGTCATCGCGTGTATTTCATTAATGTAAACAACACTCTGAATGGTTTTCACGACAAACGCAAGGGATTTCCTGTAACCTTAATGTTTTCGGTTCACCAAAACGCTTTAAGTTCGTTAAGAAACAATAATGGGTCAACTTGGAATGCTGTTTAGCATTAAGGACGTTAAAGGACTGTAATTAATCGAGTTGAAATATCTTGAAGCAAATCAAAATCGCGCCCTTATTCTAATTTGGCAAACAGCCGACCTCCGTTCAAGTTCAAGAAGTCGAGAGGTTAATTCGGCAATGTATTACCGGTACAACAAGAAAATCAAACCGAGGTCACAAAAGTGTAAGTTTAAAAGTGTAGTGGCAAGTCCCAAATAAATTTCGCCTATATAAAATGGAAACAAGAAGTGAAACGCTCTGCCCCGAAACAAATAAACAAAATATTAATACGACTAATTTAATTCGAAAATGTTACAGAAGACATACCTAAAAGCCGTCGATTCCCCTCAATACCACTCCACATTACCTTAAAGAGCCCAAGCTTTCTGCTGTAAGAATCAGGGGCCTCAGGAATCTGTTTTTATCATATCGGCAACCATGCTGCGTGGCTGATATTCGAGACTCAGTAAAAGTTGTCACACAACCGTACGAGCAGCCCAGTCACGCTTTCACTGGTCTTGCGCAAATGTTCAACATTTCGCAATTTACATAAACCGATTACAAGTTTAAAGTAGTGACAGTAGATTGAAATGCGCTTCTCAAAGCTGACCTATCCAGGAGCAATTATTTCTTGTTCTTGAATGGCTCTTAGTTATAGCTACAGTCGGGAAGGGGGGGGGGTACTCCTGGAAATTTAGGATATCTGTATACAGTGGAAGATTAAGTGGTCTCCAGCTCTTAACGCCAACACTGACACACCAGATGATTCTCGAAGTATCACAGGGATCACTAAGCTAAATAATTTTGAGTTTAGCTCCGCTGAGTCAATTACCTGTTGGCGCGCATATTGCATTGACCGTGGACAGGTGGAAAAACAGTTAAACGGGAAAAGCCTGGTGCACATTGTAATTTAGCGTTGTTCAACACGCAATCGGTCAGGTTGTAATGCTAATCGTATTTGACAGAATCTCAAGTTTTCTTTCGACACATACTGGGGTGACATACTCCTAGATGGGTGTGACCGGGAGCCATGAGTCAAGTCAGTCAACTCCCAAAGCTTAACAGAAGAGTGATAGTGAACCACTGGTGGAAGGACTGCAGATTGTCCCTACGCTTTACCCTGATAGGCCTCTGTTTTATTCTAATGAACTGATGCTGTGACAATAATACTATTTAGCTTTACGAACATGCTAATTGTCAAGGGTTTCTTTTGCAATTTAGTCAGACATCGCTCTTTCTTTATTTCTGCTGGAAACATTGTTCTCTAAAGGAGACTTCAGGTCATTTTCTAAAAGGCACGAACACTGCGACCCCAACATCGGTGCCATTATCAACGGGTGTGACCGAGAAAGCGTCTGGTGATGCTTCCATGGATAGTAACCATGCATGGCAGGGGTGTATTAATGTCTTCAAGGCAGCTGCATTCGTGTCTTTCATAGCCTGTCCACTTTAGAGAGGCACTTGTCTCTGGAGAAATATACTCAGTCACTGGAGAGACATTCCCTTATGGACTTAGCCAAAATGTGCTACAAACCCTGCTTGGAGCAAGCGTTGGCGCGTTACTCAAAGCCACAATAGGTCACCAGGAAGCCCTTGTTGTTTCAAAAGAGGGTTGGGCTCTCAGGGCAGTCAGTGACAAGCAGCACTCGTATCTTATGGCAAAATTCCGCACTGGTCAAACGACAGGCCGAAAGCTTGACGCCGAAATGGTGGCGCGGGAAATACGCAGAGCCCAGGATCCTTATAATATTCGTCTTTTTCAGGTGCTAGTTTTTCGGGGTGGGGAGGATCGTTAAATTTTTGTAGAGAGGGAGAGGGAGTAGAGGAGGAAGACCCTTTAGAGGAAAAACTCATGGCCGAATCGTCTCAACCTCGTTCCTAGGGTCTCTCATCTTACCGCACCCTGGAGCGTACTCCAGTCGGGCGGTAAGATGAGACTCTAGGGACGAAGTTTGAATCACCCTTTTGATTTGAGTCACCCTTTCCAAATTCGCTGCAACGATTAATTTACCTTTATCGACTTAAAATTAGATGATCTAATGCATTTTGTTTCCGACACTGCGCGTAGACGCAGCGCAACAGTGCCTTAACAAACTAATCACTCTAGAACATTTGAAAACATAGATCTCGCAAACAGCTTACTTTCCTGAAAATAGTTTTTCACAAAGAACTACTTATTTATGATTTTTTTATACTGCAAAAGAAACCCTTGACTATTAGCATGTTCACAAAGCTAAATGGTATCATTGTCACAGCATCAGTTCATTAGAATAAAACAGAGGCCTATCAGGGTAAAGCGTAGGGACAATCTGCAGTCCTTCCACCAGTGGTTCACTATCACTCTTCTGTTAAGCTTTGGGAGTTGACTGACTTGACTCATGGCTCCCGGCCACGCCCATCAAGGAGTATGTCACCCCAGTATGTGTCGAAAGAAAACTTGAGATTCTATCAAATACGATTAGCATTACAACCTGACCGATTGCGTGTTGAACAACGCTAAATTACAATGTGCACCAGGCTTTTCCCGTTTAACTGTTTTTCCACCTGTCCACGGTCAATGCAATATGCGCGCCAACAGGTAATTGACTCAGCGGAGCTAAACTCAAAATTATTTAGCTTAGTGATCCCTGTGATACTTCGAGAATCATCTGGTGTGTCAGTGTTGGCGTTAAGAGCTGGAGACCACTTAATCTTCCACTGTATACAGATATCCTAAATTTCCAGGAGTACCCCCCCCCCCTTCCCGACTGTAGCTATAACTAAGAGCCATTCAAGAACAAGAAATAATTGCTCCTGGATAGGTCAGCTTTGAGAAGCGCATTTCAATCTACTGTCACTACTTTAAACTTGTAATCGGTTTATGTAAATTGCGAAATGTTGAACATTTGCGCAAGACCAGTGAAAGCGTGACTGGGCTGCTCGTACGGTTGTGTGACAACTTTTACTGAGTCTCGAATATCAGCCACGCAGCATGGTTGCCGATATGATAAAAACAGATTCCTGAGGCCCCTGATTCTTACAGCAGAAAGCTTGGGCTCTTTAAGGTAATGTGGAGTGGTATTGAGGGGAATCGACGGCTTTTAGGTATGTTTTCTGTAACATTTTCGAATTAAATTAGTCGTATTAATATTTTGTTTATTTGTTTCGGGGCAGAGCGTTTCACTTCTTGTTTCCATTTTATATAGGCGAAATTTATTTGGGACTTACCACTACACTTTTAAACTTACACTTTTGATGACCGGGGTTTGATTTTCTTGTTGTACCGGTAATACATTGCCGAATTAACCTCTCGACTTCTTGAACTTGAACGGAGGTCGGCTGTTTGCCAAATTAGAATAAGGGCGCGATTTTGATTTGCTTCAAGATATTTCAACTCGATTAATTTACAGTCCTTTAACGTCCTTAATGCTAAACAGCATTCCAAGTTGACCCATTATTGTGTCTTAACGAACTTAAAGCGTTTTGGTGAACCCAAAACATTAAGGTTACAGGAAATCTCTTGCGTCTGTCGTGAAAACCATTCAGAGTGTTGTTTACATTAAGGAAATACACGCGATGACAGACTAGACATGACGGCGGACAGGAAATTAAACAAAGTTAACGCGCAATGTTTCGAAAACGTCTAAAAATAGTTTTTATGTAGTGGACATTATGTTTCTACTGATAGCAGTGAATTGACGGGATTTTAATGAATGATGGCCTCTTACTTTCGCCGTTGAAACTGATTTGTCTCTTGTTCGTGTATAATTATTGTGTTATTTGCGCCCAACACATTGACATAGATTTTCGTTTTTCTCAAAGGGAAATACTGCGAGTTCGAGCATGAAACTTGGCATGATATATGTTTAATAATGATATTTCTAGGCTGTAAAGTAAAATAATCGGAAAGTGAGGTACCAGATGCATTTTTATGCTGTTAAACATGACCTATATTTTGCCGTTATTTTTCACACGCTTCATAGGTGTTTTTAAAATGGTTCGGAAAACCACTATATCAACATCTCTGAGATTAGTTTAAAACGAGGAATAAATTAGAGTGGTTGTTCCACATTTGTGTGAAGTTTGAAGTCAGTTGAATTTATTTTAAGACTTTACCAGCGCTTCGTCCTCGCACCTTATTTCGGTCATTTTATTACACGAAAAACCGCACTTTGACCGCGCTTTCAAATTTTCGCGAATTTCTGAAAAATAAAAATTCGCTGGAACCTTGAAGTATGATTTTTAGAATTAGGTCACCTAAGGGTATCTTTGGGCAAAATATGAGCGATTTGCCAAATGGGTCGTTGACCGGCGGTTCTCGATCCTAACAGTCAGCCATTCTTAATCTTCGAACTAGGCCGTTCAAGCAATGAAAAAAGCGTTAAAACGAGAGGGAAACAGCAGACTTATACTCACGTAGTGAAAAGTATGTGAAACCAGGCACTTAAGCAAGGCTACTGCGAGAAAGCCGTACTGGAACACGCGTCATGACGTCACCGGAAGTGATCTTCACTATCTGCCGCCGTACTACAGCCTAACTGTACCATACCTTAAAGTTCCTTTTATTACCGATAAGATATTAGGAAAACAAAAACGTCTTTTTTAAAGTTTTTTTAATGTACAGTCTCCCATAGGAACTTGAGAAAAAAAAAATGCCCAAGCCGGCGAAAAATTTGGCAGCTTGTAAACAACTTTCCACCGAAATTTTTTACGTCTAAGCTTAGATTAGAACTTCAGCGTCTCTTTGTTCAGTGAAATACCGGTAAATGGGTAAATGGTAACTAGATAAATTCCTTTGCCACTCTGGTTTGCTAGAAACTTTCTAAAACCAAATGAACGACAAAAGAATGAAAGCCAAACGAGCACAAAGCAAATGAAAGCCCAGCAGAACAAAAAGACAGCCGCGAGTGCAGAAAACATCATGGTGTTATGAAACGTCTTTTGAAAATCAAAACATATAAAATAACTTTTCACCACATTTCCCGCCATTTGGTCTCAGGTAGTCTCGAGAAAGTCGCTTGGGCTGTCCACGCATCACGTGAGTAACATCCTCGGAAGAACTGGGTACCATGTCTAAAAATAATTTAAGGAGGATTTCCTTGGGTATAAGGCCTATATGGGGGATTCACTCTGTTACCTTGATCTTCTCTTGAATATCCATTATAATGGTTGGTTTTTAAGGTGGGACAGTAGTTCTTAAAGCGGGAACACTACCACAGTCAATTGTCTTCAACAGGGTATGGAAAATCGTTTATTTCTGAAGTTAGCAAGTTATTTTTACGTTTCGAGAAAACGCTCATTTCAAGTTTCCAGTTTCCCCCAGTTGATTTCCAGTTAATTATGAGATGAACCGCATAGTTTTATTTGGGTACTAATGACTCAGCTGGGAGACCAGTTTTGAAATTCGCGGCAAATAGGCACTAATTTACAACTGAATGGTTTTCTTGAATGCGTACTGTTAGTTTTCACAACCATTGTTATTCAGTCCTGAGCTAAATACAATGGCTCGCTTACCTAGACCGCGCCATTTTCAAACGCGACTTGACCAGGCAGTTTTCAAACTGAACGGTGTACCCCTCGTTCACCAATTACCAAACATAAAACGGATTTTGTTTGAAAAAAGATCCTTCGTCCATCGGCCGCATGGCGAGGATTGCAAGGCGGTTTGAATTTTCAATAAATCGCTGTTGAAACGGCCTTCACACTAAAGAAAGATCCGATTTTGTTGTTTTTCAACCGCAAAGAGACAGTCTTTATACTGTCTGATTGAATATCCTTTGGTTTAGGCTCAAATTGTAGTTTAATCATTACTCTTCCAAAAGCCGTTTGCTGAAGTCCATGTTAGAACTTCAGTAAATCAGGCAGGCGATTTTTGTCAACACGACTTGGCATTTTTGGGCCCTTTCTTCTCTTTTTCTGACCTATTGAACAAGCGTTCGCATTCAAATTTACCGCTTCGCCGGTTATGAATACTTGATGACGTTCAGGCATTTTGCACGATGGTTCAGCCAATCGGCGGAAAATTCCGAGAATTGTATTGTACTTCGGGTCAATAAATAACGGCGAACTAGAGAAAGAAATTTAGATCAGCCAGTTCAGGACTCAAGCTGCAGTGTTATCTGGACGACGAGCTTCAGTGCAAACATTCCACTGAATTCAGAACTCCTTACACCGGATAAAACAAGGTAAATTTATTTCCAAACAAATCTAATATCAGAAGTCCATAAGTAATTAAAACTGCATATTTCATGTAAACCAATTGCAGGTCATTACAAGAGCTCAAATGTGTGCTGTCACTCTTTCTTTCATCGTAACTATATATCTGCAAACTCAAGCTTTTCCCGGTTCTCGATTTAACAGAACTAATACGTCAATATTTTATAGCGAATACTTACAGTAGACTGGACGAAGACCCTGACAACCAAATTCATTATGAACAATCCGACCTCAAACTTTCTGTTCGATCGGCGATTTATTAGTGTTCCGGGCGAAATGTTGCTTTAGAGTAACCCATTCCCACTGAGATAATTACGACTTACTAGTAGTAATCGAAGATTAAAGAGTGTGTTCGAGTATCGCTAGGTTTGGTATGTTCAAATAATAAAAATTCTAGGAACATATATTTTGCCTGAGCTGTTTGTTGGATTAGCCTCCCCGTAGGGGCGCAAACAAATGAATTTATCGAAAGCACGTGCATACAAGACGATTTCCCTCTTTCACACATGTATTACGTAATATTAGTCCAAACGTTGCCTGTTACGTCGGTATGCGAGACGACGTGCTTTTATTACCAAAATTAGGACAATTATTCTGTTTACGAACACGACTTTGAATGGCCTTGGCCTTTGGGGAACAGCTATTGAGCATTTTCAACGAAACGGCACGCAGGCATGTTGTTGTCCCAAAGCAACCTGTGGGAGTTAAACTCTTTTCTCGTAATGTAAACACTTTCGTTGGGTTTCAGTGTTACCATATTATGCGCACAGAAATCAAGGCCAGCGAAGTGAAACTACACATTTCCTCCTTTGATTTATCTAGCAGAAATCAGTGCTGGTTTTTGGTCGAAGAGAGGAAGGCACACAACAGGCAGCCGAACTGCAGCTTAAGTCGCACACATTTCATGAAGACATGTCTGCAAGGTTTTTAAAGGCAATTAACTCTAACTTCAAACTTTAAATACGCAACTTATCCGTTACAGTCCACAATAAGTTGCCTCGACACTCGAAAGTCCACAACAAGCTGCCTGATCAACACTCGAAAGTCCGCAATATTCCACAACACTCGAAAGAAAGCACGTGGACGAACATGCCTTTGCATACGGCGGCTGCGCCCGCAGTACGAGCGGCAGTCAAAAGTGAGCTGTCCCACCGAAACGACAAGATAATAGCCTTTTTCTTTGCAGTTAACAGAAATAAAGACAACGCTAAAGTTGCTTTGGCCTCTTCTAATAGTTAACTTGAGAATTGCGGATTCAATTTGACCAGGAACAGCATATTTTGTTCAAAATAAAACAAATTAGAAGCTTGGAGACACAACTTGTTTCATATTTTTCACTTTTTACAATCTGAAATGGTTTTGGGAATTGGAAATCGCTTTTCGTGAATATCTAATGCCATCTCCAATGAGAAAAGTTGCCTGATCATTTCAATGTCTCCTGTTAACTTAACAACAACAACAACAACAACAGTTTATTTCTTCTACTGTAAACAGCTAAAAGAATTTACAAGATTATAATTATAAATAAATAAATAAACAGTACAGTGCATACAGTAGTGGGACACCCAAAATAACTAGAAAGCTAAACTAGTTGGGTGACCGTAATTATAATAACTAAAAATGCGAGAGTCAGGAAAGAGGCACAACAAATACATTGGTACACATAAATATCATAAACCTAGTACAAGATTAAATATACAAAACAAAACAAAATAAATAGATATAAACCATCAAAATATCAGTAAAGATTAATAGAGACTAATGAAATGCGAAGTTAGTTCCTTTTTAAATTGATTAGAAGTACAACACTTGAGTCTTTCATCGAGTTCATTCCATAATTTAGGTCCATTAAATCGAATATTAAATTTGCCATAATTTGTTCGAATTTTTGGAAGATAGAAAGTAGATCTAGATGCAAAGCGAGTATCTACATTATGTTTACGTTAACGTCAGGACAATAAAGTTTTTCCCGCCTACTGATAGACAAATTCGGCTAACACACACGTGACATTGAATTGGGTGTTTACATTGCGTGAAAACGAGGCTCCCATAACATTTTCTTTACTATTACAGCCGCTTGTATTTGTTGTGTTAATCATGTGCGTTGCTGTAGTTGTTTATTCAATAAAGAATAGAAAAGGTCAAAATCTCGAGAAATTTTTCCAAAATTTGGGTCAACGAACATGGTCTTCGTGGCTCGAGCAAGGCGGAAAAAAGAATGCTGGAGAGAAAAGCTATAAGTTCTTTCGGGAAGGTTATGTTGACGATGTTTAAGCGTGTCAGTAGTTGGAGGATTTCCATGTCAAGACACATTGCTAACGATCTCTAAGAAGATTGAAGAGCCTCATTTTAGCCGTAATCTTCAGGGAGAGCGATGGCAGGGCAGAAGTTTTTAATTAATTAAGCACGTTCTTCGTGTAAGGGAGGAAGCGGTGGACACTACAATCATGTATTTGCATTATCGTTCCAGTTGAATGATTATTTATGTTTTAATATCAAAGATATCCCGAGTGATGGTATATTTCGAGAGCAGTTTCTCTGTGTTAACAACACTTGATTTTTTCGTTGAAGTATCCCAGTAAATCTGCATTTTTCTATCTAGATTAGGCAACAGAAATTGTCATGATATTCAGGAATTCACCATGACTGTTAAATACTGTGAAAAGTGTAATAAATTTTCCCTCTTTCTTTGGGTTGTACATTCGGAAAGAAGGTAGGATAGAGAGAAATTATGTAACCAGAGAATTCTAAGATGTTCATCTAATTAACTACAGATTTCATCCTCAAGATGTTTGTGCCTTACGAGAAATAATTTCTTCGCCAGCCCTAGTCGAGACCAACGTCACACATTCTCCTTCATATGCTGCCGAATCCGTTGCTTCATTTTCTTTTCTGCTTTGATTCAGCTTTTCTGAAGCGTACCTCTTCACCGCTTGGACCTTCTCCTGCTTATGTTTACCTTCTCCTGCTTATCTTTATCCCACGGAAAAAAAGGAACCGCATCGGCCTTCAATCTATTATTACTACAGTAAGGATTAATAAAATCTTCCGATGTAAAGTGTTCGCTACAGTACTGACGTTGAAAAGTCGTGGATCTCTTTTCATTTTCACGATCCAAACAGAGAGGAGACTTTTAAAATTTAACGGAAAACCATGAAACGACAGATCTTTTCGGTTAGCGGAGCTTTTCTGACAGTCTCCGGTGCAACAAAACCGCGGAATCGTGGCTTATTTTTCTCTAAATGTCAATACGTACGCACTTGTTTTGGTTGTTGTTGTACCCAATTCAAGTCACGTGACACCCATGCGTGAGTTAGCCGAATTTGTCTATTCCTGATTGGCCAATTCAAATTTCAGGCGGGCAAGCCGAATGCAAGGTGGAGATGACGTCATTCGCACCTGAAGAATCTTTTGAGGGGGTCAAATTGGTATCATCTACATCTACTCGATTCTTCCCCATTTCCCGATTAGAAATAGTTTTCTCGAACGCAGTTTGTATTAAAGGAAGCGAGAAGAGCAGTCCAAGAGGTGAAGATGATGAGAAGTTGTTTTTCGGGAGAGGACAACACATGGGCCCCTGGTCCATCGACCCCCTCCGTGGACCAGGTCCGTGGACCGGGTCCATGAACCCCGTTCATGGACCCCCTATTTTCCCTATAAATACTGTTGGCAAACCATAATAAAATAAAAATGAAATGTAATAAGCAAATTGCAAACAATGGATTCACAGTAATATTTCAATTTAATATTTAATTAATTTTCAGCTTTGTAATCTTTCATAAAGTCACATTTTAATAAATGTAAGCCGAAGAAGAAAGTGATGTGTGCCATAGCTATTAATTGCTTGTTATTGATTTGTCACTGAAATATGCTCATGCTCGAGTCCGAGCGATGGCCGGATGTGAAAAAATGAGCCGGCGACTGAACATTCGGGAGAGGCATTCATCTACATATCAAGTCGAAAAAAACATCAAAACGCCATAAGATAAAAAACCTAAAAGAAAAACTCAAAGGAATCATAATAAAAAGAACAGTGCTTACTTTTGTCGACGTCGCGAAAGCGAAGGTAAACGTACATGGGGACTTGATCCAGCAATCAAGCATACCAGAAGTCTTTGTTAATGTGGGGTAGTAGAAATAGGGGGTCTATGGACCCGGTTCATGAACGGGTTTCATGGATCCGGTCCATATTTTGACGGACCCAGTCCATGGACCTGGTCCACGGAGGGGACTCCATGGACCAGGGATCTATGTTTTGTCCTCTCCTGTTGTTTTTCTTTTCTAAATCTTCCGAATTCGCTTTCACGACACGAATCCAATCGCTAGATTCGTCATTAAAAGCTAAAAAACTCCATACTTTTTGTTTCAAGAGCTCAAATACAATGTTTGCATGTCCTGATCATGAGGGCGCAAAAAATGGTCGGCTGACATTTTCGCAAAACAAATATCAGCTTGGATATTACCCTATTATAAGAAATTAACGTTCGTGTTAATTAACGTATTTGAAATTAACGCGACTTAAATTAACGCAAATTGAAGGTAAATTTGCTTTCCAATAAAGAAAATTAACGCGAGAGAGGGGGAAAATTTCAAAATGAGGGAAATTAACGCCTCTGCTACACCAAAAATAAAACGGAATTTGTTGAGAACAGGAACCAATTTATTTTAACACAGTAAAGCTGACAGCGTACACGACCAAAATTCAGTTGAAGTACAGTAAACGGTCTACTAATGTGAAAGACTGATGTGAAATGTAAAGTGCGCGAATAAAATTTATTGTTTGGCTGTGTCAAGAATGTCTGGCGTGTGTCACAGATTTGGGGGGAAATAATGGTAATTAACGTCGCGGAAATTAACGCGCAACTTAATTAACAGCGCGGAGATTAACATTAACATAAATTAACGCGACTTGAATTAACGCGAATTTTTGAAATTCGCGTTAATTTCATGAGGCGTTTATTTCCTATAATAAGGTAAAAGCATTTGATCCTTTAGGTGAACTGATTACATAAGACCTTTGGCACAGTTCTCCTTTAACGGTCCTTTCGACTGGCAAATAACATAACATAAATATATTTGTTTTGAAGGCAATTTGTGGCAGCGTCGGCACCAACTCTGCCATGCCACTAATCACAAACTGTTTTCCTCTAGATGAGTAACTTTTTCGCTGGTATTGGAAGAGCATTTGAAGAAGCTGGAAAGGCGTTCAACGACAATGTAGTCAGGGCTGTAACCAAAGCCGTAGAGGATACTGCAGAGGCGATCAACGACAATGTAGTCAGGGCTGTAACCAAAGCCGTAGAGGATACTACAGAGGCGATCAACGACAATGTAGTCAAACCTGTAAGTAAAGCTGTAGAGGATACTGCAAAGGGGATCAACGACAATGCAGTCAAAACTGTGGGCAAAGTTGTAGCGGATACTACAGAGGCGATCAACGACAATGTAGTCCAACCTGTAAGTAAAGCTGTAGAGGATACTGCAAAGGGGATCAACGACAATGCAGTCAAAACTGTGAGCAAAGTTCTGGCGGATACTGCAGAGGCGATCAACGACAATGTAGTCAAACCCGTAAGCAAAGCTGTAGAAGATACTGCAAAGGGGATCAACGACAATGCAGTCAAAACTGTAAACAAAGTTGTAGAAGATACTACAGCGGCGATCAACGACAATGTCGTCAAACCCGTAAGCAAAGCTGTAGAGGCGATCAACGACAATGCAGTCAAAACTGTAAACAAAGTTGTAGCGGATACTGCAGAAGCGATCAACGACAATGTAGTCAAACCTGTAAGCAAAGCTGTAGAAGATACTGCAAAGGGGATCAACGACAATGCAGTCAAAACTGTAAGCAAAGTTGTAGAAGATACTACAGCGACGATCAACGACAATGTATTCAAACCCGTAAGCAAAGCTGTAGAGGCGATCAACGACAATGCAGTCAAAACTGTAAACAAAGTTGTAGCGGATACTGCAGAAGTGATCAACGACAATGCATTCAAACCTGTAAGCAAAGCTGTAGAAGATACTGCAAAGGGGATCAACGACAATGCAGTCAAAACTGTGAGCAAAGTTCTGGCGGATACTGCAGAGGCGATCAACGACAATGTAGTCAAACCCGTAAGCAAAGCTGTAGAAGATACTGCAAAGGGGATCAACGACAATGCAGTCAAAACTGTAAACAAAGTTGTAGAAGATACTACAGCGGCGATCAACGACAATGTAGTCAAACCCGTAAGCAAAGCTGTAGAGGCGATCAACGACAATGCAGTCAAAACTGTAAACAAAGTTGTAGCGGATACTGCAGAAGCGATCAACGACAATGTAGTCAAACCTGTAAGCAAAGCTGTAGAAGATACTGCAAAGGGGATCAACGACAATGTAGTCAAAACTGTAAACAAAGTTGTAGAAGATACTACAGCGACGATCAACGACAATGTATTCAAACCCGTAAGCAAAGCTGTAGAGGCGATCAACGACAATGCAGTCAAAACTGTAAACAAAGTTGTAGCGGATACTGCAGAAGTGATCAACGACAATGTATTCAAACCTGTAAGCAAAGCTGTAGAAGATACTGCAAAGGGGATCAACGACAATGCAGTCAAAACTGTAAACAAAGTTGTAGAAGATACTACAGCGGCGATCAACGACAATGTCGTCAAACCCGTAAGCAAAGCTGTAGAGGCGATCAACGACAATGCAGTCAAAACTGTAAACAAAGTTGTAGCGGATACTGCAGAAGCGATCAACGACAATGTAGTCAAACCTGTAAGCAAAGCTGTAGAAGATACTGCAAAGGGGATCAACGACAATGCAGTCAAAACTGTAAGCAAAGTTGTAGAAGATACTACAGCGACGATCAACGACAATGTATTCAAACCCGTAAGCAAAGCTGTAGAGGCGATCAACGACAATGCAGTCAAAACTGTAAACAAAGTTGTAGCGGATACTGCAGAAGTGATCAACGACAATGTATTCAAACCTGTAAGCAAAGCTGTAGAAGATACTGCAAAGGGGATCAACGACAATGCAGTCAAAACTGTGAGCAAAGTTCTGGCGGATACTGCAGAGGCGATCAACGACAATGTAGTCAAACCCGTAAGCAAAGCTGTAGAAGATACTGCAAAGGGGATCAACGACAATGCAGTCAAAACTGTAAACAAAGTTGTAGAAGATACTACAGCGGCGATCAACGACAATGTAGTCAAACCCGTAAGCAAAGCTGTAGAGGCGATCAACGACAATGCAGTCAAAACTGTAAACAAAGTTGTAGCGGATACTGCAGAAGCGATCAACGAGAATGTAGTCAAACCCGTAAGCAAAGCTGTAGAAGATACTGCAAAGGGGATCAACGACAATGCAGTCAAAACTGTAAACAAAGTTGTAGAAGATACTACAGCGGCGATCAACGACAATGTAGTCAAACCCGTAAGCAAAGCTGTAGAGGCGATCAACGACAATGCAGTCAAAACTGTAAACAAAGTTGTAGCGGATACTGCAGAAGCGATCAACGACAATGTCGTCAAACCCGTAAGCAAAGCTGTAGAGGCGATCAACGACAATGCAGTCAAAACTGTAAACAAAGTTGTAGCGGATACTGCAGAAGCGATCAACGACAATGTAGTCAAACCTGTAAGCAAAGCTGTAGAAGATACTGCAAAGGGGATCAACGACAATGCAGTCAAAACTGTAAGCAAAGTTGTAGAAGATACTACAGCGACGATCAACGACAATGTATTCAAACCCGTAAGCAAAGCTGTAGAGGCGATCAACGACAATGCAGTCAAAACTGTAAACAAAGTTGTAGCGGATACTGCAGAAGTGATCAACGACAATGTATTCAAACCTGTAAGCAAAGCTGTAGAAGATACTGCAAAGGGGATCAACGACAATGCAGTCAAAACTGTGAGCAAAGTTCTGGCGGATACTGCAGAGGCGATCAACGACAATGTAGTCAAACCCGTAAGCAAAGCTGTAGAAGATACTGCAAAGGGGATCAACGACAATGCAGTCAAAACTGTAAACAAAGTTGTAGAAGATACTACAGCGGCGATCAACGACAATGTAGTCAAACCCGTAAGCAAAGCTGTAGAGGCGATCAACGACAATGCAGTCAAAACTGTAAACAAAGTTGTAGCGGATACTGCAGAAGCGATCAACGACAATGTAGTCAAACCTGTAAGCAAAGCTGTAGAAGATACTGCAAAGGGGATCAACGACAATGTAGTCAAAACTGTAAACAAAGTTGTAGAAGATACTACAGCGACGATCAACGACAATGTATTCAAACCCGTAAGCAAAGTTGTAGAGGCGATCAACGACAATGCAGTCAAAACTGTAAACAAAGTTGTAGCGGATACTGCAGAAGTGATCAACGACAATGTATTCAAACCTGTAAGCAAAGCTGTAGAAGATACTGCAAAGGGGATCAACGACAATGCAGTCAAAACTGTAAGCAAAGTTGTAGAAGATACTACAGCGGCGATCAACGACAATGTAGTCAAACCCGTAAGCAAAGCTGTAGAGGCGATCAACGACAATGCAGTCAAAACTGTAAACAAAGTTGTAGCGGATACTACAGAGGCGATCAACGACAATGTAGTCAAAACTCTAAGCAAAGTTGTAGAGGATACTGCAGAGGCGATCAACGACACCGTAGTCAAACCCGTAAGCAAAGCTGCAGAAGCGATCAACAACAATGTAGTCAAAACTGTAAGCAAAGCTGTAGAGGCGATCAACAACAATGCAGTCAAAACTGTGAGCAAAGTTGTAGAGGATACTGCAGAGGCGATCGGCGACAATGTTGTCAAACCAGTAAGCAAAGCTGTAGAGGAAACTGTGGTCAAACCTGTGGCAAAAGGTCTACTTGCGACTGGAGACGAAGCTGGAAGGGTGGTAGGTGACAAACCATTAGAGGACGCTGTAGGCAAACCCTTGGCCAAAGCTCTAGACGAAGCTGCAGGCACACCTGTGGTCGAACCTGTGACCAAAGCTCTAGACGAAGCTCGAAAGGAGATACGCAAAATGATGGAAAACGCAGCCAAAAAGGATGGCTAAGGATGACTGAACATGTTAAATTATATAGTTGCTTTTAAACCATCCACGTTAGTGCTGGATCGGATAAAAATCGCTTTTTCGCTCTTCCTAGCATATTTAGCTTCTACGTTTATTAATCTGAGCGGTTACCTTTGAGTAATCTCTCGGAAAGCTATAACTAATAGTTAATTTGTAACAATAAGAGTGTGATCATTTAATCGAATGCGAAACTCATTCTAGCGTGAGGGCTGCTCGGCTCTTAGGAACAGGTTTTGCAAAATTATATATGCACATATTTACCCTACTTGACTCTTAATGGCCAGTTACTCATATATGGTATGCGTAGGAATGTACGGGCGTGTTTTGAGAAGCACTTGAATTGAAGTGTTCAGATTGAAATTTCTTCGTGTGGTTTTTGTGTTCGGGTATTTTTTTACCCCTAAAGGTGACTTTCCGGAGTTGCTCGTGTATCAGATTTTGAAGTCGAAAGCAGTGAAATCTCCGTCTAACCTCAGTTTATTGTCGAATTGAGACGATTGGTTTTCCTTTGGCTAGTGTGTCGTGCCGGGAGCAAAGTCTGGCTGGCTGCAATTATTTTGCAGAATCTATAGGTAGTGGGCAGTGAATTTTTCATCTGGAATTGAAAGCGACAAAGATGACAAATTGAAGACGAAGACGGATGAATCCATTCGAGGAATAGTTTTTCTCAGCGTCCAGATTTTGAAGAACGATTTGACTCGGATCTTATCTCAGAATCTAGCGGTAGTAGGGTAGCTAGAGAATCAGATGAAGAAGCGGAAAGCGATAAAGATGACGAACTGGAGATAAACGATTTATTTGGAGCAAAGAATTAACCAGAATGCTTGATGTTGAAGCTGTTGGAATGGCTGTGGACCCTGGATGAAAAAAATTAAGCCAAAAATGTAGAAGGGTCAGGTTCAAAAGGGAAATATGTCAAGAATATTTAACAATTATTCACCGAAGTGGAGGTGAATAGTGGTGGACATTTACCGAGCCGCGAAGTGGCGAGGTAAATATCCATCTCTTTCACCGACACTGAGGTGAATAATTGTTTTAGTATATATATACCACACAAGCTGAATAATGAGCGGACCAAAACGTTATTTTATATGTGACAAGCGGTGGGAAATTTTAAAATCTCTCGCGCCGGTGAATAGTACTTGCTAATCACCTCCGAGTTAACCAATCAGAGTGCGCGAAAAGCACTATTTACTTGTGTGGTGTATACTAAACATAGATAGTTATTGCTTAGCTAGGTCAGTGAAAATATAGTCGCATTAGTTTGAAATTTGAGGGAAACAACACGCAAGCTGCGATGTTCGTGTCGATATCTGCTGGGACTGATTATGTCCAGGAAATCAGAATTCTACACTGTAGACATAAATTATTTTTTTTAGTTTAACTTTGCGAGACATACATTTGCTATACAAGGTAATCTATTTAGCTGATCAAATCGTTAAGATGCTAGCAACCGTATATTGAGTAGAATCAAGTGGGGTTCCACCATATTTTGTTTTGTTTTTTCTTTGTTTCGTTTTGTTTTCTGTTTTAATTCATGTATGTTAAATAACTGAGTTCAGTTCTTGGCTTTGTTCAAGTTTAACCCTTTGAATACCAAACTTTCGCCAAAAAATACCGTTTTTAACCGCTTAGTCAGGTGTTTTAGCTTCCATGACGCTAAATAAGCCTAAGTTTTGCTAAGAAAGCTTTTTTTTACCAAAAGGAGAGATTTCTCGAGGATTAGGTGCAAAATTGAGCAATATTTCAATTCCGGGCATGCGCATAAGCCAAAATTTGGACCTTGATCAATCATAGGCGTAGTGGACCATTTTACCACCGTTTTTGCACCAAAAACTGATAACATTGTTTTTCGATTTGCAACGTCGCAATGTCGTCGACATCTAAACCTGACCATTGTACGGAAAGGCCTAGCCTAGTACTATCTGCTTACCAAGAATATCTGATAACATTTAAATTGATGACGTCACAAGTGTTACAAAGAGCACGACCATTAATCACGCATATATGCGTACTTGGTATTCAAAGGGTTAATAACAGGTATCCGTAAGCAGCTGCTGTGGTAGCAATAAAATCAGCCCAAAACTATCTGACTTCTTTGAGTTTTTTCATCTCACGATTAACCGGAAATCAAACTGGAGGAATTTGGAAACTTGAAATATGCCTTATCTGAAATGTGAGAATAACTTGCTTACTTCACATTAGAACTAGCAGTAACCAATAGTCAGGAGGTGCGGGCGGCCATGTCTGTTGCGAGATGAAATAGCTATTGAGGATAGCGTGGGAGAAGCGAGGGAGACGCGCAGGGCCATCGGCTCCTGCTGTTGATTTGTGCAGTTGTGTATTTTAGTTCCTTCTTAGATGCATCTGATGCGAACTTTCGCCCTATAAATTTTAATTATTACTATTATAAAAAATGTTTCTGATTAAAGACATTATTATTATTGTTGTTGTTGTTGTCGTTGTCCTTATTATTATTACTATTACTATTATTATTATTACTGTTTTTGTTTTTATTATTATTATCATTATCATTATCATTATCATTAACATTAACATTACCATCACCATCATCATCATCATTATCATTATCATTATCATTATCATTATTATTATCATTATTATTATTATTGCTAAGGCTACTGTCAGAGGAAACCAGCTCGAAATTGAAATAAAGAAATTATTTGTTTTTGGTATTTTAGAGGTAGGACATTTAAAGAGTAGTTCTTCCTCAACCTTGTGTCGAATGGAATGGGAATTTGGAAATGTAGGTCTTTAAGGAAAACCGCCGAAAAACTCTTGGAGGAAGGACAATAACCATTTTAGATTATAAACTTTGCAAATCACTTGTATCTTACCGAGAGTTTGCCTCTCCGTTTCCTTTCTCGTTTGCACTGTAAAGTCTCCGTTGCTTTCGCTTGTACAAGTAAACGCTGTAACCCAAGGTGACATGTGCCTCTGAAAATTACATTCCTGAATTGTGCTATTCACATGAAATTCACATGACCCATGACCACGAACCTTGAACTCAACACCAGGGCCTTTGCTCGGCCGTTTTCTCACATACCACTCCTTCCAGCTGGAAGAACAAAGGAATGCCAAGAATGTGCCCACAGTTTGCTTCAAATCGGCTCTAGCGCTCTGCACGCTTTAAGAAAGTGCCGCTGACCACCGACGTCAAGATTAGACTGCGGGCTCGCTTTTGCTCGCCCGCAATAAACGATTTTCCATACCCCGTTGAAGACAATTGACTGTGGTAGTGTTCCGGTTTAAAAAACTTCCATCTCACTTTAAAAACCAAATACTGTGATATATAGTCATGTGAAGATCAAGGTAAGAGAGTGAATCCCCCATATAGGCCTTATACAAAAAGTTATTCCTCTTAAGTTATTTTTAGACATGGTACCCTGTTCTTCCGAGGATGTTACTCGCGCGATGCGTGGACAGCCCAAGCGACTTTCTCGAGACTACCTGAGACAAAATGGCTGGAAATGTGGTGAAAAGTTATTCTATATGTTTTGATTTTCAAAAGACGTCTCATAGCACCATGATGTTTTCTGCACTCCCAGCTGTCTTTTTGTTCTGCTGGGCTTTCATTTGCTTTGTGCTCGCATGTTTGGCTGTTCATTCTTTTGTCGTTCATTTGGTTTTAGGAAGTTTCTTCTAGCAAACCACAATAGGAATTTATTTATTTACAATTTACCATCATTCATTTACCATTTACCGGCGTTCCACTGAACAAAGACACGCTGATGTTCTAGTTTAAGCGTGGATCTAAAGAATTTCAGTAGAATATGGTTTACAAGTTGCCTAATTTTGCGCAGGCTTGAGCATATTTTTTCTCAAGTATTAACTAAGGGAGACTGTACATTAAAAAAAACATAAACAAAAGACCTGTCTTTGTTTTCTTAACATCTCATCGGAAACTGAAAATAGGTACTTTAAGTTATGGTACAGCTAGAATATAGTGCGGGGCAGATAGTGAAGATCACTTCCGGTGACCTCATGACGAGCGTTGCAGTACGGTTTTTCAGAACTGGCAAAAAGTTGAAATATGACGGCCAAAACAGCGGCAATTTATGCTTGACGCCGCTACCTTACATACGGCTGGCGTGCGGGAAATTTGAATCGACCGATCAGGTTTCAGAAGGCGGGAAAAACTTTATTATCCTGACGTCAATGTGAGTTGAAAACATGAACACAGGCAACTGTTCTCGCTGGAGATGGCATTAGCTTTCCACGAAAAGGGATTTGGAATTCCAAGAACCATATCAGATTGTAAAAAAAAGAAAAATATGAAACATTTTTTGTCTCCAAGCTTCTAATTTGCCGCCAAAAATGGGTCGCCGGCGTCCGGCCTAGAAACTTGCTCGTAGCTCGTCGAGTGTCCCCAGGTAGGATAATAGTTGTGTTATTTTGAACAAAATATGCTATTTCTGGTCAAATTAAACCCGGAATTCTCAAGTTAACTATTAGATGAGGCCAAAGCAACTTTAGCACTGTAGCCTGCGTAGCAGTCTTTTCCGTTTCCTTTCAGCAAGCGGGAGTCACGCGAGGGTACGCGGACAGAGATAACAAAAAAATTAGTGGCAGGGCGGAGGGGCAGGGAAGGGAAGGAAAAGCTTGCTGCTGACCCCAGACATTTTATCGAACGCCCCTAATTGCTTTCCCTGTTCCCCGTTCCCCGTTCTCCGATTCTCCGATTCCCCCATTCCCCGATTCCCCCATTCCCCGATTCTCCGATTCTCCGATTCCCCGATTCTCCGATACCCCGATTCCCCGATTCTCCGATTCCCCGATTCTCCGATTGCCCGATTCCCTGATTCCCTGATTCCCTGATTCTCCGATTCCTCCATTCTCCGATTTCCCGATTCCCCGATACCCACGATTAATCCGATTCCCCCGATTCCCCCGATTCCCCGATTCCCCGATATCCCCATTCTCCCATTCCCCCATTCCCCGATTCCCCGATTCCCCGATTCCCCGATTCCCCGATATCCCCATTCTCCCATTCCCCCATTCCCCGATTCCCCGATTCCCCGATATCCCCATTCTCCCATTCCCCCATTCCCCGATTCCCCGATTCCCCCGATTCCCCGATTCTCCCGATTCCCCCGATTCCCCCGATTCTCCCGATTCTCCCGATTCCCCCGATTCCCCGATTCCCCGATATCCCCATTCTCCCATTCCCCGATTCCCCGATTCCCCGATTCCCCGATTCCCCGATTCCCCGATTCTCCGATTCCCCGATTCCCCGTTTCCCCGATTCCCCGATTCCCCGATTCCCCGATTCCCCGATTCCCCGATTCCCCGTTTCCCCGATTCCCCGATTCCCCGATTCCCCGATTCCCCGATTCCCCGATTCCCCCGATTCCCCCGATTCTCCCGATTCCCCCGATTCCCTGATTCCCTGATATCCCCATTCTCCCATTCCCCGATTCACCGATTCTCCGATTCCCCGATTCCCCGATTCCCCGATTCTCCGATTCTCCGATTCTCCGATTCTCCGATTCCCCGATTCCCCGATTCCCCGATTCCCCGATTCCCCGATTCCCCGATTCCCCGATTCTCCGATTCTCCGATTCCCCGATTCCCCGATTCCCCGATTCTCCGATTCTTCGATTCCCCGATTCCCCGATTCCCCGATTCCCCGATTCCCCGATTCCCCGATTCCCCGATTCCCCGATTCCCCGATTCCCCGATTCCCCGATTCCCCGATTCCCCGATTCCCCGATTCCCCGATTCCCCGATTCCCCGATTCCCCGATTCCCCGATTCCCCGATTCCCCGATTATCCGATTCTCCGATTCTTCGATTCCCCGATTCCCCGATTCCCCGATTCCCCGATTCCCCGATTCCCCGATTCCCCGATTCCCCGATTCTCCGATTCCCCGATTCTCCGATTCCCCGATTCCCCGATTCCCCGTTTCCCCGATTCTCCGATTCTTCGATTCCCTGATTCCCCGATTCCCCGATTCCCCGATTCCCCGATTCCCCGATTCCCCGATTCCCCGATTCCCCGATTCCCCGATTCCCCGATTCCCCGATTCCCCGATTCCCCGATTCCCCGTTTCCCCGATTCTCCGATTCTCCGATTCCCCGATTCCCCGATTCCCCGATTCCCCGATTCCCCGATTCCCCGATTCCCCGATTCCCCGATTCCCCGATTCCCCGATTCCCCGATTCCCCGATTCCCCGATTCCCCGATTCCCCGATTCCCCGATTCCCCGATTCCCCGATTCCCCGATTCCCCGATTCCCCGATTCCCCGATTCCCCGATTCTCCCGTTCCCCGATTCGCCGTTCTCCGTTTTAGAGATTTTTCTACGCTATCAGTTTTCAATTTTATATTTCCTCTGAACGTTTGTACTTGTATCCATTTGAGTTTCATTCGTCAACCGGGGAGAACAATTTCTTTTGTTTCTGTTCATCCTAAACGCATGTTTACAGTTGTATTTCAATATAATTTTCTACGGATCACAGCTAGCTTTTCAGCTGAAAACCGTGGCCAAGGATATGCTGCTGTTCTGGTGTTGCTGGTTTTAGTACAGGCTCATTACTGCGCCTTTCAATGACATAACTTAATTCCTGAATTTAGTTCGGCACGGCAGAAGCACGACGTCTAAACCGAGCCTTAGAGCACTCAGGTTATTGAAAGGCACAGTAAACTCGATTTAGTCACAGTAGGAAAATTTTGCTTTTACTTTAGTCTAGCGCATGGTAGCGTAGTTTACCCTAAGGCGCGTGGCGTGTAATCCATGCCTTACGTAAGGCGCAGAACGTAGTTAAAGTCCCTAATATTTCCTGTTTTCCTACGGCCCTGATGCAAAACCGAACACATTAGTCCAACATCTTGCTATGTGCTTGGGTGATAATTGAAGCTTCCTGTGAATCAGCAACGATTGATTTTCTTTTTCTAAGCCGGTACACTGTCAGCAAATTCCATGGTTTGTTGCCTTGCTACAGCTTGTCAATAGCACATTAGACAAACAGCATTCATGATACGCGTACGCTTCAATGCGTAATTGGAACTTCCTGTGTATCAGTAAAAAATTACTTGCTTTTTAATTTTCTAAGCCGGCAGACCGTCAGCAAATTCCATGGTCTGTTTTCTAAAACGCGAGCTACATGAATTGATATTGTGCACTTCTCTTTACCAATGTCTTAAACTTATTAGTTTTCTCTATTTATTAAGCCAGGACTGAGGCAGTCAAAGATAAACAACAATATATCTTCCATCTCAATGGTATCGATTACCTGACGTCAGTTCAGTAAGTGTCTGATCATTAACAAATTGACGTCAGTTTTTCATGCGTCTGTCCTGTTATTGATCATGAATTTCGTCGTAAACATTGTCAAAGTAGTCTGCGGACCACTCGGCGAAAGCTATCGCCGCGTGGATCCACAGCTACTTTGACAATGCTATGACGAAATTCATTGTCAATAACAGGACACACTCATTAAAAACTGACATCAATTTGTTCTTTACGATAACAAATTGTCAAATTGTCCGCTCTCACTCGTTGACGCATCGCATAAATTATAGATTCATCTGTCTGTCCACTTATTGACAATAAAAATTAGCCAATGAGCGCGCGAGAATTTCTGCAATTATCGTAAAAAATGGTTTTGAAGGGCAAGTCTTTGGAGAATAGTAAGCCTGCGGGCAAATCTCTGTTGAATCTAAAGATCACCTGTCGTGAACTTCAAATTCCTCTGTAGTAAATGCTGAACATGCTGTATAAGTTTGCGTGGCCGTCAGCATATTTTTCAAGTTTCTATGGGAAACTGTGCATTACAAAAAGAGAATACAGGAGAAGTGTTTGTGGGCTAGTGTCAAGACTGAAGGGTTCCCTTTTGATCAATATCGCTAATTTGTTTTTGTTCAATGCTTCGCATCTGATAACATTCTTATTGTTTGACAATTGTTGTTTTCAAACAAACCACACACAGCCGAAAAATTTCTTGAAACTTATATTTTTACAGGCCAATAGGTTCGGAACAAATGCCCAAATTCAGCTTGGTAACGGTTACTAGAGATGCCTGAGCACTGTCTATTTCGATGTCATAATGATAACATCAAACTTACTGAACGAAGGAAACTAGGTTAGTACAGGTTCGAAATGGCAGACTTCGGTCTCAACATATGATTTTGATAGACTAACCTTATTTTTCCCAGACTTACAAGTGAACAACAAATACTCTATATGTACCCGCAGTTTGGTAACGGTAACTGAGGACAGTCTCCAACAATTTCGTCCATCGATCTCGATAATCAAACGGAAACTCTTTCAAAATAAAACAGGAAAAATAAAATAATGTGTTCCTGTTCAGCTTAATTAAAAACACAAGTTATACAGTGGCAATCATCGTTAGAGCGAGACTGGTTATCCTAAATGGATCGGTACAGCGTTTGTTTTTCACTAAGGTTTAATAAAGAAACTAAACAATTCTTGGCCTTTTCAGCGACGATATCGGGGATCTGTGTTCATAAGTCTTTTATCTTTATTTTTCTCTTTACGTTCCTTGCTTCTGTGGACAAACAATTTGCACTAATTTACATCCTCCCTTTCTTTGTGTTAAAAATTGCCGGACTGTAAGAAAAATTAGCCAAGACACCAATCTATCGTCAAAGATGTTCAGTCGACTCCCGATAACTCGTAACTTGAACCTCGCGCTAACTCGAACCAAAATCGATTTCCCTGGATGCCTAGTCTCCTCCGCAGCCTTTTTTGGGGGGGGGGGATGTCACGCAACGCTCCGTGTCCCGACGTAACTTCGCTGTTTCCCTTTAGGTCATTTTCTACATAATTTTACCCTAGATAACTTCGAACCATGTTTGTCAATACGTGACAAGTCAAAGCCACTGTTGTCCAAAACATTGAAACTATTTCTCGAAAAAATAAATCGCACGAACTCTGTACCAGTAGACTGACATTGTTCTTAACGATCGCAGTACTTGGACTTCTCCTGCTGCTTTGCTTTGCTTTCTTTTGTTTCCCATTAGGTTCATACCTTCTGACTTTTACAGTAATTTAGAAATATATTGTTCCATTTTCACTCGACTTTTCTGTAATTAAATTTGATTAAAATGTACACTGTATGAATAGAAATACCAAGAGAAATACAGTCAACGCCGTTTTTCCTTATTTCTGGTCATTTGTTTTCAACTCCCGATAACTGACTTGAACTCCCGATAACTTGAACCTTTTCAATTTCCCAGTTGACCAGTATGCATTTTGCAGGTTTTGTGGCAGAGGAAGTCTAAATTATCGATCAGCCAAATCAAATTGCCGGATGTAGTCGCGGTCCCTTCAGGACGTGCCTACACCGGTTTATGAGTATGTTTTCCGGTTTCAGCTAACCGGCGGAACATTCCTTGAAATGCATTGTTCGTCGGGTCAGTAAATAACGGCGACCCAGAGAATGAAATTTAGATCAGCAAGTTCAGGACTCAAGCGGTAGTGTTAACTGGACGACGAGCTTTAGAGCAAACATTCCACTGAATTCAAAACTCCTTACACCGGATAAAACAAGGTAAATTTATTTTCCAGCAAATCTAATATCATAAGTCCATAAGTATGAAGGACTGCATATTCAGTTCATGTGAACCAAAAGCTGAAATGTGCTCACACGCTATTTTTGTATCATGCTATCATTAACTATTCATGCAAACTCAAGGTTTTTCCGGTTCGCGATTTTAACAGAACTAATCTCTGTAATATTTTAAGCGAATACTTGCAGTGGGCTGAATGAAGACCCTGACAACCAAATTCCTTATGGACAATCCAACCTCAAACTTTCTGTTCGATCGGCGATTTACTAGTGTTCCGGGCGAAATGTTGCTTTTGAGAGTAACCAATTTCCTCTGAGAAACACTGAACAAGAACTTAATAATTAAAACTTATTAGTATTAAAGGAGGCGAGAGGAGCTGTGCAAGAGTTAAACTTGATGAGGAGAAGTTGTTTCTCTTCTCTAAATTTTTCGCATTTGCACTTTTCGTGGCACAAATCGAATCGCTAGAAAAAAAAATCCATTCTTTTTGTTTCAAAGTTTCAAATACAGTGTTTATCGTCAACGCACAAAACATGGTCGGCTAAAATTTTCGAAAAACAAATATCAGCTTGAAAATTAGAGCAACAAGTGTCTGTTAAAAAGTTTGTTAACCAAAAATGTATGAATTCCTTCATCGAGGCAAATTTTGCTCGTTGGAGGCTAAGAATGGTCAATTGGACAGAATTATGGAGGAAAAGAAAGTTTTGGAGAAAATTTGTGCTTTTCTTTAACCAAAAATGACAAATTTTGCTCGTTAGAGGCTAAGAATGGTCGATTGGACAGAATTATGGAGAAAAAGAAAGTTTTGGAGAAAATTTGTGCTGTTCCTTTAATTCTTCAGGTTAAATGATTACATCAGACCTCTGGCATATCACGGTTCTCCTATAACGGCCCTTTTGACTGGCATGTCACATAAATATATTTGTTTTGAAGCCAATTTTTGACAGCGTCGAGACCAACTCATCCATACCACTAATCACAAACTGTTTTCCTTTAGATGGGTGACTTTTTAGCTGGTTTTGGAAAGGCGTTCGTAGAAGCTGGAGGGAAGATCGTCAAACCTGTGGGCGATGCAGCCGAAGCTCTGAAAAACGCTGCCAAGAGTAACTGTTACTTGGAAAACGATACCAAGTATAGAGTTGAGATCGTCGATTACGACGGAACCCGCACCTTGAGCCCTGGTGAGACACAACATAACTTCCTTATCAAAGGCCCCTTTAGTCTGGACCTCGTCATGATTTTCAATAACGGAAAGGATGTGAAGATCAATTTCCCCGAACACAAGTTCCAAGACCGCACCCACAAAATGAGTATCATCTTTGCAGATGCAATCAGAGAGTATGAAAGTTAGTGCTGAATCAGACGTTCAAAGCAGAAAAAAATCAGCTTTGTACTCTTCCATGCATATTTAACTTTCACGTTTATTAATCTGAGCGTTTCAGTTATACGCTAAGTTACAATTAATTTGTACCAATAAGTGTGCGATCGATTTAATCGAATACCAACCCATTTCAACGGTGAGTTAGGAATAGGTTTTGCAATATTATATACACGTATTTACCTTATTTTGACCAGCTACTCATATACCGTGTGCGTAGGAATGTACGGTCCTGTTTTGAGAAGCGTTTTCATTAAAGTTTTCAGATTTAAATTTCTTTGTGTGGTTTTTGTGTCCGAGTATTTTTAAATCTCTAATGGTGACTTCCAGAGTTGCTTGTGTAACAGATTTTGAAATCGAAAGCAGTGACTGAAGCTCCGACTACCTAACTTGAGTTTATTGTCGACTTGAGACGACTGGTTTTCCCTTTAGCCTGTGTGTTATTCCAGGGGACATTTTTTCAATTTTTTTTCTCCAATTTTTGTGCACAATCTAGCGGTAGAGGGGTAGTGAATTTTTCATATGGAAAGCGACGAAGAAGACCTGAAGACGAAGACGGATGAATTGATTCGGGGAACAGTTTCCTTCAGCGTCTAGATTTGAAAGAAGGGTGATTTGACTCAGACTTTTTTCCCAGAATCTAGCGGTAGTAGGGTAGCTAGACAATCATATGAAGAGGTGGTAAGCGATGAAGATGACGAACTGCGGATGTTGATCCATTTGGAGCAAAGAATTAACCTGAAGGCCTAATGTTGAAGCTGTTTGAATGACTGTGGACACTGGATTTTTTTAGCTCTACTTCACACTGATCAGGTATGACAGTTATTACAGACTCAGACTAATTTGTGTTGTAATGAACCGAAGAGACTTGAAGATGAGGAAAAATCAGTGTTGTATCAAAACAGTTTCAGAAGACGAAATGAAAGGTTGGGTAGATTTTTAGATCGTACTGGAGTAATGTCACAATACTATCCACATCATTTTCCCTGCCACTTTGTCTGGATTCTGTGTTAGTTCCATTTTGTTGATAACAGCCTATTGTAGCTCCCAGATCTGACTGACAAATACATTTAACAAAAATAACATGAAAAAAAGACGAGTGTTTGTTTGCTTAATATCTCATCGATAGTAGTGTTTGCTTGGCTACGGCCTTGATGCAAAACCCAACACATTAGCCCGACATCTTGCTGTATGCTTGGGTGAGAATTGAAGCTTCCTGCGAATTAGCAACAATTCCCGTAATAATAACAACTGGGCTTTATTTGCATGACTATAGTTTGTACTTCAGACAAACAGCAGAAACAGCACTCCCGATACGCACACGCTTCAATGCATAATTGAAACTTCCTGTAAATTAGCAACGATTGTTTTGTTTTTTCTAAAACACGTCAGAAAATTCCTTAGTTTGTCAATGGTACGTTGAGGCCCCGTCAACACGTATCCAGATATTTTTGAATCCGCACCTTTTTCTCTCCGGATACGGCTTCCATCCACACGTATCCGGATATTTTTGAGTCCGCTCTCCAGAGTGGAAAAAGTAAATCCGCAACGAATCCGATAAAGTGTGGACGGTGAATCCGGATATTTTCGAATCCGATGACATAGCAAAATCGTGTCCAGTCTCTTACCGAACAATAAACCGATATCGGATACACAAGGTGTAGGCCTAGTTTCTCTAAAGTGAATCCGGATACCGTCGGATGCGTGTGGACAGGCGAAGTCGATTTGAATACGCTACGTGTGGACGGGGAAATTTTTGAATCCGTAATAAAGTAAAAGTTGCGGATTCAAAAATATCCGGATAAATATCCCTTCCCTGTTGATGACCAGAATATGCGGAGGTCACGGGTTCGAATCCCGTTGAAGCCCTGATTCTTTTTCAGGCTTCTTCTGGATCTCTTCTTTCCATTTGCTTAAATTGGAAAATTTACTGCGATGATCATTCTTCACTTTCACAGTGGTTTTTTGTTAAAAAATGAATTACATGAATTGATTCACCAATCTCATAAACCTCTTTTTAGTTTTCTCTAATTATTGAGCCAGGACTGAGGCAGTCAAAGGTAAAGAGAATATATATTCAATATATCCTCCATTTCAATTATATCGGTAAATTGACGTCAGTTTAGAATCAATTTCGATCACCCAGTTCAGGACTCAAGCTGCAGTATCAATTTGACAACGAACTTTAGAGCAAACTTTCCACTGAATTCAGAACTCCTTAAACCGAATAAAACAAGGTAAATTTATTTCCCAACAAATCTAATATCACAAGTCCATAAGTAATTAGAACTGCACAAGAGCTCAAATGTGCTGTCACATTAGTTCCTTCATCGTGCCATCATACCATGCACAAAACTGTTCGGGATCAACGTCTTACAACAAAAAATTGAAACAAGCAAAGTGATTTTGTGATTTTCTTAAACTTCACTAAACTATTTTCATCAAATAAAAACAAATCAAACAAGCAAATAATTTTGTGATTTTCTTAAACTTTACAAACTATTTTCATCTAGCTTACGTAAGGAAGACTTGCGTTACAACGTATCCAAATTTGGTAACTGAATCACAAAAGTATACAAAAGCACGTAATATCTGAGAAAAAAAGTCACATTTGAGGACTTGTTTTTTTGAAGAACATCGTTATGTCTTTTTGGATGTTTTTGTCAATAATTTGACAAGGAAGCATGAGAAAGATTTACAACTTACTTGGCCACTGAAATACGATACTGTATTCAGACATCGATCCTCTTTAAAGTCTTAAAATTGTTCTTGCCACTAGATCGGCCTTCCACTTGTTTCGAAGATGGCAGTCTGTGCGTACTTCGTACAAACCACAATTGCACACAATGCTGTTGTGTTAAAGCGTTGTCGGCCAATAACTTTTAACATTTTGGACGGTATTAAAAATTATCCTCCACGTCCTTCAACGTTTTCCGATGCCTTTTCCAGTTTCCCATTGGAAAATGGTAAGTTATTTTTAGTTAATAATTAGCCAACACGCAAATGGATGTTACCATTGTAATGAAACTGATATAGTGATTGCACGAGCTATGATGCGCGTGCTAAGAGGTATAACGGTTGTATTTGAACGTATACTCGCAAGAGTTCTAAGACTAAGAGACGGTTATATGGCGAGTACGGGATGCGCAATGTACTCGTAATACAGCGTATATAAGGGACTCACGTTATGGAGTGGCCTGGGTGTGTTAGTAGACTTGCCATGTACAAGTAAGCTAAACGTTGAGAGACGAATAATTAAACCGTTGGCTGCTGGACTCCTTGACTGGAAGTTGTTGTCGCCCGCGCGCGTTACACTATTTTGCTTATTTTGTCTAAATCGAAAATTACAAATTCCTAATCGCTATTTCCATGTTATTTGCTCTAAACTTGACATACAGAGTAGTGGTTTCGGTGTGACATTGAATTTTGACTCGGCCGATGGAAGTGTTGCGGTTTTTTAGCGGTGTTATTTGCGATAATGCGGTATTTGCCGAATTTTTTTGCGGTATTGCGGTGTTCAGAATCCCCCAATGTCCCCCTCAGCATTCAAGATACGCGTACGCCAAAAATAACTTGCTTTTTGTAAGCCGACAAACCCTCAGCAAATTCCATGGTTTGTTTTCTAAAACACGAACTACATGAATTGATATTGTGCACTTCTCTTTACCAACGTCATGAACCTATTATCAGTTTGCTCGATTTATTGAGCCAGGACTGAGGACCCCACTGAGGCAGTCAAACGCAGACAGCAATATTCAATGTATCCTCGATCTCAACGATATCGGTTAACTGACGTCAGTGAGTTAAGTGTCTGATCATCATGATTTTGAAGGGCCACTCTTTGGAGAATAGCAAGCCTGCGGGAAATTCTCTGTTAAATCTAAAAATTACCTGTCGTGAACTTCAAATAACTGTGTAGTAAATGCTGAACACGTTGCTTAAGTTTGCGTGGCTTTAATTTAAGCATATTTTTTCAAGTTCCTATGTGTCTGCGTGCTAGAGAATATTCTCTCAAGTGTCCAGACTGAAGGGTTCCCTTTTGATCCATATCGCTAATTTGTTTTTGCTCAATGCTTCGCATCTGATAACATTCTTATTGTTTGACGATTGCTGTTTTTAAACAAACCACACACAGCCGAAAAATTTCTTGATACTTATATTTTTTGCAGACCGATAGGTTTGGAACAAATGCCCGAAAAGCAGCTTGGTAACGTTTACTAAAGATGCTTGAGCACTATTATTTCTGGTCATTTGTTTTCAATTCCCGATAACTTGAACTCTCAATAACTTGAACCTTTTCAATTTCCCAGTTGACCAGTATGCATTTTGAGGTTTTGTGGCACAGGAAGTCTAAATTATCGATCAGCCAAATCAAATTGCCGGGCGTAGTCCCTTCAGGACGTGCCTACACCAGTTTACGAGTATGTTTTCCGGTTTCAGCTAACCGGCGGAACATTCCTTGAAATGCATTGTTTCGTCGGGTCAATAAATAACGGCGACCCAGAGAAGGAAATTTAGATCAGCAAGTTCAGGACTCAAGCGGTAGTGTTAACTGGACGGCGAGCTTTAGAGCAAACATTCCACTGAATTCAGAACTCCTTACACCGGATAAAACAAGGTAACTTTATTTTCCAACAAATCTAATATCCAGTAAGGAGGGAGGCGTTGGGATTTTCGGTTTTGCGGCTTTGGCCAATTTTTGGTTCGGTTTTTCGGTTTTCGCACTTAGAAACTGCGGTTTTTCAGTTTTGGTGTCTTGTGCGGTTTGCGGGTTTTATCCAGTTTGGTCTTTGGTTTTCGGTTTTTGTCAACAGTGATGGCGGTTTTTCGGATTTTTCTGCCCAATGCATTTTACGGTTTTTCTGGTTTTGCAAAGGAAGTTACACCCCGCAGTCGCGCTAAAACTGTACTTCCAAGCGACCACTTACAGTTAGAAGAATGTATGACAAGCCTAGTCTTTTTAGCAGCCGTTTTTTGGGTCGTAACGGCTTTCAAGCAGACTATGAAAAGCTAAACATAACATCAAAGCAAAAGACTATTTCTCAAATATCACGCGGCTGGGATAATATCTCGTAGACCTCGTAGACTTTGACCTTAGACTGAGGACCATCGAGTTTCTATAGCTCAATTGCGAGTTGTCTACCCTTTTCGTCGCGGGAATAACATTGCGTTCACTAACTCCGTTCACGTGGAATAAAAGCAAAGGAAAGACTATTTGGTTGTTAAGTCAAGTAGTTTGGTTGTAATATGGGGCTGCCATTGTGCCTACACGAATGAAAATTCTGACAATGGCAATCAAAAAGCAACTTCAGAATGTGGTGTTTCTTTGGAACAAAAGTCACCTAAAATCATTTTATCGTACAATTTGTTTCTAGTTTCACATTGCTATATAGGCTGTGGAGCCGATTTACACAAAAGAGGAGCTTATTAGACTACGATGTGTTCTGCACTAACGAGGGAATACGCAGAAAAAACTTCGGAAAGTAAAACAAGTTTAGAAGTATAAAAATTAAATCACAGAAAGAGAGATTCTGAAGACTACCAAAGCTTTGTTAGTGAGGGCTTTTATTTCGGTTGTCGGTTTTGGACGAAATTTGAGTCTTTTCTTGTGGTTTTGCAGTTTTCGGCGTTTTTTGCGCGGTTTTTCGGTTTCTAATAGGCCCCAACGACCCCCTCAGTAAGTCCATAAGTATGAAGAACTGCATATTCAGTTGAACCAAAAGCTAAAATGTGCTCTCACACTATTTCTGTAATCATGCTATCATTAAGTATTTAGTAAACTCAAGGTTTTTCCGGTTCTTGATTTTAACAGAACAAATCTCTGTAATATTTTAAGCTAATACTTGCAGTAGGCTGAAGAAAGACCTTAACAACCAAATTCGTTATGAACAATCCAACCTCAAACTTTCTGTTCGATTGGCGATTTATTAGTGTCCCGGGCGAAATGTTGCTTTTGAGAGTAACCAATTTCCACTGAGAAAGACTGAACAAGAACTTGATAATTAAACCCAGAAGCATATCACCTATTCTAGGTGATATGCTTCTGTTAAAACTGATTAGTATTAACGGAGGCGAGAGGAGCTGTCCAAGAGGTAAACTTGATGAGGAGAACTGAGTTTCTCTTCTCTAAATCTTTCCCCGACATTTACACTTTTCATGGCACAAATCGAATCACTTGAAAAAAAAATCCATTCTTTTTGTTTCAAAGTCTCAAATACAGTGTTTATCGTCAACGCACAAAACATGGTCGGCTAACATTTCCGAAAAACAAATATCAGCTTGGAAATTAGAGCAACAAGAGTCTGTTAAAAAGTTTGTCAATCCTTCAAGTTAACTGATTACATAAAACTCTGGCACAGTTCTCCTATAACGGCCCTTTCGACTGGCATGTAACATAAATAATCACAAGATGAGTGAATTTTTAGCTGGTTTTGTAAGTGCGTTAGTATATGCTGGAGGGAAGATTAACGAAGTTGTCGTCAGACCTGTAAGCGATGCAGCCGAAGCTCTAAAAACCGCTGCCTGGAGTCACTGTTACTTCGATAACGATACCAAATTTACAGTTAAGATTGTTGATTATGACCGAACCCGCACCTTGAACCCTGTTGAGACACAACAAAACTTCCTTATCAAAGGCCCCTTTAGTGTGGACCTCCTTATGAATTTTGCAAACAAAAAGGAAGTGAAGATCAATTTCCCCGAACACAAGTTCCAAGACCGCACCTACAAAATGAGCATCATCTTTGCAGATGCAATCAGAGAGTATGAAAGTTAGTGCTGAATCAGACGTTCAAAGCGGAAAAAAAAGCTTTGTACTCTTCCATGCATATTTAGCTTTCACGTTTATTAATCTGAGCGTTTCAGTAATAAGCTATAACTTACAATTAATTTGTGCCAATAAAAGTGCGATGAATTTAATCGAATACGAACCCATTTCAACTGTGAGAGCTACTCGGCTCTTAGGAATGGGTTTTGCAATATCACATTCACGTATTTACCTTATTTTGACTCTTAAAGGACCAGCTGCTCATATATGGTGTGCGTAGGAATGTACGGTCCTGTTTTGAGAAGCGTTTTCATTAAAGTTTTCAGATTTATATTTCTTTGTGTGGTTTTTGTGTTCGGGTATTTTTAAATCTCTAATGGTGACTTCCAGAGTTGCTTGTGTAACAGATTTTGAAATGGAAAGCAATGACTGAAGCTCCGACTATCTAACTTGAGTTTATTGGCGAATTGAGACGATTGGTTTTCCTTTAACCAGTGTGTCATTCCGCGGAAAATAGTCTGACTGGCTCCAATTTTTTTTTGCACAATCTAGCGGTAGTAGGGTAGTGAATTTTTCGTCTGGAAAGCGACGAAGATGACGAACTGAAGGCGAAGACGGACGAATCCATTCGAGGAATGGTTTCCTTCAGCGTGAGACTCAGACTAATTCGTGTAATAATGAACCGAAGAGACTTGAAGATGAGGAAAAATCAGTGTTGTATCAAAACAGTTTCAGAAGACGAAATGAAAGGTTGGGTAAATTTTTAGATCGTACTGGAGTAATGTCACAATACTATCCACACCATTTTCCCTGCCACTTTTTCTAGATTCTGTGTTAGTTCCATTTTCTTGATAACCTTGCTCCAAGATCTGACTGTCAAATGCATTCAACAAAAATATCATAAACAAAAGACGAGCGTTTGTTTACTTAATATCTCATCGATAGTAGTGTTTGCTTGGCTACGGCCCTGATGCAAAACCCAACACATTAGCCCGACATCTTGCTGTATGCTTGGGTGAGAATTGAAGCTTCCTGCGAATTAGCAACAATTCCCGTTATAATAACAACTGGGCTTTATTTGCATGACTATAGTTTGTACTTTAGACAAACAGCAGAAACAGCACTCCCGATACGCACACGCTTCAATGCATAATTGAAACTTCCTGTAAATTAGCAACGATTGTTTTAATTTTTCTAAAACACGTCAGAAAATTCCTTAGTTTGTCAATGGTACGTTAAGGCCCCGTCAACACTTATCCAGATATTTTTGAATCCGCACCTTTTTCTCTCCGGATACGGCTTCCATCCACACGTATCCGGATATTTTTGAGTCCGCTCTCCAGAGTGGAAAAAGTAAATCCGCAACGAATCCGATAAAGTGTGGACGGTGAATCCGGATATTTTCGAATCCGATGACATAGCAAAATCGTGTCCAGTCTCTTACCGAACAATAAACCGATATCGGATACACAAGGTGTAGGCCTAGTTTCTCTAAAGTGAATCCGGATACCGTCGGATGCGTGTGGACAGGCGAAGTCGATTTGAATACGCTACGTGTGGACGGGGAAATTTTTGAATCCGTAATAAAGTAAAAGTTGCGGATTCAAAAATATCCGGATAAATATCCCTTCCCTGTTGATGACCAGAATATGCGGAGGTCACGGGTTCGAATCCCGTTGAAGCCCTGATTTTTTTTCAGGCTTCTTCTGGATCTCTTCTTTCCATTTGCTTAATTTGGAAAATTTACTGCGATGATCATTCTTCACTTTCACAGTGGTTTTTTTGTTAAAAAATGAATTACATGAATTGATTCACCAATCTCATAGGACTCAAGCTGCAGTATCAATTTGACAACGAACTTTAGAGCAAACTTTCCACTGAATTCAGAACTCCTTACACCGAATAAAACTAGGTAAATTTATTTCTCAACAAATCTAATATCACAAGTCCATAAGTAATTAGAACTGCACAAGAGCTCAAATGTGCTGTCACATTAGTTCCTTCATCGTGCCATCATACCCTGGACAAAACTGTTCAGGATCAACGTCTTACAACAAAAAATTGAAACAAGCAAAGTGATTTTGTGATTTTCTTAAACTTCACTAAACTATTTTCATCAAATAAAAACAAATCAAACAAGCAAATAATTTTGTGATTTTCTTAATTAAACTTCACTAAACTATTTTCATCTAGCTCACGCAAGGAAGACTTGCGTTACAGCGTATCCAAATTTGGTAACTGAATCACAAAAGTATACAAACGCATGTGATTTCTGAGAAAAAAAGTCACATTTGAGGACTTGTTTTTTTGAAGAACATCGTTATGTCTTTTTGGATTTTTTTGCCAATAATTTGACAAGAAAACATGAGAAAGATTTACAACTTACTTGGCCACTGAAATACGATACTGTATTCAGACATCGATCCTCTTTAAAGTCTTAAAATTGTTCTTGCCACTAGATCGGCCTTCCACTTGTTTCGAAGATGGCAGTCAGTGCGTACTTCGTACAAGCCACAATTGCACACAATGCTGTTGTGTTAAAGCGTTGTCGCCGAAGAACTTCAGACACTGCTATTTGTGCTTATTGGAAGATTGACGAAACTGTTTTCTGGGCTCATCTACCTGGAGCTTACCGTTACGCGTGGATCAATTCGAAGCTTCAGCATCCCCCCCCCCTCCCCGGGCAATTAAACCCACGAGCATTTGACTGTCTTCCGTACCCGGGGAGTAGGGAATTTGACACAAAAGCCCTTCCCTGGGGTAGGGAATTTGAACCTTGCCTGGGTGGGGTGAAGAATTTGGTTGTTCCAGGTATGGAGAAGTTGAAAGGAAAAGAAGTCGCTTTCGTAAAATCATAGTTTATTTGAGTCGTGTAATTTTTTGGTTTTAAAACTTGAATAGTCAAAACAATTGCTGGTCAATGTGTAGAAAGTCACGGTCGCTGATCTTGCTTTTTTCATAAAATAGCTGTTGTCTGCAAAGCATGAACTACTATTGAATAGTGAATGGTCAAACGCTGTAAAATGTACAACAACCTCTCTGAAACAATATATAATATAATTCATTCGAAAGTATTGCATTCAGTTGCTAAACGCGTCTAGTGTTATATGCATAAATTTTTCACACCGTGGAATAAGGGCGCTTGCAAGTAAAAAACTCGGCACTTCGGTAGGGCATTTGAACGTAAATAAATGCTAAAAACGTAAATATTGCTTTTTAGGGTAACCAAGTTCCACTAAGGAAGAACTGAATAAGAACCTATTAATTAAACTTTTGGCTTTCTGTTAAAAGTTATTAGTACATTGGCCCAGGGGGAATTAGAACGAGCCAACCTTCAAAAGTTCAAATGCCAGGGGGATCTCCCGGGGGGATGTTGAAGCTGCGAATTGATCGGCGCATTATCTCAAACTGATTCTCACATAAGAGCTTGAAATAACTTTGTTTGGTTTGCTTTGTGATCCTCACAACTTGAATCTTTGATTCTCCAAACCGCTGATGTAGTGCGCTGTTTATAAACAATTATTGGATCAGGTTTTTGTGATATCCGGAATAATCGAGGTCGAGGTAGGGGTTATCAGCCAAAGCCGAAGGCTGAGGCTGATAACCCTTACCGAGACCTAGCTAGATTATTCTGGAAATCACAAAAACCCGAATTTAATAATTGTTTTATTATACATTGAACGAAGAAAAAGTCGTGTTTTTGCTTCTTCACTGACGGCAAGCAACACAAAGCTCGCGAACTTGACATGATTACCCATGACTTTGAATGTCCTTGACATGATTATTGTATAATCTGCAGCTAGATTATTGTATAATCTGCAAATTCGTTATGAACAAACACCTCAAACTTTCTGTTCGATCGGCGAGGATTACGGTTTCGGGCGAAATATTGCTTTTTAGGGTAATTAAGTTCCACTAAGGAAGAACTGAATAAGAACCTATTAATTATACGTTTGGTGTTCTGTTAAAAGTTATTAGTACATCATTTAAGGAGGCGACAAGAGCAGTCCAAAGTGATGAAGATGAAGAGAAGTAGTTTCTCTTCTCTAGCTCTTTCGGACCCTTTCGAATTCGTACTTTTCATGGCACAAATCAAAAGCTTCGTAAAAATACTTTCCATTCTCTTTGGATTCGAGGGCGTAAATATGTCGTGAAAGTGCAAAAAAAGTCAGCTAACATTCTCGGAAAGCCCATATCATCTTGGAAATAGCAGCAACAAGATCCTGTTAAAACGTTTGATAATCCTTCACATTAACTAAATACTCAAGATCTCTGGCACGGTTCTCCTGGTACGGCCCTTATGACCGGAAAATACCCCCGGAAGGTACTGCCATATATGGGCTATATAGCTATGTGTCGCGGGATAGAGTAGGGTTTTTTTCAGTCGATACTTAAATAGGGTGTCATTTTTACCCCTGTTGGCATTGTTTTCCCGGTGTGATCCTTAGGTAGGATACCTAACTTATGTCAAGTAAAATTGCGGGGCGTCAATGCCCGGCTAAAAGTAAATGATCTGTTAAACTAAACTATTCGTATACTTCCAATGTTATAGAAACGAAATAAAGTTAAACCGTCCAAGTCATTCTTAGATTTTGGGTTTTTTTTTTTCCCTTCTGTAGGGTGTCATTTTTCGGGCTTTAGCCTTAAATAGAGTGTCATTTTTCACGCGTCCTTCATTCTTAAATAGGGTCAGGGCTTAAGACCCTTTGCGGCACACACCTATCCAAAATTTGCGGAGGTACACCCTCCCGGGAAATAACCTAAATATTTATGTTTTGAAGGCAATGAGACCAACTCTTACATGCCGCTAATCACAAACTGTTTCCTTAAGATGGCTGGTTTTTTAGATGGTGCTGGAAAGATGTTGGAAGCTCTACCCGGAATGGCGGTAAGTGCTGTTGGTGGATATTGTAGCTTCTACAACAATACCAAGTATAAAGTTGAGATCGTCTATCATGACAAAACCCGCACCTTGAATCCAGGTGAGATACATGGTCACTTCCTTTTCAAGGGCTTCAGTGTGGACCTCGTCATGAAGTTCACAGACACAAAGGAAGAAAAGATCAATTTCCCCGCAACCAAGTATGAAAACCGCACGCACGAAATGGGCAGGATTTTCGAAGATAAATCAAAGCGTATGAAATGTCACTGGTAAACGTAATTAGTGGCTTCTCCAAGTGGCATCTCATTCTGAACCATCCCGGTGGCTATGACGAGGAGGTTGAAGTAGAAATGATCTCGAAGAACAGCTGGAGGAGCATGCAGGAGAAGGGAGTTGAAATTGAAGCAAAAGTGAGCGGCATGATTAAGGCAGTCGAGTCGGGCTTGTCAGCTAAAGCCTCCATAAAGGTGACCCGGGTTGATGAATTTGAAGGGCAGACCACCGAGAAAAGAAAACGCAAATTTAAAGACCCCTGCTACCTGTGGCAAGAGATTGTTGTCATCAAAACAAACCAGGCGTCACCCTTTCACGAGTTGCTGATCCCCACAGCTCACATAGAGCAGACATCCACTCCTATTGAACCAGGGAGAGACAAGTTTATTTACGATCGCAAAGGAGATGGCTGAGGATAACTGAACATGTTTTTTTATTACTTACTTTTAAACCAAAATAGAGCAGTTTGACCACTAAGTTAGTGCTAAATCGGACGTTTAAAACAGAAAAACAATCGGTTCCTTCTTGGTGTATATAGGAGACACAGAACACGTCAAGAAAGAACGTCGCCCCACGAGCCTATTGTTTTCTTTGTACACCTCGTTCTTCTGTCATTTTGTTCTCTATTGTTTTACGTCTTCTACATCAAGTAGATGCATAAAAAACCTCAGCTGTTTTCCAGCTTTTGGAGCCAAAAAGAAGCACGGTCTTTACATTTGAGTCACTTTGATAGTCTCTTGCTTAAAAAGCTTTATTTTGGTACTAAGGGTTATAGATAGATAGATTGGATACGCTTTTTAGAAGAAGCTACTTTTTCATCATAATCGATAAGACCATCAACAAAAGTGTTGGGACGAATTTTAGGGTATGTTTGGGATCTATTTGATATTTGCTCAACTGGCATTGTTTTCATTTGATATTTACTCAAGCGACATTTATTCATATTTGATTAACTCGGTATTTTATTCATTCAAGAATTTCCCCTGCCATCGATAGAACTGATTATGACGGGACATATTCCCTGATATTCTTTCAGTACTTCGGTTTGCTTTAGGAGAGGATTTTTCCTATTTCTATTATTATGGGTTCGTTTTTGGGGAATAAAATATATCAATCGGGTATTTACTAAGCCTTAGCAGTGTGTAAACAATGCTTAAGGGATCATTTTAGGGACTTATCGTGAAAATTATCAAAGGGTTAATAAACCACCAACAAAAGAAATATGTTCTTTTAAGAAACGTTCGGAGCTCCGTTCTATGTTAATTTAACCAACAATCAAAGGTCAAAAGAAAGTGAAGAATGATCATCGCAGTTAATTTTCGCACCGGTATCGCGGAGGTCACGGGTTCGAATCCCGTTGAAGCCCTGATTTTTTCAGGCTTCTTCTTTCCAATTGCTTAAATTGGAAAATTAACTGCGATGATCATTCTTCACTTTCGTCTACAACCGCAGTTCATATATGAATTATTTCATATAAACTTCACATCAAATCAAAGGTTAAACGAAAAGAAAACATCGAAAAGATGCTAATAGCTTTTAGAGGAAACTCGTTTGTGGTTTATTTACTTTTAGATAATTGATAATATTTACTCAATATACACTTATCTAGATTATGAGAGTCTTGTGTGTTTATCGTAGCTAACTGTGTCTCGACAGCTTTTCTTTATGTTTTGGCTTACAAAAGATTTTACAGCACCAGAACCATGTTAGAACTGTTCATATGAATGTTCTGGAATTTGGGTTATTTTAACTTTAGTTAACGATTTCGTAATGTCTTCGGACGACCTACGCTTAACATCAATCTTATGACTAAACTCTGAGAAACGATTTAGCTGGACACATTCTACAAAAACGTATTTCTTCGATCATTATCGAAGTTTACTTTAATCTGCGAATCAGGGCAAACAACCAAACTTCAACGAACTCTATTTCCGTTGCCATTTACGTTACTTTCATTTAGGAAACAAACATTAATAGCTAACATTACATCCGAAAACGTGATTTCAGCTGGCGTGCCTCCTGAGAAGCATTATCCTTAAAGATAAAAATTTACTTTAGGTTGAATCGAGGTCACACATTTAAGCATAATGAGGAGTTTTCTGAAACTCATTAAAATCTTGCCGACCTCTACATTTCTAACACCTTCGAGGTTCTTTGTCCTCAATTCATGAGTTTAAACTCAATTTTCTATGCTCTTTCAGTGTAAAACTTAATTCACTTTTCATCAGGACCTACACCAAGTTCATAGTTAGTTTTCTATCTGTTTGCTTTCTTTTTTTAAGCATTCCTTTGCATAGAAATCTCTTGGAATACAAATTTTTGCAAGATATGATGATGAAATCTCTTATTTTGGGCAACTCGAACAGCTGAAGTCACCTTTTATGAATAGCAAAGATATTTGATTAAGTTAGTTTTAGTAAATTAGGTTTCTCTGACATAAATATGAGTGCAGCTTATACCAACTACACTTGTAATTCACGTGTAACTTATGCCAACTTCACTGGTAAAAAGACTTGTAAAACCTTGAAGACGTTTGAAAAACTTAGCCACCTCTGTAAGCCTGAGGAAGATACCCAGTAAAGCCTACGCTGTTGTGAAACAAAATCTACATCGTGACAAAAGCCAATCCCCATGATCACAGTGCCTTTAACATCGGTCTGAACTAGGAAACTAAACAGGGTATTGATTAAAGGATCAGGTCATAAATAGGGTATCGAATTTTTGCTCAGGTCATAAATACGGTGGGGAAAATCGCAGATCTTGGTCATAAATAGGCTAATGGTTTTGGGAAGCGAGCCGCACACCCATTTTTTCTGGGAAAACCCCTCCCCCCCCGTCCCTCTGGGACTGGCTGCCATGCAATGACGACCAAGCCCATAAGATGCGATGCATTTGTACCCGCTGATTACGCGGAAAAGCTCACCGCAATCTGTGTTTCCGATTCGCATCTGCATCTGCACCAGCGCCTCCCTGCACATCAACCATGCTGCCAAGGTAAATGAGCCGGTCGATTTTTTCTATACCTCGTGTCCATCCATTCTGATTTGGCAGTTTATTTTGCCCCCGAAGGAGGAGGATCTTATATAAAAAGGACGAGGGTGATCGTCGTGCCTTTTAGGGGTTGAAAAGCCACGCCAACAAAACAAGATCTTGGTACCTCTTAGGGGTTTTTTTCAAAATTTTCGACGAGCACCCCGTCTTTTTTTTAATGGGAGTTCCCCAAGGGGATTCAAACTGTCAAAAGCTTCTTCGAATTAATGAAATTCCGGAAAAAAATTTGATACACGACTTTTTTGCCTGTTCCTTCCGTAGCTGCTTACCCATTGTCGGCTGAATTCTTGCCAGGGTAATTCTGGTAAACACCTTCGACACCACCGATACAAGAGTTATTCCCCTCTAGTTGTTACATTCAGTGGTGTCTCCTTTCTTAGGTATTTGCACCACGAGATCTTTGTGCCAGTCACCTGGAAGCTGTTCTCCTTGCGATATGTGCGCAGCCAGGCTGTTTCAATGCCTGCGCGCTTTTAGCTAGCAGCTCTGTAGGCATGTCATCATAACCAAGGTCATTGCTGTTCTTCAGCAGTTCTATGACCTTACGAACTTTCATCTCTAGTGATGACATCTGAATTTCCGTCTAATTCAGGTACGTTGGTGTCAAGGCAAGGTGCGTTGCATGGATTATCATGGTGCGTTGTATGAAGCAGAGTTTTAATTATACATAGTTTCCATATCTTATCATATTGTATTAAATTTTTAGGTTTTGCCTGTGAGTTGTAAAGTATGTCATAATTCAGCCGCGTCGGCGACTGCAATGATTTTACTTAATAAACTTATCAGTCTATCATCTTTGTTAAGTGTACTACTCAAATTAGCTGGTGTGTTATTTCATCATGTACTGTCACACCCAAATAGCTAAGCGAATGACACAATAAACTCGTATTGTATTGTAGTCAAGTGTTCCGCCCACCCCCTTAGTTGGTCTTCAATTGTCGTCAGAACATTGCACTAGGATCTGAAATTGTTGCAGAGTTTTGCTCGGTTTATCTATAAAAGATTCCTTGTGATGTTATAGAGCTTTCTGCTATCTTTTACTTTTTTTGCTTCTACTGTTAGTTTCTCTTGTCGTATTCTAAATGTAGTTTCTTTTGTGTTGCCGAGAGCTTTTCTTAAAAGCTCTCAGGCTATCTTTTGTTCAGTATTTTTTCTGAGGATCCTCGGCTGAATTGTGGTGGGTATCGTTTAACAGCTCTTTCCTTTCTTCAACTAGAGTCCATATATGTATCACTGAGATCCACTCTTCTTTTCCTATTTGGATACCCCCAAATCTTCCTTCCTGTTTCCATTTCTATGTTCTTGATACTTTGCCATATATCAGTTTCACCCCTGTTTCTTCCTCCTAGAAGCTTCAGGAACCTATTCTGTAATCGCAGGCTGACCTCTCTCTGCGTTTCTTGGTCTTTTAGCGTATCAAGATCTAGTTTTCTCCTCGCGGACTCCTTGGGTAAATTCCTTAGTTTCAAACGGAGTCAACTACCAGCATGTGGTTGCTTCCAATATCTCCACCCCGAAGTACCAGGCCCAGTGTAGAGGACAGCGGTTCTCCGTCCGCTATTAAAGGTTACATGATCCATCTGATATTAAGCCCTTTTCTGTGGAGAAGTCCGTGTGGTGTTATGAATCCCTCTGTGAGTGAATATGCATGGTATCCCTGATAACCAAACCATTTAAATTACAGAAGTCTGCAAAGAGCAGGTCTTCGGGAGGCGAATAAGCTAACTTTACTAATAGCTATGTTTTACCCATAGGAGTAATGATTTGTTCGAAAACTCATATGTACTCATTTGCGATTTCTTCCCCTACGTCACAACTAGAAAGAAGTTTAAGGAAAGATATATAGGATATCTTGAAACAGGCATTCGCCTCCGGCAGCGAGAAATATTTCAGGAGGCCCCGGTCCCACAAGAAACCTCCATTCAGAATATAACTCGACTTGTGCAACGTACAAAGCCACACATTATATGTTTTCCTCATTTGGGAGAAGTATTATGCACTTTTTGTTCTTCTAGTTTTCGGACTGGGGCTGATTTCTTAATTGTTTTCCAAGTTGAGCCTGAAATATTTTTCAAATGTTTGTGAGTTACCATTTCCAATCATTTTTTTGTGCGCCATTGTCGTCGGCTCGTGTCCGTTAATGCAAATAAGGTATCCCACGCATGTACCCTTTGGGTACCTATTTTTAAGAATTTGTAGTAGTTTTCTTATAACTTCCAATAGTCCTGAACGGAAGCATCCTGAAGAACTTAGTGACATCCATGCATACAAGCTAGGATCAATAAGACCAATCTCTCGTTTAAATATGTTCCTAGAAGAATTGGTTGTTGGAACATGCAGTGGAATCCCGATTTTGTTCTCCTCCAAGGGAAAAGAAAATCGGTTTGAAATATCAGGTAATTCGAGAAATTGGAAGCAAAATTCAAGACATTTAATGTTCGACTGAGTGGACGACCTTTTGTTCGAGTTATAGGGGAGGTTCGAAGAGTCGAGGGTTTGAAAAATCGGGAAGCCACTGTGCGGCCCAGTTTCATTCGGCTTGTACGGGAAGGCTTGTTACGCCGACTAAATGAGTTCTGTCCACATTTAAACACAAAGCCAGCTTTGCGTTTTTTAATTTCTCCGGTTTTCGGTGGGTAGGCCTGACCGTAGGAATAATGCTGCGTTTTCAAATTTCTCTGGGGTAGGGTAGACGGGGCCTGAATCTAAAACCGAAAGTACAACTCGCCTTAAGAGCTTCCAGAAAATGTCCAAGTCCCTTCTCAATATGTTCATTGCCCTTCGTCAAATGGAACTTTTTTTTGAAGGTTAAAAGGTCTTAAAAGTGGCTACTTGTGTGACTAATATTTACCCAAGACCGCTGACCTCTCCTGGCAGGCGTGGCCGTCGTTTCTTTTAGAGCGTAAAATTTGCCGAACTTCGCACTGTTGGGAAATTTGTGAAACACAATTTCGAATGTTTGATATATTTTCTCAGTAGAACGCGGGCGCGCTTAAAAAGATCAGCAAGTCGGTGTCCGCGTATTTTGTAACAGAGGCGTAAAATCAGAGTAAGAAATTTGAGGGAAGAGGAAACTAGTGGGGAACCCCGGGGTAATCAGAATAGACAAGGCATCTAAAGACACAGGTAATCTAGACCCAATCTGCAGAAAACGTGCAAGGCTAGCCTGTTCCAGGCTCTCGGTCAGTGGGGACGATTGAAAAAGCGGGCGGGCGACGAGCGGGGTCTCGTAGACCAAAGGAGAGGCTTTCCTCACCCCCTCCCCCCAGACAGAATATTGTGGTGCCTCTGAAGGCGGGGAAATAGAGTGAGACAATCCTGAAGGAGTAAACGGACTAGACAAGGTATGAAAAAAGGTCCAGGTTATCTAAGTTATCTACAGAGAATACAGAAGACAGTCCATGTTGAATTGGCGACTGAACTAGAAGCTGGAGCTGCACGTAAAAAGGTTAAGAAGTGATAAAGTACTTTGTACTGGCGAAGAAACAGAACACAAGAGACCTTAACCCAAAAATTTACTGACTTTTTAAAAGGTCACACTAACGTACAGGTAAATCACTTCTGGATAATGAACTACAACCCTTATCTTCAATCGGACAAAGCCAGTCATGTTTCCATGACAACCATAAACCAACTACCACTGATTCAGTTTCTTCTTGATTAATATTCTTTCAAGTCACTATTGTTGCGTGACAGTTGGAGATCAGCGTTACGTGACGACCTGATTATTAAACTGTCAAAAGGAGTCTTTCGTTTGGGCTTGTTACCACACAAACAAAAACAATCCCGTTTATACCCTCAAGAGTCAAAGCTATAGCGTGTTTAGAACCAAGCAGCGTTATTTGGGTCGTCTGGGGAGTCCCTGGACCTATCTCTGTCACGTAACACCACGCTTTCAAAAGTCACGCACTTCTTCAGAACCTCCTAAATTTTTCATTCACTCCCTGCTTCACAAACCTCTGTTATTTTAAGGGCTAGGTTTATATTCTCTGTTGTTTGTTCTAATGTTTTATCAGTCAAGCCTGTTGAGCCTTCTGGGAGGTGCGTTGCGCCCCACGCTTTCCGGAGAAAACGAACCTTGCGTGACAGAGAAAAGCCCAAAACTAAACAATGGAGCCTTAGTCTGGTGATGACGTGACATAAGAACCAATTAAATAAGATATCAAAATAACAATGCACCCATTTAGTGCTCTGGAAATCACACTATTGAATTAGACAGCAGGTGTAATTAAATTATGACATTGTCGACCCAGACACTTGACAAAATTCGTTAAAAGAAGATACAAGGTTGCTACATCTCACATACAGTTCAAGGAAAAGCACAGGTTTACAGATCTACTGAAAGAAAAATTGTTCTTCGAAACTGCTGAATTGGAGATGACGACGACGACGATGATGATGATGATGATGATGATGTTGATAAGGTTGATGATGATGATGAGATGAGATGAAGATGCGGAAACACTAAGACTTCCAAAAGGAAACTGAAAATCATTTTAATCGTTATATAATGACCATTATCTCCCTACTCATTGCTAAAGAGAATGCTACAATGTACTGCATACACGGATGCAAGTTATACCACCAAAGCTATAACTTTGAATTACTGGGACCTTCCATAACACACAGACTCTGAAGTAAAAAGCCTAACTTAGTAACAACTCTATATGCTGCCGTCAATAAGTGATGACTAACAGACCCTGAAAAAACAAAAAGTTAAAAAAGACAAATGAATTGAAACCACCAATTGCATGTCTTTTGCTCCTGAGATGTCCACTAAAAAAGTTAACAGGAGCAGAAAAAACAGCCATTCTTCTAAATTTCTAAATTTCAGAGTTTCTGTATTATCAAAAGTTTCACTAACTCAGCATTAATATTCATGCAACTCAGCATTAGCCTAACTTCACCAACTACTACAAGGTTAAAGTACACTGAAAACTGTTTTAAATTATTTGCTGTTTTCACTGCTGATTGGCCAGCCAGCATGTCATTACATCACTTCATACTCCTTTTTGATGGATCGCATCAGGCAGCAGGCAAACACAATACCAATCAACTGAAAAGAAGAAAGAGTAGATAACACTGAGAAAAACTAATAAAACTCTGTGGAAGCCTTGCAAATCTTTAAATACACTTGTGTGTGATTTGTACCTTCTGTTTTGTAACAGGCCATTTCCCAATTTCCTTTTGTCACCGTGTCGAAATGAGTCTTTGTGTTAAACCATTCATATGAAAATGAACTGTGATTACAGGTTCATTTTCATGCACACTATCATTTTCATGCATGCAAGTCAAACTCATTTTAATTTGGCTTTGCCCTTGGATTCGTTTTGAAACAGAGGCACAAGGTAACACAGAAATAATTGCCTATTTTTATTTAAGATCTTTAACTTGATAAAATTGTGAAAATGAAATGAATATAGTCCTTTTCACGGCAAACTTTTCTCATTAGTATTACAATATAGTCCAACATGTTTGAGCGGCGATTTTGAGACATTTTGCAGCTTCTATTCTGCCCAAAACTGCCCTGCATCCATGTTGGATTACACTGTACAAATGAGAAAAGCCAGCCCTGAAAAGGATAATGTCATTCTTCAATTCAACAAACATGTGAACTCAGCTAAATTTTGCACTCCAAAATAATGCCTCTACAAACCACAAAATGAAGTTCTAGCAAAACTTCACCCAAAAAGGAAAATCTTTGAAGATATAAGTAACAAACCTGGATAAAAGCAATGCCGACACCTACTCCACCAACAATAATGAGGTGTTCCTTGAGGTATTCTTCAAATCCTTTGAGACAACCCTAGAAAAAAAGCCAAAAATGAGCATCAAGTTATCCATCAAGATGCCATTTTGACTTTACATGTATGCGAGTGGCCTACACGGTTAAGAGAAAGTAGAAATCCTCATGCCATGGTTTCATTTGGCACAAATAAAGGTACAGTCTGCATACGAACCAAGTGGCCAATCAGGCTGGTGCTTTATCACCAATTTCAGTAGTATGAAGCTACTAGGAGTCTTTCTACTCTCCCTGGATGGGATGCTAGTCCATTGCAGGGTTACCCACCCAGCATTAAATTCACCGGTACTTATTTATACATCTGGGGTGGAGAGAGGCACGGTGAGAGTAAAGTGTCTTGCCCAATCTGAACACAACATGATGTCACCAGCCAGGGCTCGAATCCGGACTGCTTGATCCGGAAACAAGCGTACTAACCATGAGACTACCACACCTCCACCACATTAAATCAAATATACCCCATGGCTTCAACGCCAATGAGATTTTCCACTAATTCTGTTGATTCACAAATGTACATGTATTTCAAATGAGCTAGAAGACTAAGTGAAATAATATATAAATAGTTAAAAACAGCATCCACATCCAATCAATTTCGCTAGCTATATTTTCTCACCGTTTTCTTAAACACTACAGGATTAGCCTTCTTCGCCTCTCCAATAGTTCTCGGGCAGGTGAGATTTCCTTGCGTTTGTTTCACACAACATGAATCAGGGAAATCTTCATCAGCAGTTGCATTAGAATTTTGCCAGTACATTTTGTATCCATCATCATCAACCCCACAACAGTCAAACTGCAAAAAAATCAAACTGCATTAGACCTACACAAGGTTGTGGTCAAAGAAACCAGAGGGTACCCAAAGGTTCCTAACCATGAAATCCTGGGTGCCCAGCACTTAAACTTAGATGACAGGCAAAAGTTAGTCACCTGTGGAACCCGGGCATTTCTGGAGCACAGCCTTGCTACAACTTAAGCTTAGCCCTTGTTAAAACAGGTTACCGTATACCTTCAGGGGTGTCTCGCGTCCAAGCGATGTAGCGTGTTCGGTTTAAGCTGTAGATACCTAAGCCCCTATATCAAATTAAAGCTTATAGAGCTGGCTATCAAACCATACCAAAAATTTTGAAATAAAATGAATTGCCAATTTTTTCACGGTCACCAAATGCAAGCGTCCTAATCACCTTTTGGAAGCTACAAGTCAAAGCGAATTTTGTTTTTCGCCAATTTATTTTTTTCCTCGGTTTCAGGACAAAAAGCACTAAAAAAGCGTGTCTGCGTTTTTCCATATTCAATTGTAGTAAAAAGTTACAGAACATTTTCGAAATAGGATTAAAAAAATGTGAAGTGATCGTACAAAAATCGCTCTCGGAGAAAAAATATTTCGAAATAAACAATTCGCAGACACGTTTTTGTTTTTTATATGTTAACCTAGCTACTGTCCAAATTTGAGGGCAAACAAACAAATTCCGTTTGAGTTGTAACTCTTTAAAGTGTCTGCTTCAAGTGAAAAAATTTATCCCAGAAAACAGCGCTAAGAAAAATATCTTACTTCGCAAACAAACTCCGCCCACAAACGCCTTCAACTGGGTTCTCAGATCACTGAGCCAATCAGCGCTTGGAAAATTTACTACCATTAACTCGCGGTGAAATTTATGCGCGAATCTGCAAAAAAAACCTTACGTTTCGCAATGCGCTCAAGGCGGAGAGATAATTTCTGTGCAGCTGGGTTTTTCTTGAAGCTGGTTTGGCAAAATGGGGAAGACGAAAAAGGATACGAACGTTAGAGTAGCTGGGCAACGAGAACAAACAAAAGAAAGCGCGGCAGAGCAAATGTGCATGGATAATATTACAATGGATCTCAATGAGTTGGACGATTCATCGGTATCGAACTCAACAAAAGTGTCACTGTAAACATCGCTGTTATCGCTGTCAAGTTCCCAAATTTTACACAACCTTTCTCTTCTCCTGACTCGATCTTTTTGCCCGCTTGATACGTCCGTAGCTTCATCCGTGAGGCCAACTTTCGCTGCTTCACTCATTGATGTATTTTTATTCATTCTTCGCTCTTTCGAACTGGTAAACGGACTTTTCCGTGGTCCATGTTTACTTGTAACTAATAGAATTACATCTAACACGAAAAATGCTTGGATTAACAACGCTGATTAACTGAGTAGCCAGCCAATTCGTGGTATCTATATCGGTAATATTCCCGCGAAAGTAGTCTCGGTTGATTGCATACACGTTATAGGGCTGTCAATCAAGAGGGAACTTTTACTTCCGGCCATAACGTAAAACATCCATTTCTCCGCCAATATTAGGTTTTTTTCAATTTTGTTTTCAGAAATTAGAGATTACTCTTCGACCATTAGTTTGAACCAAAAATCCAAATTTGAAGAAAATTGCCGATCTGAAGGTATACTGTAACCTTAAGGATCATTATGGATGTTTGTGAGTATCTAGAATCTTCCACAGGATTCTAAAAGAACTTGGTCATGAATCTTCAGGACACTCGAATAGTTGGGGTGGGGGGAAGAAAAGCACTTTGAGCATGACATGTGTCTCCCAAAAAAGTAAACAATAGACAAATTTGGCTAACTCACTCGCGAGTGTCACGTGACTTGAATTGGGTACAACAACAACCAAAACAAGTACATTTGTATTGTCATTTAGAGAAAAATAAGCCACAACTCCGCAGTTTTGTTGCACCGGAGACTGTCAGAACAGCTCCGCTAACCGAAAAGATCTGTCGTTTCATGGGTTTCTGTTAAATTTTAAAAGTCTCCTCTCTGTTTGGATCGTGAAAATGAAAAGAAATCCACAATATTTCAATGTCAGTACTGCAGCATACACTTTACATCAGAAGATTTTATTAATCCTTACACTAGTAAAAATTGATTGAAGGCTGATGCAGTTCCTTTTTAGTGCAGAGTGCACTATTGGGATGGTTATGGGAGCTGCCTGCCGCTAAGGAACTAAGGCACTATGGCGCTATGGCGCTATGGCCCTATGGCGCTGAGGTGTAAACTTTGATGTTTGTTTAATTAATTAATTTCAATTAATTAATCAGTCTAGAGGCAAGGAAGTAGTGGGGGTAGGGTGGGAAAGGTACATGTGTACTCTACGTAAAACACATTTCCTCGCCGTCACTTGGCTTTGAACATCGCAAAGCTATATATTTGTTTCAGGTAACCCCTTGCTCTCCTTGTGGTACCATTCTCCTTAGAACAAAACCAATTTGCCCTAAACGCATGCGTAGATTAGTTAGCGTTCGTGGCTTCTATATTAGGTGAAGGACACATTGCATAGGAATCGCGCACAAATGTTGAGCGGTTTTCCTTATGGTAGAGCTCAACATGTAAGACGCATGCGTTCTAGCGTCGTTAATGTTGTACACTATCTTTCCGCGCGGTATTTTATATATCATGTCATGTGACCAAGGACGGCAGTTGTTTTTCAGGTAGCGCCAATTGTCCCTTTTTATTGCAAAAGTGAAACGTTACTGTGGCTGCGTAGCTTTAAGAATTACACACAGGTCCGTTCAACAAATATCATCTGCTGTTTTCAATCTACAATAGTGTGCTTGTCAGGGTTCAAATGTATTGCTTCTCCTTAGCGGCTTGTTTATTTCTTGCCTTAATTGTGTCTGTAAGAGAGACCAAAAAGTTCCCAAGTTAGTGGCTTTAATACTCCGCAAATTGTAAATTTGTAACAAAAGAAACCAGGAAAATGCTCAAATATTGCTGCAGACACCGTGGCACCTAATGAAAGCGCAAATTAATTTAATCAGCCTTTGAGGAAATCATTCATATCGGCCAGGTAGCGCTGTTTATCTTCAATACTTTTCGTTGAAACGCTTCTCAGCCATCAATATCGTTGTGTGTTAATTTTGAATTGTTTTATTGTTAACAACAAAGGTGGCAACAGAAAAAGAAAATGGTATTTCGTGACTATCTGATAATTAAATTAGTTCTTGTTCATCGGTAAAAATTTGCATTTTTAGTAAAACATCGTTTCTGTTCCGTTTCTTCATCACTACATCAGATATTTAACTTTCTTTCATTTATCTCCGAAAAACAAGGACATCTTCCGTATGTTTTGGAGAAAACAAGGGTTTCATATTACATGCCTTTGCGAGGAAAACAAAAGTGTCAAGTTACAAAGTTGGTGTGAAGAGCTAAATTGTCACGTTTGCTGCTTCAGCGTATTATTGAATTTAAAATGAACGAAAATCAACGTAAAACACCAGTAGTAATTAATTTGTGCGTAATTTTTGGACCTTGAATGAAAATACAACCTTGAAACATACACACTGCAAAGGGGAAAAGCCGTAGCAGACTACCAAGGTAGACACAAACCGGAAGTGAACCGAGCAGGGGTGAGTATTTATGGGACTACGGTACCAGAGCTATCAATTGCGCTCTGCACTATCTGAGATTGTCTCACTAGTTTTCTTTGTGGGATAAAGATAAGCAGGAAAAGGTCCAAACAGTGAAGAGGTAAGTTTCAAAAAAGATGAATCAAAGCAGAAAAGAAAATGAAGCAATGGATTCAGCAGCATCTGAAGGAGAATGTGTCACGAAGAAATTATTTCTCAAAAGGCACAAACATCTTGAGGATGAAATCTTTAGTTAATTAGATGACCATCTTTAGAATTCCCTGGTTTCATAATTTTTCTGTATCCTACCTTCTTTCCGAATGTACAGCTCAAAGAAAGAAAGCAAATTCAATACACTTTTCACTGGATTTAACAGTCATGGGGAATTCATAAATATTTTACAATTTCTGTTGCCTAATCTAGATAGAAAAATGCAGATTTAGTGGGATACATGTACTCCAACAAGAAAATCAAGTGTCATTGACACAGAGAAACTGCTCTCAAAATATACTAAGACTGGGATAGTCTTGTAAAGACTGTATCACCCGGGATGTCTTTGATTTTAAAACATGAATAATCATTCAACTGAAACAACAATGCAAATACATGATTGCAATGTCCACTGCTTCCTCCCTTACACGAAGAGCGTGCTTCTGCCCTGCCATCGCTCTCACTGAAGATTACGGCTAAAATGAGGCCCTTCGAGTTTTCTTAGAGATCTTTAGCAACGTGTCTTGACATGGAAATCCTCCAACTGCTGACACGTGTAAACATCCTAAATATACCCTTCCCGAAAGAACTTATAGTTTTTCTCTCTAGTATTCTTTTCACCGCCTTGCTCAAGCCACAAAGACCATGTTCATTGAGCCTAATTTTCAAAAATTCCTCGAGGATTTTGACCATTTCTATTCTTTATTGAATAACCAACTACAGCAACGCACATGATTAACACAACAAATATAAGTGGCTGCGATAATAAAGAAAATGTTCAGGGAGCCTCGTTTTCACGCAATGTAACCACCCAATTCAATGTCACGTGTGTGTTAGCTGAATTTGTCAATCAAAATCACTTCCCAGTGTTGGAAATTTACAGCATGGTCACATTGACAAAGTTTCTCTGCACCAAAATGACTTTGGTTATATAGCTCTTTGTTGTGAAGATTTTGATTACAGATTTGAAACATGTTAAAAATCATACAGATGTCTTTTGTTTTGCTTGAATTCTGACATGTGAATACCAAAACAAACAATGATGCAATTCTTAACTGGAACAAGATAATGAAAGTATAACAATTTAAAATGGCAGAGAAAAGCACACAACAAACTTCACAGTTAAAATATTAGGTAACAGAAGAAAACTTTGCAAGCCGCTGCATTCAACTGACCAAGTGACATTGCTAATTAAGTTTAATACTTAGAGCTGTGCATTTCTGGAGGAAACATTTGGTTGTGGATCCATCTGAAAACGAAACCAAGCTTTATGGACTTGTTAAGGTTGGGCCTGATGCTGGCAGAGAGGCACTTAAAAGGTTTTCGATGGTGCTTATTTAATTTAAGGTGTTAGAAAACTGGACTTGCAATTTGTACATACTTAAATGGCAATCATGAAGTGCAGAACAGTTTTGAGACCTTTCTTTAGTCCTGCACCCCCTATCTCCCAGAGGCTGTGATCCTTTTGGTTTAAGTACCAAGAAATCCAGACCTCTGGACGAAATTGAGAGGTGAGCCAGCATCAGTTGGAGACAGTCTTAAAATGCATGTTGAACTTGATCATGAACTCGTGCACACAATCAAACCGCTCCTAAGTCAAGCACACTAACCATGATGAGGCCACCGCACCTCCCCTAGAGAACCCTAACCCTGGGTTAATGTAAGCTGTGGAACAGTACCTTCATGTGGTACTGTTCATTATGCTGTACAAAGTGGTTCACACTTTGACATCTGCAGATGGCAACTGTGTGTGATCTGATTTTAACAGTACTGTTTGTAACCCTATACCTACTGACCATTTGAAATCTGTCACTTGTCTAGGAGTGCCAATTGAACAAAACCGATAATTTTTCTTGTACATGTGACAATTCAAATGAAACGTTTCTGTGTTACTTTTCATTTTGAAAGGTTAAAACGTTCACCTGATCTTGTACTTTGTCCATTGTATCCTTGTAAATCTTCTCTGAGTCATACTTTTCAACACCTTTAGTCAGTCCCTCTCTAGCATAATCCTCCAGCTATTTTAAAGGCAAAAATTATGAAAACATTTAGAAAACATATTAACAAATACCCTGGTAGCCACAGGCATCACTTTTCAAAATTTCCTGACTTTTCCCTGATAAAAATAAGATTTTCTTGACCAAATAAATACAAAATGTCAGATCCAGTAGCGGCTTTTGGCCTCAACTTACAGCCGTCCTACCGACTCATTCATCAAGACTAATATGTTTTCAACAAATATTCATGAAAAATATCTTTGAGATCACGGTGACCCCAAATGTTTCTTCCAGCCTTCAATGGTAGTAAATCAGCCGTGTTAATTATTATTTCAATTTCCCTGACTTTTCTTCAAAATCTCAATTTTTCCTAGCTAAAAAATTAAATTCCCTGACTTTTCCCTGACCTTAATGATTTTTTTCCCTGACCATTTCCTGACCTGTGGTGAGCCTGAATGACTTGCTATGCCATGCATTTGACAGACAAACCATCAGTTTTTTTACATATAAAACTGATTACCAGGACAGTTTGGCCTTATTAGTGTTTCACCTAGAATCCTTTCAGTTGTCTACGTAATAATAACATTACTGACAATTAAGACTGATCTGTCAAAAATAGATTTGAAACAGAGACCACACAATCATGAATTTTAAATTTGAGCCTAAGAATCCTTTGTGCTTGAAAAGCATGGTTGCCACAAAATTAATATCACTTTTCAAAACAGACCATTTTACAGTTTTTTTGCTTGGTGACTTGGCCTTTGAATGGCAGCCAAGCTGCAGGTGATCTTGCTTTGATACAGACCTCTCTGCTTTTGTCATGCTAATGCACCTAGTTAGCACTAGAACAACGTGATTTACGCAACAAAAGCAGCGAGGTCCGTATCAAAACATGGTCACCTCCAGCCTTGCTGCCATTCAAAGGCCAGGTCACTAAGCAGACAACTGCAAAATGGTCTATTCCCATTTTGGAACGTCCTGGCATTCCAAGGCTAAAATTCTCACACCTGGGACTTGTACAGAGTTGGCAGGCATAATAATTGCCTTACTTACTTTTCCTCTGTAAGCATAAGCCAAAGCTCCAGCTGCGATCTCCAAGATGAAGATTATTGCCAGCAACACAGCAAACTGGAAGGAACACATGTAAAAGTTAAAAACTTCCATTTTATTAACCACTAACTAAAAAAAAATGTCTAAGTTACATTTCAGAATGTAGTAAATACATGCAACTTGCTTTTAAGATGAGAACAATGAAGAAATGTATTTCTGGCAAAAAAAATGCCTTAATTCATCTTTAACTGGACCATAATACACAATTCATATTACTATAGTTTGATATGTAACAAAAGTCAACAAATTATGCCACTCGAGATATATCCCTCTTTGCACTTAAATTTCTAAACCTGGATAATTATTTGCCAAAAATAGGTAAATCTCAAAGTGTTTACTAATAATTTAGGTATTATTTAGATAGTGCAGTGCATGCGGCTAGATTGTTCAAGAGCACTGAACGTTCTTGACACCAAAAACTCAAATATCAAAATAGCAACATTGCTCTTACTGAAACTAACCGACCTACATGTAGTAACTTTATTAGTACATCTCAGTTTAATTTAAACACAATGACTACACTATCTTGTACATGTAAACTAGCCCATTAGTCTGCCCTCTGCTAACTGGGATAAACATTCATTTGGAAAATGTTTATAGGTTTCAGGGCTGTTTACCTTGGCCCTACCCTGGACATGGCCAGTATCATCCATTGATTAATTATTTAACAATTTATTTATTCATTTATTTATTTTCTCACCGTCGTGACCATGCAGTAGTTCTCCTTGTAAGCACCACAGCATCCCAAAAAGCCCACTAATGCCACAATGACACCGATGATGATGAGAAACACTGGACCTGTTGTTAGACTGTTGTCGCTTAAATGAATGAAGTTACCATACTTTGACTTTACCCATGCACCAATGCCAATCAAACAAATGCCAGAGACCTGGAAGACACAGTATTTTTGTTAAATATTTATAGTTATAGTAAAGTAAGGCAGAATGGTAAAGTAGAACTCCTCATGCCATGGTTTCATTTGGCACAAAATAAATGTACAGTCTGCATACAAGCCAAGTGACACATCAGGCCAGAGCTTATCCTGGTTTCTGTAGCATGAAGTGACTTGGAGTATTTCTACTCCCCCGCCTCCCCCCGGAAGGGATGTTAGTCCATCACAGTACCCTCAGCATTGAATTTGCTGGTACCCGTTTATACACCTGGGTGGAGAGAACCACTGTGACAGTAAAGAGTGTCTCGCCCAAGAGCACAACACAATGTCCCTGGCCAGGTTTCAAAACCCACACTGCTCGATCTGGAGACGAGTACACTAACTGTGAGGCCACCGTGCCTCCACACGAATTATAATAATAATGAAAAAAGTATGGGCTTTTTCAGATAATGCTATTTTCATGTAAATGAGCAAAAATAAAAGTAGATAACTAAAAAATTGCTGGGCATGACTCAATATTTTTTCTACCTTTAATTGCATTTTGAGAATATGTAAATCTTGGAAGAAATAATCAATTGCACCGCGTAAATACAAGGGCAGTCATACGGTTTTGAAGAAGGTGGCTTTATTGCAGTGTTCTCTATAAATACTGGTGTAAGTACCAGCAACTGGCAAAAATCACCATCTAGTAGTCTTTAGTGTGCCAGCTACTCTTGAGATAAATACTGGTAGTGTTGTTTTCAAGATAAAAAGCTCACCTTTAAATTTATAAATTAGCACCCAGCTATCCTGGCTGAAAGTAATTTTGAACTTGAGTAAAAACTTGAAAACGAAACAAAAATTGCCAGCGAGATATTCTTGACTTATAATACACAATATGCACATCACTTAAGAATGCCTTTCTCATTGTGGCAAGCAAAATTCTATAGATTAACTTCTGGTTATAGTGCTCAATAAAGCAAATTTCTGAGAATATGATGCTTTGGGAGGTTCTAAGAATTTATACTGTGCCATCAATACTACAAAACATTCTGTCCACTTCTCAAACTCATTAATAATGTACCAATTGCTTAAACAAAGGAAATCATGACCGTGACAGTGTGTGGATATCTGATCTTAATTAGCATATTAGATCTTAAAGATTTTTTTTCTCCGTTTTCTCTTTAGTTTTAGTTTCGATTGGGAAGATATAGAAAACACTCGGGCGGTGTTTGACCACATTTCCAAACACCTCCAAGTTCGTCAAAAATACCACGCTGTGCGTCGTATTTTCAACTCTCTTCTCAGTGTTTGGAAATGAGGTCAAACATGGTGTTTCAGGTTTGATGTAATACATATTGCTAGCTGTTTAATGTTGGAGGAGCCAGTTGACTTTACCATTGTTTTAAAAAGCATTGATCAGACAATTGGTCAAGAGAGTGGCTGGTTCAGATCACCAGAAACCTGCTACTTTTGAAATCCCTTCAATCGCAAGAATATACACACAAAGTTCTTTAACAAGTGTACTTTGAAGTTATAAACTATGCAGTATAAATTTCGTTTTAAATATTTGCATACATTTTTAATACTTTAGTACTTTGGACAGTATACATGCCCCTAGCAATTCTCACCAGTGTAAAATCTCTTTTAACAATGTAAGCCCCTAAATAAAGGGTGCATGGATAGGGGCTACAAGTTACCTACAGTATGGCATGGTATAAATTTATACATTATCCACAAAAACACATGACTGCTTGGGGCATGAGAAGCTCAACAGCCCAATTACAGCCGTTTGATAAGAGATGCTTTTTCTTGGACAGCTGTAATATACTCTCAAATCACTTACATTCTTGTTAAAATAACAAAGAAATTAATTTCTTTCTTGTCAAGCCTCAGTGTGCTCTCAAAAGCAACTATGGTATAGGGGACATTTTAAAGCTTCCTATAAGTTTCAAACGTCACTTTGTTTTTCAAGGTTAATTCTGAAATACTGTTCATATTTAAATTAGGTATTTCAGAGAAGTCATTTGCCTTGTACTAAGGTGTTCAGATGACTTGGTGTTCATTGTTATTCTCTGACATGCCTGCTCTCTGTTGCTCTCAATTTCCTGTCAGGAACACTATAGCAACTGAGGTACTTTCCAACTATGTATTAGCACTGCTGGACATATTATTTTACATAGGTATGCACATCAGTCAGCCTCAATTATTAAAATTGTGACAGTCAGTTTGCTTCTTTATCTTTAAACATATCCTGTCTTTTCCATATATTCACACCATCAAAAAAAATTGAAAACATGACAACACACCCTCGTTATTTTGTTATTACAATTCTACAAGCTTAACTTGCTTATATCAGGCCCGAAAAAAATTGTCATTACAATTGAACCCCTGCTATTTCGGCCTCTCAGGGGAAACATGCACATAAAATGACTCAAAATTACGGGAGTTTGAAATAGCTGAAAGTAAATGATTGGAGGACAAATTCAGGGGAAATGGTTTTGAGTTTGAAATAATAGGGAATTCAAAATAATGGGGCTCGAATTAGCAGGTTTATAAAAATAATAAGTTATACAATAGAAACTTTCTAATGGCTTTTCAATACTCTAGTTGGTAGGGTTCTTTGCTACTAGTCGACAATACACTGCATACTTTTGGTCAAGATTCATCGCAGGATTCAAAACTAATTATCCATCAGGGGTGTTAGAAAGAGGGAGGACGGGGGGGGGGGGGGGGGAGGGAAGGGAGGGTTTGTATGTCCCATTAATGTTTAGCCTAAGATTATATCCTGTATTCTATTAATCCGAATTACAAAGATAAATGATTTCCCAACTCAATGTACCATTTTATCTGATCTAAATATCCCAGATCCCATTAATTTTTTCCCCAAACATCCTGTATCTCATTAATTTTTTACGTAGTATTAAATAATGTACTGTACCCTGAAAAAAACCCTTAAGCCTGGTTCTCATATCCCGCCGGCCTACCTGCGACGTAGTCGCCAGTTGCGACTGACAACATTCGGCGATCTGTCCCAGTAGGTCCCCAGCGCATCTGCGATGGATCGCCATCATACTCAAATTTGCCCGAAATGCAAATCGAATTGTGCAATTTTCAACCATTTTACCTGTAAATATGGATCAAATTGTCTTACTGGAGTACATTGCACCCGCCACCGGCTTTAACCTCGCAGGCAAGCCAACGGTCAACGCCTGGGATAGATTATGATTCAGTGATAAATGTTCAGATATGCTGTGACATATGAGAACCAGGCTTAACAGGAACTCCACAAAACACTTAACAGGCTCATAAACTAGGGTGATTCTCTCAGTCTGAAGTCACGCTCTCTTTTTATTGGGCTACAATTTTAGCCCATTAACAAGCTCAGCTAGCTTTTCTGACATTTGTACCTCCAAACTCACCCCAAGTACTCTTCGTGTGAAATGTCAGCCAGATTCAAGCCCTCTTTCGGCCGATGAAAATACATGTAACCAGCGGCCAAGCCTTCACTACATCCCTTATCTCTGTCACACCAACCTTAAAAATTTGCTCCCAAAAAGGTCACCTTCCAAACTACTGTTATTATTGATTTACACTTTGTTTCTAATCAAACATTTTAGACCAAAGTGATCGTTGGGCATGGACTTACCCCTTCATTATAACACGAATATGAAATAGATGAAATATCCTACGAAAGAAACTTGGAATTTCAAAAACAGATATGAGGCGGGATGTTATGTAAACTGTATAAACTGCCTGTGGCATTCAAATGAATTTAAAGTCAACATTTATTTCATGAACAGCACGGGGGTCATGGTGTAATTCTTAAAAAACAAGAATCACAAATTTAAACTTACAAACCCCTAGTTTTATCTCGAATTTGATAATTAAATTGTATTATAAAGCAAGCAACAAAGATTAGATACGGGATTTAAAATGAACATGATACGAAGCTGGCGGGGCCTGCATATTTTTGAACACAGGATAACAAGTGAATTAATATTTGTCTAGCTCTGGATCTTTCCTGTCATGGTTATCATCCCTACCCTTGTCTAAGTTTAACTACTTCGGATAAATTTCAGTCTTAGCCCAAATATACAAAAGCTTCGTTTTTCGCCTGAAGATGTTGAAATCCATCACTTTCAATCCATGTTTCTCTTAAATCTCGCCGTTTAAACGGCAAACGCAAATGTAAACTTGCGAACAATTTTCGCCCCATCGAGTGATATCTCGCTATTTTACGTTTTCACCACAAGTTTATATACATTAATAATTTGCGTATTTCTCTCCGTTTTCTGTAAGCAAGACGTTAACAGAGTCAATTAGAGCCACGGAACTGAAAATGAGTTTATGACACGTCCTCTTCGAACTGAACCGAACTGAAATTTACACACCAAATTTCCGTTGATTGACATGAAATGGAACCAACAATCTCTCATACCAAGTCTCTTTCGCTAATTTCCGAAACCAAATTATACACGTCTCGCGATTAATTTAAGAGCTGTAGCTTCCAACCCTCGTTCCTCCCACTGAAATATTAAAATCTAGCACATCGCTCAAGTGATATTTTAATTATCTGTCGAACGCCTTTGGTCAAAGCGCGCGCGATGGAGCAGAAAGTCGGTCAGCCTTTCGATGCTTTCCCTCGACAAAATTCGAATTTACGATTTGTCACTCACACAAATGGGATACATGGTGTTTAGAAAACGAAAGCGCGGTGTATTAACAGTTTGTCGCGATATAAAGCCACGAACAAACCACAAGTAGCTGAAGCGAAGATAAAATTTATGCACAATGCAAAGTAGCGTAAAGTACAACACTTTTGTTATCCAAGAGCACAGTCATGAAACGAGCAAGGTAAATTCCACTCACCCAAAAAATAAAGTTGAAGAAGAATAACAGATATTTGATGAGTACCATTCCACCAGATGCCATTTTGTCGCAATATTCTGTGCCTAGATAGGAACAATACTCGACTCAAGCTAATTGCGAAATGCAAATGAGCAGGCGGGATGCTGTACTTGTAGAGGAAAAATGTTAATTTTGTGCGACCCTTTTTTGGAACAGTACGTCACTTTCCTCCAACCCCATTGGCTAATTTCGAAGTCTCGTGAGCATATTGACAAGACTGAAGTAAGCGACAAAAAAGTATCGTCACATCATTCAGATAGGTGTTGTTAGGAAATATGGTATGTACCTTGAAACGTAAATAAATATTTCCCATCGACGGCTGACTGAGGGAATTTACGGGCAAGATATATCAACGGTCATAAGCACTAATGTAAATATTTAGCAACGTTACAAATGGTCTGCTCTTAAGTGAAACTTTTAACTTTTAAAAGAACCCAAATAAAGGTATTTCACTCTTTTTTAAACTGAAAAGTGACGCTTATTATATGCATGGATGAACACGCCGCAAAATATATAAAATACCGAAAAGCATTTCTTTAGAAATTTAAAGAAGCGAGAAGGCTTTTTTTCCGCCTTGAATTGAATAGTTTGAAGTCACTTGACCCTCTCTTCATGTTGTTTAAGAATGTGCATTGATGCAATTCATAGCAGTTTATAGTATAACTAGTTTTGGTGAACTAATAAAAATGTTTGCTATTTTGAAAATATGAATATACTTCACTAGTAACGAGGGAGACAATATTAAACGAAAGCTAAAATATATTGCATATATTAAACCCTCTTTGTATTATCTCAACGGATTACTACTGAAAAAGGACAAAAAGTGTCAGCATAACGGTCTACTTTCTAAATTAAAGAACAATCCCAAAACTATGTTTTTCGGCATCTTCTCATCTCCCATGAGTCGTAACGCAAACTAATCTTCCATGCCGAGGTGTTGCGTGACGACAGGCATAGAGAAAATCAGCGCGTTGGAGATCAGAGGGTTGGTTAATTCATTCCATAAAGTACAAAATGCAGAAAACGAAAAAAACAAAACAAAACAAAACAAAACAAAACAAAAACAAAATGGGTAAATATCTAGTCTGATACATAATTAAATTAGTATCTTCAAGTTATAACGTAGTTTTACATTCAGTTCCTTCCGTAGCCTTTTTTTTCCGATTACTTTTCTCATGTTTTCTGACGGACTGAAGAAAGTATATAACAGGGCTGGACTACTCTTTTATCACGCCATTATCCTACAAAACAAGACTATGGTTTTGAACTGTTTTAGTCTGAAATAGGGTAAACATTTTGTAGAGGTAATCATACGGTTTTTCTCGCTCAATTTGGAATTAATCACAGAGGAGCATCGTGCTTTATAAGTGACTCGTAACCACTCGACCTCATCACCAAGATGTAAGTTTTACCCGGTTTTCATACGCTCGTTGAACTGTTTTTGTCTGAAATAGGGTAAACATTTTGTAGAGGTAATCATACGGTTTTTCTCGTTCAATTTGGAATTAATTTGCACGAGTGAGTTTTTCAAAAAGCTGAAATTGCACGAACCGCTTCGAGAAAACTTTTTTCAAAGTTTCCGCACAAAATTTTCATCATCATTTTATGTGATATCTAAAACTGTTGGAGCTACCTGTGCTCATAGTTCTTTAAAACAAACGTTTAAAACAGATCTAAAAAGTAAAATTGTCTCTAAATTTTCGACCGCCTTCTGCGGTCTTCTTCCGAGAATGATGATTTCGCGCGATTCACAGAATTTTAATAAGCTGGGACGTTATTGTTCGTTGCCCCCTAGGGAGGCAACCAGTGACGCGTAAACCCTTGGGAAGGCTGCTCTTTCATTTACGGAGTTTTTGTCTAAGAAAGAGTGCAAGGATTCCAGAAACAGTCTTTTGTTCTTGCCGCTCACACCTGTTTCAAAAATGTTGGCGTAAATAGGATGTATATCGTGGCCGGCTTCCGGATGCTGTTTAATTGCGGAATTGACATTTCCATTGGTTCCGGGCTGAAGAAGACCGCAGAAAGCGGTCGAAAATTTAGAGACAATTTTACTTTTTTAGATCTGTTTTAAACGTTTTTTAAAGAATTATGTGATATCATTGGCTTAGAAAATTTCCTTTTGTCTCAGCCAATCATAACTTAGAATTACGATGTGTAATTTGCACTGGTGTAACATTTTTTGCGCCGGTGTTACACTTTTTGCACTGGTGTTACACTTGAACTGCACTGCTCTCAGCCAATCAGAATCGAGTAATTTTTTCATGTATATTCTTAGACCATTAATTATTTTGTTAGATCATAGATCTGTAGATGAAACTTCTTTATCGTAATTGCCGGTTTTCCTGTGACGTTTTCAAAGTCCACAATTAAAAATTACCTATCCCGCTGACGTTTTAGTTTCATCAGACATAATTAACCCCTCTAAAGAACTTGACGTTTTACAACATTTTCAGCTCGACAGGGCCCTTCGTCAGTTGAAATAGAACACGTTTGAATTTCCAAGCTTTTGCCGTTGCATGACATTCACATATATCTCATAGAGGTCCGAGGAGGCTTTCGCGTATATATACGGGCCTGAAGATTGACTTGTCGTTCAAGTTTTTGTACAATCAACTGTTGAAAGCTAACCAATCACAGAGGACATCGTGCTTTATAAGTGACTCGTAACCACTCGACCTCATCACCAAGATGTAAGTTTTGCCCGGTTTTCATGCGCACGTTGTCCAGAGAAAAATTTCACCCAAATTTGCTTTGTATGGAGACAATACTTTAATGCTGCTTTCACTATCATGGACTCTCCTGATAAAGAGGCGAAACGCTATCGGAGATGTGAATAAACCTTCTAGAAGCGGTGAATTTGAAGATGGCTGAGAGCCATGGCAGCTCTGGCGCCAAAATGTGCGCGTACACTTAATCGCGCTAGTAATAGAGCAGTCCAAAGCGAGGCGAGATAGCCCCTTTATTGCCAGCTCCGGTAGCCAATCACAAGGCAGGATTAGGTGCATCTTGCCCGCTCGCAGAACTTGCCATATAACAACAACATGTACATAAAATAGAATTCCTTTATTTACAATTGAGTTTTATTTACAAGAGACACACATCACCAATACCAACCTGACCCCCACGAGTATCTACAGTGTTTTTCTTTCCTCGAAATATAACTTCTGACCTGTGGATTGTTAAATTTAAACACGGACTCGTGGAGCAAAATAATAGACATGACCCACTGATTAGCGTGTCAAACTGTGCAAGAAATAGATATAAACAACTTTTAAAAAATGAAGGTGATAAATGTCATCAAATATTAAAGATCAAGGACTAACTTTGATGTAATCCCTCGCTAACGTAAAAAAAAAAATCAACTCACGACTGCGTCGGTTTCACAGCTAAACGCACCATTTAATGAAAATAGATTTCCGCGGCTGACATTGAAGCAGAACTTATAATGTCTGGAAAACAGTGAGGATACTAGTTTGACTAAAGTCGATTCTGGGCTAAGAATTTTGTAAAAAGGACGCCAGGATTCTATGGCAAATATATTTAAACTTAATTTAAACTTAAATTACAATGTCACTGGTTCAGACGAGTCACAACACTTGTAAAAGCCTATGGTTTTCTTCTGCGAAGAAGTTGACTAATAAATTGTTCATATTTATAAGAGAAACTTTCCCAGTTAGCTTAGTTGTCCCTGTTTGTACTGTTCCTCTCTGTTTCTTTTCAAAAGTTGATTTATACAGTATTCGTTTTCTTGTCCGACGTCCGTTAACCTCAGATCCATGGCTCTTATTGCAGTGTTTTCTTCCATGCCTTCTTGCAATGACTTTCCACCGTCCTAGCAAAACGAAAAACGAAAGTTAGCGCCTTTCTCCAGGACCCGTTCGCTGTGCGAGATTCAAGGTGACCAACAATAAAGACTTTAAAACCTTCTTCGCCATCTTTTTGTTTGGTTTTCCAACGTTCCCGCCCAACCACAAAAGTAGCCAAAGCAAGTAAACATTGATCAACACGTTGCAAACAGAAAGAAGAAAACTTAAAAACATTCACAGCTTTATTCTCAATCTCTTTCCCAGGGTCGCTCTTTTTCACAGTCCCACACCCTGGGAACGTGTTTGTCTGTTTCCAATTCTGACCCTCAAATTGGGATAGGACGAAAACAAAAACAAGTGAGAGCACGTAAAGAAAAGAAACTACCAAGAAAAAGAAGCCATCGAGTTTTCAAATTAGTTTTTAAGTTTAAACATTTTTTGAGCAAGGCGTACGGCTTTCCTTCTTTCTTACTAATATAAAGCGAACCTGGAGCTTGTAACAATAAAACTTTCTCAGCTGACAACAGCATCGTGCTTTTCACTGATTATTCTTCGGCGAGAAATGGTCGAATTACTCGGCGAATCAACAACGAAATTATAAATCAAAGAAGACCAAAGAAAGTGAAAACGCTCACCGGTCCGATTGTGTTACATGATAAATTAAGATCCACCAAGGTTTTGTTGGATTCTAAAACCTGTTGAAGCAATAAATGAATTAGTCCAGACAAGTACACAAAAAACTAGAAAATTCTTTGTTGACGCACTTAGTGACGAGTCCACAAGAATATTATTTACCTACTCCCTGGGCCATAGCCATATTTTCATAAAGACTGTGTCATGGTAAGCAGGCAATGACCCCAAGCCGTTGCCAAAATAATACCGTAATCTTAATATATAGTACTTTTGTTCCTTTCTGTACCGTTAAACACATTTTTCAGACTTTCTTTTCGCATAAATTTCATCTCGCACTCTTACATTTTAGTTTTCGGAACGTTTTAGGCTGGAAGCCGAAATCTCTACGACTTTTTAAAATATTATTAGCCAAACAACGCTTTTGCGCAAGGATTGTCCCTGGCCAAATCCTGTAACATTGTAACGTCAGAAAACGCGTCCAATGTTTTCCGTGCACACTACACCGGAGAAATTTGATAACGGAGGTTACACTGAAAACGCGTAAAAGTTTTCCGTGCACACTACACCGGAGAAATTTGATAACGGAGGTTACACTCTGAAAACGCGTAAAATGATTTCCGTGCACACTACACCGGAGAAATTTGATAACGGAGGTTACACTCTGAAAACCCATCAAATGTTTTACGTCCACACTACGCCGGAGAAATTTGAAAACGCAGTAATCACCGGTCATTTTGGATTTGTGTTTGAGGAAAACTCGGGCAGAAAAAAGGAAATGATCATAGTAGCGTTATCGTTTTCGAAAAGCTCCGTGTTAAAAGCGTTTTCCGTTCACACTAGAGCGCTAGGCCGGCGTTTTCAAATTCCTCCGGTTTGAAAAGCGTTTTCGAAAAGCTCCGTTCACAAAATGTTTTCCGTTCACACTAGAGCGCAAGGCCGGCGTTTTTAAATTCCTCCGGTATGAAGAGCGTTTTCAGAAAGTTCTATTTTGGTGACGGATTAGTGTGGACGGTAGGTCTAACCGTAGAAATAAAGCCCCGGTTTCAAATTCATCCGCCGTAATGTGGACGAGGCCTAAGATAATAATCCCCGAAATGTTTTTCAATACCTGTGACAGAATAGCAGCAGTGGGCTCGCCAAGATCATTACTGCCAAGATGTACATGTGTTAGAGTCTTGTTCTTTAACAATGAGCGACATATTGCTTGGCCTCCATCGTCTCCAAGTCTATGAGAAGGAAAAAAAATGTCGATAGTAGTAGTCAGCTAGTACTATACTAGGCTAGTGCAGTCTACTTAAGGCAGGAATTGCTAGAATATTATGACGAAATTCATTGTCAATAACAGGACAGACGCAGGAAAAACGGACGTCAATTTGTTTTTTAGAATAAATTATCACATAAGTTATAAATTCATGTGTCTGTCCGCTTATAGATTGACAATAAAATTTAGCCAATAAGCTCGCGAGAATTTCTGCAGTCCTTGTAAAAATACATATAGACATAAATTATCACTACACTGTGGTACGTGGTCATTATTCACTGATTGTGCGTGCTGTAAATCCATCTTTACCTGTTAAGTCTGAGGTTAATGCATGCGAGTGTGATGTTTTTACCCAAGGCGTGTCCTATAGCAGCAGCACCGTTTGATCGTATCTTATTATCACAAAGGTTCAGAGTCGTAAGGTTACATCGGCCGTTCAATAATTTGCCAACAGCTCTCGCTCCATTGTCACTGATCTTGTTATGTGAAAGATCTGAGAGAGTAAAATATTTACATGCAAACGAGATCTTTAATGACAAATATCATTACAGTTTGATGCAGGAATGACATATAGCTCGAAAACAGGAAGAAGTTCCCAGTACGACCGAGATTCCTGATAAAAAAAATAAACAATCTTTATTTACCCTCAGTCAGTGTTTATAGTACACGAAAGGCTAGTGGGCCGAGCAATTAGTATTACAAGTCAGAAACAAATACAATTCAAATTAAACAAGCAATATTTACAACCCAACTGGCAGGAGGCGATTTTGCAAGTGTGACAAAGGCGTTGAATTCGGCTACTGTGAAGCAACAGGTCAGAGAGGGACTTGAACTCACGCCCCCTGGATTTCACGCACCCTAACCCCGCAGCCACGCTGCCTCCTCCTGCCAACTTCAAATGACGACATTGCAAAATAGGAACCTGACTTTCTCACAAGGATTATTGAGCCTTTACTTAAGAAACTTCTACGAGAGTTTCTTTAACTCGATAGAAACACGGAGAACATGTTTTCTATTTCTTTAAGAGAATCCCGCGATCAAAACAGCTAGTCCTGTGTTTCTATTGAGTTTTAGTATAAATCTACTGGCGTTCTATCACGAATGCCGTTCTCTGATTGGCTACCCCACTCACCATCTATTCTGTGATAGACAGTGAGTGGCATAGTAGTGTGCCCGTATTAACAAAATGGCGGCCGCTTCTTGGCGTTTTCGAAGTGTCTGTGAAGAGGATTTAGATCAACTTTTGAACGACTAGTAAATCTACACTAAAACAATTAGATTATTCGTTCTCGATTTCTATGCGTGGGCGCAAATCTCGAGCTCATAATCTAATTGCTTAATATAAGTTTACACAATATTTATCCAATCAGCGTGCGTTTTTTTCTTTGGGCTATTTTATAAACTGTTATGAGCACGTCTCCGTCGGCCCCAATCTCGTGAAGGCAAACAAGCTACATGTAGGGGAGCAGAATCTCTGTTTCACGGATGGAAAATTATCCCAACTCTCTGTGGGTGACACTAGAAAAACCAACCCAAACCATTTCCTGCTATGAAAATCCTAAAGAAGGTCATTTTACAAGTATAACTTGCCATTTACGAGAGTGAAGGTTTTCACCAACACATGCCTCTAGGGGAGATGTCAAAAAGTTAAGGATTCATACTGAATTTATGATTGGTTGTGTATGAACTCCTGTGTGTGTTCTACGTACCTAAAGTTAGAAGAGACGGATGGTCCAGTACATGACTTATTAGGACTCGGACTTTCTCATCATCCACGCCGCTTCTGTGAAGGTGGAATACCTTTAACGTGTGGCAAGCCTTGACGGCCTGAGATGGAAAATAATGAAAGACTGCATTATTTTTATGACCCAAGCACAGAAATATGGAAAAACACCTATCATGTTTCAATGGCCATTTTGGGAAATGCCAGCATGGGTCTAGGGGATGAGTCTCGCTGTTTTGCAGCTGGCAGAATGGGACACTGCAGAGGGATGTATGGATAGGCAGATGAACAAATGGACAATAATAATGAGCCAGTGAATTAATGAACAAAGGAGCGAAGGAAGGAAGACCCTGGTGAAAAACTATACAGGATCTTTGAGGAGCATACAAGAACACAAAGATCCTTAAAGGGTCTTAAAGATAAGGACCTTTCAAGGATTCCTAAAAGATCTTTGAGAGACACTACAAAGATCCATAAAAGAAAGATTTTGGCAAGGATTCTCAAGATGTTCAAAGGTATTTGCCAAGATCTTTGAGCAAAATCTTTAAAGATTCTAGGAATCTTGGACAAGATCTTTCAAGGTCCTGGCAATAATTTTAAAGATCCTAGAAGATCCTAAAAAATCCTTGACCAAGGTCTTTGAGAATCTTGGTTGAGATCCTCATGAAAAGGAAGGAAGGAATGGGATGTACCACATGCATTTTCTGGATTTAAACTGGCAAGTACTGTATCTGTAGATATTTGTATAGAACCCAGCTGTTCTCAAACACTCACCTTGGCCAGCAGAAGACAATCTCTAGCAGTAAACTGAAATAAATTCCATTCAAAGTTCATCCCACAATCACGAACCCTGTCATGGAAAACATTTTATTTAATATTAATCTGCAGAAAAAAGAAAAAAGAAATCTGCATTCTAAAGTGCCCTACAATGCTAGCCCTGGTTGTTTGAAGGCTGGATAATGCTATCCACCAGATAAATTGCTATCCAGTGGCTCAGTGTTAACAAAAAAAACTACGCTATCCACTGGATAGTGATTTATCCAATGAATGTCCAGCATTATCCACAATTCGAACAACCCGGACCTGATGTATTGAACATGCCTGACGATGTTAAACATAATTTTGTAGGACTTGATCTTTTTAAATTTAATTTGACATCATTAGGTTGAAAATAAGATTTGATGTAGGTGACTGCCCCAGTACAGCATCTGTCAGATTTCCATTTCAACTGGATCTTACCGAAAACACTTAAAGAGAGCAGAGCCATGGTTATAAATAGTTCACTGGCTTTTGAAAAAACTAACATGGCCCCTCACCCATAAGTCAAGTGTAGTTCTTCTAGATGAACAAGTGCTGGAGTGATAAGACCAAAGTCAAAATGATCGATGGTTGGGCCATCCTGTCCTGCGTCACTGCCGCTGAAAGATCAAATGGATAAAACCTCATAAGATTACATCAATTGAATGCTATGGCTAGGTACATTTTCATATGGTAATATGATTGCAGAATTACACTTTCTATGGCATGTAAATGAATGGCATCTCAAATAACATTTTTCACGACTTTTTAAAGAAATACACTAGCTAATTACATGTTGGTTTGCAGATACTGTAGATGAATTGATCATTAATGGTTATCGTCGGTGATGATGATGATGATGATAATGATGATAATGCATTAGCAGTCAAGTTAGCTTGAGAGAATTCAAATACAGCGTTTGCAGTGTATCCCAGGCAAGTGCCTTGTGTTCATAAAAACTTTTGAGTTCTTCCAAGCTGTAAACTCTCCAGTTATGTACATGCAAATTACATCAGACAAGAAGAACATCACTCTTCCTTGGAGACCAAGAGGCAGTTACTGTAGTTGGGGCTGGACGAGGTAAACATGAGAAACATAACAACAGCAAAGACATTTAACTTTTGACACAAAGGATGTAAATTAAATTTGTGTGTTTATTTCTTTGCAAATAAGACTATTCACTTCACGCATGCTCTTATAATTAAACTGGAAACTTTAATGTTTTTGTTTACTTACGTCTCAGAAGCATCATCATCTTTGATCAAAGTTTCTTTCACAGGAGGTAAGAGCTGTCTAATATTTAGCCCTCTCACGTACGGAGCTGACAGCTTTAGGGTTTCATTCAACTGTTCATAGAAACATGTTCATTTTACTACTGGTTAACAATCACTGCTGGTCTTTAGTTAAGATAAATTGTAAGTTCCATGCCCTGAATCTTGTCTCAAATAAAATTAATGCTTTTAGACTATAGATATCAGTGCCAAGATGAATGGTTATCCAGAACTCACTCAATTATTTTTGAATACTCATTTATACTGATTCTAGTTTGTGGCGGGAAAAAGGGACACTATGAGAATCAAGCACCCCACCCAAAAAGCAAGCTGACATTATCTGACTGAATCCAGTACAAAAGTTAAGGACTAAGAATTAAAGTAAATGTCTTGTACTTGGACCTACTAAATCTAAAAGTTAAATGACCGGTAAACTTACTAGAGTTGGATCTGTGGTTTCTGGGACAAAATTTTCAATAATACCTAACAAACAGATAAAAATTAAAATGTAAATTATAAATAATTTAAGTAATTCAAATTATGGTTGATGAACTAATAAAATCCCTACTGGAATAGGTATAATTTTATGTAGGGTTTGTATCCTTTTAAAGACAAATTTTCCAGACTTTAAATGTACAAGTACATGATTATTGTCCTTTGGCACAATCATCGTTTTGCCATTTTGCAAGACTTCCTTATCAGGACAGTTAATTTTATTTTGTGATACAAATTTCTTCTTTAATTTACATCAATGTTCCCTTCAGGACTAAGGTTATTTACTCACAAAAGTTACTTTTACAAGTTAGTTAAGTTAACTAATAAGTTGATACCTGAAATCATATAATTTTACGGTTTTGCATAGTCTTTTCAATGTCATGCTTGATTTTCAAATTGAATCAAACTCAGTTCATGAGTTGTGTTATTTCATTAGGTATATTCATTTGAAAACTTGGAAACAAAGCAAAAATTGCAAGTGAAAGAACTACTGTCAGTTCATTTTAAGCAAAAGCAGCCCAAATTCATGTTTTGAGTGAACAATAGATCATCGGTGTTGTGTAACACTTATAGTTACAAGTTGACCAAACGTATGATTGCCTTTGCCAGCTATGCCAAGTTAATATACCATAATTATGTTGTTATAAAAGTCTTACAAACCTTCTAAATTCCTTTCAAAATACATTCTCTTCCAGCTGTTCCCATGCCCATTGATATCACACACTTCCCATCTTGTTTTACAACACCTCTTCCAGTATCCCTCATCAGAAACCAGATTAGCTGTAACTCTGACATCAAAGAAGACTTATCGAAGGCTGATCAGTAATTAACTTTAAAGAATTAACTATTATTTTGTTATAAGGCTCTGTCTCACGAGGACTGGGAACTACCAAGTTCACGAATTTGATTGGCTGAGATTGAGATTGCTATTGAAAGTGGTCAAAATTTTCCCATCTAGACCAGCATCTAGATTGGTAATGTTTTGCAGTGAAAAAGCGGCGAACGAAAATGCAAAATCATTGACGATTTTCATCTGGCAATATTTATTTATGGAAGTGCCAAAAAGTCTGATGAGAAAAAAAAGTAAAGAGGACAAGCAAACTTTGGCAGAATTAAGTTCAGCTCATTGCCATTCACAAGCAAAATTTCAGCTTGCACAAAGCAGTTACATTAAACAAATTAAATAGTTCTTGTTTGTGCCATATAATAAACATCTTATTAACCGAGCTAAGTCAGTCTGTATGGGAGAATCTTAACCCAGGTCATGAGTACAGACCGAATGCAGTGAGGTCTGCGCACATGACCGAGATCAAGATTTCTCCTATACAGACTGACTAAGCTCAGTTAATAAGAGCTAAATAATAATTTTATCCTCCAATTTAGCAGACATTATTTGTAATGAGCTTCAGCACAAACTTGTACTTACTTCATAGCAATTTCAGTGGACAGGGCATCAAGCACTTTTGACTTGTGCTTTGGAAGGAGGTCATCGAGAATTGGGTTGTCTGTAAACCAAATCAATGAATATTACATACTGAAGAACCTGGGCTTCAAATACTTTTTCTCTTGACACAAAAATACAAAACTTGGGTTGACAAACACATCTATAAGTATCTCTGGATTAATAAATAGTCACTGATAATAGCAAACATTTGTCAGGCAGATCACATTTGGGATTTTTATTTGACATGAGCACATCATGAATGGCAAATTAAAAGAATATCTGATCACATGGCTGCTAATTGTAAAATCTGCATTGTGTACGCAATTAACAATAATAATATCTCTGGTATGAGTTGATCAATGATTGAGGCTTTTCTTATCTGAGGAGCAGGGGTGGCGCAGTCGTGAGAGCGCTCGCCTCACACCAATGTGACCGGGGTTCAAATCCTGGACCCAGTGTCATAAGTGGGTTGAGTTTGTTGTTTGTTTTCGTCCTTGCTCTGAGGATTTTTCTCCAGGTTCTCCGGTTTTTCTCCCTCCACAAAAATCAACATTTCTAAATTCCAATTCGATCGGGAATTTGAGGGCCACGGGTTTGTCAGTTGTAAGACTGTTGTGTGTTACCCTCATTAAACAAAGTTAATTTAGTTTAGTTAATTTAGTTTAGTCTTAAAACTTAGTGCAGTCAAAAGACAGTCTTACATGTATGTGTTGTTTAATAGACAATGCACTTGAAACCAAAAGTTTGACTTGAAGAGACAACTGGCTGATGTACATGTAGGTTCAATTACCATGCGCTGTTCAGGAAAATGAGCCTGTGCTCATCCTCCTAAACGTCTTCAGGAATTGGACCTGGGAGAGCAGGGACAATCGAGCCTTATTTACATGGGGATCCAAATAGGACAATGACTAGTTTAAAATCATACTATTATCAATATATTAAAAAATTCACCAACTTCTATTATTCAGCAAAGCATGTACTTGTATTTAAATAGTCAACAGGTGTAATGTAAAATACTGTCTTCCAACTTACCTTCAAAGTTTCCAACAATGTGTTTTACACAGAGTTCTGTTAGAAGTGGAACAGTTGCCAGACTCCTGGAAGAGAATGAGAAGAATAATACAAATGAATAAAACCCTTTTATTCTAAGATGACGATAACAACCAAGTCTGCTTTAGGAAGGATTCTTATTGTAGAGTTACAAAAAGAATATTAGTCTAATATTTACTAACCAGTCTGGGTCTTCAGCTATAATCCGTCTCATTTGTCTTGGATCAGCTGCTGGGTTATCTTTTGTTGCAAAAATCTGATGAGTAAATATTTATAAGATTTGAAATCACTATCTGGAAATTATACCCAGGGGAGGGAGGGAGAGGGAGGGAGAGCAGGAGGGAGTGCAGACTCCTATACAAGCTATAACGCTATATGTCCCGGCATTTTTGTTGCCTCTGTCGGAAATTAGCACCATTCTGATGGCTAAGTGCATTATTACTTTGACATCAGCATCATTCTTGCAGGAATCAATCTTCCAGTTTATGAATAATCAAATAGAGACATCAACATCTTTCTTCAACATCCTCCATAACTTGGGCATTGAACTTGGTGGTGTGCCCATGGGGTGGGTCTACTTTTGACAATAGCGGTTGCACTTGGTTTGAGAAATTGGACACCACATGCAGGGACGGCCAGGGGCACTGGAGGAGATTAGCAGTCCCGCGAAATTTCAAGCAAAAAATACATAAAATGATAATCTTACAAATGTCTCCAGACCCCCTACAAGTTAGCGCCTCTGGTGTTTGCTTGTAAGTGCCCCCCCCCCCCCCCCCCCACCCACCCAATTCAAAATACGCTCTGCCATCCCTGACATGGGCAGAAGGGAAGTTTGAACAAGGGGCAGGGAAAACTCTGTTCTGTTGTAGTTTACATGACTGTGCTACCAAAAGCTTTGATTGAAGGGAAATATATAGACCTACTTTCAAAGTACTTAATTAAATATCTTTTTACAGTTCATAGAACACCAAAAAAATGCAAGTCGAATGAAAGTTACTTCTGTTCTGTATTTAGTCCTTTTTAACATGTTATCCCAGAGGTAGGGGCATTTGCTCAGCTGCAGGAGCCCATCACTCGGTGATGGGCTCCTGTGACATTTATACAACATTTTTGGCCAGTTGATGTGAATCTGAACAACTAAAACCTGGAATTGTGCGGTACATTTCACTAGAAGCACTATTTGGAATGAAAGCATTTTCTAAGTTCTATGAAACATTGTTTCTAAAGGTACTATGACGATGCTCGGCTTATAATGTTCATGATTGTCTAAGTCGTGCCATATTGAACTTCTCTTCTTTTTACGGGGGATTTGCAAGTTCTTTGCAAGGAGCAAGCTTACTTTAGCGTTCAGCAATACACCAAATCCTCGCATCTCTAAAAACCAGCAGATCTTACAACACATAATATAAAGCCTAATTAATATTATCAGAGTGGCCAAGTATTACCGGAGACGGGACCTTCCTTCCAGCTACCTCCATTTTCAAGCTCGTATTTTTCACAAAATGGTCAAGTTGTTGTTGCTATGGCGGTTCAAGCGATTGCGGCTCACTGGCTCAATTGTGGTCAGCAGATTCAATGGAGCAAGTACAAGTGCATGCGCAAAATATGGGCTAGTCCAGGCCCAGTGCTTCCACGAAAATTGGGAAGTTTCGAAGTTTCCTACATGGACAAAATATAAATATGATATGAAACTTCTAACAAGGTTATTTCCCCGAAATGGTATAGGAAGTAAATACCAAAGATCTATAATAAAAGATCTACGTCCTTTTTTTAAGGGGAAGCTTCAAAATCTGAATGTTTTCATTTCGAAACCTGCTCGTGAGTTGCTCAATCTTGTCAGGGGCAAGCATGTAAAAGATGGAGAATTGGAAGGTAAGGTAAGAACCAAGGTTTTTAACTTAATTTATTGCATGCCGTGTAATATCGCCTTCTTGTCGTGTTCTTTGCCCTTGTTAATAGTAGAAATAAGCCATATATGTGTGTGTAAACTGCGAACTTGACCAGCAAATCATAGTTAGCTAACTATGAGCAGATCCATGACTTATAAATTTCGCTGTGTCTCTATGTCCGGCAGCCGGACAGGTTTTTCAAAAGGATCGACTACAACATGCATGCAGTTATCAGCTTTCCTGAATTTTAGGCTCTGTTTTCGGTGCAGTGCGTGAAATGTGGGAAATTAAGTCCATGGATGAATAAGTACGTGTGAAATACGGTAATCTGCCTTTGATGGTCCAGTCTGATTTTCATTAATTTTCATTTTTCAGATAACAAAGTGTGTAGTTAAAGTAAGAGTTAGAAGAAGCAAAAAAAAAAAAAAGAAACTTCACCAATTAACAATCGTAACTGATTGAAACAGTTTGCCAATGACTTTTTTTGTTGTTGTTATTTTCTTCAAGGTGTATAGAGCTTAATGATAACAAAGATGTTAAGCTCTAACTGCATTTGGGTAGTTTGAGAATCAACAATGGCTGCTAGTGAATTTGAATTCATAAATATGGCACCCAAGCGTTTACCAGTCACAACAGAAAATGGAGCCATTACAGTGGATCTGACAGTTTATGATCCGTTAACTCCAGATGAATTTCCGGATTTCTCTAGTGTTGATGGACTACAGGACCTTCGCTTTTTTTCAAACTATCTCGAGGAGATTCCTGATGGCTTCTGTGAAGCCACACAACTTAGGACACTGGTTATGAGTTGTAGTCCGAACAAACCAGACAATGGCCTCTTACGTCTTCCAGCACAGTTTAGTTGCTTTGCAAAACTGGAAGAGCTACATCTAGTTGGAAATCATTTTGAAAGCTTTCCCATGCCCATATGCGACCTTACAAACGTAAAGAAGCTTTACATGGATAATTGCACACTAAGAAAGATCCCAAAAGAAATTGGGAACATGTCAAGTCTTGTCATAGTGGACTTAAGTTACAATAGTCTTGGTAGTTCCAACAGTTTGCCGAAGGAATTTTTTCGTTTACCAAATATCAAGGATTTGTACTTGATAGACTGTCAGCTGAATGAATTGCCTCCTGAAATTGGAGAACTGAAGAGCTTGGAAGGCCTTAGAATAGGAAAGAATAACCTTACAAGGCTTCCAGAAGAGTTTTTCAATCTGGTCAAGCTCAAGAAGCTAAATGCTGAACGTAACCAAATCTCTGACTTATCCCCAAAGATCGGCCAGCTTACTGCTTTGACTTTGCTCTTGATAATGGAAAACAGGCTCACCACTTTGCCAGATGAGATCAAGAATTTGGTTAATTGCAGACACATCAACTTGTTTGATAACAAACTGACATGCCTCCCGCAATCCATTGTTGATATGCCACTGCTTGAGTCATTAATCGTCGATGGAAACCACAATCTTAGGAGTCCACCTCTTGATGTCTGCACACGTGGCCTAGACAGCATCAGAGGCTATTTTGAATCTCTAGCATCCGTTGACACCCAGGTTGTGCACTCAAAGCGTCTCAAAGTTGTCCTTCTGGGTGAATCTGGAGCTGGAAAGTCAAGTCTTGCATTTGCTCTGGTCCATGCAAAAGCTCTTATGTACCCAGACGGCAAGCCTCGTAGTACAGTTGGTGTGGATTTCTACACTTGGAGACCAGTACCAGATGGTGTGGAGTTTCACATTGTGGATTGTGCAGGACAACGGCGATATCAGTTGACTCATCCATTTTTTCTGTCTTCAGGTAAGGATACAGAGGATATTAAGCAATTAGATTATGAACGCGAGATTTCTTTCGCGTGATAATTGACGAGGGCGCAGCCTGAGTCAACTATCACGCATAGTAATCAAGAACGAATAATCTAATTGTTGTAGTATAAATCTGCAAGTCATTCAATATTCATGTGAAAGCTGTCAATGATCAGTTATTTAACCAATCAGATCATGATAACAGATTCTGGTATCGTGGAATGGCAGCAACAATAGAATGTCTTCAGGCTCCCACGCCTGCCCTGCTCGCTTTGTTTGCTGAATTCTATTTTCCGCAATTGCCAGGAACCTTTTCGCAAGCTAGTTCACCCTTGATCATTGACATATATATACTTTGCATTGATCTTATAGAGGCACTCCACATCTTAGTTGTCGACCTCTTCAACTACGAGCCAGCTGAAAGCTGTTTTCGTAGAACTGTTGGTGATTGGCTGGACCTGGTGACGTCACGCATATTGAAGCCACGGATCATGATTGTTCCCACTCACCTGGACAAATTTGGCCCTGATGATGGTAAAAGTGTTGTCAGCCGATGTGAAGACATCTTGGAGCGTGTTCAACAATACTGCAAGAGTCAGAAAGCTAGGATGGAATATGAAATTGCTGAAAAGAAGAAAAAGGGTCTCAAAAATCCTGTGCAGGGAGGCACTGATCCTGAATGGAAAAAGAAAAATCCCCCTGTCATTTCATCTTCTCTTCATCCCAGTGTTTTGCATGTGAGTTATTTGAATTTTATTGTAAACAGGGATTCATTGAGATTGAACTTTCTGTTTTAGTCCGCTTAATTTCACACAGCACATGCAAACACAGCAAACTTGGTCAGGATCTACTATCCAGAGATGGCACAGTGGTGAGAGCGCTCGCCTCCAACCATTGTGGCCCGGGTTCAATTCTATCCCTGTGCCATAAGTGGATTGAGTTTGTTGTTGGTTCTTCCTTGCACAGAGAGTTTTTCTCCAGGTTCTCTTGTTTTCTTCTCTCCATGAAAACCAACATCTCCAAATTCCAATTCGATCACGATAGAGGAGCTGCATGAAAACCAGCTAAGACCGATGTGGCTTCCTCTCTAAATATTGTAATTTACATGTACATGTATTTAATAACTTTTTAATTATTTTCTATATTTATCCAGCCATCTTGACATCATTGATCAGTTGAATAAAACTTAATCACATGTTAACCATCCCTCCCTGCTTGTATCTTGGGTTGTAGCATCTGAGTCTTCATGCACAGACTGAGTGTAAAATTGAGTGGGGGGAGGAACTCCCATATAAAAATGATGGGGCTGCTAGTCATACCTTTTAGAGGTTAAAAAAGTGGTTTTGGTGCCTCTTAGGGTGTTCAGCCTCAAAAGGTCCACAGCAGGAGCTTTTGCGGTACCTTTTAGGGTATTGAGCCGAAAAAATATGACAGGAGATAATGTGTTGTTTTAGGATTGGTACCTTTTAAGGGTGGAAGAAATTTCAAGCCACGCCCACAAAACAGAATCTTGGTACCTCTTAGGGGTTCTTTTCCAAATTTACGACCAGCACCCCCATCCTTTTTTATATGGAAGTTCCCCCCCCCCCCCCCACCCCACCGGATAAAATTAAGAGTGACATGCTTATTTGCATTTTGCTTATAACCTGGCTTGTATTTTAAGTATATTTCCTCTCTTACTACCTTTATTACTAATTTTGTCTGAACTTCAGGACCAGTCTCATCCAGAACCAAGTAAAGACAGCTACATTGCTCTGGTTCCGGTCAGCAACATCAGTGAACTAAAAGGGATCGTGGTATTGCAAGATGAGATCATCCGCATAGCTGAAGATGGACATCTCTTTCCTTCTGTTGGTAGAGATTTGCCAGAAGAGTGGATCAAGTTTGAAAAGGCACTGAAGGAGTGTAGAAAAAAACAACAAGTTCCTTGTATGGCTTACGAAGATTTTGAAAAGTTTGCCAAAGACCACACTAGCCTTTCACAGATGGGCGTGCGCTCAGCTGTCACCTACCTGGATTCAATTGGGGAGCTATGCTATTACAGTGACATTCCATCTTTGTACTTTAATGTGTTCATTGATCTGCGATGGCTATCTAAACTGGTGAAGAGTCTTTTTAGGCATGATCTGGAGAACACACTGCAGTACAAGGAAAGCTTTCAAAAATTTGGAGTCATTCGGGGATATTTTGATCCACTCAAGGAAAAGCTTTTGAAAGAAGCAGTGTTGTCACAGCGTCTCTTAAGGTAACTTTCATATCACCCACTGAACATTTTTGTCTCCAAAGAATCTCAAGATTTCTTGAGATTAAACGGGGGGAAACATTGAAATTCAAACAATAAAAACAAAATTAACTGGTTTAACTGTGATAAAGTAATTTGTTATAGAACGCAGCAAAGAAGACCAATGTGAAAATAGCAGCCATCAGCCAACATTCACAGGACCGGTGTCAATCTGATTTGACAGATTATGCAATGTTAACTGCTTAAAGACTTTTGGTAAAAAAAACAGTTTGTGACTTTGAAGTAACTCAAAAACCAGCCTACAGTAGTATCTAGGCTCAAAGCACATCAACACAAGAAAGGTGCACAGACTACAGTGTGCCGGAATTCTTTGTCATTACTGCTAACAATGTTAAAGATTAGCAGTGCAAATACTTCCTTGTCATTTTAATGCTATTAGTAGACTGCTCTTTATGCAACATTTGACATGAAGCTACCGAAATGATTCGAATTAGTGCAGCTCCTTCCAATAAGCTGCCCCCTTTTGAATAAGCGCCTCCCTTCAAATGTGATTTTATGAACAAGCAACCCCATTTCAAAAGGGGTGCCCCTATTCTGATATTATAATGTTACAGGGCCATCAGAATACCTATCAACATATTTAAGTTTTGTTTTGAACATTCAGTTGTTTCTCAAAAAAGAATTAAGCACCCTGTCTTGAATAAGCACCCTCCCTTGAAGTACCAAAAGTAAATAAGCACCCCGGGTGCTAAATCAAATCATTATTATGGTACATGTTAAAAGAGTGTAAATCTCAGCCAGTAACTTTTTTTATTTACTCACCAAAACAGATGCCTGTGGGAGGACATCAGTCTTGATGAGAACATGTTTCTGCAGATGGTTGAACTTCTTCACCACCTAGGACTTGCATGTCGCCTGCCATCAGATGATCCAGAGGAACTGAATCTTTTAGTTCCTTGGTTTTTGAGCGAGTATCCTGATGCTGTTGAAGGTTTCTCCGAAAGCCTGTCTGCAGACCAGGTGTGTTTTGTGTTGAATGATTTTGTGCAAAGGTCTTTTTTTTCCACTTGTATCAGTACAGTGAATAAATGTTCAGGCTTATGAATGTGATGTGACTAACAAAACAAATGTATTAGCAGACAAACTACAGATGAACCACTCACCAGAATCTTGTCTCTTGAAAATGGGACTCTTGCACTGTTGAAGGAGACTTGAATTGTTTATCTTTGTACTACAAAGGAACTCTTTTAGAAACTGACCCTCATTTGGAAATCATTGATCCTGCAGGATTGACATGTACCAGTAACTAAAATTCAGTCTAGTTTTTCTGTTGAAACATTGGAGATTCAGTCATGAGTTATTGAAATGAGGGTCAATTTTTCTAAGCTACACTTTGTTTATGTTTTTGTGCCAAACTATGATCATTGATTTGTATTTGGGTTTTTAGACATTGAAATGAAATTCATTTGTCAACAGGCAGAGATAAATTTGCTCTTCATGATGGCATACCTACCTCCTGGTTTGTTTGATCGGTTGCGAGTTCGCTGCTGTTCGCTTGAGTTTGATTACTGCAACTGGAAGGATCATGTGTTGTTGTTTGTAAATGACCATCGAGTCCTTGTCCGCAAACATAATTTCCCACCAGGAGCAGAGTCCAGCTCTCCAGCCATTTACTTCAAAGGACGAGGGCCGAAAGAAGAATTAGAACCACTGTGGGAGGTGCTGCTGAGACTTGTCCAGGTAAGGCTAGCAGACTGTGATCAGTCAATGTAAAACGCAGACTGGGTACTGCAGACTGTAGACGAGGGGTAAAATGCAGACTTCAGACCGGGGGTAAAGTGCAGACCGCAGACTATAGACTTTTTAACTGAATTGTGTTACCATTTCCACCATTGAGAGCTAACCGTAAACAGGCTAACCAAAGCATTAAGGCTAACCTGAGGGATATCCAGGCTAACCTTAGGGATATTCTTTCGAACCGGAGCGCTAGTCAGGCTGATCAGTGTGCAGACTTTCACTACAATTAGCCTGTCATGAATAATCCTGTTTACAGTCAGTGCTTGATAACAGAAATAATATGATATGTACTGGTAAGAAGTCTGTACATACTTGTACATACTTACACATAATTTACATAAACTTTAATTATTTCTATTCAGATTTTTTAGAATAGCACTGTTGTGCTAGTATCTCCGAAAACACTTAATCATTAAATAGAAAAATTAAGAACATTTAAATGTATTTGTATAAAAACTAATTTACAGTAATCGTCTATTTGTTCTTAAATTGTTTGAGTCTGTGTTTAAAGGGTATCTTGTCAGCCTTCCAAGTAGTGTCCGGTAGTTTGTTCCATGCATTAGAGGCGAGATGACAGAAAGAGTGAAGACCAAATGTTGTTGCCCTAACAGCAGGCGGCTTCAGTTTGGCATAACCTCTTAAAATATAGGAACCGGCCTCACACACCTGTAGATAAGTTAGTAAAATCGATGGTGTGGCACCGTGTAGGCATTTATAGACTGTAACTAGCATGTTCTGTATTCTCCTTTGTTCCAATGTAACCATAAATTATGTAGTCTGCAGTCTGCATTTTACCCTCAGTTTGCATTTTACCCCTGGTCTACAGTCTGTGTTTTACACTGACCAGATTGTGATTGTCCACATTTGCTTACTTACCAACTCTCACACCTTAGGCGTTTGCTTAGTTTGCACTTGCAGATCAAAAACTTTGATCTCAAAAGCTGTCAAGTATATGAACCAATTTCTCCAAGATGCCTCACAGATGTGAACTATTAGTTTAAATATAGTTAAATGGACTTAAACATAGTTAACGACTAGGAGCTAGTCTGGTCAGTAACGTTTTTGTAGGCAGTTGTTGGTGTCTTGGCCATCTGCTAGCATTTGTTTAGTGTTTGGTGTGTTCTGTAGCATTTGATATAGTTCAATGAAATTTTACATAGTTTATGACCAGGAGCTAGTCTGGTCAGTAGCGTTTTTTGTAGGCGTTTGTTAATGTCTTGGCTGTCTGTTAGCGTTTGTTAAGTGTTTGGTGCGTTCTGTAGTGTTTGCAGCAGTCATATGGCTGTGGGAGCCCTGGGGCTGACATTGTCCAGCGGTATTTTTGGTTAGTACGTGCATTGTCATCCCATGTGCTTGCAGTGTGTTCGTTGCTCTGTTTGCGTGGCATTGTGGGTTGAATTATAGCAGTTTAGTGGTTCTCGGCGTTCCCTCCCTATCCCTCCCCCTATTTTCAGCAGTTTTTTTTCTCTTTCCACTGAGCCATTTGGCTTAGTGTGACGGGGTCCTGTAGCTGGGGCTTGGTGTGGGGGGCTTGTGGCTTGGTTGCGGGTTGGGCAGGCCAGTCGGGTGTTCTAGTGCCTTGGAGATGTGACTGCAGTTGCAGCCCCTGGGCTTCGTAAGCACCTTCCCTCCACTAGCGACTTGGGCATTAACTAAGCAGCACTTAAAGCCAATTTAATTTGGAAAAAACAAGCTACATATTATACTTGGCTGTCTAGTTTGAATCCTCCAAACCATGTCCCAGTTGGACTTCATTCAAAATCTATCAATATTTGAAAACTGTTGGAATATCTATAGAAATCTTCTGCAATATTGGAAAACATCATTTGAGAACACTCTGTGCACTATCTGGCTACATGAGGGGTGGCAAATAGTCCTTCAAAAACCATGGGTGTCGCAAAATTTTCACTTAATTTGATGGGTCTTGCAGTCTCGGATTTTTAGCAGTTATGTCTCACAATCTCGATTTTTTTTTACAAAGCTCTCTTGCAGTCTCAATTTTTTCAAGGCTATGAGAGTCTAAAAGGGCCAATTTGTTAATATCGTTTACATGTCAAGCTTAAGTCTGAATGTCTTGGAACTTGAACGTCTCGAGCTCGCTTTTAAAACACTTTGAAGTCTCGGTTTCCCAATTGAACAAGTCAAAATGTCTCAAGCTTGTAAAGAAAAATGCTAGTAATGTGAAGTTTATATGAAATAATTCATATATGAACTGCGGTTGTAGATGAAAGTGAAGAATGATCGTCACCGTTGAAGCCCTGATTTTTTTTTTTTTTTCAGGCTTCTTCTTTCCAATTGCTTAAATTGGAAAATTAACTGCGATGATCATTCTTCACTTTCATCTACAACCACAGTTCATATATGAATTATTTCATATAAACCTCACATTATTTCACTCCTCACGGGAAGATATGAACTCAACTAATTGACCTCGCTCCCAATGTGTGACTTCATAGCTCAGTTGGTAGAGCATCGCACCGGTATCGCGGAGGTCACGGGTTCGAATCCCGTTGAAGCCCTGATTTTTTTCAGGCTTCTTCTTTCCAATTGCTTAAATTGGAAAATTAACTGCGATGATCATTCTTCACTTTCATCTACAACCGCAGTTCATATATGAATTATTTCATATAAACTTCACATTATTTCACTCCTCACGGGAAGATATGAACTCAACTAATTGACCTCGCTCCCAATGTGTGGCTTCATAGCTCAGTTGGTAGAGCATCGCACCGGTATCGCGGAGGTCACGGGTTCGAATCCCGTTGAAGCCCTGATTTTTTTTCAGGCTTCTTCTTTCCAATTGCTTAAATTGGAAAATTAACTGCGATGATCATTCTTCACTTTCATCTACAACCGCAGTTCATATATGAATTATTTCATATAAACTTCACATTATTTCACTCCTCATGGGAAGATATGAACTCAACTAATTGACCTCAAAAATGCTAGTCTCACCATCTCGCAAAGTCTTACATTTACCATTCACCACCCCTTACATGTACATGTATACAAAGAACCAAATCTCATACATATGTGACTTGATCAAGATCCAACAAAATTATCCTGAATTACCTTAATTCAACATTTGGAAACATACCACCACCACATTTTGTGCTAGGAAAAACAGCTAGCTTGGTTCAGGATGTCACAACATACATGTAGTGTTGCAGCCAAATTTTCAGTTTCAGATAGTCCACACTCTCACAATTTAAAAAGTCAAAATGACTCAGGCTGACAAAGAAAAACACTAGTCTTGTCATCTTGCAAAGCCTTGCATGTGCCATTCACCACTCCTCATATTGGATCCTGCCATTGATTAATAATAAACCCCACAACCTAACATAGCATAATCTGTTTTACCCAGCATTGATTTGCTTTCTTCTGCCATAATTAGGAGACAGATGCATTGCTAAAGGAATGGCAAAGGTTGAGTGTTGAGCGGTTTTCATTGTGCCCTCCCTGCACAAGAAAGAAGAAGTCACCACCATGCCTTTTCCCATGTAATTGGATGAGTTCTGCTGCATTAAAAATGTCACATGGTACACAGACTAAGATGTGCAGAGGGAAAATACTTTCTAAGGGAGAAAAGTTTGATGCCAACCTTATCTACCCTCCACCTGGTGAGAGATAATACAATTTTTGTTTAATTTGTTTTTTGATTGAAGCCCTTAGGAGGGCTCCACTGAAAACCACCTTTGGCGAGTTGGATTCCCTCACTAAACATTATTATTATTATTATTATTATTATTATTATTATTATTATTATTATTATTATTATTATTATTATTATTATTATTAAGTTAATGTTTGTGTATCATTGATAACACTCCTCAAGAAACACCAGTACACACAAGAAAAGCTCCAGGGTATCATTTATTATAGCAAATTTAGGCTACAATCATAGACCATAAAAATTACTTTTCAAAGTTTATAGTGAAATATTCATGATGTCATTTAGAACATGAAAAATTTGTGGTCCATTTGTTCTCACTGGAATTGTGAAAACCCAGATGACCAGTTCTGATAAAATAATTATTATTTTCATCAGAATTGGTTTGTAGGAAAAGTGGAATTCTGCTGTATGCAATCTTTTGTATTAATAAATTTTGTATTTCCTTTCAGATGTTGTTAAACGTTTACTGGAGTCACCATGGCCGTCAGTCTCAGAACCAGGTAGATACAAATCTGGGGCCTTCATTGCATTGTGCAAGGCTAAATGCAACTTTTCTTGAAAATTAGTATCATGGTAAAACCCATCTGTAAACAAGAACCTTGATATTTCCAAGTTACAGTAGTTTAAAAAGGTTCTTGTGTTTTGTCTACTGAGATACACTGTAAAAGGTTATTTAGGGTCTTAAATAGCATTTAAATATTAAATGGAAATGGAAAAAGTGCTTGCTGCTGATCCAAATAGGTTTGATTCTTCTTTCCTATGAGAAAAAAAAGTTTATGTTTAAAAATTAATGCAAGACTTAATTCTAATGAAAATTATACAGTACACTCCCTGATATATATATGTTATTTGCTGGCTTAGGGTCAGTCTGTATAGTGAAAAACTGTGGTTTTACCAGATTACAAATGGGTTTGTTTACGCAACTTTGTCATTGAATCAGCTGTGCGCTGTCTACTAACGATTTGTAAAAAACTCTTCGCGACGAGCAAGTAACTCAGATAGTAGACAAAGAAAGATGTATTAAAGAACAGATTTTTTTCAAACTTCTTTATGTTAGTGGCATTTATTTCACCAGTTAAGTTCTCCAAAATTGTTTTTGCAGTGTGAAATTTCATGCGAAGTTTGAAGTTTTACTACAAAAACAATTTCTGTCATTCATTGCTATTAAAATCACTTAAAACCAGACTTTTCTACCATAAATTGAACAGCAGAAAGCGAGGAAACCCGTTAAGTGTATTCCACAGAAATTCACCTAAATACAGCAACAATCAGAGAGGTAAACTCAACTGAAATTGACTCAAATTTTACGGCGAGAGAAACACAGGATTACACTCTATTACAGCACCAAACTACGAACAAATAAGTAAACTCTCACAACTTCAAAATACTCAATTTAATTTACTTACAGTGACTTTCCTTGCCATTTTAAAGTGAACAGAGATAAACTTGCATTAACTAATTGTCGATGGAAGTGTAAAAAAGGCAAAAGATTGATGATTACCACCAACTTTTAGGAGCGAAATTTAGGAGCCGTAATCGCTACAGTGGGAAAAAATCCAGCCCATGGGCCATATTGTAAAAAGCTGGACTGGTCACAAGTGCATGATTAGCCAATCAAATTCGAGGATGCTGGAGAAAAAAAAAAAGATTTATTTTAGGTTCCTTACCATGTTCAATACACTACAGCTTTTAATTAAAATGCCAATTTTTGCCAGATCTGCAATAAAGAACCTGTTACAATTTTATGGGCTCAACACATTCTTATAATAGGGGTTCAAATGCTGGCAAAATGTTATAATCTATAGGGGTCTATTTGACAATTATTGGGTCATGCTTTAGCATGCACTATCAAGTTATGATGCTTGCGGGAAGTTTGGAGAGCACAAAGAAGTGTACATGTAAGAATTGCTCGAGACAAACAGCCGAGAACAACTCTATCCTCTTGAGTACTCTCCAAACTTCCCAAGTGCATCATAACTCTGTATAAAATAACTGAGCTACTGTGTATGTTATCAGTGGTCGTTAAGTGTGTTTAGATGAGAGTGTGTAAACACAGTTGTGACGTTTTAGATATGAGCATAGTTTTGAGAAATATTTTATAAGAGCAATAGTAAGATCACTTTCTCTGTTTCTCCCTCAACTGTGTCTCGGGTAGGCATAACTGTCTTGAATTCTCCCAACCCCCCTCATGTTTAGATGAGGTTATGTAAACACAGAAAAGGTGCTCTGTTGCTTGAATAGTACACAACTAACAGCATGAACCAATTGCTAAAGGTTCTCTATCACTAGGTTCTTACAGATGGATTTTTACTTTGGTCTCCAGTTTCAGAAGATGTTCCTGACACCCTTATGGCAGACCTTTCTCAGCTAATGACAAGAAATTGGAAGTTAGTGGCAGTATATCTGGGCTTCACACCTGATCATGTAACCACTTTTGATTCAGAAGATGATTCTGTTTCCGAGAAGGTCATTGCTATGTTGAATGAATGGAAACATAAACAAGCAAAGGATGCAACAAGAAGCAACTTGATGAAGGCTTTGGTGAAAGCTGGAAGAAAAGACCTGGCTGATAAAGTTCGTTTCTACCAGGAGTGATTACCAAAGCTAGTATCTAGCTTGGTATCAGAGACAAGTTAATTGCAGTTGCAAATATTTCTCTTTAAGTGTTAAATGCACAGTCATGTACCTGCACCTTAATTCTATGTGAGATAGGATTCCTTCATGCCAAGTCAAATAGCCTCCTACTTAGAAATTGTCATATTGATGACACGGTACTCTTCACAAACCTAGCCAGGAATAGGACTTATAAGATCAGAGTACAACTTTCTTCTCAAACAAACATGTGCAGATGGTTCACTCTATGTCACTGACCAGCAGGCAAAGAAAGTCGTGTCTGATGGCCAGGCTAGTGGATTTTCAGACGGGCCAGTGGATTCCATCTGTGAACTTGTTGTAGTAGACTGTAAATGGTCACTGTGAAGCTTAGTCTGTCACACATGACATGAAAGAAAAAGCACAGTAGAAAACAATGACTGTGAGAATGACTTTCAGGCCAGTACATCATAGCTACAGCTTGCTCAAAAGGCAAACCTTAACATTTGTTGTTGTTGTTGTTTTTTTTTGTACCCTCCTGACTATTAAAATTTTAGGTCTTAGGATATTATGTGAGTAGCCTGATATGTATGCAGCATGTAGGTTTGGAAAACCTCATACTATTCTAGTGCAGATCATTTCTCTGAGGATCGATCCTTAATTGGGGCAACCTGCACTGTACCGTTTACAAGGTTCTTTTTAATTGGCCAAACAAAACAAAAAAATGCCCCTGGTCCCGAGAACTAAAGAGGTGCAGATTAGCAAGAGCCACTCAAAATAGAGGTTTCAAAGTGATGCAGGTAAAATGCCCTACTTGGGCATTTTACACCAAATTCAAACATCATTTATCTGTAAATTTGAATTTCATGGTTGTTAAAACACAGAGTTGTTTTATAAACACGGTACAACATTGATCACTGCTTCATTTATTTACAGAAGTTGGAGGGTGGAAACTGCACGTTGAATAAATAGGCCATTTTTTCACGTTTGTAATGATTTATCTGGCTTTATCGCAATACCTTTTAAAAAACATAGGCACGCAAGGCGTGCAAGAGTTATTTTTTTGTGTGAAGTGTTGGAGATAGAAGCATTCATGGTACAGTAATGATTTGGTTAATTTTACAAGTTGTTTCGGTTGCGATGTTACATTGTTAAGATAGCTAAATAGTAAGCCATAAAATGTTTGACTGAACAAACTACAGTAATCTGACACTTCTCCAGATTAATGTAGATACCATCTTATTTTCTAACAGGCAATTTGATTCGTTCTTTGATACAACCCACACTGTGATTGGTGTGACACGCGCACATGCATAACTCCCTCACTCACCGATCACATAACCCTTCCAACCCCCAAGAGGAATTTTTGCTCAAAAGTACTCAAGTTAATTTAGAGACTTTTTCGCATTTTATACGAGTCGTAAGTTTACGTTTTTACACAACACAACACAACTTCACCGAAAATAGAAAGAAAGAGAAAAAACCTCTGACACGTTGAAAGTCTGATTTAATTAAATTGCACTTTAACTTGGTGCCACACAGTCTTCAAAGAACATTTGAAGTTTTCATACTTTTTACCCTTAAAAATATCGGACTGAAATAAATGTCATCAAATAAAACTATTAAACTGCTACTGTAGAGACGTAAAAACCGTCCAGAAACGAAAGCTTCTTTTTTTTTTAATATCCTGGAAACAATAGCGGATAACTTGTCAGCTCTAATTGAATTTACTCCCATATAAAAAACAAAAGTGTTAAGTTACCATTTGTTACTAAAGATAGCAAACATCTCGTGGGAAAGAGTGGTGACGATTCGTCCGCTCTAATTGAATTTACTCCCTTGTGAAAAACAAGAGTGTCAAATTACACTTTGTAACTAAAAAACAAAAATATCTCGTTATATTTGCATGCAACAAGAACAAAACAATCGTTACCCGCACTTACTATTGTAAACGTTAGAACTGTTTCAAATCTGAAGTCTCGTCTCCTCTAAAACATGTCCTAAGAATTAGACGCAACGATTCGTGACCTCTAATTGAATTTACTCCTTATGAAAAAACAAAAGTATCAAGTTACCTTTGTAACTAAAAATAAAAATATCTCGTTGTATTTGCATACTACTAACTCACGAACTGTTTCAAACCTCAAGGCTCATCTCGTTCATTTAACTACAATCCTCAGCCTAACCCATAGAAAATGTCGAAGTAAACCCAATATATGAATACTTCCTCCTCTTTTATAGAAGAATAAATATGGCCGTTCTGAACTCTATCGGGATCAAATCTTCTCACATACCATTTACCTTTACAACAAGAAGTTTGATTGGCTGTTTACAGTAGATCCAATCTGATTGGTGTGACATACATACATCTCTCACTCACTCACTCACTCACTCACCCATTGGCCCGTCCATAACATACCCGACGCGCCGACTAAGAGGTATTTTTTTACAAAAAAATAACTCAAAAATGGTAATTTAGGTTTGAGACAACATTGGAGTAGTTTATAATTTTGTCACCATTAACAGCAGAGATGGTTGTCTAATAGAGGTGTGGCCCAGTAATATGTGTTGGACTCTGGATGAAGTAGTCCAGATACGAGCATTGGCCAGGGCCATTGTATTGTGTTTTCGGCAAGACACTACTTTCAAATCTTGCCTCTCTACAGATAAAGGTTATTAGTAGTCTCACTCTGTACTGTGCAAGGTGTGTTGTGCTGTTTAAGAGACAGTTGTAAGAAATTATTTTAATCTGTGATAAATAATCGTTGAACAACATACAGAGCAAGAGACACATCCGAGTGCTGGGAGGTGTAGATATGTTTTCATATATAGTATTTAAAATTTGAATAAATAATAAAGGGTTATTTACTATGAGGGGAAGTTACTTCTTGTAATACTATTATTTGCCAGGATAGCATGAGTTTCAAATTATATTTACCTTAGTTTTTAAGAAATTATCTGGGTTTTCATGGCTGGGTTGAAAATAGTGTTAAGACATTAATGGTAACCGTATTTTCTAAATTACGAAAATTTTATCAGGGATATTACTATTATTATGCATTTTATAATGTAGGTATATTAAGGTATATAAACTTGCAATTCTTATTTTTTTAAGTTTATTAAGTTTTAAGAGAAAATTAAGGTTTGTGTATCACCAGTGCTTAAACAAAGCTGCTGAGTTGTATGAGACTATCATTTTAACAACTTATTAAATAAATTTTCACCACAGTGAAGAAAACTTGCTAGAGAATTCAGTGTTAACCTTTGCATTTGAATAAGTGAACTTGAGTTAATTTCTCAGACCATTCTGGCATAACTGTTGGCCATAAAAGACAAATGTGTCACCAGCCTGCACTGCATTCAGAAACATCTGAAGTGGGCTTTTATCAATGTAAACTGTAGTACTGTAGACACATGCCCGATTTAGGTCCTGTCTACACTACTACACTGGAGAGATTTGTTAAAAAAAAAACAGCGTTTTCACTCTAAAAATGTGTCAAAAGTTTTACCATCCACACTACACCAGAGAAATTTGAAAATGCAACAATTGCCAGCCATTTTGGATTGATGTTTGTGGAAAACTTTGGCAGGGAAATCACATGATCATTGAGACGTTATTGTTTTCTAAAAGCTCTGGTTTCAAAATGTTTTCTGTCCACACTAAAACATAAAGCTGGCATTTTCAAATTCCTCCGGTTTGAAGAACATTTTGAAAAGCTCTGTTTTATTGACCGATTAGTGTGGATAGTAGTCCTAACCAAAGAAATAAAGCTGTGTTATCTAATTTCTCTGGCATAAAGGTGGTGTGGACCAGGCCTTAAGAACTCCTTCTCATATTCACAAATACAAAACTACATGTTTATTGTAAACAGAAAGAGCCTGCAAAATTATGTTAAAATTTAACAGAATCATGTGGAAATCTGTTACAAATGATACATTTAAAATCTTGCAGCCCTTGCCAAATTGTAAATTTGACATCTGACAGATGGAACAAAAAGCTTGAGAAAACTTAAATCAAGATGGATTATTATACATTGAACTCACTATCGCTTTTCTGATTGGCCAAAACCGTACAGTGAATTTTCAAAATCAGCACCTGGGACATCATCTAGCTGCAGATTATACAATAATCACGTCAAGGACACTTGAGGTCACAGGTAATCATGTCATGTATGACTGCAGTGCATGATTTCTAAGGGTAATCATGTCAAGTTTGCGTGCTTTGTGTTGCTTGCTGTCAGTGAAGAAGCAAAAACATAACTTCCATTTTTTTTGTTCAATGTATAATAGAACAATGATTAAATTTGGTTTTTGTGATATCCAGAAAAATCAAGGTCTTGGTAAGAGTTAGCCTCAGCATTCGGCTTTGGCTGATAACCCCTACCTCGACCTTGATTATTCTGGATATCACAAAAGGTAAAAAGTTAAAGGTAAAGTCTGCATACGAGCCAAGTGGCCCATCAGGCCGGAGCTTATCCTGGTTTCTGTAGCATGAAGCAACTAGGAGTATTTCTACTCCCCCCTGGATGGGATGCTAGTCCATCACAGGGTTACCCCCAGCATTAAGTTCGCCGGTACCCATTTATACACCTGGGTGGAGAGAGGCACTGTGAGATTAAAGTGTCTTGCCCAAGAACACAACACGATGTCCCCGGCCAGGGCTTGAACCTGGACCCCTCGATCCGGAGACGAGCGCACTAACCATGAGGCCACCGCACCTCCTATTGGATATCACAAAAACCTTATCCAATAATAACTATTATTGTTTATAATAGGTTTGTTGCCCAATTTCAGACCATGTGATGAAACTCTTGAGAATTCTCGTTTTCAGACTATCAAATAGTCTTGTATATGTGAATACTGTACATAATTTTTAGATGGTTAAAAGAATAAAAATCTCCTAAAGAATATCAGGTTACCTGTAGTGGGAAAACAAACCACCCAAGCTAACAAGGTCTGTTTAGGGGAATATACAATACAGTTCAAGGGGATAAGAATGAGCACTAATGTGACAGAAATAAAATTATAGCTAGTTCACTTGCTTTCTTTCCCTTGCACAAACATTTTGGTAACATGCATAACTGAGTAATCCAAGAATGCTAGGCTTTTCTACAAATACAACAACACAAGAAAATGTCAGTTCTCTCAAGAAATCTTCCTGAATAATTAAAAATAATAAATCTTTACATGTGCAGTCACTTTGCCTTCCTTTTCCTGTTTAGGACACTCTTTGTAGATGCAACAGAGCTCTTATCCTTTCCTGGCCCATATTTTCGCACAAATTCAGCCACATCAAATTTTCTCTTGCAGCCGTTATAGTTCATGTAACGGATTTTGCCAAACACAGGCCTCTCACCCCAACCTTGATCATGTATTCCACACACAGACCACATACAGCCTGTAAGAAAATGGGAGAAAAGGAAATGTTTGAGAGTCTCAAAATTTCTAATAAATTACATTCAGCCAGTTTAAACCCTAGCTGCCCAGGAGGCCCCAACATTAATTTTGTAATTAATCAGCAATCTGCACCAAAGGCTGATAACCGTGAAGGAAGGACTGATCAGTAGAAATTGATAAGGACAATGATCTTTCGTTACATCTTACTGGAATAGAATTTGCAAAACTGTGAGAATTTGCAAAATCTCTTGTTACAAACAGTCTTTAATGTCTAAATGCAAGTTTGAGGGTCAAATTAAGAATGATTTTGACATATGGCCCTGTTTTGCAGCTGATTAAAAGGACGTGATGATGACTGATCAATGTCCATTCCTGACTGCAATCTTAGTATGTTTCTTCTGGGTAAAAATCAGTTTCAATCTAGCCACAGAGATCACTAAGCAGACTGGATTAAAGACCTCCAACTCTTTTAGCAGAAAAGTATCTTTAAAATGACTCACCAAACCATAACTTCTACAGGGCCAAAAAAATAAAATTAACCAAAAAGCTACAATAATCAAGGGAGACTGTATGCCCTACTGGTTAAGGGTGCTGGATTTATGATCTGGAGGTCCCGAGATCAAATCCTCTGCCTGCAGCTAGATGGATTTCTGTTTGATGGTCCCAGATTCAGCTCCTCTATGCTATGTAAAATAATAGCCAATTGGTCAGCCTCCCACCAGTCGGGATTTTTAACAAGTTTCTGTACAATAGTTAGCATACATGCTTGGTTCAGTGTCCCCAATTAGTACAGTAGTGCTGAACACTTCAACACATTAGGTAAATAAAGTGGTTTATTTATGATTATGATTATGATTATGATTGTGATCATGATTATGATTATGATTATGATTGTGATTGTGATTGTGATTATGAGTACGTGTATAATTTTAGCTTACCCACATAACCATTAGGGTCATTTCCATCCAGTTCAAACTTGTCATTGAGGTAGAGAGACACCTGTAAAGCTTCTTCAGGGGATGCTGTCCACTCAAGGATTTTCTTAGCCCAGTACATCCGCAGAAAACCATGCATTTTACCTTCATTGACCATTTGAAGCTTAGATGAAAGATTTGAAATAAAGTTAAAATATGATTGCATGTTTAGTATATCTTACCTAACCAGTCTAGTAGGAGAATCTAGCCTTTGTTTACATTATTTGCCTCACTAGCATAAGCAATACAGTTTCTGATGGAGCTACAAAAACATTAGTTCTGAATATTGAAAGAGCACAGCACAATTAACAGTCCTAATGAATTTGAGCCCAATGCACTGAATACTTTTTGCGTGACACAGGTTTAAAAACTCAAAATTTTACAAAGAATGTATGAGCCAATTAGCGCTTTTGCCAACCAGAAATTTTGCTGTTTTTAAAAGCCAATTTCTCCTTGAATATTAAACACAAAGATCCAAAACATTAACCAATTACTAAGTTTCACAGCTCTTAAAATGTTTAAAGTCAATTTGTCTCTAGTGTGATGCCTTCTATGCACAAAATCGCATGTTAAAGAGGAAAAATGTAAACAATGACATCAGCAAAAATTCGCCTAAACATGTACGCTTGCAGTCAGGTCATTTTTTCTAGATGCTTATCTTCCCCTCTTCATGTGAAATATTGTTTCATGCTCCTGTTGCTGATTAACAATTATTATTAAACTATAAGACCAAGTTTTCTATGACCAAGTAGTTAAGTGGTGCCGCCAAGGTGACTTTCGCTCATAGAAAACAAGGGTGGCTGCTTTGTCTATTTTTTTCAGTAGACGAACATGTACTCTATAGGATTGCAGTTAGTTGCAAACTTTGAAAATGCCATCCGACTAAAATGTGGATAAAAAGCAAGGCAAAAGGGTAAATGTTTTGCTACCTTAGTTAACATCTCAAAGGGAGAGATCATGCAAGGTACTCCAGTACATTACACATGAAGGAGACAGACACTTAAAAACAGTTCTTTAAGTACACTGTATGATTCAGGTCATTCATACCTGAGCAGCATTCCACAGGTCGTCGTGAGTTTGCCCATTTTCAAGTTGTTCTCTTGTGTACAAATATTCCCGCTTGTCCTGAGCATGGTCTTGTAAAGTTTTCTGCGCCCATGCATTCGTCCCTTTGATGGAGTCGTAGTGATCCAGATTGTAGAAACAAAAGTTGTCAGCCAACTCTCTCCTTACTACTGCCTCTTCAATGAAGGCCTCGACAGACTCTTTAGATTTGTTGCGGAATTCTCTGACTCTAAGTATTGCTCGTTGTGCACTGATGTGACCTAAGTGGAGGTAAAGGTCGTTAAGTGAGCAGCCAATTCTGGGAATCAGGAGAATGATGGCTGACCAGTGTTACGACATAACTCTGGCATCTATAGCATCAAGCGGCTAGTAGTTACTACCCAATGTTCTAGACGCTTGTCCACTACAGAAAACCCAACAACAGTGTTTAAATTTCTGGCTGATGACTTTGTGTAGAGAAGACATCATTAAGTAAAATTGACTTCAAACTTGACAAATGTGAAAACTTAGTTAGTAAGTGGTAAAACTGCAAAATTTCTAGTACAATTTAGAGTAAAATTTTGTTTGCTTTTTCAATATATGGTAGCTATAAAATTTCATGGGTTATACAAGGGAAAGTGAGAAAAAGAATTTTCATTGAGTTTTTGTCCAGGAAAACAAAAACAGATTTACTTGTGAATCCTGGGTTATGCTGCCCTATTACAAACCTACATGTACCACATAGTCCTTACAAAAATCTTTCACCAAGAAAACTCACTACAAATTTTCTCATCCAAAAAATATCAGGCTTACTGCTACAGCATTCTTTGCACGTAAGGCATAGCTATAATTAAGCTTTGTGGAGGTGGTGTGGCCTAGTGGTTGCGGCACTGGATTTGTAATCCAGAGATCCCAAGTTCAAATCCTCCTCTCTGCCACTGGATAGATTTGTGTTTGGTGGTCCCAGATTCAACTCCTCCACGCTTGTAAATTCAGTGGTTAGCCTCCCACCAGTTGGGATTTTTAACAAGTTTCTGTTTGATTTGCAGTATTTGTTTGCTTATTTCAGTGTCCTCAATTAGTACAGAGGCTTGTGCTAAACACTTTGACACTTAAATAAAGAGATTTATTGCTTTGAGTGATTTTTTTGGCATAATTATATACTTACCTGCATGGAACCAAGGTGACAAGTTACTCAGAGCACTCTTAGTTGGATTATTTCTATCTGTAGCAAAATACTTGAGTCTCTCGCGGCAAAATGTTTCCAGCATTTCCAGTCCAGCTTTAGTTCCTGGTTTGGCCCATTCAACCTCTTTGACACTACGATCAACTTCAATGAACTCATCCACAGCTTTCCAGTCCACTGTCTTCTGAAAACAAAAACTCATTTTAAAACAATACCATTGAGGTTGGTATGAACAAGGGGTTTAAGTTCCAAGTATTCACAAATGATGAATGAGAAACTAATGTTCCTCCCCATCAGCAGAAAACGTCAACTTGGAACTGACTCAAACATCATTTCCTGTCAAGGATACAAAGGGCTGTAAACATGCATACACTCGGCAAGCATTACTCGCCTATGATACATAATGTTTAGTATGCAAATATACTAACAGAGTGCAAAGAAAACCAGTTTTTAAGCTTGGCCTTCAGGCTAGCTGTAAGCATGATGTACATGTACTAGCCCGAAAATCGTTATCACTAATAACATAATTTCAAACAACCAAATTGACCATGCAGTCAGAATGTTTTAAGAGTCGTACATTAATTGTTTCACCTTTGCTGCATCTTTTGCAACATAAGGATGCTTAATCACAGGTGGAAATTCTGTAAGGAACTGCTTTAACTGGCCCTGAATTTTAGGTCGAATAGTTCTTGCACCGTACTCCAACTTTGGAGATGCCTGCCAACAAGGGACAATGTTGTGGCCATCCACCTAAGTAAATGAAAAAAGAAAAACATATAACTCTGGCATTGTGTCTTTAAAATAAAATTTAATAAAAAATAGTTAATAATAGAATTAACTATACAAAATGTAACCCTGAGAGGAAATTCCATTTAAACGTGGAGACATTCCTTGCTAGAACATTTGAATTAAACCCCAAAAGGAGATGGATCATGTGGTGCACTAAAAGCATCCATGGTTAAGTGTCAATCGATACCCTCAATTGATACTCAATCAACACTCCATTGACACCTTGGTTGACACCCTATCGACACTCCATCAACATCTTGGTCGACAGTTAGTCGAGACTCAACTAATTTGTGATTGATTGATAAGAGTCAGTTGACACTCAGCTGACTATCGACTGACTGCTGATCAAGTGTCGACAGAGTGTTGACCAGGTATTGATCAGGATGTCAATCAAGTATTGATCGAGATGTCGATTGAGGGTATCGACCGAGAGTATCGATTGACACTTGACCGTGGATGCCCTTAGTACACATGATCCAAGGAGACCAATCTGGATGTGGACGTAGTTCAAGCTTTACTAGACCTCTCAAAGATACCATCTTAAAATACTGACTCACAATAACCTGAGCTAGTTTCTATAAATCCCTGTTTCAGCTATGAAGAAATTTTGAAGATTTTGATTTTGCTGGTACCCATTTATGTGGGATATAATAGCTAACAGCAGGCTACTGGCTAATTTCACCACCTGAACAAGAGCACATTTTGCCACACTGTGAGTGTTGGAAGCAAGGGTTTCATTAACATTTTCAGCAGGGGGGCAGCTGGTTCTAACAAGCACGCAAAACTTTTTGAACTGAACTTCTTTATAAGAAAACTTTCCTCTACATAGCCAAACCAGGTGGGCAAAATCATCCTCACAACTGGTAAATTTGCCTGGTGCCCAGCCCTTAATAAAAGCCGTGAAAATTGGAAGCAAAGACTTGGGGTAAATTTGAAGCTGCACAGGCCAGAAGAGCCAGATGAGTTTGTTTATTACCCTGCTTAGTTTTTTCTCAGCTATATCGCTGGTTTATTCTCCTGGCTCTCGTTATTCAAAGGATGTATAACGCTATCCACTGGATAAATCATTATCTAGCAGATAGCATGGTTCGTTTTGTCAGCACTTGTCCCCTGGATTGTGATTTATCCGGTGGATAGCATTCCCTTTGAACAACCAGGCCCAGGTTGAGAACTGACATGTCAGACAGTTTCCAGTCTGAGTCAGTTCACTTCAGTTCCATCATCAATCATCAACTTTGTTCAATCATCCAGTTCAATAAACGACATAACCACATAATTAATCACAAATTATATACTAACCTGGCAAACTGGAACAGTTTTTGGTAATTTCTTAGCAGTATTCTCCAGCCATTTCATTGGTGTTCTCATTGGTGTAAAGTCTGTTACAACACCACCTATTTCCTTGGATTTAATAAAATCTGGAAGGACTTTGTCTGGTTCACCAAGAAGCATATGAAAGGGAATATTTAACTCGGTCAGCTCCTGAAAGAAATTGTTGCAAATAAATTTTTGTGTCATGTGTATTTAAATCTTCCTAAGCTGGGATTGGCAGATCTTGACAGTATATTGGTAACCAGTCTGTTAAACGAGATGACAGCCTGTACCTTTTCAACCTCTTGGAGACCTGTGATCATAAAACTGTACTGCCTGAATGCAGCATCAAGGTATTTGGATGGCAAACAGAAGCACACAACGAGTGGTACTTCCTGTTTAATGGCCATTCTTTGGGCATACAGTAAAGCCCAGTTGTCTGTGAATGAAAAACAAATACAGTCATCAAAAATACCATGATTACCACAGAAAATAAACAGTGTGAGTCAATGAAGAATGCACATCAACGCACTCTAGAATACATCAGTGATCATCGATCATCACTCCTCACAGGATGTCACACAATTTCACAAGAATGTTGATTTGCAATGTGGATGACAAATACCAGGGAAAACAAAGAAATTATCAAATATTTTTCAACTTGAAGCCCAGAAAAAGTTAGACTGTACTATCAAAGAATGGTTTGTAAATCCACTTTCTCGCTATGATCTACATCACTACCTGGGGCAATTTGTATAGCTTTCTGAGAAAATCGATTCAACATCCCCCGTGTTCATACATGGAAGTAAGTATTGTAGTAGGCAATGTGAATATCTTGGTGGCCTCTGATCACACAATTGCTGTGTGTCTGTTCAGTAATAGATCACAGATGGCATCAAAAATGTGGTAAGAACAAAAAAGTGGCACATAAGGTGATAGCTGAGTGTGTCACTAATGTTCTTACGACATTTTGACGTCTTCTGTGATTTATATATTACTGAACAGATGCATGGCAACATGGAATCTATCTGTTAAAATTTAGTATAAATCTACTAGCGTTCTATCACCAATAGTATTCTCTGATTGGCTACGCTACTCACTATCTCTTCTGTTGTAGACAGTGGGTAGCGTAGCAGTGTTCACTTGTTAACAAAATGAATGCCGCTTCTTTGCGTTTTCAAGGTGTCTGTGAAGAGAACTTGGATAAAGTTTTGAACAACTAGTAGATTTATGCTACAACCGTTTACTTGCTCTCGATTTCTATGCATGATAGTTGACTTGGGCTGCGCCCTCATCAACTATCACGCAATAGAAATCTCGAGCTCATAATCCAATCGTTAAATATAATAAAGCAACAAAAACAAATGTTAATGATGCTATCTATACGTCTGTCCTCCAATTGATCATAAGTGAGAACCAATCAAAATGCGAGAATAACAAAATTTGACATATATAAATCTAGCATGCATAATTTACTTATGCTTGTGTCTCCCTTGCCCAACCAAATATTTTTATCTTAATACATCATTGGAAATCACAAAAGCTACTATTGCCGGTAAATCGTCATTTCTTTCCTCAGTTTTGTGTCAAAAAATGTTTATAAAAATGTGATGCAATGCCTACACTTCATTTTTAAGCTCATCCAAGGATTGTGTAATGCACCTATCAATGGTTTGCCCCAGGATAGGGGGGGGGGGGCAACCCACGGGAATTTGACTTTGTGAGGCTCTACCTGGGTAGGGATTTTGACATTCACAGTGATCCCCTGGGTGGGAAATTTGACTCTGTCGCCATCTTGGAAAGTGGAGAGGACATGAGAGCAAGCGGCCATCTTGGAAAAAGCCCAGAAATCATTTGGATGAGCTTCCCGTGTTTTTGCTGTGCTTTTCACAATGGCAGAATGAAGGTAAGGATTATCTTGATGCTTTTAAAGTAAAAATTGTTGTTTTTAACACCCATCCGTTATCTATCTAGAAGTTTTGTAACACATAGTGTTTCTTTCTGTTGGATTTTGAAAGAAATATTTGCACAGAACCTTATTTTAATACATAAACATTTGCATCCTACTTGTCATGATTTCACTGAGTTTGTTGACATTACTGTACAGGATCT